>NC_086068.1:23005731-24231515 GCF_947568885.1 Cydia strobilella
TTTGGACCCTCATTTCATCCCCTTAGGGGATGAATTTTGAAAAATCCCTTCTTAGTGGATACTAACGTTATAAAAACTACCTATTGTGAACAATTCAGCTCTCTAGGTCCAATGGTTTGGGCTGGGCGTTGATTTAAGTGAGTCAGTCAGTCAGTCAGTCAGTCAGTCCACGGATTGATGCAAACCAAAGTAGCTAGGTGAATATTTAGTATGGTGATTTTATTTAAATATATCTACAAAATACTTTATTTTTTCCTCTCAATATGATCTGTATGGCCTAATACAGCAGGCATTTAGTTTACGTCCACTCCTTTGTCGATGGTGTGTGAGTGAAATGGTATTTAGATTGTTGAATTTGGTATGAAAATAGCTTGAGTCCCAAGGAAGGACATAGGTTAGGATTGTCCCGAAAATAATCATTATACGCGGTCGAAGTCGCGGGCAGAAGCCATAAAACCAAGTAAAAAGATTTGTATATAACATGAGAACTAATAAAAAACCGGCCAAGTGCGAGTCGAGCTCGCGCACGAAGGGTTCCGTACCATTACGCAAAAAAACGGCAAAAAAAATCACGTTTGTTGTATGGGAGCCCCACTTAAATATTTATATTATTCTGTTTATAGTATTTGTTGTTACAGCGGCACCGGAAATACATTATCTCTGAAAATTTCAACTGTCTAGCTATCATGGTTCGTGAGATACAGCCTGGTGACAGACGGACAGACAGACAGACACCGGAAACTTAGCAATAGGGTCCTGTTTTTACCCTTTGGGTACGGAACCCTAAAAACGAAATATATAATCGATTTTCAACTCAATAATGCAGTGGTCGGAAACTAGCTCGTACGTAGACGAAAACTAGCTCATAGGTGGACGGAAACTAAAATAGCACTAGTTTGGCAATAGTAGATTGTGTCACAAGGGAGCAAAATGGCATATTTTCGGCGAGGGCGTACATTGGATCCTGAACGAAGCGAAGGATTCTATAATTGAATCCTGAGCGTAGCGAGGGATTCTAAAATATAATCCTGAGCGTAGTGAGGGATTGAAGTGGTAACGCCCAAGGTGGAAATAATTATGCTACCATGTGACACATACTGCTTTTCACATCACCTATGAGGAAATTATTATGTACCAAAATATTATTTAACCTAAAAAATAAATAAAATCGTGTCCTTGAACAGAAAAGTGCCACTTTGATCCCTCCTAGCGGGGAAGAAAAAGCCCTTCAATTCAAAATATATTTTTTTATAAAAGTAATTATTATTTATGGTCAAACATTAACCTAAAATAGACAATATGAGCAATACAAATAAATACAATACATTTAAGTAAGTGTACTTTAAGATTTTTTTTTCGCATTTCCAAGTTGGCAACTCCTTTAATTGGACGAAATTTAACACACCTACCCTATTTTTCCCGCTGCAGCTGCGAAACAAAAGGTGCACGAATGAGCGCGGGTGGGTGGCGTTGGCTTCAGACATTACTCTGCGGTTCATTAAAAGCATACAATTTTAACGGACTGGATCTCTTTTTCCGTATCGTTTCTATAATATAGAATAAAAACCGGCCAAGAGCATGTCGGGCCATGCTCAGTGTAGGGTTCCGTAGTTACCCTTCCATCACAATAGGCTAAACTGGAGCTATTAGCACAGAAGATTGTTAACAAAGTGATGAAATGATGCTTGTTGCCTTTACCCGACTTAAACAATCTATTCATATCGAATACGAGGAAACCAAAAATAGAAGGCAAATTTGTATAATCAGTACTTACCTATAGTTAAAGCAATAGACGTATATATATATAGCCATGATATTTCCTTAGAACTTACTTTCAATAGGAGACTGCATGTCTGGTCATAATAATCCATAGTCAAAACCATTAAATTGCAATATTTATGAAAAAAAAACACATATTTTAGGAAACTGCAGTTATTTTAAAATGATTTGATAATTAACGTATTAGAATCAGAGGGATTGCCTCTTACTTTTTAATTCTAAACCTGCCAATAGTTTACGGCATTACTCATTCAGCCAATGAAACTGTTTTAGAGAAATTAAATAGGTATTAAATAACAATTGAATAATTAAAATAAGCAATTTTTATCTTATATGTTACTAAATATACATGAATAATGCCAAATAATTTTAAAAATCCATTTAAAGTCGTAATAACGTTTAACTGTGGCTTACGTCCTTTTACTATGAAGAGGACACTTTTTGCAATAACTCAAAAACGGCTAAACTGATCATGTTCGCTATAGTTTGCATTTAAAGCTCTATTTCTACGATTTTTTTTTATATTTTTGTACCCATGGATCAATGCTAGAGGGCGGGAGACACAATTTTTTTTCTTTCCGAGTGATTATATTCACTTTATCAAAAAATGTTTGTTTAAGACCCCTATTCGTTTTGAGAGACCTATCCAACGATACCCTACAATGTAGGATTGAAGTGAAAAAAAACTTACACCCCCACTTTACGTGTAGGGGTTCCCCAGGTTTTTTTCTACGACCGTCGGATTCATTAGGCGCTAGTAGTAGAAATATGATTTAATATTCGGCGTCCTCTCAAGGAGGCTGCATTGATTTTTCTTTAATAAAACAAGTGTAAGCAGGTTGTGAAGGGCAAGACGAATCTACCGATACGCCATTTTAAACAATCCGTCCAGTATCCTGAGCTACAGGGTGTACCGATTATCAATTTATCAGTATTTAAACCCATAACCCTACTTTCTGCTTAAGAGGCCGGTGTCGATTTTAGTCGCAAAAATGTAAAATTGATAGATTTAGTCGGTGAAATTGTACACCTTATGTTACCTCATTGAAATAACAAGTACTGGTTTCTATTAGTCTTCTTATCTTACCTTTTATTAGTTCATTTTTTTTTTAAAAGACTCACTAAATTAGTAATATTTTTTTTTCTGATGGACGTTTAGGTAAACGCGCGTTAAGCACTGATTTTGTCGCTCTTATTTGTATGTTTCGTGATGTTTGGATGGCTACAAATGGTAATTTTGTATTACACACATCCTGTACTCCACCTTTTACAGACTACATTTTTATTATTATGAGTAAGTAGTGTAAATGAAAGTTAGACGAAATCAATTTTCTCCACAAATTACTTCAAAACAAGTGACAACTTCTCAGAAAATCGACTTAATTTCAACGTAATTTTGATACTTAAACAATCTACAACATTTGCTCAAACTGCTCTTATACTTACATCAATTTGTATAATAACCACCACAATTTTTTGATGAATTTTAAAAAACTGCCCCATCTCTCACGCTCACGACCTCATTATTAAAAGGCAAGATGAGAAGACGAGCTAATCGAAACCAATACTTGTTATTTAGATATTACGTAACATAACGTGTATAATTTCAACGACTAAATTTATCAATTTTACATTTTTGCTCCAAAATCGACACCGGCCTCTTAAGTCGCAGTCGAGTAAAATGTTGATATTGGGGTATAAAGTGTACAAATGTATAGACAATAGTGGAATTCATATTCCTCCAAGTTTCCTATTAAGAGAATATCCCCTGAAAGGGTATAAGCGCAAAATCTGGATTCAGCAATTATTTTCTATAACAAGATGTATTTTTCCGCAAAGATATCTAGGCCTTTTTTCTGTAGAATTTAATAAGCTTTGTTACACCATATTTTCACAGAGAACGTAGATTTATAGTGAAACGCAATTTTTTTCAGGATGGTACACATTTTCCAAGATGGCTGCGATTCCTCGAGGTCCCCAAATGTCAAATAGTGTGGACATGAAAAAGATACCTTTAATTAACATACATACCAAATTTCAGAACTTTGGAAGATATTTCGAGGTTAGTCCTAATCCGATTGTGCTATTACGAATCATTCCGGGCGTGGGCAGCCAACGTGAAAAAACGTTCAATGGCTAGTAATGGCTTAGTGTCAAAATTTACACATCATCGTGGTCACAATGGTTTAGTGACAAATGGTACACATCTCAAAATGCAAGTACAACAAAAGGGGTGATGGACAAAACGCTTGATTGATATCAAAAAATTAACTAGCACGTGAAAAAAATTGGTGCTTTTGTAATTCAAAAAACATTTCCTTCTCAACTTAACTAGACGGATTGCCCTTCGGGCATCTGAAGCTACCTAGCAGACCTAACCTACAACCTACGCTTTTTTCCCCAGTGTAATGTTTTCACGGATATCACACTAAATCAATAGGTAGGTAGGTTAGGTTTGTTAGGTAGCTTCAGATGCCCGAAGGGCAAACCGCCCAAAAATAGGAGCCCCGCGAAGGGGGGCTCCGTCTAGTTAAGTTGAGAATTCAACATTTTTAGAATTCAACATTTTCTCATGTACTTGTTTTCCTTTGTGCATTAAGAGCCCTTATTCCCTGAAGCGTTCATCGATTTCACGAAATAACACTCAATAGATGGCGTTGACGCGCGGTACGCGAGCGCCGGCAACTATAACGCGCTTTGAACGCAGAGAAGAATAATCTTGATCGTTGTCGATTTCAATAGCAAGTAACATTATTTTTATTGTTATAGCCACTCTTTTATTTTATTTTATATGCATGGTATTTAGTAGTAATTTCAGTTGATTATGTTAAGAAAATATACATACTTGTACCCAGAGATGACCAGAGTGCCTAGCCAAGATGCCAACCGTTTAGGTACTTATAGTTTACATTAAAACCAAATCTGCAGCTGGCCTCTGAAATGGGTAATAGAAACGCGATCCGTATGTCTTTCACTTTCCAAATGACCAGGGTGCCTAGCCAAGATGCCAACCGTTTACGCTCCGTAGCAAACGAAACGTAACTGTCTCTGTCGCACTAATATTGAAGAGTGATAGAGAGAGATTACGCTATTGCTCGCTTCGGAACGAACGACTGGAATCTTGGCTAGGCACTAGAGTTTAGTACCTACAGTTTACGTTAAAACCACTTAAAACCAAATCTGTAGCTGGCCACTGAAATGGGTAATAGAAACGCGTTCCGTATGTGTTTTGCTTTCCAGATAATCAGAGTACCTAGCCAATATGCCAGTCGTTCGTTCCGCAGCGAACGATAGGGTAATCTCTCTCTATCACTCTTCCATATTAGTGCGACAGAGACGGTTGCGTTTCGTTCGCTACGGAGCGTAAACGGTTAGCATCTTGGCTAGGCACCCTGGTCATCTGCAAAGCGAAACACATACGGAACGCGTTTCTATTACCCATTACAGTGGCCAGCTATAGATTTTGTTTTAATGTAAACTATAGGTACCTAAACCTGGGTGCCTAGCCAAGATGCCAGTCGTTCGTTCCGTTGCGAATGACAGGGTAATCTCTCTCTATCACTCTTACATATTAATGCGACAGAGACAGTTGCGTTTTGTTCGCTATGGAGCGTAAACGTTGGCATCTTGGCTGGACACCCTGGCCATCCGGAAAGGGAAAGACATACGGAACGCGTTTCTACTACCCATTCAGAGGCCAGCTACAGATTTGGTTTTAATGTAGACTATAGGTACCTAAACGGTTGGCATTTTGGCTAGGCACCCTGGTCATCTGGAAAGCGAAAGACATAAGGAACGCGTTTCTACTACCTATTTTAGAGGGCAGCTACAGATTTGGTTTTTAATGTAAATTATATTATAGATACCTAAACGGTTGGCATCTTGGCTAGGCACCTTGGTCATCTGGAAAGGGAAAGACATAAGGAACTCGTTTCTACTACCCATCCAGAGGCCAGCTACAGATTTGGTTTTAATGTAAACTATAGGTACCTAAACGGTTGGCATCTTGGCTAGGCACCCTGGTCATCTAGAAAGCGAAAGACACAAGGAACGCGTTTCTCCGACCCATTTTAGAGGCCAGCTACAGATTTGGTTTTAATGTAAATTATATTCTAGGTACCTAAACGGTTGGCATCTTGGGTAGGCACCTTGGTCATCTGGAAAGGGAAAGACATACGGAACCCGTTTCTACTACCCATTCAGAGGCCAGCTACAGATTTAGTTTTAATGTAAACTATAGGTACCTTAATGGTTGGCATCTTGGCTAGGCACCCTGGTCATCTAGAAAGCGAAAGACATAAGGAACGCGTTTCTACTACCTATTTTAGAGGGCAGCTACAGATTTGGTTTTAATGTAGACTATAGGTACCTAAACGGTTGGCATCTTGGCTAGGCACCCTGGTCATCTAGAAAGCGAAAGACACAAGGAACGCGTTTCTCCGACCCATTTTAGAGGCCAGCTACAGATTTGGTTTTAATGTAAATTATATTCTAGGTACCTAAACGGTTGGCATCTTGGGTAGGCACCTTGGTCATCTGGAAAGGGAAAGACATACGGAACCCGTTTCTACTACCCATTCAGAGGCCAGCTACAGATTTAGTTTTAATGTAAACTATAGGTACCTTAATGGTTGGCATCTTGGCTAGGCACCCTGGTCATCTAGAAAGCGAAATACACAAGGAACGCGTTTCTATGACCCATTTTAGAGGCCAGCTACAGATTTGGTTTTAATGTTAATTATATTCTAGGTACCTAAACGGTTGGCATCTTGGGTAGGCACCTTGGTCATCTGGAAAGGGAAAGACATACGGAACGCGTTTCTACTACCCATTCAGAGGCCAGCTACAGATTTGGTTTTAATGTAGACTATAGGTACCTAAACGGTTGGCATTTTGGCTAGGCACCCTGGTCATCTGGAAAGCGAAAGACATAAGGAACGCGTTTCTACTACCTATTTTAGAGGGCAGCTACAGATTTGGTTTTTAATGTAAATTATATTATAGATACCTAAACGGTTGGCATCTTGGCTAGGCACCTTGGTCATCTGGAAAGGGAAAGACATAAGGAACTCGTTTCTACTACCCATCCAGAGGCCAGCTACAGATTTGGTTTTAATGTAAACTATAGGTACCTAAACGGTTGGCATCTTGGCTAGGCACCCTGGTCATCTAGAAAGCGAAAGACACAAGGAACGCGTTTCTCCGACCCATTTTAGAGGCCAGCTACAGATTTGGTTTTAATGTAAATTATATTCTAGGTACCTAAACGGTTGGCATCTTGGGTAGGCACCTTGGTCATCTGGAAAGGGAAAGACATACGGAACCCGTTTCTACTACCCATTCAGAGGCCAGCTACAGATTTAGTTTTAATGTAAACTATAGGTACCTTAATGGTTGGCATCTTGGCTAGGCACCCTGGTCATCTAGAAAGCGAAATACACAAGGAACGCGTTTCTATGACCCATTTTAGAGGCCAGCTACAGATTTGGTTTTAATGTTAATTATATTCTAGGTACCTAAACGGTTGGCATCTTGGCTAGGCACCTTGGTCATCTGGAAAGGGAAAGACATACGGAACCCCTTTTCTACTACCCATTCAGAGGCCAGCTACAGATTTGGTTTTAATGTAAACTATAGGTACCTAAACGGTTGTCATCTTGGCTAGGCACCCTGAACAGACCCGATCACCTAGGCGAAAAAATTTAATATTTGTGCTATAAAATGTACCTATGAACACATTGATCACCTAAGGATCAAGATTTTCTAATCGCAGTATACACCACTTCTCGGAACTAGCTCGCTGGTTACGAACGAAACAAACGCCTGACGATCGAGCACAGGTCCGTTCCCTAAGTGCTCTCGGCGGAGACTGAGCGCGCAGTGTCGGTGCAGCGTGATTTATACGTCTTTTAAAAATATTTAAATTTACGGGAAAATAGGTCCTATAGTTATGTTTTTTTTTTATGGGTTCACATAAAGTTAGAGTTTGCTATAGTATTATTTTGAGGGCAAAATATAAGTACAATTTGCGATAAAAAAATATGCGACCCTGTTTTCACCGAAAAAAATAAGAAAACTCGGAAGGTATTTTATCAATATTTTTAAATGAATCTTTGATTTTCAATCATTTTAGCCCCTCGTACAAGATATGGTGAATTGAATTGTAATCATTCATGTACCAAATGATTCTTGTTTACTGCAAAATTGGCAACCGAAACGACACTTCTCACTGCAAATTTTGAAAAATACTCCCAAGAAAACTCATTTATTTTAGGTTTAAAAAGAGAAAATGAAAACTTTAACTATTTCAGCCGCTAGTTTAGGAAATGATTATTTAAGAACGTTAACAGTTTTTGAATAAATACTAATAGTTACGTCGTAATGTTGAATGAAAAAGGAAGCATTTTGCAAAATACGCTCGTTTGTAGGAATAAGGCCTCTATTGGACCCGAACACATTTTAACTGCCGTCCATTTTAACCATTGCACATTTTGCCACATAGACATCCGGTCCGTATTGACATTTTGACCTCTGCATTTCCAGCCATTGAACGTTTTTTCACGTTGACTGCCCACTCCCGGAATGTTACGAATTATAGATAGTTTGAAATATCAACCATTTGAGAGAAAAAAATATGAGTTTGAATGATTGAGACCAATTATTATTTATTAACTGCTAATTTTTTAACAATATCTAAAGGTTAGAGGTACATACATGTGATACATGTACATACATAATGTGAATTAATTATTAGTTTTTCGGAATGAAGTCTTTAATAGAACGTACCTCTGCAATCTGATAACTGAATTATCGAGTGTTTGACGCCTATGAGTTGGAATTAACGCGTCGTTTTGTTCCATAGCGATGATTTTTTTTGTTCGAATTACCAAGTGCTTAAAAATGTATAGACTTTTTTTCGAAATAAGGCCTGCTCCATATCCGTAACGGATTTGACAAATTCAAAACCCAATTAATGGTACTGAAGCCCGCTGAATCAAAATTAGTTTTTCGATAATTTATTGAAAATTAGTTTAAAAATTATTATTGATTAGTAAATTCATTATTGTCCATTTCTCCCCGCTCCTATCGTAAGTTTTGTTGTATGCCCTCCATATTACATTCGACAGCGGCGTCCTATGACCACGAATGTAGATTTAATAAACCGGATGGAGTACACGAGCCAAAAAGTGTGTCCACATGAGAAGTCAAAGTGGGCAGTTGCATCTCTTTCTAATTAGGGTGACCAAAAGTCATATGTATGTGGGATATTTAGGATAAGTTTGAATGTATTCAAAAAGGAATTCACGTATTCAGAAAGGGCCTTTTCCTTCCCTGCTAGGAGCTAATTTATCTTAAAAATATAAGATTGGAGCTAGGAATGTTGTAATTCTTGTTCTTTATAAAAATAAACAGTTAATTTTTTTTTTTATAGGAACCAAGTACCTAATTAAAAAGCTATTACTCCCTAGGGAGTTATATTAATGAAAATCACAGGGTTTTTTTTTCAAAATCCCGCGGGAACAAAATAGATCTTTGTCCTTTAGTACACCTGCATGAAATAAAATATTTTTCGACCAAGTGGGATTAAAAATAACGAAATGTCATGATAAATTAGGTGTAATAAGTTAAATATAAGATTTTATTATGTGTGTTACGTGATAATTATAATGCAAATATGTGTGTGTAAGTATAATACCTTTAGACGCTAAGCAAGTCTAATGCTGATGTCGTTTCTATTGTATTGCGTATATGTTCGAGATGCTATCTCTCAAAAACAGGCATCGTAAAAAATCTGCTTATCACTTATAAGTATAATATACTCTCATATGTATTCATTTGTTTTTGGCAGCAAATAGTAATGGCGGATGATTGAGGAAAAACGTCTCATTTTTACCCATTGGGTACGGACGGAACCCTAAAAATTAACCCTAAAATTTGAATTTCGCGCCTTTTTCTACTGACAAGATTTACTTGACCAACTATATTATAAATATAATTGGTCAAACCAAATTGGCAGTAAATAAGAACAAAAAAAAAACTATGTTCATCCTTTTCTTTTGGGTACAAGTGTAAGATAAAGAGTGTATGATTCTCTCTGTCTATGTTTGAAATAAGACAGTCCTTTGACAAACTATAAATGACAGCCGTTGGCGTCCACAACCCAAAAATGGTCACGTTTTTTTATTTGTAGTCTGCCTCTTTCGCACTCATGGTATGTTCATATACGTGATGGCTTCTCTTTCGCACACTTGAGCTATTCTTTAAGCGTCATCGTAGTAGATTGCAACATTTTTCTTTTTCAAATATGCCGCCTTTATGTACTGACGGAAATATGTGTCCAACCTATATGGAATCGATTATATATAGTTTGAACCAACATTTCAGTAATTAAATATTATGTATAAATGTGTCTGTAATATTTAAGGACTTTGGATTTAAATTTTGGCAATGATATAGGTAGCTCTCATTACGTCAACCAAATAATTAAACATGCCGAAATAAAGATATACTTATTTAGGTAAACTTATTTTTACATTAAGTAGGTAATAAGAATTCTGTAAGACCGATTCACATCGTGCCGACATCATAGTCACCCTAATGAGTTTGACAATGTTGTCTTGTATTTTTATCGTAAACTTGAATAGTTGAGGCTTATCTGTGATAAGATATACCAATCAGCAAAACTTTCACTCCTGCAACCTTTCACACAACATCTTATACCCATTTTATACTTTATTTCGCAAATAAATCTTGTGCGCCGCCATTCATGTATTTTGAAATTTTTTTCATCAAGTTGGGGATACCAATTAATATTCAAAGTTACTACAATGTCTACCATATTAAAATTAATGTAATTTTTGTTGTGCACATGCTTGGTTAAATCAGTTAATAATATTGACATTATAACTATTTACAAATTACGTAAAAGATATCAGAACCGTACTCTGAATATAGCACTTAAATAATATAAGAAGGTATTTAATTTTAGTAGTTATTGATATAAATACTACCAAAATGGTATCTTTTTAACATTAGCAACATGTGCGAGTGGGACACCGTGACCCACTTTTGCTATCTCATGTGGACCGTTTTCTCTAGTCTGGTACGAACACCTTTCTGGCTCGGTGATAAGGTTCAATTTAGTATGGCAAAAAAAGTGACAGCTCGCTCCAGTTTAGGGTACAGCTTCTAGTGGAGTCAATATAAAGTTTAAGTTACATTAAATGCACACTCAATTTTTTCTACATGGGTGAATTATATATCATATTGAATACCCGTCTGTAAAGTAACAACTTGATATCAGTTCCCGTTTTTGAGAAATAAAACTTTTTTTTTAAATCTTTTATACTACTTAAACAATAATTCCCACATAAGATATTTTTCGTAGAATGGGTTATGAAGCTTATACGACTACACGGTCAGAATATCTCTCGACAATAATGTAAATTATAGATTTATTGAAACAAATTATTATTTTGTAAGTTTTTCATGACCGAGGAACTCCCACACCAAGAGAAAAGTTTACTATGGTGGTTATGAAGTAGTTGTATCGATCATGTTTAAAAATCTCCCGAGTCACTACTATATTTGTAGATTAGCAGCAAGATTTTGGAAACAAACAGCAAATAATGTTCTGCATTAATGGACATTTCTAGTTTTTTGCCAGTAACTGCACAAGTTATGGAAGAATAACATTCATTTTTCTCTCGATAATTAAATCAATTTCCAGCATAAAAAATTAAAAAAGTATGCGGTATTTCCAGGCATTCACAGAGGCCAATTCGAACTTTATTTAAGATGTCAATAATATATCATTTTGTTATTATTCGCCCGACCGCCTCGCTCGCACAAAAACATATTTTAACTAGTACGAGCGAAACGCACACGCAAATTAAAAAAATGACATCTTTAATAACAAAGTTCGAATTAGCCTCAAGGTATATTAGAAAAGTATACCTTATGGCTTATGACATTGCGTTAAGGTTCAATAGTTCAATGCATTAAGTGTCTGTCTTTATATGAAAAACGATAGCTGTCAAATTTTTATATCTATTCACAAAACGTTTAGAATACTGGATGCTGTGTCAGATATAAATAGACCCTTGAAGTCTTACAACTATCTATTATGCTTGATCTGAATCTTACTGGTTAGTAAGGACCGTCCACTTATTTATACTTCGAATAGCCGCCCGGACAAATTATAAAGCTAATCTCGAAATTTAAATTTTGACAATTCACGAGAAGAGTAACGTAACGTCAAACGATATGTTTGTCCCTTTTCAACGATCCTGTCATCCGATGCTTTTAGTAGCGGGAGCTGTGAGAGTGAAAAGACGCAAATGTCAGCAATTCGTACCGCTTGGTATTTGTCAGCGAGCGCATCGCGACATGAAACGAGTATGAACCTGGCCCTCGATTAAGTATAATTGTAAGGAAACTTGGGATCAAGTTATATTAGTCTAAGGTCTAACAGTTGAGAATAAGACGTGCTCTGAATATACAGTGTGGAAATTTTTTATGGGCCCTGAAGGGAAAGTGCCTTAAAACCTTAAGTTAGCTCATTTTATTTTTAAAAAGAAACAAAACCAGGGGGGTGTCACTGCGCAGTTTAGGTATATTTGGCCGGCGCACCGCCCGGGACGGTGTATGGCAGTGGGCTGCCGCTCGGCTCGCACGATAGTCGTGTCACGTGGCGCTCGCGCAAAATTGTAAATACGCAATGGCTTCGAAACCTAAATCGCGATCTAATCTGTTTACGGATGTCTGAATAAACGGAAGAACAAGGAAGCAGAAAAAACTTTTTTTTTTAATTCCTGACTATATTGACCGACATATTTTCAAAGGAATAAGTACTTTTAGGGATCCCTTATAGGTATAAGTCCGCCTTTGTACATTGTATATATTTTTGTTCTTTTATTGTGTTTGTAATCTGTCTTATGTACAATAAAGTGTTTACATACATACATTCTGTGGCATACCTACTTCCGTGAGAATCAGACATACTATTTCCGGCTAAAAATTTTATGTTTACAGAATCAACGTTTGTAATTCCTACATATTTATCTTAAGAATAATAAATCAGTAGGTATAGGTACAAAAACTTGTCAAGTGACAACCCCGTGCCGACACTCGCAGCTCGGTCATAAAACTGCGGCGCGCAAAGAAGATTCACGGTTCGTGCGCGGTTATAAGTTTCAATTTTGCTTGCAGGCGGCGAGTGTAGGTATAATTTTATACCTAAATCTGGCTTTTGTGAAGGAGTGAATTTTCTGTACGGTAGTACTATTAGTTATTCTGTGACAAAACTGCATTCAAAGGTTTTTTGAAATTCGCTTGTCTCGCCTGGGAATCGAACCGACTAACAATTCCAAACAATAAACACTCCCTATTTTATTCTACTAGTCGATACAGTTAATGTTAATGATAACATTTCTTCAAGAAACATTAGGTCTTACACTCGTCTGTCGTACAAAATTTCCATAAAATCGAATATTTAGTACTCAAGAATATTTTTAGACAAGCAAAATAAAAAAAAATAAAAAAACTTTGAATGCAGTTTAGTTTCTTTTTAAAAATATAAGAATGTCTCCTTTAAGTAAAATGAGCTAACTTAAGGTTTTCAGAGAATTTCCCTTCAAGGCCCATTAATTTGATTATTAAATTATAGTGGTAAGTAAGCGCATTGAGTATGCACTTTTGTCTGAGGCGATGCCGCTTGGCACGATTGATTTGGACCGCGAGCCAGGCGCAAATTTCGTCAGTCATCGCCTCCCGGGCGAAAACTCGTATAGCGGTTAACGGCTATGTATGATGAACCCTCGTGAACGTCAGCTGCCGCTCCGTTGGTGAGTTGAGAAATGGCAGCTTCCGAAACGCGTAACACGGTCTTTCCACCGCGATACAACCGGCTGACAATTTGTTTTATTAACAATAGCATCTAAACTATCATCTGACAAAGTATCAAACGGGAGGAGATGACGCCGATGCCTAAAAATAATTTTCTTTTTTACATGTTCATGTGACCAGCTGACGGTCTTTCCACAGCGATACAATCGGCTGACGATTTTGTTTATTCACAATAGCATCTAAACTATCATCTGACAAAGTATCAAGCGGGAGGCGACGACAAAAATTTTTTTATAGACTTTATTTGCTGCCATTCCTCAACCCACCAACGGAGCGGCAGCTGACGTTCACGAGGGTTCATCATACATAGCCGTTAACCACTATACGAGTTTTCGCCCGGGAGGCGATTGGTCATGGAAATCTGTTCGTGGCCCGCGGTCTAATTGTTCCTTAGGGCAAACAAAACTGATTCAGCCCGGTAGCCACGAGATCGTAACGCCCCCCAAAAGGGGGGTGAAAGGGTCGGCTCCCCAAGTCCAATCTATGCTATAGTTCTTCCTGTTCTTAGCAACTTATATAATCATTTTCGTATAATTTAGGAACGAGGAATTCATTTTTGAAATAATTATTAGACCTTTCCATACAAAAAAAATGAGTTGTTTACAAAAAAATTAAATGTTATGTAATTTTTTGTGACAATTTTCCCTGTTACAATTACAGTGTGGCGATTTGCACTAAATAAAAAAATGGACAATGTAGCCCATTTATTGTTTATTCTGGAAAATATCACTTTAAAGGAATAGCTGCCGACACGCCTGTCAAAAAAAAGGCGTTTTTTCTTACTAAGCGGCGTTTTAAGTTTCCAAAGTTTTTATTCCTTACTTGTTGTTTTTATTCCTCACTTGTTGTTTTTATTATTTTTTCGCAACTGTGTTAAAAAACGTCGTTCGATACATATACAATGTCATTCTTCACTGGTCCCGAGTCTTGCCAAGATACCTATCTCGGTACTCGTGAAGTAATGACATACTTTCCGCACTAGCATCGAAATGTACTATTTATTTCTTTTGGGCACCAAGAAGTATGTTGGTAGTAAACCTTTTAGTGCGAGTAAAATAGTATGTAATAATGATTTAATATAATTTTGTTAATTTACTAAAGTTTCATTATTGCGTCATTTCATCTCATAACCCTACTACCCATTGAATTGAATGACCTTTTTCACGTTTTCTGCAGCAATGCAGTCGACTGCAGCAATATTGAAGCGCAACATTGCTGTCGACTGCTACGGCAGTAGCCGTAAATGTCAAAATCAAATTTCCTGTCTGGATTTTGACGTTCATTTAAAATAAATAATCAAAGGGGATCATCGATTTTGGGCCCGGAGGACAAACCATCGCGTATATTATGGTACACTACACAGACGGTTACAGTAATTATAAACGCATTTGATTACGGAAAAGATATAATATTAGGTGTAAATGAAACGGGAATGTATTATACAATAAAATAAATTATATCTATTATTCATTTCCGTAAATCACACCATCATCTTTATTAGCATAGCATAGCTTAACGCTCAATTTCGCACAAACCGTGTGGTTTTCACTAAGGAGTTTAAAATTCTCTTTGCACTAAACTTTACGGTTGGTAGAAAAGTGTATTCTAATTTGGCACTAACTGCCACTGTCTGTCATTGCTATGTCATAGCCTCATAGCAGACATACGTGAGATATATGCCGCAATGTATGCATTGCGCGTTTATCGGAGCTTTGCCTGAGGTGTGTTAAGTAAGCGCGCAATCAAAATTAAACATGCGTAAACAATCGTTACGCGTACCGATGAAACTGGGTAAGTTAGTCATGGGAGAATTAACGGTCGACCGCATCGCGAACTCTCGGCAGTTCAAGCGGACCGATCGTCTACCGCGAACATTGAAGTGAGACGGAGATATGGAAGTCGATCAAACGTTCTCTACAGTGAATCAGTACCCGTCAGTTAGTGTCTGCGTGGGTAATTTAAATAGCTTGGACGTCGTAATAATTATGGTTGTATTCCATACAATATTACATATAGGTGAGATTTTTTTTGTTATTACACTAACATGAGTAAGAGATTTATGAAGGTGAAACAAAAGTCGAGTGTCCATTTTCTATAAGCAACAAAAAAAAATTCGAAACAAAAATGGTTAATAGTAATTAAACGGATTCATTTACGTTAGAGATTTTTTTTGTAGAATATAGTAAATATAAAGAGCTTAATTAACATGTAATTTTTATGTACACATTAGTTGTTATTTTTATTTAAAAAAAATTAATAAAGAAAGTTATTGGGGGCAGGTTTCTGTGTCAAGGTGGAAGAAAATATAAATACTTAATGAGTATATGCTTGAGAACAGCATATTAGAAAATCTCTAGTGTGGGGATTAATGTTTTGGTTTATTTTTCTATTTTAGTAATAATTTGGATTTATAAAAAAAAATTGACTTATTTTGTGGAGATTTTTTTCAAAATATATTATTTGTAACATAGGTAATCACATCTCAAAAAATCTCTAATGTGAGAATTAATGTAGATTTCACATACATTTTGAACTGTGCTGACCGGCCTATTCATGCTTATGACACATTCTTGGTTTAAGTTATTTATTTATTTATTTATTTAAGAAACAAACAGTCTTCTATAGTTATACATAACACTGGAAATTTTCTTAAAGCTAGACTTACAGTTTCCTTAATGAAAATATTTTAACATCATGTTTAATAAAGTTTCTACAGAGTAAAACAGAGCTATTTGTGCAAACAAGAACAAAAACAATAACAACAATAATGAAAAAAAAAAAAGATGCAAGAGTACCAGGGTGTTAACAATTAAATTGTATATAAACTGAATACTAAAAAGGTTTTACTATTCTTATTACTTATTAACGTTCAATACTGAGATTTTTTCCTAATAGCGCCAAACTAATGATCTGGGTTATTACACTGCATGGATAGTGTTTTAAATCTATTAAGTTTCTCGCAGAAAATATCGAGATTCAGAAATTTTTCGTTGTACAACCTGCATGCCCTTCTAACAAAACTATTTTTCGCGTAAGCAGTCCGACTACGGGGGATGTAAAAGAGGGGTTTTTTCCTGCAAGCGCGTTCACAACGTCGAGGAACTCTGAAGGATAGTGAATGTAATAAAAACGGAGAATCAATAATATTGTTAATAATTTTATAAAGGGTTAAGATATCGGTACGTTCTCGGCGATAACTAAGGGATGTTATATTGTGTGCTCTCATTGCGGTGACGTAATCTGATTTTTTTTTTTCTAATCCTGTATTCTATTGTCTTAGCAAACTTTTTTTGAACTCTCTCTATCCTATCACTATGTATTTTATACTGTGGTATAAGTTATATGAAGAACTATCTTTTTTTTTTGTTGCATATCGTTCTTGTTGTTTTTGTTTTAACCAAAGTATTCCTTGAATAGTCAAGCCCCATACCATACCGTTCAACAGGTCAATACTGTGCGACTTTGTTGAATCAAGTCTTTGGGCCCGATTTAGAGGGCATTGGCTTAAGCAAGCTGATGGCCTCATAACCATCGTGGATTATCTCCACTATTTTCAAAATAATATAGGAACATCTTATTATTAAACAAAATCTGCGAACCGTTTCTTTTAGTCATTGTTGATCTAGATTTATCTATCTAAAAGTACTTCATGCCAGGTAACTGATACCACATCGACTAAATCCCTGCGGGCTTAGCACGGTAGCATTTTTATCGCCTGTCACCATGCCTGTCACGTACTAACATGTAAGTGCGAAAGTGACAGGCATAGTGACAGGTGATAAAAATGCAACCATGCTGACACCGCTGGTAAACCAGATATTTGGAGACTCGTCTATTCTCATTGTTTCATGAGAATTGCAAAGAAATTGCCATTCAGTAATAGTATAATAATGTTTAGCAGGTTGTGTCGGAAATGTTTGATAGCAATTTGGCGCCGAATTATTTTCAGTATTCACTTTAATTATAATTTTTTGATTGTCTAACAAGTCGTTTAAAAAAAATTCAGTATAATAATTTCGTGATTCTGGCAATTTCAATGGTGGAGTGTATATTTAAGGAACAACGCGCCTGTCGAATTTGAACAGCAGATATAAAATGTTACGCATACTAAGTCGCAGGAAGCAGCTATTCACATTTAAATATAACATTAGCCCCCTGAATCCCACATAATTGAAATCTTCAAGGTCCATTTTTGGCTGGAACTCCAGAGGTTAATTGATTGTTACCTGAGATCCTGTAGCAACGCCTCGCCCTGTTCGATGGTGGCGGCGCGGTGCTGCGTGCATGGCTCAAGCGCGCGCCGCGCCGCATCAGGGCTGGCATCCGCCGCGCACATGCCGCAGCTACTGCGGACCGTCTCCAGCTATTGTAAGAGCTGCATTAACAAATGTTACCTGAGATCCTGCAGCAAGGCCTCGCCCTGCGCGATGGTGGCGGCGCAGGCGTCTAAGCTGGCGGCGCGGTGCTGCGCGCACTGATCGAGCGCTCGCCGCGCCGCCTCAGGGCTATCGTCTGCCGTGCACATGCCGCCCCCGCTTCGGACCGTCTCCAGCCATTGGACGAGCTGTAATAACAAATAAGCGTTTAACATAAATATAAAACAACGTACCGTCAGTGCCGGATTAAGTCAGTTGTATGCCTTAAGCTTTTTTACACCATGGTACCCCCTCTCTCCGGGGCCATCGGCGGGCTCTCAGTGCCGGTGTCAGTTTGGTGCTCATTTATTTATTCATTTGTTATCCGGTTACATTTATATTTGGAACACTTAGCGCCACTTGCGACATCCCACTAACCCCGGGTTAACCGGTTAAACCGTTAACCCAGTGTCAAATTGTACTGGTAACCATGGTAACTCCAGGTTTATCCGGTTAACCCCGGGTTAGTGGAATGGTGCAAGTGGCCCTTATAGTGTTTTTAAAACTGGAAGGGTAGGGGCTAACTCGTTAAATCTGGAGTTAAAAATTACCTTAGGGCCACTTCAGGATTCACTAACCCGGGTTAGTGAATGCTGAAGTGGCCCTGAGGTAATTTTTACAACTACTGTGATGCAGTGATGCAGTATCAGACCGCCGAATTCCAAAAAGACACATGACTGGAATGACATGTGCGCAGCTTACGCCACGGCGTCAGCTGGAGACTAAAGGCCTTTTTCGTCTGACCTCCAGCCCCCAGCTCACGCGCCACACACAGAGCGTGCTGTGTGTGTGTGTGTGTGTGCACACCCAGGCGCAAAATTGTATAGCCACTATATGAATGAATTCGTTCCGAATGGGTCCATGCACTTGCATGACTGTACATGCCTCCTTCTCGTGGGTGTAGAGCAGCACGGCGAGGTCGAGCCGGCGGCGGCGGCGGTCGACGCGCGCCGCGAACGCGGCCACGTGCGCTTCCAGCTCGCGCGCCACGCCCAACACCTCCTCGGGGTCGCACTCGCCGGACCGCGCCAGCTCCTCGGCGGCTGCCAGAAGCTTGTCCGCGTTCGTGTAAGTGTTCTGCATGTACAGATTTCATGTTAATACAGCTTTAGTTTGTGTCCTCACAGCACACCTAATCCTGTGTCCTAATGAATAAATCACTTTTGATGTTCAAATATAAGTGACCGATTGAAGATTGATAAAGTACGTTAGTGCACACAAAGATTGGTCAACTGAGTTTATCATGTGCGATGTTTTAATGGTATTACTTGCGTTAATAATAAAATGATTACTTACTTGTGCAACATTTTCGAAATGTTCGTGAGATTTTTGATATACTCTAGCTTTGTGGAGATTCCTTCCAATACCCGTGTTCTTCTGTAAGAATACTTCGCCATGGTTCGCTAGCCAATCTAATACTTGTCGGCAGTCTTCCTTGTATAGCAAGAGAGCCAATCTCTGGTGGAGCTTGAGCCTGGCCTGGTGGTATCTGGCTTCGAGGGCTCTGTGGTGGCCCAGGATTTGGTGTATGACTGCCAGGACGTGGTTGGCGCCGGAACTGTAGTCTGCGGCCGGGTCGCCGCTACTACTTCCCGCAGTGCTGACAGTACCGTCGCTCTGTGTGTTTAACACAACTTAATTTAATACCAAATAAAATAGAAAATGCAAATAATTTATTAAAAAAAGTTTTGTACAGTGGTTGCTCTTAACGACTAAGAATTGTTATTAGTGAAAAGTAGTTTACAAATGCCTGAACTAGGATTTCCTGTGCTTCACAGTGTAATTCAATTATTTATTTAGAATTATTTTGATCCATATAATGTTAGTAAGTACAACAAAACTTAAAATTAATTAAGGTTAGTGACATACAATTACAATTTAAAAAACACACATAAAGACTAATTACTAGAATACATAGTTAATGCATAAAGGGCAAAAGAATGGATTAACATATGTAAAGCATAACAAAAAGTCTATGTTTACCATATCAGCGGGATCTGTTTGATGGCACACTTGAACTAAGTGATCCAACTGGTAAAGCAGTTTCTTGCTTGTTGAATGGACCTGTA
Organism: Cydia strobilella; assembly: GCF_947568885.1. NCBI lineage: Eukaryota > Metazoa > Arthropoda > Insecta > Lepidoptera > Tortricidae > Cydia > Cydia strobilella. The sequence goes on from NC_086068.1 coordinate 23,025,902, forward strand.
GAAAATAAACCTTATATTTATTTGGAATTTATTGCTATCATTAATTTGCTGGCATTGCCATATATTACATCACATTAAAGTAATGAATACTTTTTGAGCTAGTCGCTGGAGCTAATCAATGTATAGTTAAATACAACAATAATATAGTCTAATGAAAACAAAGTTAGAAATAAGCCTCCAGAATATGTGCTACCGGCCTTGTGCAGTTATCGCACTAATGCGATTAGCACGCCGCCCCGGTGCGAGCGCTATGCATGCACAATATGAAGACCCCTTAACACTTTCAGTGCCAAGCGCCCCATTTCCAATTCAAAACGATAAAGAGAGATTACCTCAGTATAAGCCTGGCACATGTGCTCATACAGTTGCCTATGCCGCTGGGCGTGCTGCTCGAGCGCGCGCGGGTCGGCGCAAGGCGCGCCGCCCGCCTGCCCCGTGGCCAGCTGCAGCGCCACCGCGCACTGCGCGCCCCACCCGCCAACCGCCGACGCGTAGGCCTCCGCCTTGTGGTGGAACACCACCGACAGTGACAGCACTGCTGATCGCTCTTCCAGACCTGTACAAATATATACATAAACGTCACTGAAAAAAACATAAACGACACTGAAAAAGTCTCCCCTCAGCTTGATGTCACAATGTTGATACCACAATCGAGGTAAACTTGCTACACTATACATGCTCGTATAGAGAAACGTAACAGGCTGACGGCCACTAAAAAGATGTTACAAAATCCGTATTATTCTTAATTAGCTATTATAGTAAAGAGTTTGGAAAGTTTGTGATATAAATTTATGTCTAAGTATTACATTGAAGTAAATTAGTACTGTACGCAAAACATTTGGAAACAGTGGCATCATAAATTAGTGTGTTATGTATATGGGTACACTATCAGTGAATACCGTCTCGATCGTCTTGTTTAATAGACTCTCCTACCTCCCTAACAATGGCAACGAGGATGGGATGGTGTTATTTTAACCGACTTCAAGATTTCAAAAGGAGGAGGTTATATTAATTCGGTTGTTTTTTTTTTTTTTAATGTTTGTTATTCCATAACTCCGTCATTTCTGGACCGATTTTGAAAATACTTTTTTTGATTGTAAGTATATACATACAGATTAGTCCCGTTTTGGTCAAAACGCAGTTCTGATGATGGGATCCATGAGGAATCGAGGGAACTCCTCAAATGTTAAAGGCATACATATAGTGATTTTAGTATTTTCATCAACAAATCAAGCATTTACATATAAAAAAAGTGACATTTGATGAAGTGGAACTGCTGATAATGATCAGAACGGAACTCTTCAATGACGCATAGTTCACGTTTGGCGATTTGTCCTCTTCGTTATGATTGGTAAGCAAGTTAGGTTTTCAAGACACATTTTTGTCAAGCTCGAGTTCTGATGTCTGATGATGGGATCCATGAGGAATCGAGGGAACTCCTCAAATGTGAAAGGCATACATATAGTGATTTTTGTATTTTCATCAACAAATCCAGCATTTCCATTTAAAAAAGTGACATTTGATGAAGTGCAGCTGCTGATGAAGATCAGAAATATCAGAATGGAACTCTAACGACGCATAGTTCACGTTTGGCGATTTGTCCTCTTCGTTATGATTGGTAAGCAAGTTAGGTTTTCAAGACACATTTTTGTCAATCTCGAGTTCTGATGATGGGATCCATGAGGAAACGAGGGAACTCCTCAAATGAGAAAGGCATACATATAGTGATTTTTGTATTTTCATCAACAAATCCAGCTTTTACATAAAAAAGTGACATTTGATGAAGTGGAACTGCTGATGCTGATCAGAATGGAACTCTTCAACGACACATAGTTCACGTTTGGCGATTTATTCTCTTCGTTATGGACCCAGACAAAAACTTGGACCTGGACTTTTTTTGAACTGCGATCCTCACAGAACCGAACTGCTATCAGAAAAGTGGGTTAGGTTAGGTTAGAACTGTGACCCTTACAGAAACGAAATGCTATCAGAACATTGGGTTAGGTTAGGTTAGAACTATGACCCTTATAGAAACGAAATGCTACTAGAAACGTGGGTGGTTTTACCTCATTTTAGTTAGGCAAAAGATGCTGTCTTTTTCATTTCATTGTCTGGAGTGCACCATCAACAATAAGTAACCTTTCAACGGCATCCCCCATTGAAGTCGGTTTTTTTTTTCCTAAAAATTATGATATCAAGTAATGAATCTAGATGTTACCGGCTGAAAGTTGTTTGTAGGCGCGCTCCAGGCGGTGCGCCAGCCCCGTGATCTGGGCCTCGGCGTAATGGCGCTTGTCCGCGAGCCGCCGCGCGGCCGTCGTGACGCGCGCCACGCTCGGCCGCCCGCCGCCCGTGCAAGCCGCAGCGAATCTAAACAAATCACGATCAATATCAATCACACGCTTTTTCTACTGACTCCATTTATCTAAGGTTGTTATTCCACCTGGCCAATATCTTGGCCATGTGCATTGCGTCTCACTCTCTCACTAAGCAAAATGTGAGATGCAAATACACTTTGGACAAAAATATTGGACAGGTGGTATACCACCCAATGACATTTTTTTTACAATTACAATGTACGAGTAAAGGTGATGCGCTCGATTTTAAATACCTGGCATGTTCTTCTTGAAGTCTCTTCGCGGCCGCGCATGACCGACCGATTTCAACATACGTAGCGAGAAAAGCGGTTCTGTGATTGACGATCCATTCGAGCATCTTTTCGCAATCTTGTTCAAATAATCTCAGTTGGAAGCACTGATCGAGCTGCATTTTCTTGTGCTGCCACAGCTTGTGCGCGTGCGCGTGTGCGGAGCGCACGGCGGTGAGCTGCGCGCGCACGGCGCCGGGGGAGCCGCAGTGGAAGGCGGCCGCCTCGCCGCCGCTGCCGCTTGCCTCAGAGCACGCCGCGTCGGCTGCCTCCAGGCGTTGCAGAACTCGTTCGCCTGTTCAATTATAGAACCAACTTACAGTAAAATACAAAATTACAAGTATATTATTTTAGGCACAATTTTTTGTATAATTATGGGAATGCCTTTGGTCCGTCCAATCACACATACAATTTTGTTATGTATTAAATTCCATCTTGAAATCCACAATTAAGTGTGTTGCACTTTCACAAAGGAAAATCTAGTAATTTATTGTTTTACCGTCATTGCTACCATCATCCTCGAAAAACCACAGACAGTCAAAACACATGTTTTCGGTGCCATCACGCGACACTGCACTGATAAATACGATGTCTTACTGAAGTTATGAAATGAAATACAATGACCGACGATGGTACGCGAACTGAAAGCCAAGTTATATAAACAACCAGAGATTTATTCGCCTACTTAATCAACTCGTTTTTGAGGCAATCGACCGTTACAGCCAATTAATTACGTAGGTAGACCCTTGTTTGTAGTTCTGCTCTAGTGTTTCCAGAACACCAGATAAAAAATAAGCAAGAACATTACATTTTAATCAATGTAATGTTTAACGTTTAGCCAATCCAGTACCTATCTCGTGTATGAATGATTAATTACTGTTCACCTAGAACAGTATTCAAAACTAAATCATATGTAATACCTATTTCTATCGTAACCACACATTATGCTTCAGTGTTCAGTATTCTACTTTTGGAATCAGGCATGGCATGGCATATTCATCATGCACTCGCCTGCATGATCTTCATAAATAAATGCTGTAAAAACATAGCATTTGTCCGTCTAGTCTGTTACTGAATTACTGACCTTGTGCTTCGAGTTCGTCCACAGGAACCTTGGCCAACCGCTTATTAATGTCTGCATGTGCGTCTATGGCCCGTCGAGCGCCCGTGACGTCATCCGCAAAGTCTGCCCTAGCGACATCCTCCTGCAAGTCGTCAAGTCGGTCCAAGAGCTCGCCAGCCTGCCACATCAGCTCTTCTAATGCCTACAAATAGAGTTTAGCAAAGTTAAGCCATGTTACATACAACTAAATACAAATACCCTCCCCTCTTTAGCCTTATATGATGTTGAAAATTGGATTTTCAGATAAAGAATTTACGGTATATGCCGTATATGTTTGCATACTTTGCATTCAATATTCATTTGAGATACCGTTAATTGGCTAAGCGGGGCAGAATATCTGATGCAGATATGCATCTAAACATTTTAATCATACAACATGAAACATACGACCAAGTTTACACTTACTAATCTCAGATCTATCCACTGCGCGTGGTCGTATTGAAGCGTACCATCTAAATCAGGTGTTAATTGTGAGCTATCTACGACTTTAGGAAGTGCTTCTAAACTAATAACAGCTGCCTGTAAACATAAAAAACATACATTAAATACACACTTGAAATATTACAGTTAATAAAAAAATTATAAACACTAACAAATTCTGACACTTTACCTCAAATTTATACTTGTGAGCTCCTATGGTAGTACGTTGTTTTTGCCAAAAATTATCAGGTTTAACTACTAGTGCTTGATGGACGGATGATGAGAAGTGCTCTTGGAGAACTTTTAAAATGGGTTTGATTGCAGCCCACGCAGAACCTCTCATATCGATAAGGATCGTGAAGCCATGTGACCGCACTGCATCACTAAAAAATAAAATAGACATATAATAACTTTTTTCTTATATATTTTTTTAATACAGTTGCTCAAAAAGTGCTACTTTTCGTGGCTGTATAGCGTGCGGAAAGTTGGTTTTCGCGAACTAGTGCTTTTTACTTTTCCAATTTTTTTAAATTTTTACTTGTTCCAATTCATGACTACTTATTGATGAGTGTTAATAATAGTTTCCTTTAAACGTCGTAATCAACATAAAAACCTACTGTTAATGTAAGAATACGAAAAATATACATATTTCATATTTTATTACTTACCTCTTCATCATTATAAGTATTATAACACGTTTATTTTTTAATGTTGAAAAACCGTTCTTAATAAGTTGCCTGAATGGAACGGAACGCCTGTCAAAGAAGAGGCGTATTTTCTTACTCCAAGAATGTTTTAATTTTCCAAAGGCAACATTAGATATTGTTTTTATAAATATACGATACACAAATAATCGTAAATAACGATATTTAGGTAATAATAGTACAATGTTTTTTTTATGATTTACAATTGTTTCTCTTATAGAACATCCATTTGAAAAAAAAAACTCATTGAAGTGGGTTCAATAATAATAACAAAATCTATTCTAGTCGAATAAAAGCTAGAAGAAAAACACCTCTTCATAATGTCAATGTCAATGATGTCACAGAATTAATAATATAAAAGTTCCGAATTCCATTCCTTACTTGTTGCTTTTCTTATTTTTTCGCAACTGTATTAAAAAACGTCGTTCGATACACGTGCGGAAATGTCATTCTTCACTCGTCCCGAGTCTTGCCACTCGCCTACGGCTCGTACTCGTGAAGTAATGACATACTTTCCGCACTAGCATCGAAATGTACTATTTCATACCAAGGTTTATTTTATGATGGTTTTTATATGACAAGGATAACTTGCAAGTTCCCAACTATTTATATTAATCTACTAGAGTAAGACTGCTACATTAAATTACTAATTAGTAATTAGAATTACACAGTGAATGAGTTCTTGTTTCACGATAATGTAACAATTAGTTTATAATTTTTTCAACACACTTGCTCAAAACGACGTTTTTATTCCACCGATTTTTGGCTCATAATCCTAGATATTAAACATGAGTGCTCTTTCAGTGTATTATTCCACTCGTGCTTTTTCATTATATTATCCGACTGAGTTAAGAAGCTAACTGATTGCTAATAATATGCATGAAAAGGGAGCCGTCTTTAATTGGTCGGACTGGCGGGCACGGGCGCGCCCGACCGCCTGCGCGGTGCGCGGCCCGCCGCGCCGCCCGCGGCCGGGGCGAGCGAGGGCCGGCCGACAGTACGAGTATGACAGATGAAACACACAATACTAACTGTTTTAACTATTAAAATTTGATTAATATGAAAGTTTCTTTTTTTTCTCGCAAGTGTGTTGAAAAACGTCGTATGAAACGCGTGTGCATTGGTCATTACACACATCGGCTTTCTTATTGCGCGCTCGCTTACAGCTCGCGCGCACAATATCGCCTCGTGTGTCATGACCAGCTTAGCACACTTGTATCATAATGTACTATTAAAATGCAGTCCAGATTGTGACAGGAGCTTTGTCACGTCTCCTACTAATTATTTTTTCAAAGAATTTCACTTATTACAAATAAGAGTCATGTAATACGTTTCGACAAGTCCTTGTATAAAGAGAAGTCAGTTATTAAAGCTGTACATGATGCAATGAACATTTTCTACAGGAAAGCCTTCAACAATGAAGTATCGAATTACGAGCATAGCAGTCTCTGAATGCAACAAGCCATTGTTCAACGCCAGTAGCTGAGGATATGACCAATTAGACATCAGCTTGTTATCGAAAGTACCTACTTTGTTTATAGGGGCTATGGATTCACCTGTGAGCATTAAAACACTTAAGTCTATTGACAGTGTGAAAAAGCTGATGCATATGGTTTTGCTGAACAATAACTCAATATAACCATTTAAAGCCCAGTTAAAACTGGTTGTGAATACTCAATTCAAAGTTAAACTTTAATCGGAATCTGTGTCTGTCTGAAGCATTGGTTGTATCGGTATCATGGGTGCAGGTTTTTAAAAAAGATTTGTGATATATGCACTGACAACGACTTTTAGATGGGTTTTAACTGGATGCTGATAAGCAATAATGTGTCAACCCACAAAAACTCAAAAACGAGATTTTAATGCTATATTGTAGCTAGTCCGCTCGACTTCATTTTGCAAAAATGACCTTAGTGATTTGAAATTTATACCAAAAGAAGGAAAAAAGGTTAACACAAATCCGTTAACACGTGTTGTCTGTTTTGCAGTAATGCGTTTAGTACCTTAACTTATTACAGTAATGGGGAGAACGCATACTAAAATTTCAATAATGTCTTAAGACAGGTTAAATCATTATTGCGGAAATCACATTCCATTAGTTCTGTTTTACCAGAAGCGCTTTGAAGGTAAGTGTTGCTAAAAACTGTGTTTATAATATGTAATTTTACGAATTTTGTGCACAAATCTGTAAATTTTTGCAGTCTTCAAGTAGTAAATACTAATGCTGATCGAAATAAAGTATTTATAAAGCGTAATCGAACTAGTTTTTACGGGTTTTATTATTGAGGAAAGTTTGCCGAAAAAAGATTAAACAAAACCGCAAATTGCTGTAGTTTTTCTTAGCAATTCATTTTAAATGCCAAGTTCAACAATTTGAATGTATGTACATTCGTAAAATAATATTATTTGTGTAATTATAATGATTTAAAGTAACTAGTTAGACTTGAATCATTCTTGCAAATCGAAAAAAATATCATATCAATGCATGCAAAAAAATATCATATCATAGCAAAACAAAAATTATGTTACGAGTAAGTTAGTATTAAACTACAACACTTTATCTGCTATAACATGTTGATTATAAGTTCAAAGGCACATTTACACAATTAGCAAAACTGTGTTAAGTATATTGACACGTTCTTGAGAAAGTTTCACGTCATTATTCAATTCGCAATAAACAAAAAAGGGATTATTGCGACAAATTTAAATTTATTTCGAATATTATAATTATAAATCACTGTATTCATTGTATTTAAACTGACAAATACAACAGTTTAAACAAAATCTTAAAGTTTTAGAACAAACACTCAAAAACCACGAAATAGTTATTTGTTATACAAGGGTGCAAAGTTGTATTTTACCCGCGAGTGTGGAATTGAAACACGAGCAAGCGAAAGGATTCTATAGTTGAACCACGAGCGAAGCGAGTGGTTCTAAAATATAATCCTGAGCGTAGCGAGTATTTAAACACACGAGAAGTAAAATACGTTTGCACCCGTGTGTAACACAAAACTTTTCCCCTCACTATAGCGAGGAAAGTGCAACATCCAAGGCGTTAGATCATCTTCATCACTGGAATACCTCATTTTTTTACGATAATACGATATTATAACAGAAAACTCCGGAAGTTGTGTATTTTTACGTGTCGGAGTCGGTGAGAATATTTTTGTTGACAATGTTGACATTTCTGACGATACGTTTTGAAATCGCATCGACTCAACATCATTTAAAAAAACAAATGTTTCTTATGGAATTTAAGGTTTATGACTTAAAATCATTAAATAAAGCTAAATTTGGTATTTTTTATTAAATTCTCAAACCATTTGTTTAATGATAATTAATATGGAACGAACCATTATTATGAGCGTTTTACGTTTTGTTATCTGTCAAAAGCGACTTAAACACGCTCTATCCAAGGTCAAATTACTTTCCCCACTAGTGGATAAAATGCGTTTTTCCCCGCTTGTTTTAAAGGATAAAAGACGGCTTTCCGAGCTAGTGAGGGGAAAAATCTTTGGACGCCATTTTCTCAAAATGGTGCTTATGTGGGTTAACACATTATTGCTTGTCAGCATCCATTACTATGTAGCGCTGCTATAGTTTGTTACCATCACAACCCATAGGCGATATTCCGCGACGAGAAGAGGTTGCGGAAAGTTACTAAAAAGTTCCAAAAGTTCTGAAGAGTTCTAATTTATATAGAGGTGGAAAATTTCGTGCCCCATAAAAATATGAGTTGTTTCCGAAATAATTGTAATGTAAACGGAAATCTCGCAATTTTAGGCCAGGAAATAAATGCCCAAAAAAGGTATAGAGCGAAATGCTTGGAACTTGGAACACAATTTTTGACTATGTAGCTTTGTTTGGACTAGTTAGGAGGTGAACATATCAAAAGTCCCCGGCCATAACTCTGGTGCGGGGGGGAGAGAGGGGTTTGAATGTTTCATTTTTCGGTTTTTCGATTATATCTCGGAAACTATGCGTCTGAGCGACTTGGCCACTTATACAAAATGAAAAGAGATTTAATTTGTTACAAGTTTTATTCAGTCAAGTTTTTCGATATCTTGTATAGTGTTTGAGGTATCCGCTCTTGAAGGTTTATTTAGGGCTCTCATTTTTATCTTGATTATCTACATCAGTGAAGTGAAAAACCGAAAAATGGAACCTTCAAACCCCCCTCTCCTCCCAGCACCAGGGTTACGGCCGAGGACTTTTGATATGTTCATTTCCTAACTAGTCCAAACAAAGCTACGAAGTTAAAAATTGTGTTCCTAGCATTTCCCTCTATACCTTCTTATTGCTTGGCCTAATTTTGGAAACTTCCTCGCAGCACATTAGAACTCATACTGAACCAAATTTTACTATGTCGCCAACGCGGAAATCGAAAAAAAAAAGGTTCCATAGAAAACATCAACATGGTCTGCCGATTTCATGATAAAGCATTTTTTGGCTATGGGTTGAATAACAACCTGTATTTAAGGTCATATTTATTATCGTGGTTCACAAGATTACAAAGGTCATACTCGTATCGAAGTTACGTGATATCTTGGACATTCGCAGACCAATTTTTAGCATTTGTTTTCAAATATACCCATGAGGGAATAGTGAAATTTAGGTAATCTGATACAAAGATGACTAAGATGAGACTGGTGGCAACAGATGACGTAAATTTCACTTTTTATTGTAACCGGAAGTGGTACTTTTTTTCGTGCTTTCGGCCAATTGTTTTTACTATTTTTTCCAAACTTAGCATCACTTTTATGAACGTGTGCCATGGGGCTTATCCTTGTATCAGATGACGTAGTAGATCATATGGTCGCCGCCCGTACTAGAAGGGAAATAATACAGACGGCATACTGCGGGCGTCGTCGCGGGACTAAGCTACTGAAAAATACATACATACATATAATCACGCCTATTTCCCGGAGGGGTAGGCAGAGACCACGGATTTCCTCTTGCTACGATCCTGACATACCTCATTCGCTTCCTTCACTTTCATAACATTCCTCATACACGCTCACCGGTTTAGGGTGCTCTTGACCTGGCCTTTCTTCAGGATTTCCCCGATCTGATCAGAGAAAGTCCGCCGAGGTCTGCCCCTTCCAACTCCCGTTTCTACCTCTCCCTTATACACTCTCTTTGTTAGCCTTCTTTTACTCATTCTTTCCACATGTCCAAACCATCTCAACATACCTTTCTCAATTGTTGTCACTACATCTTCGCTCAGTCCACACTTTTCCCTTATCACACTGTTCCTAATTCTAACTTGTAATCTCACACCACACACACTTCTCAACGCTCTCATTTCCACTGCATTCACTTGGCTCTAAAGTCTCTTCTGCCATACCCAACTTTCGCTACCATACAAAAGTGTAGGCACCAGCACCTCTCTATGCACAGCCAACCGTGCCTTTTGCGACACCTTCTGGCTGCTCATAAAAGCGTTAAGTGCCCCATTCACGCGATTTCCAGCACTCGCTCTCCTTTCAATATCTTTATCATGCTTACCGTCCCTAGTAAATAATGTTCCCAGATACACAAACTCTTTCACTTGTTCTACTAAAAAACCTTGTTCTAGTTGTTTGTTCTAGTGAAAAATAAATTAAAACATACCTAGGTATGGTGATCAAGTAATGCAAAAGTCGTCGGTAGTCATCAGGCGCGATACGGTCGCGGCGCGGGTTGGCCGGGAACCATATGATGGGCCCCCCGCGGCGATCGCGTCCGCCGGACAGCGCCGCCACGCGCTCGTGCAGGAGCGGGAGCACATCCAGCGCACGCGCACCTGCCTCCATTGCTGCTCCTCACTGATTGCCTTGCACAATCAGAACAATATTATTAGCTTATACATACTAAACTTGTATAGTTGCTGTGCTATTTGAATTACTTAGTCAATTTGTGACGAATGTCCTATATTATTTATAAATCAAATCAATTTATAGTTTCGATAATAAATCGTATTTAACATAAAAATAATGGACTTCACATAATAGTTGTCATAATTTTGTGATCTACATCTGCAGTTTCATTCAGGGATCGTTTAACGGTATATTTTTATTCAATTTCGGAATCTCGGTTGTTTATGTATATTTTTCCATTTCATTTAGGTAATCTAATAACTCATTGTCCTTACCTAAAAACCATTCTACAATAGCAAAGAAATATTTCAAATGCTACGTGATATTTTGATTTTAAGTTTCATTCCACCAAGCTTAAAATTAAAAATTTTATGAATTGAGAAGCTCTTCCTTTTTGAAGTTCCTTAATAAATATATTCAAAGGCTGAGTACAGAACAACCTAGTCCCAAATTAAGCTTCCATTATAAATTATAATTTATAAACACCAGTATAATTTAAAACAAAGTCTTCTAATGGGATATTTTGTTGATGATTTCCAGATTGACAGACAGAATGGCTAATACATACAGTCCGCGCGCGAATTCCGTGCACGGCTGAGGAATGTCCCCCCCCCCACTTCCTCGACCTCCAAATTCACGGAATTGGCGCGCGGACAGTAACAGCATTCACATCTTCTGCAACCAGAGTGCAGCACTAGCTTTTTTAGTGCACCGTAGAGTAACTTATTCATACTGTACCTTTAACAGGATTTTGATAAGTTTTCAGGGGACCTACCGGAAAACTCGAATCCGAAATTTCGTTATCTAGCTGCCTCTTTATCGCTCGAATACGCAAGAGTGACAGAGATGTTAGATAACGAAAGTTCGATTTTCTTGTTTCGCGATAGACCCTCAGATTGTGATAGTGGCGCCACCTACGCCGAGTTTCGCGTAATATTCCCTATTATTAAATTATAAAGTTATATATTACACGAACGTTTTTTTTTTTCATTTCCTATTTGGTACATGACTAGAAACTATACTTAGTCTTTTAGCATTAGAAAAAACGGTAAACCATTTCCACGTGTCTTTTTATGGACAAGTTTTTTTATCAATATTTTACTTATGAAAGCAAAAGTATGTAAATGATCGTATATTATATTTGTTGTGACTTATTTTCAAAGTGTTTTTCGATAAAACGACACGTTAAGATCGCTCGCCTTCTTTCTAATGATAAAAAAACGAGAGGTATAGTTAGACGGTTCTGAGTGGTAGACTGCAAATGAGATAAAAGCTATATTAGGTATATGCATTAATCCTCATATCGGGCGGCTCTTTGATTCCAAGGATTGCATAATTTTTATACTTTTTAATGATTTTTAGAATATGATTAGTAAATAATAATAAATAGTAAAAAAATTAAAAAAAAACTTGTAACCATCATGCTAGTACTACTTTTTAGTATAAAAGAAGTATTTAGTTTTACATTTAAGTGTTAAATACTAGATTTAAAGACACAAACATAATGGTTTATACACTAGCGATTTCGGAAGAGCGGGGTTTTCTGTTACAAGCATAGCTAATGCTTAAAAGAAGATCCCATCCCATGCTGTAAACTACTTGTAAGGAACCAATAAACATTTTTTAATTTTTCATTTTCATTGTATTCAACGAGCCGCCTGCTACAGATTTCTTGAAATTGCCGCGTTTTTTCAGGTTCAACTTTCATTAGCCAGACTATTATCAATTTGCCAATTTCGTGATTATTCTTTTACACGGCACATAAACTTATGCATAATTTATCGATATAAAAAGTCGACACAGTTACATCCCTAGCAAATTATCAAACTTTTGACTAGACATGCGCGAAACAGTGCTCCAAAAAGTAATGCTATATCACATCACTTTTTCGAAAACGTAATAGTACACTGAGATATCACATCACTCATTACTCGAAACATGACCCGAACGTGAAACAGCGCTCCGGCGCGCGCGTGATGGTCAAATTACAGCATCTCCTACATTACGCAGCGCATTACAGCACTCTAGTGACTAGCGCGTCTTGTACCTATCCGTAATCCGTATCGCCGATCGATTTATTTAATTTATTACGCGTTGCGTTTTGTCACCGCTATGTGAAAGATTTTTTGTTAATTCTTATTTAAATCATAAAATATGCATAATTTATTATTATTTGCATAAAATTGATATGACACTGATACAGGTATGTAATTAATTATGTATGTAAGTTTTGCAGGTAGATATACCATACCTGCATTCAAATTGATTTCCCTTCATACTTTACCAAAATAAAATGGAACTCCAGGCTTAGGACTGGCAAACTTCTATAATTATTTTACTATTATTTACAATTTCATTTAAGTATATTTATAATTTAGTTCAAACAGTCTATATATACACAAATCTAATTTCTACACTCAGTCTCGGTACGGTACGCACTAATTCACAATTAAATTAAAGGATAAACATACTTGTTCTGTACTCGTACTTAGTTTGCCGCGAACCGCGAAAGTCAACCAAACATTTCATAACAATATTAAAAAACGGTTTTGTTTTCGTCACATTCAAAATCTCAAACAAATTACTTGATTTAGCCGCATCCTTCTCGTACTATAAGAAAACATTATAAGCTCTACGCGGACGCACTAGAGTTTTAAGATGCAGAAAATCATATTCGTAAGAATATTAGTGAAATTTGCGACAACTTAAACGCAATCGGCCGAGCGGCCCGACCCGAAGTCTTCCGAAGATAGCCGAAAGAATCGCAGAGCGAGAGCGCGCGATCACTGAGTGCGAGTGCGAGCGAGATAACAAAGCATGGCTTGGCAAACAACCAACTGTGATGACACTATTGCAATTGGCATTATACATTACGCGCACTGTGTATAGAGTTGAACTGACCATTCATATCGGCGCGTCAATCTATTGAATTTATCTGGAATTGAAACCATTACGCGCGCTTCGGCGCGGGGCGTTCGGCTCGCGTGATGAGTGATACATGAAGTAATGGTTGATTTTTCCGCGTGATACGTAATGGCATATTACGCGTTCGAGAGATATCTCATTTGTGATATTACGAGCATTACTTACACATGTCTACTTTTGACACCATACGTAAATGAGAAATAACAAGCATATATGCATCTCTTTTCGGCACATTATCTAATTCGTAAGGAAGTAAAGTACGGGTATACATATTTGCGAAGCATTTTTGCCAGACTTCTATGCTTTAGTCATTATTCTGAGGTGACGTATTTAATTTTTCTGAATAGAACTGGAAAAAAACTGAAAAAAACCGAAAAAAAAACGAAATTTTGTAAAAGTCCCGTGTTTGTACGTGTGTATTTTGGAATAATCCATTCAGTTATTTTCAATTTTGAGCAGTTCAAACTGTGGATTGTGAAAATTTTGAAGAGCACGAATTTGGAAAGCGTTGAATGAAGCAACGATAAACGAAACTTACATAAACATACTAAAACACATATACACAAATTGCAGAAGTAGAAATAAGCTAGAAAACACCGGCAGATATATAAGCATCAAAAGAAGAGTCAGACAAGGAGACCCGCTTTCTCCAACTCTTTTCATAAGCGTCCTGCACTATGTAATAAAGAACCTAGAATGGGAACATAGAGGAATATATGTCCAAGGAAAATATCTTACATATCTTGCTTTTGCAGATGATATAGTACTGCTATCTAATAATTGGAAGGAGATGAAATTTTTAATTAGCACTCTAAACACAGCTAGTAAAAAAGTTGGTCTAGAAATGAATTTACAAAAAACCAAAATAATGACTAATAATATAGAAAGAGACGTATTTATAGATGACATGAAATTAGATTATGTACAAGAATATATCTACCTAGGGAAACAAATATCCTTCAGGCCAGAAAACAACGAAGAAGAGGTAGAGAGACGTATAAACAAGACATGGAAGAAGTTTTGGAGTATGGCAGAGGTCCTTTTGAGCACTCTTCCACTATATCTGAAACGAAAAGTGCTTGATTCTTGTCTCCTTCCCACATTGAATTACGGATGTCAGACATGGAAATATACAAGCAACATAAAACAGAAAATTAGAGTTTGTCAAAGGGCAATAGAGAGAAAAATATTAAAAATCAAACTGATGGATAAAATACGCCACACAAACATAAGAGCAAAAACTAAAGTGATTGACACTCTTGAGCACTCATTCAAACAAAAATGGCAGTGGGCCGGACACGTCGCAAGGAGGACCGATATAAAATGCACAATGCGAACCACTACTTGGCTCAGCCCAGGAGGCAAGAGCGGAGCAGGGCGCCCGCGCGCGCGCTGGGCAGACGATATTGAAAAGATATCCCACAACTGGCTTTCGGAGGCACAAGACCAAGAACGGTGGAAGAGGTTGGAGGAGGCCTATACCCGACAGGGGTCCTAACACTATAGTATGTAAGGTTAAATATATTTTTTTAAGATTGTAAATGTTTTATTAGTAGTTATGGAAAAAGGCTTTTTATTTTATTTTTATTTATTATATAAGTAGTGAAAATGTTACAGTATGTTATATATTTGTGATCTACTCACAAAGCCCTCTTTCATTTGGTACCCTGTGGGGTATGGTATGTTTAGAAGGAAAAAGTAAAAAACATTGTACTGCCGAATTTATGACGTCACAGCAACTACCCCCACCACTTTCGTGCTTGTCATCTCATATATTTGTATTCAGGACATCATACTGAATGTACTCATACCAAATATATCCACATGTCTACGACGACATGAGCGAAAAGTAACCTAGAGCCTGTTCCGCCAAGCTACTACCTGGTCTCTTCTAAAATGATGAAAAATTAAAAAATTTACTGACCACCTTGCAAATATACATGTTGTTTCAAAATAAAATTGTATAGTTAGATCAAAATTTTAACATTTATTATGTTGTGCCACCTTTTCCATATAAGCAATTACCTCTTAACTGAGAATGACCCAACTATAAAGTTTGTTATTATTTTTATGATTAGATGATTCTATATTTAGATTGTATTATTTAGATTATTTAGAATGCAATACTGGGTTGATATTAAAGGCACTGAAGTATATAGGTATACTATAATTATACCATGGTTGAAAGCTAAATATATACATGTAAAGAAGATAATTAAAGTATTCTCGGCACAAGTTATAATAGGTATTCAAAATCTGAAGTTTCTTTGTCATACACGATCAACGCTAAAAAACGACATTGCTATGGCTGTTTTGTATAAGCAATAAACGATGTTTATGGCCGGACCATGTTCAATTAATATAATAGAATTTGAAGCCTTTTGAAAATACTACTTGTAGTACACATAATCTTTATGATTTAAGTTAATTTTATCGTCGTTGATGACAAATTATTAGACATATACGTTATAACTACCTATGTCACAACAAATAACCTCAGCCATTAATTTCAACTTACCGTGGCGACTCAAAGATGTATATTAGTCTGGTATAAAAGGATCGGCACGCATTATTGTCACTGTTATTATTTTCCACTAAAACATTTGTAGTAAAAATATTCATGAATACCCTTAAAATTAATAAAATACACAGAAGCAGGGCATAATGACAATCTGAATGAACACCAACCACCACCACAATGGCGCGGCGATAGGGATGTAAAAACCGGTGAATTTACCGCAAAAAACCGATTTCAAGTTCAGGTTTACAGTCTATTACTACTAGAGGACCTCAGAATAATGACTAAAGCATAGAAGTCGGGCAAAAATGCTTCGCAAATATGTATACCCGTACTTTACTTCCTTACGAATTAGATAATGTGCCGAAAAGAGATGCATATATGCTTGTTATTTCTCATTTACGTACGGTGTCATAAGTTTGATACTCAGAATAATGACTAAAGCATAGAAGTAGGGCAAAAATGCTTCGCAAATATGTATAACCGTACTTTACTTCCTTACGAATTAGATAATGTGCCGAAAAGAGATGCATATATGCTTGTTATTTCTCATTTACGTACGGTGTCATAAGTTTGATAATTTGTTAGGGATGTAACTGAGTCGACTTTTTATATCGATAAATTATGCATAAGTTTATGTGCCGTGTAAAAGAATAATCACGAAATTGGCAAATTGATAATAGTCTGGCTAATGAAAGTTGAACCTGAAAAAACGCGGCAATTTCAAGAAATCTGTAGCAGGCGGCTCGTTGAAATTAAATGAAATGCGTGGAATACAAGGATTGCATAACTTTTATACTTTTTATAATTTTAATATTCTAAAAATCATTAAAAAGTATAAAAATTATGCAATCCTTGGAATCAAAGAGCCGCCTGATATGAGGATTAATGCATGTCCCTAATATAGCTTTTATCTCATTTGCAGTCTACCACTCAGAACCGTCTAACTATACCTCTCGTTTTTTTATCATTAGAAAGAAGGCGAGCGATCTTACTATACGATAATTTACATACTTTTGCTTTCATAAGTAAAATATTGCTATATTTATAAAAAAACTTGTCAATAAAAAGACACGTGGAAATGGTTTACCGTTTTTTCTAATGCTAAAAGACTAAGTATAGTTTCTAGTCATGTACAGTCAGCTGCAGAGAAAAGGCACCCCACCTGCATACAAAGTTCTGTAAATTAGTGTGGACGTGGGATACCTTTTCTCTGCAGCTGACTGTACCAAATAGGAAAAGAAAAAAAAAACGTTCGTGTAATATATTTTTTTTATTTAATAATAGGGAATATTACGCGAAACTCGGCGTAGGTGGCGCCACTATCACAATCTGAGGGTCTATCGCGAAACAAGAAAATCGAACTTTCGTTATCTAACATCTCTGTCACTCTTGCGTATTCGAGCGATAAAGAGGCAGCTAGATAACGAAATTTCGGATTCGAGTTTTCCGGTAGGTCCCCTGAAAACTTGTCAAAAACCTGTTAAAGGTACAGTATAAATAAGTTACTCTACGGTGCACTAAAAAAGCTAGTGCTGCACTCTGGTGGCAGAACATTGCAGTAATATCCCCTATTCCTCGTCCTTTGGAAATCTGAAATAAAAAGTTGAGTTTTGTGACCAACACCGACTCGCACTTGACCGGTTTTTAGTATTAAACTATAGTCTGGCAAACACAATCTGTCAGTAAGTAAGAACAAAGAAAACTATAGGTACAGTCGAAGGCAAAAATATCGATCCAGACAAATGGCTTAAAAATATGTGAACACGATTTAATTGTCTAAGCGTACACATATTTTTGAGACTGGGAATGTATATATATTTATGCCCTTGACTGTACTCATCAATTAAAATGAGACAGTCCTGGGCCAAACTATAAGAAAGCTGTAAATGTCGATAGGTTATTGATCTGAGGTCGATACATCACTATGCCAAAAATATAACCTTTCATACTTAGCAGAAAAGTTCGAAAATATATGCAAAAATCTATATAGACTTGAATGCAAGTAATAATTACATAAACAACATATCGATTTCTATGTTTAGGGTCAGGTCATATAAATTAATTTCTTCAAAATTGAACAAAACTCACCGATTAAAGGTTATCGGTTCGTGCGTATTTTCTTTTCTTCCTGTATGCGATTTACAGCCCTCGATCACACAAGACATTATCACAAAGGGAACTTCAAACCATTACAAATAAAAACTCAGCATGTTTTCCAACAATCTTTCAGGAATAGCAACAATATAATTAAAATAAACCAAGATGACCGCTGAAACATCCCGAAATATTTCAACTAAAATAATACGACTATGTCAAGTTGTTACAGTTGACACCTACCTGTGAAATAACGAACATATATTTTATTTGGCTGGATTATATTATAGAACCACATAGGACCATTTGACATTTCCCTCAGTTCATCTTATGACAATATTGAAAAAAACGAAAGAACTTGCGGATTGTTGTCTCACTCACTCATAAACAAAAAGTAATAACGTGTTGTGAATACGATATCTTTTACCAAGCTTTTATTTTTGCCCGGCTTCTTTGCTTTACTCATTATTCTGAGGTTTGATAATTTGCTAGGGATGTGACTGTGTCGACTTTTTATATCGATAAATTATGCATAAGTTTATGTGCCGTGTAAAAGAATAATCACGAAATTGGCAAATTGATCTGGCTAATGAAAGTTGAACCTGAAAAAACGCGGCAATTTCAAGAAATCTGTAGCAGGCGGCTCGTTGAAATGAAATGAAATGGGTGAAATACAAGGATTGCATAACTTTTATACTTTTTATAATTTTCATATTCTAAAAATCATTAAAAAGTATAAAAATTATGCAGTCCTTGGAATCAAAGAGCCGCCTGATATGAGGATTAATGCATGTACCTAATATAGCTTTTATCTCATTTGCAGTCTACCACTCAGAACCGTCTAACTATACCTCTCGTTTTCTTATCATTAGAAAGAAGGCGAGCGATCTTAACGTGTCGTTTTATCGAAAAACACTTTGAAAATAAGTCACAACAAATATAATATACGATCATTTACATACTTTTGCTTTCATAAGTAAAATATTGCTATATATTTTTAAAAAAACTTGTCAATAAAAAGACACGTGGAAATGGTTTACCGTTTTTTCTAATGCTAAAAGACTAAGTATAGTTTCTAGTCATGTACAGTCAGCTGCAGAGAAAAGGCACCCCCCTGCATACAAAGTTCTGTAAATTAGTATGGACGTGGGGTACCTTTTCTGTGCAGCTGACTGTACCAAATAGGAAATGAAAAAAAAAACGTTCGTGTAATATATTTCTTTTATTTAATAATAGGGAATATTACGCGAAACTCGGCGTAGGTGGCGCCACTATCACAATCTGAGGGTCTATCGCGAAACAAGAAAATCGAACTTTCGTTATCTAACATCTTTGTCACTCTTGCGTATTCGAGCGATAAAGAGGCAGCTAGATAACGAAATTTCGGATTCTAGTTTTCCGGTAGGTCCCCTGAAAACTTGTCAAAAACCTGTTAAAGGTACAGTATGAATAAGTTACGATACGGTGCACTAAAAAAGCTAGTGCTGCACTCTGGTGGCAGAACATTGCAGTAATATCCCCTATTCCTCGTCCTTTGGAAATCTGAAATAAAAAGTTGAGTTTTGTGACCAACAATATTAATAAAAGGAACATTCATCAATGATCATTAATGTCTTTCTTATTAGGGTTCCGTACCCAAAGGGTAAAGACGGGACCCTATTACTAATACTTCGCTGTCCGTCTGTCTGTCACCAGGCTGTATCTCATGAACCGTGATAGCTAGACAGTTGAAATTTTCACAGATGATGTATTTCTGTTGCCGCTATAACAACAAATACTAAAAAGTACGGTCCCCTTGGTGCGCGCGTCCGACCCGCACTTGACCGGTTTTTAGTATTAAACTATAGTCTGGCAAACACAATCTGTCAGTAAGTAAGAACAAAGAAAACTATAGGTACAGTCGAAGGCAAAAATATCGATCCAGACAAATGGCTTAAAAATATGTGAACACGATTTTATTGTCTGAGCGTACACATATTTTTGAGACTTTGGGAATGTATATAAATTTATGCCCTTGACTGTACTCATGAATTAAAATGAGACAGTCCTGGGCCAAACTATAAGAAAGCTGTAAATGTCGATGGGTTATTGATCTGAGGTCGATACATCACTATGCCAAAAATATAACCTTTCATACTTAGCAGAAAAGTTCGAAAATTTATGCAAAAATCTATATAGACTTGAATGCAAGTAATAATTACATAAACAATATATCGATTTCTATGTTTAGGGTCAGGTCCCATAAATTAATTTCTTCAAAATTGAACAAAACTCACCGATTAAAGGTTATCGGTTCGTGCGTATTTTCTTTTCTTCCTGTATGCGATTTACAGCCCTCGATCACACAAGACATTATCACAAAGGGAACTTCAAACCATTACAAATAAAAACTCAGCATGTTTTCCAACAATCTTTCAGGAATAGCAAGAATATAATTAAAATAAACCAAGATGACCGCTGAAACATCCCGAAATATTTCAACTAAAATAATACGACTATGTCAAGTTGTTACAGTTGACACCTACCTGTGAAATAACGAACATATATTTTATTTGGCTGGATTATATTATAGAACCACATAGGACCACATTTCCCTCAGTTCATCTTATGACAATACTGAAAAAAACGAAAGAACTTGCGGATTGTTGTCTCACTCACTCATAGACAAAAAGTAATACCGTGTTGTGAATACGATATCTTTTACCAAGCTTTTATTTTTTCCCGGCTTCTTTGCTTTAGTCATTATTCTGAGTAGAGGACGCTGCTCTCTTAGGCCTTATATGCACGAGCGCTTTTTCAACGCGCGTTAATAAAGCGCATGTATCCGTCCGCACCCACGCACCCTAAATTCGATTTAAAAGGGCCCTCCACACTCGTGCGCGTGCTGGAGCGAGCTAAAGACCAACGCAACGGAATATCAGCACAACTTTTAACAATATTTGACATGTAAAAAATACTTTGTCTCTAATTGCCAAAAATGTTCAATGTTTGTTTTTTGTGCATATGAACCATTTTTTTTACATTTCAAATATTGTTAACGATGTGCTGATATTTGGTGAAACGGAAATAGCTATTTATGCAACAAGTGCGGAAATCATCTTAACGCACGTGTATCATTTTTTTTTTCTTTATTTAACCTGGGAGTTTTAGCAGTGCGCTAAGCCACCCCCGTAATACAAAAATTACATTGGTCTATAACTACATATATAAATTAGACTATCTAGTTATGTAGGTAACATTCTACAATGAGGAAAAATAAATATTAAGCAGTTCCTTGGCTTCATTAGATGATGGTGAGGCCAAGGCACTGTTACACCATCCTACATTGCTACTATTACTACTGACACAGCCGCGCCGCTGGGCAGCGCTCCGGACACATTCCGTCAGTACGTGTACCACATCTTCCACCATATTACAGTCTGGGCAATTAGGTGAATCTGATAACTTCATGAGACATTTAAATTTGTTGGTAGGTATGTGTCCAGTACGCAGTCGAAGCAGTGATACAATGTACTTACGTTTTATTTCCATGTTTACAAACCACGGGTAACGAGGGAGATCGTGCTGAATGGTTTTATACCAAATACCTTTAGTTAATGACCGCTCATCATAGCATTCCTTCCACTGCAGACGGCACTTTCCTTTTGCTACTCTCAGGATCTCATTGTGCACTGGTAAACATTCGTATTCATTTCCTTCACTAATGGCTAGTTTAGCGGCGAGATCTGCTTCTTCGTTACCCGTTAGGCCTATATGTGAGGGTACCCACTGTATCACAACTTTTTTATTTGCAGCTTGAACCTTACCGATGGTTTCCAAGATATGATAGGCTATCGGTAGACCTCGAGTTCTCGAGGTTAACCGAGCCAAATGTAACAAGGCACTTTTAGAGTCAGATAAGATGACAAATTTATTATAGTCCACCGATAAAATATACGCTAAAGATTCTGAAATAGCAATTAGTTCAGTATGCATTATTGATATATCGGCGTTTATTTTGAATTTAGCACTAACTTCTATCTGCGGGTCGAAGAAAGCCGCGCCAGAACCGGTTTCCTCCCTGGAACCATCGGTAAAAATCTTATAACATGTAGCATACTCCTTACTTAGTAACATACTGCATTTGTTTTTTAAAGTGACTGCGCATAACTGTTTTTTAGCAACGTTAACCCCTTCAACATTCAGTCTAATGTTTTGCGATAAATCAAAACAAGTAATCCATTTACTCAAAGAATATGTAGGTAATTTACTCGCCGACTGAATTGGGTACTGTCTGTAGGCTCTAAGTGTACTAACCAAAAGAGGAGTTTTCTTTGAAATCCAGTACCTATAATTACACAAAGTATCTAACTGTTTAACAACTTCACTGGTTATGTTATTTTCAAACGCTTGAGATCTCAGCCAAAATTTAACCGCTAAATATCTTCTACGCATGTGTAAAGGAGGGAGACACAGCAAACTCTCCATTGCTTGAATAGGAGTTGTTCTGATAAATCCCCCAATTACACGCATTGCTAGGTTTTGCACTGTGTTAAGTTTGTTTAAATGGTTATTGATGCTAGTATCATACAAAAAACTGCAAAAATCGATTCTACTGCGAATAATCGTTATGTATAAACGTCTCAAATGTGTGGGATGAATACCCCAGTTACCCCCAGCGAGTACTTTAAATACATCGATATATGTAAGTAATTTGTCTCTAATTTCGTTAATATGTCTACCCCATTTTAAACTTCTGTCTAGCCACATGCCTAAGTAGTCCACCTGTTGAATGATGTTAGCATTGTCCAAACATAGTTTTACTTCCGTTAACATATCATGACAAATAAAGGAGTCACTAGACTTATATTGACCGGAATATAGACCGTGATTACCTTTTGTATTATTTGTGAGCTCCCGATATTTCGACGCAGTTACATGCATCATGTTCACGGGTGACTGAAGATAGCGGGTGGGTGTCAAAGTTGTGTAGACAGCGCTCTGTCTACCCTCATTCTTGCGCGTCGGCTGCGTTCACTTTCAACGTTACCAACGGTCGCATTCACACTTGTTGGTCCGGTCGCGTTCACACTCGTTGGTCTGTCCAAACACACTACACTAAAACTAACTAGTGAAACTAACCGTGAATCATTCAAAACTCTAAATAAAGGAATGTTTTAAATCGACACGAGTTGCGAATTACCTATTCGCACGTGTATCGTACAACGTTTTACAGTACATATGGCCCTTTAAACTTTCGACATATGCACGAAAAGTGCTCTTTTCCGCACTAGTGCGAGAAAGTAGCAGCATATGTACTGTAATAAAAATTTAAAACAAAACAAACACACAAACAAACAAATTATTTATTCGTCGATCATAGGTGTACACAACATGATATTGCATAAAAAAGAAAAATTGTTCCACTATGTCGTACCCAAGGGCATACGAAATTCTGTTTGTTAGCTAATAGCAATTAGCATGCACTAAATTCATATTTACAATCAGTGTGTATGTCAAACAAGCAATTAACTTAAATGTCCAGTAATATTTCTTAACAATTATATAAAAATCGTAATAAGTTTTTTCATTATAGGTAATACATGTCACATTTTCCATTCAAGAATAATTATATAATAATCAGTACATGTTTTCAATTAGAAATTCATTACAGGAGTAGAAAGCCTTCCTAACCAAAAATTCTTTGACAGATTTTTTAAATATACCAATGTCACACACTTTCCTTATATGTTCAGGTAATTTATTATATACTCTAGAAGCCATACCGAGAACGCTTTTCAACAAGAGAGCAGTTCTTGATGGATGTGCACAGACCATGTGTTGCAAACGTGGACTGTTAAAACATCGAAATATATCTGGATGTTTTTTCACAAATATTACTATTTCATAAATGTATATACAGGGAAGAGTTAATATTTTTAATTTTTTTAAATTTACGAAATATGGCTTACATGATACTGTGGGCAGTAGATGATGAGTCGCTCTAAGGCATTTTTTCTGAGCTTTGAAAGCCAAGTACCAGTCAGTCGAATTCCCCCAAAAAATTATGCCATATCGGAGTCTAGAAGATACATATGCATAATAAGCGGTTAACACAACAGATTGGCTAGCTACTTTATTTAGCATATACAGTGCATAGGAGTAACGACTTAACTTTTTACATAAATTATCAATCTGACCTTTCCAATTCATGTTGCTGTCTAAAACCAATCCTAAAAATGTTGCGTTGTAGACTTCTACAAGTTGTTGCCCCCTATATTTGACATCTAAATCTTCCAGTTCATTCTTCCTTTGTCTAAAATTCATTATCTTTGTTTTATTAATATTTATTTTTAGATTGTTTTCATTAAGCCACTTTACAATACATTCTAAAGCATTACTCATTTCAAAATTAATATCAATGTCATAATTATTCAAATTTTTACCAGTAAAAATAGCGGTGCTATCATCCGCAAAAAGG
Organism: Cydia strobilella; assembly: GCF_947568885.1. Classification (NCBI taxonomy): domain Eukaryota; kingdom Metazoa; phylum Arthropoda; class Insecta; order Lepidoptera; family Tortricidae; genus Cydia; species Cydia strobilella. The sequence goes on from NC_086068.1 coordinate 23,050,654, forward strand.
ACCATTGGAGAGTTAGTTATTTTGGATTGACACTTGACAGCTAACTGACAGCAGCGCCGGCGCTTTTTAACGCTTGTGAGAACAGATATACGGAGTTCCGTATGCTTAATTCAATGAGGGCTAACGCGTATGAATTCGCCGCTAGGGGCGCTAGTGTAGATGGTGGTCTTTTCCCACCTCCTCACCTACGACTTGGAACAATCTGTCCTTTCCTTCTGTAATGTCTTGCAGTATGCTGATGATCTGGTCTTATACACCTCAGGAAACTCAATGGACAAAGCCACTGCTAGTCTGAATACAGCGCTGGGTTACCTCAAAGATTGGCTTGATGAACATGGTCTTACCCTATCGCCAACAAAAAGTTGTTTAGTGACTTTCAGTCGCAGAAGGATCATGCCTCCTGCAGATGTCCGTTATGGTGGTGTCATGATACCAAGTAAAGAGTCAGTAAAATTTCTAGGTGTTATTTTAGACCACAAAATGTCGGGGTCCTCACATCACAAATATGTACTGAGTAAATGTGAAAAAAATATTAATATTCTGCGAGCATTATCAGGTGTTTGGTGGGGCTCTCACCCTTATTGCCAGAAGCTACTATACAATGCCATCATACGCAGCCATATAGACTATGGGTCATTTCTAATGGAACCTTGCAATAAGGATGGCCTAGATAAATTAGACCTCATACAGGCAAAATGTTTAAGGATCATACTGGGTGCTATGCTTCCTTCTCCCAAAAATGGCATGCAGGTAGAAGCTGTTGAACCTCCTTTGTCTCTCCGCAGACAATATCTTGCCGACAGGTTCTTGATCAAAGCCAGCTCTTACAACAACCACTTGTTGCTTCCACGCTTGCGGGCACTGGCACTGGAGGTCACTGAAAACCGATATTGGACATATAAAGGCTTTCCAAGAATAATAATGTCTTTTTCAAAACTGTCTAATATTAACCCCAGTCTATATAAATCCGGCGCTAACCCTTTATTTGAGGTGGCATTTGAGACCTTAATATATTCACCTAAAGTTCTATTAGATATAGGAATTTTCAAAAATGATCCAGGAGCAAACAACAAGTTCAATAAATTTTTAGATAAATGGCAAGATTACTTACCGGTTTTTACTGACGCTTCAAAGGTGGATCCTACAAAATGTGTGGGAGCAGCGGTGTGGATTCCTCGGTACAATATTGCCCTCCCATTTAAATGTCCTCCTCAAGTATCCATTTTCAAAGGCGAGGCAGTTGCTATTCTTGAGGCTGTCAAATATGCAGATACCCACAATATTAAAAACATCATTATCATCTCTGATAGTAGGAGTTGCCTGCAGGCTATTGTAGGCAACCAATTCAAATTTAAAGCAAAATTTCCATTGATTCTCGAAATCAAAGCTTTGCTACGTAGGTATGAATCAAGGGACCCACATATTGTTCTCGGGTGGGTTCCAAGCCACTGTGGTATTAACGGCAATGAGATGGCTGATATGTGGGCAAAACGAGCGATTGACATCGGATCAATAAAGCAGGAAATTTACAGTACTGACCTATTGAGTTGTGCGCTATCCAATATGTTTAATACATGGCAGAAGCAATGGGATACCTCTAGATTACAGACAGGTAAACATTATGGCTGTGTACAACCTCGAATTACTCGAAAACCGTGGTTCTATCGTTTTCGTACTTCTCCGAAATGGGTAATATCGACCATTTGTCGTTTACGCTTAGGTAAAGTATGTACGCCGTTATTTCTGGCTATGATTGGTGTCCGTGCGAACTCATTGTGTGAATGCGGGTTGGATGAGGGTAACTTGGACCACATCTTCTTTGCTTGTTCAGGGTTTAGCTATTCACTGTACGATGTATTACCCGAAAATGTTCCACGACCTATATGCTTTAGCTCACTGCTTTGTCACATGGATACTAGGCTTACTTCTATACTCATTAAATATTTACAAACGAACAACATTAAACTCTAAATAGCGTCTTATCTTTTATAATCTAATGCGTCTAATTATTTATGTTTTATTCTATACTTCATATTTATTTTATATATCGTTTTCTTCTCTTCCACTTCCTTCATGTTGGCACTATTAACGTTCTGTCACCCACTTCCCGCTTTTCTACTAATTTTTGTATTCGTCATGTGTTTGTCTGTGATGTTCATAACAATTATTCGTTTTTAGGTTTTCCCAACCACACCTCCCAGACTACCGAACATTCTCCTCACGTGTGAAAGTCAAAAACCGACATTGGCAAAATCACCCCGTGCAAAATTGGGGGGAGTAAAAGCCAGATAGGATAAAAAAAAAAAAAAAAAACAGAGGCGCCAACTGGTGAGCAAAAAAACGATAGCCCTCAACGCAACGCCAAAAATCGAACAGTGCTTAATAAAAATAAAATAGCGCCGCGCTTAAAAACCGCCCTCGTGTGTACACATACATGGTTATCCATTTGTTTCATTCAAACGCTTTTTTAACGCGCGTTGAAAAAGCTCTCGTGATTATGGGGCCTAAACGCCCGAATTTATAACCGGCGTTCAAATTTTGATAATATTTTTTATAAAATGCAGTGTCAGTTGCGTAGACACTCAGAATAATAAAGATTCTGAGCGTTGACACGTATGACGTAGACATCTCCTATACTATATTATACTACTCTTTGCGTAGACAGCAGTTGGACAGCAGTATCAGTTGCCAGATTTACCGGTTTTTTTATGTGTCTCGCTACACTAGCGCAGTGTGTTTATTGATTTTTTGACATTATTACAAACTTTACTTAGCTCACCGAGTTTGAAATATTAAGTTAACTATAATGAAACAAAAATAATGCGACAAAAGCAATACCAGGTACCAATTATTCTTTTATAATAAAATTGGGTATTTTAGAGACTGATACCGAGTTTATCTATATTCACATGTTTTATATTACTGCAGGTTAAATTGCCGTGTTGAGAGACCAATACAATATTTTATAAAATATGTTTCTTTAAGCGACGGCGTAGATTTACACTTTTTATAATATATGCTTTGCGTTGGCGATTGCGACTGCTGTATTTTCAATCATATAAAAGAAAATTTACATGTTTAATTGATAATGCTGCGGCGATTTATTTAAACGTAATCGGTGCCTCACTGTGTTTCTTATTTGACTAATTAAGGTTGGTATTTCTACCTGGCCAATATTTTGCTCCAATGTGCATATCGTCTCACTCTCTCACTAAGCAAAATGTGAGATGGAAATACACATTGGACAAAAATATTGGATTGGATTGGACAGGTGGTATACCACCCTAACATCACCCTATTTTTTTTTAACGAAACTAGCATGATTTCTACCAAGCCTTTGTTATTTAAAGGCCTCCTTTTACTGTTTAGTCATAGATAGCAAAGTGGTATGCTAAATATTAATTAATTGAAACATATAAATAACCAAATTTGAGCAATGCCTATTTAGTACCTGATTGTTTAATATAATGGTGTATTTTCAGTTCCTGCCATCAATACTTTAGCAGAAGCATGTAGTGGCCAACATAGGCAACATAAGTGACAATGGCTGCTCGGATCCAAGTGCCAGAGCTCACATGTATGATACCTGAAAACTATAAAAAATACTTTCAGACACTATGCTGGAGTGGCACCAGGTTGGTAAAGATGTATTTACTATATGACTAGTGGGTTTATGAGGTCTACTGTACACCTTGCAACACATCCATTTTGAAAAAAATACAAACATGAACCAACAATACTAATTCATATAATTATCACACATACAACATTTTACAAGAATTGTTTGAGGAATGTGACCTATAAAGGAAAAAGAAATACATACACCAAACAGATATTTGAAAGTATTTTTGCCCAAGCTGAAATAGACACTTCACTTGCACTTTGCGCTCACTTGGTCAATATCAATATTATGTATAATGGCTGTATAAACTATGTTGTTCTATTATTTGCAGGAAACTAGAAAAGAAAGGCCAAAAAAAGTTTGGAAAAAAAGAAAAGTTAAAAAGAGTGAAAGCTGCTAATGCACTTGGTGTCTGTTTTGCGCCTGCATTGTTGGGAAACCCTTCTCAGTTTGCAGTGTATGCAACTGTCCGTAGGTCGGTGCTTACTCGCTGGAAGAGTCTTCATGGTTTGGTATCGGATTTTTCTGATGACAGTGACAATGATGACCTTTCATCCCAACCTCCTATGACCAAGTTACCAAAGGTTCGTTTTTGAATGAAGCCTTTCTAAAGATTAACATGAGATAACTTGCTCATTTCTTTCCCATATAGTTAGAGAGAAAAGGGTAGGTACTTTATCTTATGTGAAAACTAGCTTTTGCCCGCGACTTTGTCTGGATGGAGTTAGTAATTTGGGTAGCTTATTTAAGGATGACTTCTGGGATAAAACTATAATACCCTATGTCCTTCCCCGGCACTCAAACTATCTCTATATCAAATTTCAACTAAATCAGTTCAGCGGTTTAAGCGTGAAGAGGTAACAAAAAGACAGACATAATATTGTCTTCGGTAACCGCGATAGTTACTCATGAAATAAAACTATGAAAACGGATTACACACAGCACAGACATACAGACAGACACACTTCCGCATTAATAATATTAGTATGGATTTTTGCTAGAGGTGCTGATATTGCTTTTATAGGCATTGCATGAAATGACTTTCCATGACAACTATTTCAAACATATACAGTTGAGTGGTCTTCAAATTTTGCAAACAACTCACCTGATCTTAGGAAAAGGACGTAGTTAAGTGTTGCAAAGATACTCCCTTTAGCTTGTTATGCCCATAGTGTCACAAAGCATTCTTTTAAATCCTACTGCAACTTTGTAACTGAGCATTGCCTGACATGTTCTTGGCCGGTTTTATTTTGCTGGTTAGGGTATAGTATAGGCAAAGATAGATATAACTCCGTAATAGATGCATACAGTCTAAGGAAAAAACGTGCCTCGAAAATCAAGAAAATTTGATTCTCGCTCAGAGGGCGCTACTAGCTTGGCCTACTGTCGTATAGATGGCGTTGACGGTTTCGTTTGTTATATAAACATAGGTCAAAATCATAAAAATAATTAATGCATATATAAAAAATCATTTATCCATATTTAAATACATTTTATCGTATTTTTATAAATCTTCATTTTTAGTTTTAAAGTGTGTCGACAGATGGCAGTGAATTTACTGGGGTTACAAAATTTACTATGACAGTACCGCTCTAGTATAAGTTACTCTATGGTATAGGAAAGGGCCGTTAATTAATAAACCTTTACAGAAGATGTAGTGTTAGAAAATTGAACAAAATGGTTAGACTATAGGAAAGGCAGGGCCATTCTTGGGACAGAAAATTTTAGTGTTATTTTTTTTTTCAAACCTAACACCAAATTTTTATTACTTCTTTATGGAAGAAATGTTAAAATAAGTATCTTCTGTTATGTATCATTTATATCTATTTGTGTCTACGATCAACCATTATGGAGATAGAATAGATGGGGTAGTAATCGTAAATTTTTAATAGCATTAGGAACTCAATGAAAAGTAACAGAGGCAAGATAGGTGCGACGATGAGCGTAGCGAGGAAGTGTGTTAGGTTGACCGCGATCAAACAGTGGGCGAAGCCAAGCGAGCGAAGCGAGCGTGCCCCGGCAGCGGCCGGCGAGCGCCAGAACCGACATGTTATTGTACCTACTATTGTCAGTTACAACCTCGCCTATATCCATAGTTATTGATCCTAGAGAAAAATGTTACATGACAAAATAATAAAAATTTGGTGTTATGTTGGCAAAAAAAATGACACTGAAAGTCCCAAGTACCAAGAGCGGCCCCCCCTTTCTGATACTCTAACCATTTTGTTCAATTTTCGAACACTACATCTGTAAAGGATTATTAATAAACGTATAATCGTACATACAAATAAAGTTATATTAAAAACGAATATTTATTTTCCCGTTGTTTTCTTTACAAATATTGTTACAGATCACAGGTATTGGCTTGCGCACAGTGTTTTCATTGATATCACAAGCTCGGTTTACAGATGCGCACTTTTGTGAGCATGCCTTGCGAGCATTACTTGATGTTCTGCAAGGCCATGCTCCTGAAGAGCTGGCGCAGGAACCTACCGAGGTACAACTTTCAATCTCATTTTATTTTATAATATGAGGTAAGTGGTCAGTTTCCATATTTTATTTGTCATTTATTTTATTACAGATAATATCAAATCTGCACGCCATGCTAGTCGAAGTTTCGAGTGACACTGGCTCTCTAGGGCGCACAGATATCCCAACAACTCTGACAGCCCTAAGTAGTTCCTGTCTCATAGCCTTGTCAGTAGCTAGAGGCGAAGCAGAATTAATATTGAATGCAGTAGCTTCTCTTATAATGTCCTCTCCTTTGCTTTCGGAACAATATCTACAGGTAACTAAAAAAAAAAAAAAAAATTATCAATTTTGTAATTAAAAGTACTTTAATGTCGTCATTCTTAAGTCTTAAAGTTAGTTATAAGTTAGGTCCCCGAAAATCATCGCTGCGGCTTGCCGTGGCATTGAGTTGAGGTCCTTTTTTTCCTCCGTCACTTTTATCACCCTCTCTTAATGTAATAAACAGGTGTGACGTAAAAAATATTTTTTTTTCTTTCCTTAAACACTACAGTATTAATTTATACTTGCAGGTGCCAGCAAATTTGATAACACTTCAGCGCAGCGTCCATTCTGTAATCCTAGGTCCTCCGTCCCGTAACCAGTGGTTAAACTATGGTGTTCCTCACCAATCTCTAGTCACCAGTTTCCCAGTAGACATCCCTCCTCAGTTGACAGCGGGCTCAGGAGAGCTAGTAGTTCGCGCTCTCGTTTCCGACGGATGTTTTCTTTACGTCTTTACTTCCAAAGGACTCCTAAAGATTGGCTCGGGCTATGGCAGTTCTATTAGGCAACATGTGTATTTGTACAAACCAGATTTCTTCGCTAGTGATAGACATGGCTGGCTAGGTTATTGTAAAGTAAGTACACATCAATGTTCCGTTTATGTTCATGATATTGACCTTGTGCTCTGCATACAGGATTAACATGAATATTTATTCTTACAGAATAAGCTCTATGTAAGAATCGGAAGGAAAAAGACTGAAGTTTTTGAGATTGATAAGGATACCTTTGAAGTTATTAATGTGATTAGATTGGAGCCCGGCCAACCCGCTCCCGTCGAACCTAAATCGGCTGTCTTTACTGACGGCAATCAACTAGGATTGATTATACTAACAAATTTCGTAAGTGGATTTACCTTTAGATCCATATTAAATTTTATTGTAAGGATTGGTTTTTTAACTATACTTTTTACCTACAGGATAATCTAACAATTAGAATGTACGACGTAAACACCCCAACGGACCGAGAAGAAGGCGCAGCGCCCGTCGTGCTGACGTCACGCAAGGAGCTTAATGTGCCCCTGCTGCGGCGTCGCACGCTGGCTCTGGGCCGGGCTCCGTTCGAAGATGGTCTGTCGCGGAGGCCGCTGGAGTTGGACGCGCCCGTCGCCATGCAACTAGATGACGATGATGATGATCCTCTTGTAGGAATATGCTCAGGACAGGACTTTGGACTGCTGATTACTAATTCGGGAAAGGTGAGTTTCTAAGGTTGGTTTCCACTAGAGATGTGCGAGGATGCGTAGCGTAGGATGTGCTTCAAATTGTAATTCAAATTGTTATGTACGCAGTGACTACTAACTACATATTATTATACATACCTACCAAGAAGTTTGAAAAAACGAATCAAAGCCCAATATCCTGTGAGTTCAGGCCGGTTCTTAGGCTGCGTTTCAACCAGATATGTGCGAGGATGCGTAACGAGCGAGGAAAACAAATGAAGTGATTCTATTGGTTCTTATCTTAACACATCCCTCGTTACGCATCCTCGCACATATCTGGTTGAAACGCAGCCTAAGAACCGGCCTGAACTCACAGGATATTGGGTTTTGATTCGTTTTTTCAAACTTCTTGGTAGGTATGTATAATAATATGTAGTTAGTAGTCACTGCGTACATAACAATTTAAATTAGGTAAACCTGAAATGTGTAAAATTAAGTATTTTTGTCCAAAATTTTATTTTTGATACAAGCTTTTATCGCCGACTGTACTTTTCTTTCAACAGTCAACTAATACTTATCGATATAATTAGCCTCATGCATGAAGTTTATATTTGAACGAAATATGTTTTATTCGGATGTTTGTTACCGTTATATCATGTTACAAATGCATTTCCGTTTTTAAATTACCATTTAATTACTTAAAATTATAAATAAAAAGTACAAAAATTTGCCCGCGAAAAGCTAGTGAGCGAAACGCTCGAAACGCCACGTGACGTCACGCGTTCGACAGATTAGTGTCATTAGTAGCAAACGTCAGTTGGGCCGCCCAACGTGTGACGTCATCACGCTCTGTCGAATTCGCGCCAAAAAGTATGAGCGTTTCAACCGCTCAAAAATTTTCAACATTTTAAATATTTTTTAATAAAATAATGTTAAGGTTTACAAAAGTATTTTTATCATTTCCGGTGTTCCAACGATATAAATTATGAATCCAAAAATAAAAATAAATTCATGCATGGAGCTAATTCTAACATACCCAAACACAACGAGGTTGCGTTATTTTATCATAGAGTTCCTATGACCACCTCCAGTGTCCATTATGAGATCACCTTGTTGGTACCATAATATTAAATTGTCACCCAACTTACATACGTATGTGAAGTTTCACCTCAATCGAATAATGGAAAGTGGATCGTAGACCGCGAGCCAGGAACAGATTTCCATGACCAATCGCCTCCCGGGCGATAACTCGTATAGTGGTTAACGGCTATGTATGATGAACCTTCGTGTATGATGAAGCTGCCGCTCCGTTGGTGGGTTGATTAATGGCAGCCACCGAAACACGTAAAAAAAATTAGTCATCGCCTCCCGTTTGATACTCTGTCAGATGATAGTTTAGATGCTATTGTGAATTAAATAAATTGTCAGCCGGTTGTATCGCGGTGGAAAGAACGTCAGCTGATCGCATGAACATGTAAAAAATAAGACTGACGATATATGCTCCTGGCCCGCGGTCTTTCGGGTGTTAAAGGGGGCCACTGACTATCAGTCCGCCGGACGATATCGGCCTGTCAATTGTTCGGAACTGTCAAATTTTTGTTCTAACTAACAGGCCGATATCGTCCGACGGACTGATAGTCAGTGGGCCCCTTAACATTGATGTAAGCCGACCTAAAACTGATTTCACGTACTAACTTGGGGTTGCACCATCCGTTTCATAATGCATGAGTGTGTTATTATAGTGATTGTATTTTTAGGGTTCCGTAGTGACCGTTAGTCAACTAGGAACCCTTATAGTTTGCCATGTTCATCTGTCTGTCTGTTCGCGGCTTTTCTCCGTGTTGGTTAATGCTAGAAAGCTGCAATTTGTCATGGATACTGAGGAACAGGGGTGAAGGGGTGGTGTCCGACTAAGGGTTGCAGGAATAACACACGTCCGTTCGTTGCAATATTTAATCGAGACAAAGGAATCTATATCTACCTACTTATGTGTTACCTATATTTTTGGCTAAGTACCCACACACATCACATCACATCACACCACGTACATAAATCAATCATGGCGACAAAGTGGTAACACAAAAAAATACAAAAAAAATGTTTTAGGGTACCTACGTTAGAATTTTTTTCCGCTTTAATCCTATGATGTGGATGTCGTTCGATAGATCTTTCAAAAAGAATAGGTGCACTAACAACCATTTTTTGATTTTAGTAAATATTTTCGGAAATAATCGCTCCGAAAGAAAAATAAATGTGTCTCAGTGAGAAATAGTTCGAGAAATAGTTTTTATTATATTATTAATATTGATGTATTTTATAAATAATAATTGCAGACTGAAGTGCAGAATTATGCATTTTGGGACTGAACTCAAAAGGTATAGGCCAATTGACATAACACCCGAAACAGATACTTTTTAGTGATTATCTCGTTGTTACTCTTATACTTTAATTATGGGTATTCAGGAAAAGAAAATATTATCATAATAGTAGATGATTAAATAGTTATAACATCATAGTTACTTAATACAATATCAAATAAAACCTTATTATTTTATGTTGTAACACCCGAAATGGTGGAATGACCCTTATACTATACAACCAAAAATAAATAATTAATTTGTTTCGTCCTTAAAATTAAATCATTTTACGGTTTAGACTCACTTGTTTATAGTGCGAGCAGCGTTCACACTACGACGCGGCACTTTTTCGGTCGTCGTGAACGCTGCTCGCACTATTAGTGCTTGAGAAAGGAGACCTAGGCTCTCCGAAACATGTCGCGCGAGTGACTAAAACAAGTGAGTCTAAACATTAAAATGATTTAATGTTAGTATGTCTCACAACAGTTTAAATTCGATGATTGTTTCGTCCTCTTGACCGCGGCGAGCTGTGATTGGTTAATTTCATTGTAGTTGACTAAACCGTTTCGAAATGAATGATATTGAGTTGGGAGCCCATACTAAAAAACCGGCCAAGTGCTTGCCGGACTCGCGCACGAAGGGTTCCGTACCATTACGCAAAAAACGGCAAAAAATCATGTTATTATATGGGAGCCACACTTAAATATTTATTTTATTCTGTTTTTAGTATTTGTTGTTATAGCGGCAACAGAAATACATCATCTGTGAAAATTTCAACCGTCTAGCTATCACGATTCGTGAGATACAGCCTGGTGGCAGACGGACAGACAGACAGACACACAGACAGACAGATAGCGGAGTCTTAGTAATAGGGTCCCGTTTTACCCTTTAAGTACGGAACCCTAAAAAGTACCCAATTACAGTTTGGTATACGAAGTCTTAATTCAACCATTACAGTCCCCGAGTTGAAAGACATAGGTAGTTATTACAAAAAAACATTGCTAGTTAAATAAAAGTTTGTACCTAATCAAAAATTATTTCAGGTATATTACACCGGCAAAAGCACCAGTTTGGCATACAAAGCCGCATCTCCACACATAGGACGGTGGACGTTAATGAAAGATACCTTGTTCTCAAGGAACGATGCTCCCAACGTGAAGAAATGTAAAGTGGTTCAGGTTTGTTTCATATTTCAATAAGGGTGATTTAATAAAACAAGGCAAGGAGTTCGCTTAAAGCCAGGAAATTAGAAAGGAACAAAAGATACGGCGCGCCGCGCGAAACTTGCGACGGAAGATTTGTCGAACGCGCGGGTCTTGACGTTTTACCTCAATAACTTTAAAAGTATACTTCTGATTAAAATTTCGCTGGTCAAATCCCTCGGCTATATCACTAGCTATACTAGTGCGGTTTGATAAGTACCCGTTTTACCCTATTGACTATGTCACTGGTCAAAATAGTACATTACTACAGAGGCCGGGAAGTAAGGGGTTGCCGGCCGAATGCATATATACGGCCGAACGTAGTGAGGCCGGATAGTTATGAGGCCGACAATCCCTTTTCACGCCGATGTATGTATAGTGCTTTTCTCAAACATGCAATGAAATAAATAAAGAAATCTCCACGAAATCAAAGTTTTAATTCTAAAGAAACTAAAAGTAAACTAGGCACAAAATATAACTATCTACCTATCTTTTACCTATCTTTATCACACGTGTCGTATATTTTACACATGTAGTTAATCAATTTATTACACAAATGTTCAAAGGTATATTTATGTATCTTTGATTTTTCGCCTTGCATCCTTCTGACTGTAGTTTTAGCCACATAACTAAGATTACATCGTTTTTTATGTTGATATTATGCTTCACAGACATCGTTGCCTTAAACATGGAGTATAATTAACAGGTATTCATTTAATATTTTCGTCGGAACTCATATTAAATAACACAATAAACAACGCACAATAAATCCAATAAAATAGAATTACAGATACACAATGAAAAATGTTCAACTTTGCCTCCAAAACGATTAAAGAAACACCAACGCGTGTTTGAGTAGACATTTTTACCGCTAATATTTAAATGAAATATATTTTGTCAAAGGACTGTCTCATTTCAAACATAGACAGAGATAATCACACTATCTTTGTCTTACACTGGTACTAACACCCAAAAGAAAAGGATGAGTATAGTTTTTTTGTTCTTATTTACTGACAAACTGGTTTGACCAACTATATTTTAAATCTGTATTTGTAGGTAAATTTGCAATTCAATATTATTGGAATTTGTTAATAATGTTTTATTTATATATTTTTTGTAAATTCGATACAATTAAAACTGCAAAATATATTAATTATCGTTTATTGTTTTTTTTAAGGGGTATTGGCAGAATGTCATTCCAAACCATAAGCAAATATTGGTTATAGTTTTTTTTTGGCTGAATGCCATGATGCTGTGTCACAAATACCTATATGTGAAATGGAAATTAAAAAAGAGCCACTTCCCGGCCTAGGCCTGCAACTTTGTATGAAATTTCATTACAGGCCCCTCGTCTAGCCGCGCCGGAGTCGTGATACTTCCCAGCCTAATATAAAGAACGTAATATCAATATTACATAGCATGTTTGAGAAAATGTATTTTCCACATTTGCACCTTTCATAAGCCTTAAAAGTTAAAAAAAAATGGCGCTCTTTTGTTTTTTCTTCCTTCGAACGCTAACTATCAAAGGTAAGCGGTCGACTATATTTGCAAGTATGAACAAAGAACAGTATCAGTCCATAGTTAGGTTCATGTTTTTAGAAAGAAAAACGTATGGTGATTTTTTTCTATCGAGCCAACTTTAACCTTCTAAGGTTTTTCCTGGAGTCTGCCCTCGAAGGATTTTTTTTTATTTTTATACCACGTCGGTGGCAATCAAGCATACGGCCCGCCTGATGGTAAGCAGTTACCGTAGCCTATGGACGCCTGCAACACCGGAGATATTACACGCGCGCTGCCGACCCTTTAAAAACCTGTACACTCCTTTTTTGAAGAACCCCATACTGTAGCCCCTCGGGAAAACCTCGGCAGGGAGCTCATTCCACAGCCGAAGCGTACGCGGGAGGAAATTCCTCTTAAACCGCACAGTACGCGACCATTTAGGTAGATTATTCCCACTAGTTACCACCAAGTTGTTACCACTGGTTTTTTTCCCAGTATAGTGCAATACTAATAAAAACTGAATAAATAGTTGGTATAGTATAAATATGGAGTGGTTTAATAAATATAAGTCGATTAGTGTTTCAGTAGCATTAAAAGTTATCAAATAGTACATTTCGATGCTAGTGCGGAAAGTATGTCATCACTTCAGGAATACCGAGATATCGATACTCGGGACGAGTGAAGAATGACATTTCCGCACGTGTATCGAACGACGTTTTTTAATACAGTTGCGAAAAAATAAGAAAAGCAACAAGTAAGGAATTCGAAACTTTTATATTATTAATTCTGTGATGATTCTGTGACATCATTGACATTGACATTATGAAGAGGTGTTTTTTTAGCTGGGTGTTATTATTATTGAACCAACTTCAATGAGTGTTTTTTTAAATGCATGTTCTATAAGACAGAAACAATTGTAAATATAAAACATTGTACTATTATTACCCAAATATTGTTAATTACGATTATTTGTGTATCGTACATTTATAAAAACAATATCGAATGTTGCCTTTGGAAACTTAGCTGAAAGAAAAAACGCCTCTTCTTTGACAGGCGTTCCGTTCCATTCAGACAACTTATTAAGAACGGTTTTTCAATATTCAATAAAAAAAAAAATTGACGTGTTGTAATGATGAAGAGGTAAGTAATAAAATATATGTATATTTTTCGTATTCTTTCATTAACAGTAGGTTTTTATGTTGATTACGACGTTTAAATTAAACTAATATTAACACTCATCAATAAGTAGTCATGAATTGGAACAAGAATAAATTTAAAAAAATTGGAAAAGTAAAAAGCACTAGTTCGCGAAAACCAACTTTCCGCACGCTAAACAGCTACGTAAAGTAGCACTTTTTGAGCAAGCAGGAATGTTACCAGGCCTGGGTAGACGCAGCGGCAGTACGGGATGTAAAGACTAGCGCATTAAAAAAGAAGTTTAACTTTGCCTCCAGGTCCTTCAAAAGAGTTATTGCCAGTGCAAAGTCGCTGCACATTGGTAGAATTGGCGAGAAATTAGAGCGCTTCCCGTCGGGAACTCGTGCGTTCTGGTCTCTTGCCAAAGCTTTCCAGGGGAATTTCTGCACGCCATCTTTTCCACCTCTGCACACGGAGAATGATTCATTGGCCCACGACGCAAAAGACAAAGCCGATCTTCTGGGCAAACTCTTTGCCTCCAACTCGACTTTGGATGACGGGGGAAACGCGCCGCCGACCATACCGCGGTGCGAGAGCTATATGCCGGATGTCCGGTTCAAGCAAAGCTCGGTGCGCAAAGCACTTCTTTCCCTCGACACTCATAAGTCGAGTGGGCCCGATGGAATCCCTGCGGTTGTGCTGAAAATGTGTGCTCCCGAGTTGGCACCGGTCTTAACGCGTCTTTTTCGGCTCTCTTACTCTTCCGGCGTAGTCCCGACCTCGTGGAAGTCAGCTTTGGTGCACCCGATCCCTAAAAAAGGCGACCGCTAAATCCATCCAACTACAGGCCAATAGCTGTAACCTCCCTTTTCTCGAAGATAATGGAGTCCATTATCAACTGCCAGCTCCTTCAGTACCTAGAGGACCACCAGTTGCTTAGTGACCGACAATACGGTTTCCGTAGAGGCCGCTCGGCTGGTGATCTTCTAGTCTACCTGACACATCGTTGGGCACAGGCGATCGAGACAAAGGGTGAAGCATTGGCTGTTAGTTTGGATATAGCGAAGGCATTCGATCGCGTCTGGCACAAAGCACTTCTTTCGAAGCTACCATCTTATGGGCTTCCCGAGAGATTATGTGTATGGGTCAGTAGCTTTCTAGCAGACAGAAGCATAAAGGTCGTAGTTGACGGCGAATGCTCAGACTCCATGTCTGTGAATGCTGGTGTCCCCCAAGGCTGTGTGCTATCACCCACGCTATTCCTCCTGCATATCAATGACATGCTGCAAATCAGCGGAATTCATTGTTATGCTGTTGATAGTACGGGTGATGCCTCTTACACCGGCCGCACCAATATCTCTCGGGAAAACGTCATCGAGAGCCGGAACAAGCTTGTGTCTGAAATTGAGACTTCCCTAAAAGAAATCTCTGAATGGGGTCGACTAAACTTAGTCCGTTTTAACCCTGCCAAGACACAGGTTTGCGCGTTTACCGCAAAAAAGTTAGAGTTTGTCGTATCACCTCGTTTTGAGAGCACTCCCCTGACTGCCGCAGCCAGTATCGGAATCCTCGGCGTCGACATTTCGAGTGAAGTCCAGTTCCGCGGCCATTTAGAGGGTAAGGCCAAATTAGCCTCAAAAAAGCTCGGTGTGCTCAACAGATCGAGACAGTATTTCACGCCGGCCCACCGCCTACAGCTGTATAAAGCGCAGGTTCGCCCACACATGGAATACTGTTCTCATCTATGGGCAGGGGCACCCCAATACCAGCTTCTCCCTCTGGACCGCATCCAGCGAAGAGCGACTCGAATTGTCGACTGCCAGCGTATTTCGGAACGGCTTGACTCCTTGGCGCTGCGTAGAGATGTGGCCTCGCTCTGCATTTTCTATCGCGTGTATAACGGGGAGTGCTCCGAGGAATTGTTCGGATTAATCCCTGCAGCTTCTTTTCGCCATCGCCCTACGCGACAACATTACCATCCTCACCACTTAGATGGTTGGCAGTCCTCAACTGTGCGTTTCTCTAGAAACTTCCTGCCTCGCACAGCTAAACTGTGGAATGAACTGTCGCCTGCGGTATTTCCGGACCGATATGACCTTCAAGAAAAGAGCGTATTCCCATCTTAAAGGCCGGCAACGCACTTACAACCCCTCTGGTGTTGCGGGTGTCCATGGGCGGCGGTAATCGCTTACCATCAGGTGATCCGTCTGCTCGTTTGCCTCCTATTTCATAAAAAAAAAACTGTATTAAAAAATATTAACCGGTACGTACACTCGGCGTCAAATACTTTGTAGCAACCAAAGTAGTCTAATAGTTCGGTACACTACATATTTAGTATGGTGTACCGAACTATTTGGCCACTTTGACTGCTACAGAGTATTTGACGCTAAGTGTACTAAGTGTAAAAACTAAAATATATGTAAGGATAAATTTAATTATCGATTTAGATTATTTTTCAAGTGATTTTATTAGGTAATTAAACAATGTATGTTTTAGTATTTTTGATCATTTTCAAGGCAGTTTACTGAAATGAAACACTAATAAATTTATACTAATTTAGTAAAGCAAAATTTATTTAAAAAAAAAATAGCTGTGTCATACATTTTGGCTGGTCTGATGTTGATATTTGTATGGGAGAGACATTTTTTTTTTCGCGATTTTGGTATTGGTTCCATAGTAAAAGTTGTTCAGTATGACCTGTAGGTCACGGGGTGAATATGTATATTCACCCCGTAAATTATTGCAGGTGACTATAAAATGTCACCCTGTATTTATACTGTTTTATTACTATTGAACTCTAACGAAATTTTGATGGTAACTACTGGGAAAAAAACCCACCTTTTACCAGTGGTAACTACTGGCAAAAATAATTCCCAGTAGTTACCACCAACTCGGTTTGGTGGCAACTACTGGGATTGTTTTTCGCGGTAGTTACCAGTGGAAAAAGGTGGGAAAAAATTTCCCAGTAGTTACCACTGGTAACAACTTGATAGTGGGATTTGGGAATAACCCCTCTCGAATGTTTAGTTTCCGTAAGAACTTTTTCATTGCATTTGCTCTTCATTAAAACGTGTACAAATTCAAAATAAAAACTAAAATTTTGCGGGAGCCCCCTCGTAAGCTAATGAATGAAATGGTATCTTTTAGGTTGCCGTTGGTCACGAAGGTGTGCACGCGATTCTCGTTCTGGACAATGGCACGGCTCTTTTCACGGGCGTGGCGCGGCGCGGCGAGGACGGCGACGCTAGCAAACACCGCCGAACGCCTAAACCCGCGAGGCCTAAGAAAATTATCAAGGTTTGTCCACTGGATCCTCTTTGGAGCTTCACTGGGTCTTTAAAGACCCTTGTCATCAAGTGTCTTCTTACATTTAAAACTAACCTTTTAACTGTTTTAACTAATCGAAGATGTCAAGCTTTTAAACTTTTAATTATGTATTACAGCCTTTTTTAAACACACGAATAAGTCCCTGTAATCTGTGTTCATATGACAAATGCGTTGAAATTTATAAACTCTATAATTTATACGTAGTAGGTTCAAAACAAATAAATATATGTCATACGATACGTTGATACTTACATGGAAATCGCGGGGTGAAGTCATATTTTACAACATTTCAATCAGCAGCAATAATTATATGAACTCATCAATTTTAATTTAAAACTGAAAAAACTCACGACTCAAAGCAACAGTTTCAATATGTTCTTTTTTCTGGTTTCTCGTCAGGCGGAAGGTCACTTCATAGTGTACGCCGCGTGTAACTACGGGTCGACGGCACTCGTCACTCGGCAAGGATTGCTACTGATGTTCGGCAAAGACACGCAGCAATGCGACTCTACAGGGCTCGTCACTGGATTGAAAAACGAGAGGATCGTTCAGGTAAATCATTAGTATCATTACGAAACATGCGAATAATCGAATAATTATACAAAACACTTTATACTTCACTATTTATGATTGCTTGCCTTTTTAATAGGGTTGGCCGGTTGAAGTATTTGACAGATGGCGCCAGCATAGGCTTTTCCTTTTAATCCTACTAATACTGTCAAAATTTGTTTATTGGAATTTTATGGCCTCGATGCTAAGCCATTTAAGCCAAGTGTCCCATAGAACAAAACTAGTGGCTAAGGGCCACCTCACACTAGTCTAGGTCACTAGCGTCTCCCCTTGCGTCGGCGTCTAGTCAATTCTATGCTGGCTGCTGCTCGACGCAACGTTGGCGCAATTGTGCAGCGAGTGCAGCGACGCCATTTTCCATAGCGCTGACTAGACGCCGACGCTCGAAAGACGCTAGTGTGGGGTGGCCCTAAAATCTATGTTGGCGCCATCTATCAAAACATTTGACAGTTGCTAACCTCATGTTGTACTCTGGCAATTTGCTTTAGTAATAAAACATAAAAAATATATATATTAGGGGACATCTTACACATGTAGTAGATCAACCTAGCCCCAAACTAAGCATAGCTTGTACTATGGGTGCTAGGCGACGATATACATACTTATATAGATGAATACATACTTATTTGCATAGAAAACACCCGTGACTTAGGAACAAATATTTGTGTTCATCACACAAATAAATGCCCTTACCGGGATTCGAACCCGGGACCATCGGCTTCACAGGCAGGGTCACTAGGCCAGACCAGTTGTCAAACATGGTTGATTTCTTTTTTTTTGGCTTTGGTTGTTAACTGACGAATTATGTGTGTTAGTTTATTAGTGAAATATATAAAAAAAAGTTTTGCTTTTGTAGGTCGCCCTAGGAAAAGCTCATGCTGTAGCGTTGACTACCTTTGGCCAAGTTTACACTTTTGGAATCAACAACAAAGGCCAGTGCGGACGCGATTTTGGTTTCACTAAGGAAAGTGAGTAAATTTGATAATTACCAAAGCTATATGTAACTCCATATAAGACAAGTAAAGTCTAAGAAAAAACGTACCTCGGAAAATCAGGAAAAAATTATGCTCGAATAGATGGCGCCATACCTTTGGCCTATACTCGTGTAGAGGGCGACACCGTTTGATATTTAACAATTTTAACTTATAATCAGTGAAAGAAAATGGGTCAGTCATATGGCGTTCTAAAAAAAATAAAAAAAACAAAAGTCAAATTTCCTATATCAATATATACTCGTATAGGAATTATTTTTTGATATTTTTATTAATTTTCATTTTTAGATTTTATCCTGTGTCGAAAGATGGCAGTGAATTTACTGTGACTACAACTATGACAATAACCCTCTATACACTCTATTCTCTTTGTAATGATAATTAGGTTAGTTGTCTTGTGTTGTGTAGTATACCCGGTGTTACTTGAGCCACTGAAAACCTAGACACCCCAACAGATTTTTTTTATTTTGAACTCATCTTGAGTATTTATTCTTTAATCCGATACATATTTAAAAAAATATTCGTTGTTTACTTTTCTTAACAAATCTATTAGATGATCAAACGAACTTCTCGAGCGAAGTTCGATCACTATTATATGAGTCGTTTCATTCGAAGATATTACATTTACCAGGTAGTCCTTTAAACCTACAGGCGACTTTTGCACTATATTAAGAGACAGTCAATTGACTATTGAACTGATTTTTAGTTCATTCATTCATTTCCCTACCCTTCCCGTTCGTTCCACCCTCATAGTTGCTCATTATCTTTACAGAAAACGCAAAACTTTTAAAATTTGGGGTCATATAAACCCTGGGAGGGTTATTATATCTTCGAATGAAACGACTTATATAATAGTGATCGAACTTCGCTCGAGAAGTTCGTTTGATCATCTATTATATTTCGTTCGTTTCATTCTTTAGATATTACATTTACCAGGTAGATGTTTAGAGTTTTAAAGTTTTGCTTAGGTGGAATGAAACTATAGATATATGTAAACCAAAATCATATATTTATTTTCATCTTTGACGTGACCTTAGTGGTCAGTCATCTAATTGATCTAATATTAACACGAGCTGAATACCATCTAGGATCGGAACTGATAGTTCGGGTCCAGTCCATCCGTGACTTAGGGGTAATTTTTGATCCGCATCTTAGCATGAGCATATGAGAGGGCTAGCCAAAAACTGCTACCAGACTGGGGTTCGTTATTCGAAATGTGCGCGACTTTCATGATCCTAGGGTCATTAAGCTTATTTACACTGCCTTGGTCAGAAGCAAACTGGAAACAGCATCTATCGTCTGGAATCCCCATGAGACCACGTACATATTGCTTCTGGAGAAAATTCAAAAAGCCTTTTTGCGATTTTTATATAAAAGGATGTACGGCTGCTACCCATACTTGTATTCCTCGAAATTTCTGTATGGCTTTTTGGGATTTAATTCTCTGGAAGTTAGGCGTAACTTTGGTCTTATGGTTACTGCCTGTAGCATCTTGAGAGGAGCCTCGGACTGCCCAGAACTGGTAACGCAGCTGGTACGTTTACTTGTACCGTCAATAGATAAGGCCAAATTTAATTTCCGACCACGAATGCCTCAGCTAATGGCTGTACCAAGAACACGCACTGTGTCCTGTAAGTCTCCCATAGTTCGCGCTCTTCAACTGCTTAACGCGCTCCTCGCATCAGCACCGGAATGTGATGTTTTTGCAAGTGACTGGTCTATTGTCTGTAGGGAGTGTATGAAGTTCTGCGAGGCGATGGATAAACGTGAGTCGTCTGTTATATATTACCTAGTCGGCTCATAAGTTCTGTCATATACATAGTATCAAATAAAATCAAAAGTTTAAGTTTATTCCGTATAATTTGTACAGCGTTTGAAAGCTTATAAACTAGAGAATCTAAATGTATAACATTTATTCAAAATGACCGCCATAATTATCTACACAGGTTTGAAGTCTTCGTGGCCAGTCGTCAATGGATTCACGCACCACTTTCATGTCAATATTGGCCACTGCCGTAGCAAGAGAGTCTAGATTTGCATGAGGTTTTGAGCACACCTTTTCCTCTAAATACTGCCATATTTTATAGTCTAAAGGATTAAGATCTGGGCTAGAGGAGGGCCAATCTTCATGCCGTATAAAGTCGATTTTATTGGAGGCGAGCCAGGCTTGTGTAGACTTTGCCTTATGGGCTGGAGCAGAGTCCTGCTGGAAAACCCAATGCTGGTTTAGAAACATCGTATGGGATAGTGGTTTTACAATATTAGTCAACACCGTGTCTTGGTACACTTTGGCACTAGTTTTTACTCCTTTCTCACAAAAATGCATACTAGTGACGCCCGCATAAGAAACTCCCAGCCAAACCATCACAGATGAAGGGTGATGACCTCTTTGAATACGGGGAATTCTATTAGACGCTTCTTTACTATTGCGAGCGAACACTCTATCATTTTGTTTGTTACAGTTTTCTTCTATGTCAAAAATTTTCTCGTCCGAAAACAGTATACAACGGTGCTTATTTTTAGCGTACTTCTTCAATAAAGCTTTAGATCTTTTAAGCCGACCATTGAGAAGATGGCCAGTTTTTCGTTTATAAGCACGAAGTCTCAGGTCTTGATTAAGCACTCTTTTCACCGTGTTTTTGCTCAAACCCATCTGGAGGGCCATAACTTTTTGTTTCCTAGCGGGATTTCTGGCAATGCGTGCCCTAATTGCTTGTACAACCGCTGGAGTCCTAGCTGTACGCGGACGACCGCTTCTTTTCTTGTCATTTAAACTAGAGACCTCACTGTATCTTTCTATGGTACGATACACAAATCTTAGAGAGAATTTTAAATTTTCAAGTAGCTTAAAAATTTTAGTCGGCGAGTGACCACAACGATATAGTGCAATTATTGCGGTACGGCTATCTTTAAGCGTCCACTCCATGTTGAAGAAAACAGAAAATTGCAAAATTATACTACTCAAATATTTAATAAAGATTCGAAATTCAAATGCAGAACGGTTTTTGTTTTAGGAGTTCCAAATTTAAATTTTAAAGGCCAGTGACAGAACTTATGAGCCGACTAGGTAGATTTATATTTTTAAATGTCTCTGTTATATAATTTATTACATAATTGTATACACTTTATATAGTAAATTCCACAGTGAATTGGTTTTAACTGTCATACTGTGTAATTTGTTGAATAAAAAGAAATCAAAATAAAAACATTTATTCATATTAATAAATCAACCAGTTATGATCGATAATCTTATCTAAGGATTGTCACTTGTGCTCGACAAGCAAACAGATCTCGCGAAGAGTCCTTCATCCGATAGTGGCCATTTATAGAACCGCGCGAACGACGTAGACGCCGCGGTCCAGCCTGCGGTGCGGCGGATAGTGTCGATGCTGACGCCGGCGCGGCTCGCGGCCGACGTGGCGGCGCCGGCGTGGCGCTCACTACACTGTAATGTCAATGCCACTTACCGACAATAGTACATTATTGTCGAGGCTCGGAAGTGGCTACTTGCTGGCTGAGGATTAGTTTTAAACGGACGACCTTGGGAGTCCGTTTAATTGAATCCGAAGCCAGCAAGTAGCCTTCCAGCCGAGTCATATATAGTGCTTTTCTCAAAAATGGCGCAATAAATGCAAATATAATAGAAATATTTTACAGAAGCAACGTTCTTATGTATATATTTTCACAGAAAAAAGTAAAAAGATTTGCTTTGCCGCCGTTTTATTTTTTTAATTAAAAATGGAAGTGTATTTTTCTGCTGAAAATACGCCAACCTATTTAAGACACCTAAATAGTCGCGGTACCAACATTATAATAATAAGTACTGATCATTTGTTTGGCTGTTTAATGGACCTATGCCTTCATTTGATATGGCCACTTCAACTTTTAAAAAGTTTGGAACTCGACAAATAATGGAATTTCTATGCAACATTGCAGTCCCGAAATCGAGACTGCAATGTTTTTAACTTTTTAATTTTTTCACTGACCATAAACTACGCACTTCGCGACCTACTTTTTAACCGGCAAAGTCGACGTTGCCGGTTAAAAAGTAAGTCGCGAAGTGCGTAGTTTATGGTCAGTCAAAAAATTAAAAAGTTTAAAACATTGCAGTCTCGATTTCGGGACTGCAATGTTGCATACAAATTCCATTACTTGTCGAGTTCCAAACTTTTTAAAAGTTGAAGTGGCCATATCAAATGAAGGCAGAGGTCCATTAAACAGCCAAGCAGATGATCAGTACTTATTATTATAATGTTGGTACCGCGACTATTTAGGTGTCTCAAATAGGTTGGCGTATTTTCAGCAGAAAAATACACTTCCATTTTTAATTAAAAAAATAAAACGGCGGCAAAGCAAATCTTTTTACTTTTTTCTGTGAAAATATATACATAAGAACGTTGCTTCTGTAAAATATTTCTATTATATTTGCATTTATTGCGCCATTTTTGAGAAAAGCACTATATATGACTCGGCTGGAAGGCTACTTGCTGGCTTCGGATTCAATTAAACGGACTCCCAAGTTAAACCCTAAAAATTTACAAGTCTGTTCTGGATGTAAGGAACCCTTATCGTAATTTATAACATATCCTAAACGGTTTCTTTAACATTATATATGACATTCTTGAAAGGTATTTCCTATGCACAGAAAATCGTCCAAATAAATGACAGATTTGAGACCTCGAGATCTCATATTAGATACCACTTTTTTCATTAATATAGATATAAGCAGATATGCTTTTGTCAAATCTATTGTGGCTAAAAAACCGTTTTTAGGAATGAGTTTTGAGGCCGCGTTTTAAATTTAGGATAAAACGCTATCCTCCGTTAGGTTTTGTTTTACGTCCGAGTTAAATGGGATTGAGTAGCCATATCTGACCCAATCTAAAACCATGTCGTTGTAGCCAACAGTAATAAAAATGATCGGCCGGCATGTACCTGCGTTACGGTGCCTGGGCACGTGTTTTGGTCGCGGGGGAGGTCTTGGCCGGTTGTGGAACTGGAAACGTCCGCCTGGTGTAATTCGTCTGCCTGCGAGCACCTCCCCCCCCTGTTTGACGCATAACGAGGGGGCGCTGACCAGTTTCCCGAGTACGAAGCTCGGTGTGTGTATCGAGACTAGGTGTGATGAGTTTTATGCGGCTCTGAGTAGATGACGCATGGAGGTCACACAGAATACGGCAGCCGTTGCTGAGGTGTTTCATAGCTTCCATTCCGTTGACACATTTAATAAGAATATCCATGGCCCTGTTGACGGCAGCGATCCCGTGGCCGAGTTGTTGCTGCGTTGCAGCCAGATTTTTGTCTCGGTTCCGGACCATATCGGGTACGGCTGCTGAAATCTCCACGTTTAATTTTGGTGTTTGTAACAATCGAGTTGTCGGGAACCAAATAGCCTTTTTGGATTTTATCTTTGGCTTCATTCGTCATACCTTTTTTGAGTAATGGTAACCAAAGTGGACTTTTTCGCCATACTCGGGGGTATCCTCGGTCGATTCCCCGAGAGCCAGCAGCATATCCGGGTCGAGCTCGGATTGAGCTGACGACATGGGCAAATCTGCCTGATTTTCAGGTACAGGAACCCCGTTATTATGGTCCGGCATCGGCACATCACTATTATGTTCCGGTATTACGGGATCGATGTTTAGTTGTGGTTCCTGTATAATAGGATCATGAGCCGGTATGGAACCATCTAGATTTTGTTCCATTACAACCTCTAAAACAAAAGAGAAGTGATTATTACATTTTATGAAAAATATTTTCTCTTGGGGGTAGGTTGAGAACATATTTGTCTCGCAGAGTAAAGCGCATCTACTGAAGACTGCGCGCATTGTTCTGCTTGTTTACATCGTTGGAGACTCGCGGTCAACCCCGATGGTTATATGATCATAGTTAGAGACTCGCAGTCAATCCCTATGTCGGCTCATTTTAATCACTTCTCAACACCAAATAACAAAACAAAGAACTTACCTTCATCTTCCGATGAAGACGAATCATAAATTATCCGGTCACAGTAATATTTTAACTTGTCTTTAGCTGTGCGCTTAGACATTTCTGTAGGTAATTGTGTCGTAGCCGAGGAGCTAAAGGGCGCGTGCGCTCGTCGCCGTGCACGAAAAAAGAGTGAGCAACTATGAGGGTGGAACGAACGGGAAGGGTAGGGAAATGAATAAATGAACTAAAAATCAGTTCAATAGTCAATTGAATGTCTCTTAATATAGTGCAAAAGTCGCCTGTAGGTTTAAAGGACTACCTGGTAAATGTAATATCTGAAGAATGAAACGAACGAAATATAATCGACTGGTAATTCTACACAAGATACTTCGTCGTTTGAGTGACGTCAAATAATTGCTAGTTACCATCGTAAACACTGTTAACTGACCATTTGCATACCTTACTGCAACGAGATAAGGTTTACCAATGGCCAGTTAAGGGTGTTGCTCATTGACAAATAACGTGTCAAATGCTAACTAATGCAAACTTGTAGACTTGGCATGTAAAAATAATAAAAAATGATGATAAAATTACCCCCATTAAAATATAGCGCAATCGATTCTCCCATCGATTCTGAAAAAAGTGTTTTTAGGTTTTCAGTGGGTCATGTCATGAAACACCGCGCGTGTATATAGTTTTTGTTTATTATTCTGTAGAGACGTTCTCGATGCGCCGGCAGAGTAAAGAGCCGCCGCTGTGCGTGGCGGTGGCGCACACGTTTGCGACGGACTACTGCAGAGTGTGTCCCCTCTGCAGAGAATGTACGGGCTTCTCGAGCGCATGCCATTGCGCTAGGCTTCCCAACAGAGTGCCTGGCGAGTGAGTCATTCACTACAGAATACTTGTACTATACTATAGTCTATAACTATGGTAGGCAGATTAACAATTTAAGATTAACCCTGTAGGTTCAAACTTATCGAAATAAAAACACATTGAGATTTTACATTTAGAATAGAAGCTTGTCATTGCTGACCCGTTAAAGCATCTGTGGGTCTTCAGGGGTTAACTTGCATTGCGTTGTTTTATTGCACATGTCGAAAAACACACAGCAGCAATTTTGCTTATGGATCAGCTGTCGAATAGGTTATACATTAATTGCTGAAATTAGTAACACGTAACACCATCATAATCATAAGAAGCTTGAAATGTTATTCTGACAGTAAAAATTATGCGAATGTATTGTCTACTCGGATGTTCGAAGGAAATGTGGTTGCGGTGAAGGTGACAGCGGTTGTAGTTCCTGCGGCGTGTGTCGGCGCTGCGCGGACGCGTACAAGAGCGTTTGCGCCGAGCGGCCGCCTACCGACGGCGACGAGGACGCCTCCCGCTCCGACGCTACAAGTGGTTAGTGCTCCACAGTAACAACAACTAGAACTGGACGTACAAGGAGTGTGTTATAACACTTATAACCAATAACCTCGAGACATACCTTGCAACATTTTCAGAAGAACAGCCAGCTGCAGTAGAAATCAACAGCTTTGCAACTCTCAAAGAGCCGCAAATGATGTTTTCATTGGTCTAAGAAATCAAACTTTTATGGCTTTATTCATAAACGCGCTACAAGCCTCAATAAGCTATTGATCGTTTGTCAATCTGTCATTTTGACTATACTATCTAATGCTATCTCCTTTACCCTTGTTAAGAGTTAAGACCAACCAAGAGTGAAAGAGATGGCATTATGACCTGACTCGCCACTTAGTTTTGCATGATACAAAATAATTCTCACAAATGCAGTATAATGTATTTGTAAGAAAGAAATACGAAATAAAGCATAAATTAACTAATTGAGGCTTGTAAAAATTGTTTAATATTTTGGTTGACTTGAAAAGCCGCACGTAGCTGTCGAGCCGCGGTTTGCCAACTGCAAAAAGTCCAAAAAACTACAGTAAAGCAGAAATACATGGAGCATGGGGTGGGCCATATCATCATCATCATGTCAGCCGATAGACGTCCACTGCTGGACATAGGCCTCCCCCAAGTGGTGGGCCATAACTTCGAATTAATTGCAAACGATGTTATTAAGTTTAATTTAGTATGGGGTACTGGGGTGGCAGTTAGCACATCATTACTAGTGAATTTCCAATATGACTTGGAACTCCGGTAGCCGTCTAAGAAGTGTAACACTCTTACGGTAGATGTCGCTAGGGTGCCTCCCAAAGGCCCATATGGTGGAAATATTTGCTGTCCTTGTGTGAGGTCTTGGTTGCTCAGATGACAGAGCAATGGGCTAGCGATCCAGTCTATCAGTGTCTAGGGTCAGACGGTAATTTTTTCCACTTTTAAAAGTATCCCATTTATTTCTTGTTTTACTGTCGTTTTTGGGGTTCCGTACTCAAAGGGTAAAAACGTGACCCTATTACTAAGACTCCATTGTCTGTCTGTCTGTCTGTCCGTTTGTCACCAGACTGTATCTCATGAACCGTGATAGCTATCTAGCTAGAGACCTATCTAGCTAGATACAGTTGATATTTTCACAGATGATGTATTTCTGCTGCCGCTATAACAACAAATACTAAAAACAGAATAAAATAAATATTTAAGTGGGGCTCCCATACAACAAACGTGATTTTTTTGCCATTTTTTGCGTAATGGTACGAAACCCTTCGTGCGCGAGTCCGACTCGCACTTGGCCGGTTTTTTAATTTACATTTCATTTTCAACATAATTGAATTGTGCAGCCTTGATATTCTGTATATATTATGATTGTAGACAAAGACAACGGTCGGTACTGCCCGTACGAGGGGCACAGCACGGCGTCGGAGGCGGAGCGCGACGGCAGCCTGAAGGTGAGCTGCCTGCCGCCGGCGCGCGTCACCGTGCCGGGCGGCCACCGCGTCGTCGCCGTCGCCACGGGGCTGCACCACTCCGTGCTGCTCACCGACCATGGTACAATCATTTTGTACAGCAGGAAAATAAGTCATCATTCACTGGTGCTGGTACAGACCCAAACTAGGTTACAAGCGGTTCACAACCACAATTTTGGCTTCAACACTTTTAACTTACGAGGACAGAAGGAAATAACTACTGTCCCGTGACTCTCTCTCATCTTATCGCTTGTTTTTCTTTTTACATATCGATAGTATTATAAAGGTTTCTTCTTGATCTTGCTTGCTTTCTGTACTTGTTTACACTAGTCATTACTGTGACATTAGTAAAGTTAGAATGCCTTTTTGCTACAGTAAAACCCACCTATAGTTTCCCGATTATGCTAAAAGACTGACTCGATTATCCTTGGTTAGGTGTGACTAAATATTACATGATCAAACGAACTTCAAAGTGAAGTTCGATCAGTATTATATGAGTAAGCTTCATTCGAAGATATAAAAACCAGGTAGTCCTTTAACCTACTAGGCAACTCATCGCATGTTTAAAGTGGGTAGCAAAAACTTTAACTCAAACAGGTCTATCCCTACTTTTCCCCCTAGTCTTCATGGGGCGCGCGGCTTGCCGCCATTGCTCATTATTTTTAGAGACTTTACTTTCTAAAGCAAAACTTTCTTTCCGGGTATAGGGGAGGGAGGGTAGTTATATCTTCGAATGAAGCTTACTCATATAATACTGATCGAACTTCACTTTGAAGTTCGTTTGATCATGTATTATATTTCTCAAGCTTCATTCTTCAGATATAAAAACCAGGTAGATGTTAAGAGTTGAAAGTTTTGCTGCATTCTTTCCCATTATCAATATTATCATAGCATATTTATTTCTGAAAACATATTTGTATGAATAATTATCTACCATGTACATATGTGTATGTTATACACAAGTTTACTGTTCCAATTGAGTTATAAGGCATTGTTAAGAAGCACGGGAAAGTTTAGCAATGCAGGTTAAAAAAGGTATACATATATTAGGTATAGCCAGGTTGTATATATATATATATATATATATATATATATATATATATATACTTTTACGTATTAGGATATTTAAACAAAATCTAATTTGTTCTTCATAAAACCTAGTTGACTAAGATTCCATACAATTAGTGGTCAACTTTGCATTAAGTTTAATTCGATTTGAAAAAGTTTAATACGAGTAAACTCATAAGACATATGTCCTTTTGTGAAATGTATTAAAATTCACTGGCAGTGCTTGTCCGCGATACGGAATTTTTGAACGCTTAGAACAGTACACTATTGATGACAAGATTCAGGCTCGTCTAAGTGTAATTATCTACGAAGATAAGACGTAATTTAGGCTAACGATACAACCCAGCGTTACCTCCAGACAGGGTGGGATACGCTGTGGCTGTGATGTCTTTCCCCGCGTCTTGACGCTTATGACGCGTAGGCCGTGTGATATCTGTCTCACGCCGACTCATCCTGTTTACGATGATCTCTGAGCAGACGACGACAATGAGAAAATTCAGTTATTAGGCGCGTGCACGCGCAAATCGGCTTACAGCAGCTCCTGATCAACGAATAGTGACCCGGCGTGCAATGGACAAAGACTCACGCGGCCTAGCGCGTTTTCGAGGGCTTCAACTTAACAAAAAAACATGTATTTGCTCGAAACATGTCTAACGTCGTTTATATTTTGATTTTTATCAAATTAAAAAATCCACCACGTTCCTGAAATCTAAAAAATATATGAACGTGCATAAATTATGCTTTCTGTTCAGTTATTAAGCATAAAGCATGTCATATGTGTAGCATCACCAAAGGTATTCTAAACAAAAATAAATTATAAGACTAGCAGTCTACTCAGCTTTCGAAGTAATCTTTCAAATAAGATTGTAATTTACTCAAACTCAAATGTTTATTATTGCGCTCATATTACATATAATGAATGGTCCAAGGTCCATTAATGGTAACAGAATATTTATTTATCATTTAATTATATGTACGTACCTAATGTACATATATTCGAGCTATTAAAATGCATAATAATATCCAGTTAAACCTGAGTAGGTAAAATCAGCGTTTAACAAACATCATTAGGAATTAATTTAGCATATATTTATAAATAGCTGCATGTGACGAGTACCTTTAAATAGAATATATAAATGATATGAACCTTTTTTATTTTATTTAAATTACTATTATTGACCGCAAGGCGCGATTGACCATATTTTCACAAATAATGGTGTAGCGGCTTCTATTCTCGCAACGCGAACGGGACAAGCACAGCAATCAACCACGCAATCAATGAAATGAAATGAATATCAATCCACAGAAATTCAGATATTAAGCATCAAATCTAAAAACGTATGCCCTCCATTCAAGTATTCGCTCTGCAAGGAACGAAAGACTGTGCGACGTAATGTTGTATATTTTTAAAATGTAAACATTAAAGCCGGAATAATAATAAAAATTGCCTTTGCTGTATTGCTACTATGGTTGTATTGTTGAGTTCAGAAAACAAATATTATATTAAGTGGATTCATCTTAATATTTTAATCCATGACTTATGTCATGAATGTGCTATATTAATGACATAGCGGTATTGCAAGTGGTGGGTCCCCACCAACTACAGTTACTAAACTTATAATATCAAGGCACATATATTTTAAACTTGGCAAAAACGTATTGCATGGTAACATCGTATTGATGATAGCTGAAAGAGTATCGCGACCGACACATGAGAGTTGAACCATAGGTGCATTAGTCATTTATTGATTTTTTACGGTTTCTATTAGCTTCTTAATTATGTATTTATATTTTTATGTGCATAATCTGAGGGTGATCAATACAATGCAATACAATCATTTATTAATAAAATTAAAATCCTTTAAAAGATAATCGGAAGGTAATCGTTTTGTAGTTTTGATACAGGTTAATAGGTATTTACCTAGTTACCCATTATTTACGACCATAAAAATAAATATTAAATATCTGTGAGAGATGCGAACAAATATATTCGTGTGTATTTAGCCAAATTGTACCGAAACCGCTTTATCATTAACTCAGTTAGATGGTACTCTAATGGTCACTTTGTCAGGCTTCGGCATGAACTTGTATTTATGAAGAAATAAGCGTAAAACGTGTTTGCGTTTGTTTCTTAGCTTTCGTTGTAAGTTTAGTTTTTTGCATGCCAGATGCTGGTGAAATATGTGTTACTTATGTATAATATTGTCTGACCACCTTTTGTACCATATTTCATGCAAAATAAAGTTATTTTCTTTCTTTCTTTCTTTCTTTCATATTCAGTACTCACAAATTGTTTCATTGGGTTTATTAGATAGATAATGATGAATAAACCCATTTTCCTGTAATTCAATTCAGTTAGGTGTCTTTGTTACAATTGGATGATTCAAATTATTTAATTATTCAATATCACTTAAAAAAGTAAAATCATATTTTTAAACAGACACAAGGTACTTAGATACTGACATCGCCTATATATTTTTATATATCCCATAACAATATTAGCGTACGTATCCCAATAATTTGTATGGTTATATGCATATATAAACATTCAAAAATCGTCACCAAAATATATGCATTGTGCAGGGTATTACCACTTAGTTTATTCCATTTCATTTGTGGTAAAAGAGATTTTATCCAGCTTAAGTTTAGGAATTTCGATCAGATTCACATCACGTGACGTGATGTAGGTACACCTATTTAGCAATTCCCAATTTTAGAGACAAGTTATACTTATGTGGGTAATATAAAAACAATATAGGTACTATTGTATTGTTTCAATTATAAATTTACGAGGTAGTCTCGTGTTTATTCAAATTCAACCTCTGGGCGGATAAAAGTACCGTACTATGGGTTAGGTGTGAGTAAAATTTATTGTCACATATAATTGGATATTAAAAATCCAAATATATTTTATATGTAAGGATTTATTTTAAAAGGCAATGTAGTCTTGTGCCGAACGTTTCGGCAGCTAGACCGACGTGTCTCTGACACGCACAAATCAAAAATGAACCGCGGAGCGCTGGTGAAAAAATTTAAAAGAAATATTTTTAATTCGAGGGTAGACTTCGAATGTTTTTCAAAATAAAACCCGTAAGGTTTTAGATTACATAGATAGGCCTATACATGAATAAAGTATATTTGAACTTGAACTTAAAAGATAATTCTTTATTGCACATAGAAAAACTTGAACTTGGTGTTTTAAAATGTGCGTGGTTTTGATCGAGAACCGCTATAGATTTATTAAATTTTGTTATGCATTGCTATCGTGTTGACTCACGGCCAACCCCAAGCAAGTTCTATCTTCGTGACGACTCTAGGCCGCCCCCCAGGTTTATAGTTACCAGTCGTGGACTCACGGCCCGCGCGGTACTAAGTAAGTGCAAGGTATTTGATCACAAAGTGTAAGTTTTTTACAAAAATAGTTAAAATAGTTACACTTAAGTAAGTATCTGATTTTTCTTCAGGATCTGAAGAATCTATTATCACTCGGCAATTTTGCTTGAGTTTCTTCTGTTGGGCCATCTAAAACCAAATAAAAAGAAAGCCTCCCTCGTCTCTTTAACACAACACAATATGATTATTTAGGGCCCTTTGTTTCGTTGCGCGCTGTCCGATCTAAATTAAACCTTTGGTTGGTTCACGACCAAACCCCGGGCGCAATCGGTGTTCGAAGTACGAACAGACTTTCCATCGTGTTGGTTCACGACCAACCCCCAAGATAATTTTTTCCTTCGTGTTGGTTCACGACCAACCCCCAGGATGATTTATTCCTTCGTGTTGATTCTCGACCAACCCCCAGGATGATTTATTCCTTCGTGTTAGTTCTCGACTAACCTCCAGGATGATGAACAATTTTAATAACAAATATATTGCACAACGAATACGAAACGAATAATCCCACAGCTTACGTGTCGTATTCTCGTATAAATCGTATAATGACTGCACTAACTTTGAAACAAAATTATGATTTTACGTGCGTTCGTTGCCTCGCAAGAATAAAGAATGAGCAATGGCGGCAAGCCGCGCGCCCCATGAAGACTAGGGGGAAAAGTAGGGATAGACCTGTTTGAGTTAAAGTTTTTGCTACCCACTTTAAACATGCGATGAGTTGCCTAGTAGGTTAAAGGACTACCTGGTTTTTATATCTGAAGAATGAAGCTTGAGAAATATAATAGTTGAATAACAGCTCTAGGGGAAATATTTTCATAAACGGGAAAAAAGGTCAAACACATCTAATCATTTTTAAGAAAAAAAAAACCGACTTCAATGGGGGATGCCGTTGAGAGGTTACTTATTGTTGATGGTGCACTCCAGACAATGAAATGAAAATGACAGCACCGTTTGGCTAACTAAAAGGAGGTAAAACCACCCACTTTTCTAGTAGCATTTCGTTTCTGTAAGGGTCACAGTTCTAACCTAACCTAACCCAATATTCTGATAGCATTTCGTTTCTGTAAGGGTCACAGTTCTAACCTAACCTAACCCACTTTTCTGATAGCAGTTCTGTTCTGTGAGGATCGCAGTTCAAAAAAGTTCCACTTCATCAAATGTCACTTTTTGATGTAAATGCTGGATTTGTTGATGAAAATACAAAAATCACTATATGTATGCCTTTAACATTTGAGGAGTTCCCTCGATTCCTCATGGATCCCATCATCAGAACTGCGTTTTGACAAAAACGGGACCAATCTGTATGTATATATCGGTCCACAAATGACGGAGTTATGGAGTAACAAACATTAAAAAAAAAAAAACATACAACCGAATTGAGAACCTCCTCCTTTTGAAATCTTGAAGTCGGTTAAAAAGGACATTGGTTTTGATATTTTTAGTGTTACACTGTAAGTTTATAATAAACTAACTGTTGCCCGCGACTTCGTCGTACGCGTGGATTTGTATGTTGGTGGTTATATATTCTATATGAGCATAATATAGAACATTATGCAGCAAAAAATATCAGTAGGGACGGTTAATCATTGTTAATAATTATACAACGCATGAAATTTGTCTTTCACAAACTACGAAGTTTCAAGACCCTAACTGAGAAAAATTGTTCCCGTTATAATCCCTCTCGACCCTCTTAGAAGATTTACGTCCACTATTTAGCTTCGCGCAGTTACTGTTACTTTCTAGAGCTTATATCTTCTAAATGGGTCAACAAAAAATTATGAAAAAAATATATATGCATCTTCACTCTATGCACAACAATCGTAACATTTGTCTTTTTTCCTAAAATGTATAGTTTCATCGAAAAAAAAGGCCGTTTTGCGGCTAACTTTGCTTATATCTATATATATATTACGCGAGGCCGATTTTTGTTCATCCCATCAGATCTACAGTTATGGTCCGATTTTGATAAATGATATGTCATTAGATTCGTCTCATGCTGGAGAGTTGTATAAAACTCCTGGATTTTTAATTTTTTTCTGAATAATTAATTTGAAAAAAGTTAATTTGTGAGTTTGACCACGTGACATGTCACGTTCCCAATTTTGACTCAAGATGTCAAGATGACCAAATAATAATAAACATGAATTGCACTCAAACCTGTAGTAAGTTGTTCAGCATGATGAAATATTATTTTTGAGGGCAACATAATATCCGCTACACTTAAAACATGTACGAAAATACAAAAATGATTTTACAGTTTGTTGACAATGAATGACAGTAAACATATTGTGTCAACTTTTAAGGGGACTATTATGTCAATACTGTAAATTGCCAGGTTGTTTTCATTTTAAAAATGTTGATATATGCAAACTTTTTTCGCATACCTATTTAAAATGTGAAGAACGGTCAAGTGCGAGTTAGACTCGTGATCAAAAGGTTCCGTGTCACTACATATGCATATTGACTAAATGTAAAAAACCGGCCAAGTGCGAGTCGGACTCGCGCACGTAGGGTGCCGTACCATTATTTTCTTTAAAAACGGCAAAAAAATCTAAACGACCGACCATTGACGGCTGTTATGGCTATCGGATCTACAGTTATGGTTCGATTTTAATAAATTATATGTCATTGGATTCGTCTCATGCTACAGATTTGCAATAAGCTCTGTTTTTTGATTTTTTCCCGATAAAGTACTAAAAAGTTAATTTGAAAAAATGTACCACGTGACCTTTATTCTGACTTGAGATTGAATTGAACTCGAACCTGTATCCAATGTATGTAAGGTATCCAATCCATTCAAATATTTGTTTTGAGACTGTAACATGCATACACCACACTAAAATAGTTATTTGTGCAACAAGAGAGGAAAGTTGGTTTTTCTTGCGAGTGTTTATTTTGAGTCCCGAGAAAGCGAAAGATTCTATAATTGAATCACGAGCGAAGCGAGTGATTCTAAGGTAGAATCTTGAGCGTAGCGAGGGACTCAAAAACACGAAACAATTGCACACATAATTTTTCACCTCAGTAGTGAGAACATATTAAAGGTTAAAATGTATTTCGAATTACACAGAATAAACAGAAAAAAAAGTATTATAATATGTACGATACGATAAGATACGATACGATACGATACGATACGATACGAGACGAGATCGGACCGGACCGGACCGGACCGGACCGGACCGGACCGGACCGGACCGGACCGGACCGGACCGTACCGTACCGTACCGTACCGTACCGTACCGTACCTTACCGTACCGTACCGTACCGTACCATACCATAAAAAAAAAGTAATAAAAGTATGAAGTTCATGGCCTTCACTAAATTAAAAAGCTACATTGTTTCACTCCCTGGAGTGAGGAAAGTCGCACTTTCCTCACTCCAGGGAGTGACGAAAGTAGGCTTGTTCGAGCTGCTGAGGTGAAAAATATATTTAAACAACATAAAATTTTATTGTTGTGTTTGACAAACATGTCAGACATGTGTCATCCACATCGTACTCATCAAGATGACACATGTTTATTTTATTGTTGCTTTGGCACATAGAAGGTAGGATTCTATAGAAGTTTCGTGTTTAGGGGCCTACCGCGTGCGCCTGTGAGGGACAGAATTTGTAGCCTATCAGGCCACCATAAACCATACAAAACGGTGGGGAAAAGCATCTATATTTATTTCAAAAAGCACGTACGGCGAGAATTGTTCTTATGAGGATCTTTAAGGTAAACGGTCAGCCAATTTTCCGCATCGGTCCGCGACCTTGGTGCGATGCGGCATATGTGCGATCATGTGTAAAATCCGTAACAGACTACCGCACCGCCTCGCGATCTTGGTGCGCCACACCCATAAGTGAGAGCGAGAAAGAGAATATCTCGAAAAGCCGTATTGGTGCGGTCAAAATATCTCTTTCTTGCTCTAACTTATAGCTGCGTCCTTAACGTACGTACGGTGACCACGGTGCACACTATCGATACGTGCGCCGCACCGCACCAAGGCCGCGGTGAGGTGTGGTAGTCTCTAACAGTTTTACGATAGTATGTTAAATACGCCTATAATATTTCTTTCTCGCTCTAACTTATAGCTGCGTGCTTAACGTAGGTACGGTGACCACCTTGCACATTATCGATACGTGCGCCGCACCGCACCAATGCCGCAGTGAGGTGTGGTAGTCTCTAACGGCTTTTACGATAGTCTGTTAAATACGGCTATAATATTTCTTTCTCGCTCTAACTTAAAGCTGCGTGCTTAACGTAGGTACGGTGACCACCTTGCACATTATCGATACGTGCGCCGCACCGCACCAATGCCGCAGTGAGGTGTGGTAGTCTCTAACGGCTTTTACGATAGTATGTTAAATACGCCTATAATATTTCTTTCTCGCTCTAACTTATAGCTGCGTGCTTAACGTAGGTACGGTGACCACCTTGCACATTATCGATACGTGCGCCGCACCGCACCAATGCCGCAGTGAGGTGTGGTAGTCTCTAACGGCTTTTACGATAGTCTGTTAAATACGGCTATAATATTTCTTTCTCGCTCTAACTTAAAGCTGCGTCCTTAACGTAGGTACGGTGACCACCTTGCGCACTATCTCTTTCTCGCGCTTTAGGTGCATCGCACAATGACCTTGGTGCGGTGCGGTAATGTGTTAGGCGCTTAAGTTGGGCCGCCGTATGCTGAGAGCGAGAAAGAGATATTTTGACGGTCGCGGTCCAGTGGTTGTACAGACTTTCCAAAAAGTAAATAATAAAAAAAACTAAATTAGGTCCAAGGGCCTGACACTCTATGATAGAGAAAGATAGTCTTATTGCGATTCCAGAAGAGGAAAGAGAAAATAGTGCCATGCTTTGTCTTTATCACCGACCGGGCATTTTGTCATGGTCGGGTTATGGCATCATAGCAAGGAGGCGATGGCAAAATACCGAAATTTATAAGAGTGAAAGAGGAAAAGGATTATGCTGCCATACACGAAACTGTCAATACATAAATGTCTTTCTCTTACCCCTGGTCGCTCGGTTTCATGTCTATAACTACGTGTATATTATTAGGTCTTCCGCGAAAACCGAAAATCGCAAATTTTTACTCCAATGAAGGCGTAATTAGAGTGACAGAGAAAGATGCCCGCAATTTGAACTTCGATTTTCGTTGTTATAGCCCAGACACGGAATGTCACGGAATGTTTGTAAAATGTTTGTAAACTTCAGTCTCATGAACTCGCGCACCGAGGGTTCAGTACTTTTTAGTATTTGTTGTTATAGCGGCAACAGAAATACATCATCTGCGAAAATTTCAACTGTCTATCACGGTTCATGAGATACAGCCCGGTGACAGACAGACGGACAGACGGATAGACGGACAGCGGAGTCTTAGTAATAGGGTCCCGTTTTTACCCTTTGGGTACGGAACCCTAAGCACAAGTGTTATAATATCTAGGATTATGAGCCAAAAATCGGTGGAATAAAAACGTCGTTTTGAGCAAGTGTGTTGAAAATATAAAATTATACATTAGCCCTATGAAATTTTAGCCATGAGAGCCAAATGGCAAGACAAGAAAACAACGCGCAGAAACCGAGCGAAGGCCGAAGGCCGAGCTGCGGGAATGAAGTGCTCGCATGCGGATCTTTTCTTTCTACCAAAAGTACAACTTTATTACTTTTTCCCTTTAGAAAACAAAACTGCTGCACCAACAACAGCACCAACAACTACTACACATCAACAACAGCACATGAATGACTGAATGAATGAACATTTTATGAATCTTTTTACATGTAATGTTTTGATAGGATACTTTATGTACCCATTTTTATTGCTCTTGAGTTTTATATTTCATTAAGCGTTCAGTCTTAGGCTGCCTGTCCACAGGAGCGGAGCGAGGTGGCGGAGCGATGAGCGAGGAAAAAATCCACCGATTGAATGGCATAAAATCTCCGCTCTGTAATTTTAACGAAATTCTATTGCTGGATTTTTTCCCCGCTTATCGCTCCGCTCCAGTGGACAGGCAACCTAACTTTTAGAACCATACTCTAGCGGCGTTTTGACGCCGCAACGGGTCTCTAGTCTACTAAACGGCTTAATCGATTAAAATTATTTTTAAACTAACAAAAATGTTTTAACAGGTTCTACAAATACAAGAGCGCTGATTTGGTTGTACCGCGCATTAGCGAACGCAACACGGTGTTTCGCGGTCTATTATAACTAATGTAATGACAAAGAGGATATAATAAGATAGAGCGGTACTGTCATAGTAAATTTTGTAACCACTGTAAATTCACTGCCATCTATCGACATACTTTAAAACTAAAAATGAAGGTTTATAAAAATACGTTAAAATGTATTTAAATATGGATAAATGATTTTTTTTATTTGCATTAATTATTTTTATATGATTTTGACCCATGTTCTTTCACTGATATGCATTAAAATTATAAATAACAAACGAAACCGTCAACGCCCTCTATACGAGAGTAGGCTAAAACTAGTGGTGCCATCTGATCGAGAATCAAACTTTCGTGATTTTCGAGGCACGTTTTTTCCTTAGACTGTATCCATCTATTACGGAGTTATATCTATCTTTGGTAATGATAATATCCGTATATATTATACTATAATATACGTATGTTTGAGAAAACTTAATTCGAAATAAATAAATAAAAATTCTAACAGATATTATAATGTCATTCAAGCTTTACGTTTTGAATAATGTTCCATTCCATCTCGAAACAATAAATAATTGATTTAACACACGCTACCTATTACCTATAACGTTGTATGTGTGTATAACATTGTTAAAACATTTTGTTTTTGTAGTTTTTTAATTTTAATCTATTAAGAAATAGCAAAAGGGCCTATCGTATTTTTATTTACGGAAAAACTTACTTACCGTCACAGACGGAGCGATAATCCAAAGAGGCACGGCCGTATCATCCTTTTCTCAAAGCCACTCGGGCCATTTTTAACGTCCTGTAATTTTATTTAAACATAATAAGTGTATCAGACTATTATATGATTATATTTTAGTACTTCAGTGTCTAAGTTCGCTACAAAAAAATCATGAACATAACGTATTGTTTCACGGAAAGTTGAGTCTTCAAAAGTTTCTCATCAAAAATTGAATTACTTATACTCAACATTTTTATAGGAAAGTGTAGCGTTCGCTACATATTTATTTTTTTGCCATCTATCGGTGGTTTGTGGAACTTCTTCCATATCAACGTAGTTTGCGTATTTCTTCGGGTTTTTTTCGTTGTTTGTTATGCCAGGGCTAGTGGGTTATCGTTAGCGCGGAATTCTCTTAGATGGCGCTTTATAAAAACACATGGAACCTTTTTTGGACTGTGATATTTTCGATGTAGGCAGGTTACAATTGCGTTAAATTTTGAATTTCAATTCTGATTCGGAAAGAAGAAATTTGTTTTCTTCGGAGGACTTAAGATTGATTTTGAGTTTGAAGTGGAAAGGTCTATTTGTGGTCCGCGAATATTTTTTAAAATTTTTCCTTGTTTCCGTCAAGTCAACCTTTAATCGAGAGAAACGTTTTCTTCGGAAGTTGCCAATAATAACTTGTGCGCTTTTCTTCCCGTCGTTCCGCGGCCTTGTTGGCCGCAGTTGCCTGCACCAGGACCCTTTTTAAGGCGACCGTCGAGCAGTGCTCCGGTGGTACGTGGTGGCCGTATCAACGACAAGGCACAACCGCCGACGGGCAGTCGGCAATGGATGGTCGTCGACCGGCGGTCAGGTGCTATCAGACCCACGGAGGACACGAGCCCGCATACTGCGTGGTTCGATAGGTCACGGTACAGCGTTGGTTGGCCGAACGTTTTCTTTGGAAAGGAACAAGCAAATTGTCATCGTCTACGGAGCTTGAATATTTTTTTAACGTTATGGGATCGGTTCC
Source organism: Cydia strobilella (assembly GCF_947568885.1). Taxonomy (NCBI): domain Eukaryota; kingdom Metazoa; phylum Arthropoda; class Insecta; order Lepidoptera; family Tortricidae; genus Cydia; species Cydia strobilella. The sequence continues at coordinate 23,090,457 of NC_086068.1, forward strand.
CGTTTAATTACCCTATAATTGTTCATTGTTATTTTTTGTGCCATATTTCTTTTAATTCTGTAAAGCCGCTGTTATCCTATTCCGCATTTCTTTACGGCATTTTCAAAATCAGGCGAAACTAATATTCGGCATTAAATTTAGGCACCAATCACCCGTTGAAACAGCCATTATCGTCCATAATCTCCATCTCATTAATCCATTTTTTTCCTTCTACAGCTAAATTTATACGCCGTTATCTTTCGCACGTACACCTGTTCACGCCAGTGCGGAAAGCGGACAGTCAGAAAAATAATTTGTTTTGGTTATAATAATTTTTAAATTCCATGTGTAGATTTTTTTGGTGGTTTATGTTAAATTTAGAGCCAGTGCTTAACAAATTATACGTGTTGTGCAGAAGTATTTGTTTTACTGCAAAAGCTATCAGGTTATTTAGTATAATTTCAAAGCTTTTAAGACTTCCTAAAATTGAGTACAAAAAACATATCGCTTTAGATTTTTTATAAAAAATATTTTTTTACTAAAAATAAGTAATTATTTCATTGGGTCAACTTGGTGTATTATATCTTCTAAATGGGTAAACAAAAAATTATGAAAAAAATATATATGAATCTTCATTTATTGTTCAACAATTATAACGTTTAACTTTTTTCCTGATATTTATAGTTTTACCGTAATAAATATAATAAAACGGGCCATTTTGCGGCTAACTTTTACTAAAGGGCTTAATCAATTAAAATTATTTTTAAACTAACAATAATATTTTAAGGCAGGACAGACAAGACAGGAAAATATGGCAATAGCTGGAGGAGGCCTTTACCCGTGAGGGGTCCTAACCAAATTATATATATACATATATATAGTTATAGATACAAATAGTAGTTTAAGAGTTCAAAATTAAACTCTAAAAAATAGATTTTAAAAATTACCTCAATACTTTTAATAAATATGTTAATTTAGTTTAGTTTAATCTTTGGTTATGGAATAAATGGACTTATTTATTTATTTATTTATTTACTTTAATGTTTTAATAGCTGACGGTCTTTCCACCGCGATACAACCGGCCGACGATTTGTTTTATTAACAATATCATTTAAACTACCATCTGACAAAGTATGAAATGGGATGCGATGACTGAAAAGATTTTTTTACATTTTCATGTGACCAGCTGACGGTCCACCGAGATACAACCGGCTGACCATTTTTTTATTCACAATAGCATCTAAACTATCATCTGACACAGTATCAAGCGGGAGGCGATGACAATTTTTTTTGCGTGTTTCGGTGGCTGCCATTCCTCAATCCATCAACGGAGCGGCAGCTGACGTCCACAGGGGTTCATCATACATAGCCGTTAACCACAAAAAAAAAGACTGCAAAGCGCTGATTTAGTTGTGGCGCGCTTGTAATATAATGATGATATTCCCACGTAGTGTTTGAGAAAACTTCGAAAAATAACACATTTGTAGTAGTATATGTAGGTAGTAGGTACTTTAATTTTATAAGTTAACTATTAATGGCATTATTTATATTTATTTATTACGGATAAAAAAAACTGTATAAAATAAACGCACTGTACGCCTCAGCTTAGTACGAACCAAGCTTTAGCTATAAATCTTAATCTGTCGATTTGACTTAGGTATTTATTTGTAAGAAACAGATAAAACACAAATTAACTAATTGAGGCTTGTAAAATATAATGCATAAGGGAATATATTTTTCTCAAAAATGGACGGCAAAGTCGACGTTGCCGGTTAAAAAGTAGGTCGCGAAGTGCGTAGTTTATGGTGAGTCAAAAAATTAATAATAAAATGAATTAATTAAAATATTTAAAAAAACACGACGGCTGGATTTTAAGCGAACTGAAAAGCTAAAAATAATTTTGATGTTAGTGTTAGTTACATAACTTTATGAATTTAAATTGGAATATAAATGTACACTTACTACAATGCAGGAAAAAGTGAGGTCATGGTATTCAAGACACGAAGGTATAACCCGACCACTGTACCTAGAATCGTGCTGGGAGGCGTACCCCTTATTGTGGTAAACAAATTTAAATGTCTGGGTCATGTAATTAACTAAGAGATGATTTAGACATAGAGAGAGAAAGGAGGGCAATGTCTATAAGAGGCAACATGCTTGCCCGCAGATTCGCACGGTGTAATAAGCAAGTAAAGCTGACGCTATTTAGAGCGTATTGTCAGACGTTTTACACGTGCGGTCTGTGGGCAAGTTTTACACAAAGGGCCTACAACACGTTGCGAGTCCAGTACAATAATGTCCTTAGGATGCTGTTAAGGCTGCGAGGCACTGTAGTGCGTCAGGCATGTTCGCCAAGGCGCGAACGGACGACTTCTATGCCATTAGACGGAAGAGAGTGGCCTCATTACTCCGATGTGTGCGCGGCAGCACTAACAGCATGCTAAGGGCGTTAGCCGAGCGCCTTGACTGCCCGCTCATTAGGTACTGGACAGAAGTAGTCATTGGTAGGTCTAAGTAGATATAGGTTACTAACATAGTATTAAGGCTAAAATGTTACTAACAAAATATGGATCGCTTTTGATCTGAAATATTTTTTTTTTTTTATTTTTTATTTACGGTCATTTATAGTAAATACAAAGGTTTATGCACATTTATGACGTGACTGTACCTGTGTATTTTATTTCGATTGCAGTCGGGGGACCTTGATGTAGTGCATTTTCCCAATCAAAAGGTCCCCCGACTGCAATCGAAATAAAATACACAGGTACAGTCAGTTTTGATACCCCACTCGATAAGTTTGCAAGATTTTTTTTTTCAAATGTTGCGCATTATTGTGTATAACGTCCGCCATATTTATTTTATTATGACGTCACATAGCCTATGTCACCCGGAATGACGTAAGGATTCTAATGATATATCATACATCTAAATCGGTTAAGGCATTTAGAAATTATGGTGGAATAAAGAAACTCACATACATATATACATACAAACATGAACGCTGAAAACATAACACTCTGTTTTTTGGGCAGTCGTGTAAGAAAACATAACACTCTCTTCAGTCTCAGTCGTGTAAAAAGTTAAAAACATTGCAGTCTCGATTTCGGGACTGTAATGTTGCATACAAATTCCATTTTTTGTCAAGTTCCAAACTTTTTAAAAGTTGAAGTGGCCATATCAAATGAAGGAATGAAACAGCCAAACAGATGATCAGTACTTATTATTATTATAATGTTGGTACCGCGACTATTTAGGTGTCTCAAATAGGTTGGCGTATTTTCAGCAGAAAAATACACTTCTATTTTTTATTTGAAAAAATAAAAAGGCGGCAAAGCAAATCTTTTTACTTTTTTCTGTGAAAATATATACATAAGAACGTTGCTTCTGTAAAATGTTTATATTATATTTGTATTTATTGCGCCATTTTTGAGAAAAGCACTATATATGACTCGGCTGGAAGGCTACTTGCTGGCTTCGGATTCAATTAAACGGACTCCCAAGGTCGTCCGTTTAAAACGAATCCTCAGCCAGCAAGTAGCTACTTCCGAGTCTCGACAATAATGTACTATTTATTATGATTTACGACCTCCACTAAACGCATGATCTACTCATATTCAAACAACAAAATATTTGCAAAAGATACACAAATACGGGGTATAGCGCCAAATGCCGCGCGCCTCTGGGCTGTAGCTTATTCTTTGAACCTCGTTCCGCAGCACCGAGACGAAATTCACGTACGATCGCAGTGAGCGGGGTGCGGGTACAGAGACGCTGAGACTCAAAGCCAAATCAGCGAGAATCGTCTTAAAAAAAAATTCGCTACCGAAACTATTAATACAAACTTTTCAAAGACGGTGTAAGTAATCAGTTTTCGTCTATTTTAATATAATGCCCTTTTTACGAAGCCCTACCCTTTAGGGGTTGAATTTTTAAGAACGTTGAAATAACTTTTTTAGAATCTTATACAATGCCTTTCTAAGAAGTTTCAAAGCATTTGTAATAGATTCACTTTCAACCACTTTTTAACCCTTTTAGGGGATGAATATTTAAAAACGCTTAAATTACTTTTCTTGTATTCTAATAATATGCCTTTATACAAAGATTCAACTCAAAAAATATTTGATCTCCATACAAACTTTCAACCTCATTTTTACCACCTTGGGGGATGAATTTTCAATAATGTAGAAATAAGTTTTTTTCTCTTTTAATTATATCTTTCTATAAAGTTTCAAGTACCTAGCTTAAAATAAAAATAGGACCACGACAAACTTTCAACCCCTTTTTAACCACTTTAGGAGATGAATTTTTAAAAACGCTGAAATCACTTTTCTTGTATTCTAATAACATGCCTTTATACGAAGTTTCAAGTCTCGCACTCAAAAAAATATTTATGATCTCCATACAAACTTTCAACCCCTTTTTCACCACCTTAGGGGATGAATTTTGAAAAACCCCTTCTTAATGGATACCAACGTCATAAAAGCTACCTACTGTGAAAAATTCAGCTGTCGAGGTCCAACGGTTTGGGCTGGGCGTTGATTTAAGACTCAGACAGTCAGTCAGTCAGTCAGGACTTTTACGTTTATATATATAGATGAAATGTAATTACTAATTACGTAACGTACGGGCTTCGTGGACCATACTATTGGACTATAGTTGAGTGGTTTTACGGTGATGAAAACTGGAAATATGACATTGAATGGCATATGTTAAACAGGCGAAGTGCTAACGTTCGGCTCGAACCAGTACGGGCAGCTGGGCGCGGGCGACGTGTCGGCACACCATCGTGTGGTGCGCGTACGGGCGCCGCGCGCCAGCTCCATCGCCGCCGGCAGCAACCACACCGCCGTGCTCACGCGGGACGGCGAGCTGTACACCTTCGGGAGCTACCAGGTATCACAACAAACCTTGTAATGGCGCTAAGGTTCCCTTTGAACCAATGACGCCACACCACTTTGTACTGTGCGACCGTCCTCGGCGCCGTTTTAAGTTGTACGCTGTTTGGATTCAAGAAGTTCCCTTTAAACGCCACGAACCCGTATAGGGCTACGTGTGCTGTCACGCTCGCAGTGTTGCTGCATGATGGCAACACTCAAGATTATTCTTCAACGATACAGATTGTGTATATGTTCCAACAGAAAGGCGCACTAGGACGACCGCGCCTTGATGAGCCAGCGCGCACGGACCGGTGCCCAGTGTGGTACGCCACTCCAGGGCGCGTCCCTCGCTTGGGGCCGAGGCATTCCTGCAAGGTCGTGTGGCTCAGCGCTTCGGGTGATCAGACATTCGTGCAAGTGTCGCAGGCTCTCATCAAAACTGATACGCTCTTCAGCTCGACAATAACAGCCAATAGTAATAGCATAGGTAAGAAATTTGTATATATATAAAAATCAACGTGGAATCCCTACTCTTGTCGTATTACACTCGACACTAATCATTAATCAATGTGTAATAAGGCAGTATAAATAAGCTTTTCTCAAACATGCTATGTAATATTGATATTACGTTCTTTATATTAGGCTGGGAAGTATCACGTCTCAGGCGCGGCTAGACGAGAGGTCTGTAATGAAATTTCATACAAAGTTGCAGGCCTAGGCCGGGAAGTGGCTTTTTTTTAATTTCCATTTCACATATTGTTACTTGTGTTTAGTGTAGTTAAAGCTAGGTGAAGTGTTAACTTTACTAGTTACTTTTTGGATTTCTGGCCACTTCTGTGGGAGCTTGTTTTAGATTTGGGTACATACTAGTATGTACTCCAGGGATGCATGCGCATTGCATCTGTTATGCATAAAACTAACTTTTAATGTTGTAATTTTGTAGCACAGTAATCAATAAGTACGTATTAGGTAAGATAAAACAATGCCGACGACCTTGTAGTCATTGTCAAAGGCCCTTGCCTTCACACGATATCCAACCTAATGCAAGGAGCTCTAAACACAATATTCAAATGGTGTAGAGAAAATGACCTGTCCATTAATCCGAGTAAGACCGTAATAGTACCATTTACAAGAAAACGGAAGCTTGAAAAGCTTACAGAACCAAGACTTAATGGACAAATAATACCGTTCTCAGAAGAGGTCAAGTATCTAGGGGTCACTTTCGACCAAAAGTTAACTTGGAACGCTCACCTGAGGAATATTATACAAAAAGCGAAAATGGCCATGTGGTCATGCTGTCGAATGGCTGGAGCAAGCTGGGGTATAAGACCCAAAATTGCTATGTGGTTATACACAGCGGTAGTGAGGCCCATTATAACCTACGCCTCCGCAGTCTGGTGTAACAAAACCAGCCAAAAGACGGCAATAGATACTCTAAACAGCCTGCAACGCATGGCTTGTTTAACAGTAACAGGCGCCTTCTCCTCGACACCGGGGGTGGCCCTCGATGCACTGCTGGACATTTTACCACTCCACTTGCAGGTGCAAAAGGAGGCCAAGCAGTGCGTCTACAGAATATGCACGCTAAACAGGCCAAAATGGCGCTCTCAAGCACTAACCAAACTGAAGGCCTGGGTTTTTGCAAATAAAACTTAGCATGCCCACTGATGACACGCACACAGAATGTCAATTTATCAAACTGTTCACAGTAGAAATACCTCCTGGAGACAAATGGACCAACGGCCAAATGTACGTTGAGGAGGGAAGCCATATTTGGTACACAGATGGTTCCAAGAAAGGCAATAATGTAGGATGTGGGATCTATGGTGAAAGACCTAAGCTCAGAGCTAGCGTCAGCATGGGCACACAGGCCTCAATCTTCCAGGCAGAAGTCTTCGCCATCAACAAATGTGTGGAGATCAACCTGGATAAAAACCTAAGACACCAACATATCTACATCAACTCAGACAGCCAGGCTGCTCTGCTGGCACTAGATTCACTTGAGTCAAACTCAAAACTAGTCCAGAACTGTAAAAAAAACCTAAATGCACTGGCTAACTCCAACAAAGTCATACTTAGATGGGTACCAGGGCACTCCGACATTAACGGAAACGAAGAAGCGGACGAACTTGCTAGAAAGGGCGCAGAACCTCTCTGGGCTGGTCGGCCCAGAACCGTTCTGTGGAACCACAAAACGGGATGCATATTCTCTGCTCAGCAACTTAGAAAAAACGAGAGCAATCGATTGGTGGAAGTTCGTCAAAGGACAAAAACACTCGAAAGCTCTAATCAAAGGGTTCAACAGTAAAGTTGCTAAGGAGTTTCTAGGGCTCAAAAGACACAAAACCTGCGCGGTGACTAGAATACTGACTGGACACTGCAAGTTGAACAAACACATGTTTCAAATAGGAAAGATACAAGATCCGACATGCAGGTTCTGCCAGGAGTCAGAGGAGACTGCAATGCACATTCTCTGTTCCTGTGGACCACTAATGTCAAAAAGAAGTATCTACTTAGGGCGGCACGTACTGCAACCCTATGAGGTACAGAACATTACGGCCCAAAGAATCTGGAATTTTCTGGATTCAACGGGCATTAGTAATGAGCTTTAAAGGGCCGTCACAATAGATCACTGTTTGGTCGACGTGACACTCAAAGGCCCACAACGCCCCAATAATAAATAAAAAAGATAAAACAATGATGAGAGCGCACCGCCAACAGTTTGGAGAAATAGTTGTAACGAAATTAATGTATGTTTTCTTTATATAACAATAAATAAAAATAAATAAACATATTTGTGACACAGCATCATGGTATTCAGCTATAAAAAAAAAACTATTACCAATATTTGCTTTTTGGTTCGGAATGACATTCTGCCAATACGACCATAAAAAAAAAACAATAAACTATATTTGATATATTTTGCAGTTTTATTTGTATAGAATTTCCAAAAAAAACATAATTAAAACATTTTTAACAAATTCCAATAATATTGAATTGCAAATTTATAGTTGGTCAAACCAAATTGGCAGTAAATAAGAACAAAAAAAACTATACTCATCCTTTTCTTTCGGGTGCTAGTACTAGTGTAAGATAAAGATAGTATGATTCTCTCTGTCTATAGTCACAGATTATATAATAGTTCTTACGAACAGATACTTATCTCTCAAAGAAAACGCAAATACCTACCGTTTTGATACCTACACAAAAATACAATGGAGTGACCTTCAACGCGCCGCTCCCCGCATCGCGCGCATCGGCACAACGCTAGGGTTGCCGACGCTTCTTTCAAATACTTAGGTGTCTTAGGTAGATATCTAGCTATAAATGTGTCGTAAAAAACATTACCTACATCTTTAAAACAATTTAATAGTATCTACGTAGCTTGTAACTATCGTAAAAATAATAACAGTAGGTATATTGAGAATGTCTACTTACTTTTCCTCATCCGTCTAAAGGGAAAAAACTATATTTTTTATTTGTTTTGTTGTTTCTGCATCCATCCACACTACAATCTGTGTTATTTGTTCGTGACGAAGACATTTCTTTTGCATAGCGCGCGGTGACGTGCGTGCGTACTGCGTAAGCGCGTGTTGCAACCAACTGGCTAGCTTGAGTCCCGCCGGCGGGAAGCGAGTCGTAGGTATAAATCCGAGCTCGCGCGGAGAGTTCCATAGGCCTGCTATAGTGTCTATGTTTGAAATAAGACAGTCCTTTGACAAACTATAATTACAAATACAGATTTAAAATATTTCATTTAAATATTAGCGGTAAAAATGTCTATTCAAACACGCGTCGGTATTTTTTAAGTCTTTTTGGAGGTAAAGTTGAACATTTTTCATTCTGTAATTCTATTTTATTGGATTTACCTATTTTGCGTTGTTGATTGTGTTATTTAATATGAGTTTCAGCGAAAATATTAAATGAATACCTGTTAATTGTATTTTATGTTTAAGGCATCGATGTATGTGAAGCATAATATCAACATAAAAAACTACGAGTATGTAGTCTTAGTTATGTGGCTAAAAGTACAGTCAGAAGGATGCAAGGCGAAAAAATCAAAGATACATAAATATATATTATCTTGAAAATTTATGTAATAAATTGATAAACTACATGTGTAAAATATACGACACGTGTGATAAAGATACGTATAGGTGGTAGTTATATTTTGTGCCTCGTTTACTTTTAGTTTCTTTAGAAATAAATCTTTAATTTCGTGGAGATTTCTTTATTTATTTCATTGGATGTTTGAGAAAAGCACTATACATACATCGGCGTGGAAAGGGGTTGTCGACCTCATAACTATATGCATCCGGCCGACAACCCCTTACTTCCCAGCCTCTGTAGTAATGTACTAATGTATCCATCTGAACATAGCGTGCGTTATGGCCCAATTACCAGCCTATTACACATTGATCAGTGTTAGCGCGAGTTACACAGTCATAAATCGAATGCATTTTTTTTCGTCTTTTCCGTCAATTCCGCGTCAATAAGTGACGTGGCGCCGCTGAAAGTTATCACTACATGATTTAATACTTTTTAGTTATTCTGCCGAATAGACCCGAGCACACGTTCAAATGTATAACCATAAACAAGAATGACGGCTCATGCAACGCGTGGACGGGCTCGGAGCAGGTCGACTTTGTGAACACCCTGGCCTGTCTGGATCCCCTGTACGACGTTCTCTGGTGTTACCAACCGCAAATGAGGGTCATGAAGTGCTACAACATATTGGCATTCGATTCCCACAAACTCCAGAGGTGCTGTAACAATGACTCGGAACTTTATCCTAATGATGGGGAAATCGAATACCCCAACCACGGCAGCATGAAAAGATTGGAAGACTTTAAGAATTTGGAAAATTTTGAAGTGATTTGCAATAACGACGACCGGCCGGTGGATAATGTGGCGTTGTCGAACATGTCCGTGCTTAACCAGGAGTTGGCGATCCCTTCCGCGCTCCTCTGCTCTGTTACGAGAATACATGCGGCTTTGCATCTGTTGGGCTGTTTGGATTCTTTAACATATGCACATGATTCCAAGTAAGTATCATATTCATTTACTCTTTTTGTTTTTCAATAATTATCGCTGTTTTTTACGATGTGTCCATAGCCTCGAAAGAGATTATAACCCAAGAAAATTAAAGAAATCTGCGGAAATAATTCGTGTAGTTTTGAAAATTGGTATAGTTGTACCTTGTGGTGTCTAAATGAACATACTAAAAGTCCTCAGGGGTGGGGGGTGTGCTGATGGTGTAGGGGGGGGGGGGTGCTGAGGGTGTAGGAGGGGAGAGGGGGGGTTTAAGTTATATTTTTTCAGATTTGTGCTCGTGTCTCGAATATCTGTACGAATAGCATTATAACGATCACGTTTAGTTAGTTAGTTAGTTTTGCTGGGCATTTTCCGCAACTCGACATCCAATGTGCCTATTTTGCGTGAAACGAGGTAGCGCTACTCTAACCACCCCAGCTCCTCCACGAAGCCCAGCAAGGTCTTCAGGTTGCTAGTTGCTTCCTTTAGTGTGCATGGATTTCCTAGGTATTTGCTCCTATATACTTCTACCTGTTTACAGTCTAGGAGAATATGTTTTGTTGTTTCTTCTTCTGCCATGCACGCTCTGCACATGGGGCTGTCCGTTTTACCCATGATATGTAGGTGTTTGTTTAGTGTGTTATGTCCTGTTATTAATCCTACTATTTTACGTAATTGGCTTCTTGGTGTTTTCAGTAATATTTTGGTAAGTTTGTGGTTCAGTTCCGGTAGAATTTCTTTGGTTTGCCTGCATGTCTTCATTTCATTCCAGTACTTGTTGTGCAGTTGTCTGTGATGTTGTTCTAGCTGGTTGTGTATGTAGGATATTGGTAGAGGCATAATTGGCTCGGGTCCATATGCCGGTGTTTCTGAACCTTTCCTGGCCAGTTCATCCGCTGCATCGTTTCCTCTTGATCCACTATGCCCCTTTATCCATTGTACTCTTACTTTGTTGCCTTCTTTGCTCACTTCAGTGAGGCTCCGATGGCATTCAAGTATAAGTTCTGAGGTAAGTTTGTCGCTGCATAGCGCTTGTAGTACCGATTTACTGTCTGACAGTATTAGTATGGTTTCGTGTTTCACTTGTCGTCTTGTAATAGCATTGCAAGCTTCTATTATTCCTACACATTCAGCTTGGAATACCGTATTGTGTTCACCAAGGGGTTTTGTGATGTGAATGTTCAGGTCCTCTGAGAAGACACCACATCCTGTCCCTTCGTTTGTTTTTGAGCCATCTGTGAATATTCTTAGGTTTGTTTGGTTTAGTCCTTCTTTCGGATCTTCTGTTAAGGATATGGCGTAATCTTTCCAGAAGATCATAGTTTTTGGTATTTTGTCGATAGGCGCTTCCAGCATGGGCATTTTTGAGATCGTATTTTCATAGATCTTCTTGTGCGATGAGCTGAAAGATGTCCATAGGTTTAGATTCTTCAAACGAAGAGCTGTGGCAGCCGCTTCTTTCTGTATGTACATGTGTAGTGGCAGGAGTCCTAGCATTATTTCTAGAGCTGCAGTCGGAGTAGTTCTCATGCAGCCCGTTGCAGCCACACATGCTAGTCTTTGTGTTTTATTTAGTTTGTCTATTACTGTGGTTAGCTGGGTGCGGGGCCACCATACAACCGCGCCGTAGCTGATCATTGGCATTATTACCATTTTGTACAGCCATAGTATAATGTGAGGGGCAAGTCCCCATCTTTTGCCTACCATCCTCCGGCATTGCCAAAAGGCTACTGTTGCTTTGTTCAGTTTATTGTCCAGGTGTTTGTTCCAGTTCAGTTTATCGTCCAGGATTATGCCTAGGTACTTTACATCCTTTGAAAGTGTCAGTTTTGTGCCAAAGAGTGTTGGCATTTCGTATGTACCCAGTTTTCGTTTATGGGTGAAGAGAATTGTGTCGGTCTTTTTTGGGTTTACCGATAGGTCATTCTCCTTGCACCATTTCTCTACTATCTTCAGTGCTGTCTGTGTGAGATCGCACAGTGTGTTTATTACTAGGCCGCTGATTAGTATTACTAAGTCATCTGCGTACCCTATGGTCATAAAATGTTTGTTGTTTAGTTTTGTTATCAAATCGTTTACAACCAGGTTCCAAAGCAATGGTGAGAGTACTCCTCCCTGGGGGCATCCTCTCATGACTAGTGCCTGGTGATTTTGATTTTCTGTTAGTCTTATTATTCTCTGTCTTAGCATGTTCATTATCCATTCGATTATGAGCGGGTTGGTTCCATGTCTATGTAATGCTTGTTGAATGCTGCTGAAATTGGTCTTGTCAAAGGCTCCCTCTATGTCGATGAAGGTGCCTAGACAGGAGTTTTTCCTCGCCAACGCATTCTCTATGTTGCTTACTACAGCGTGGAGAGCTGAGTCAGTTGATTTACCTTGACTGTAGGCGTGTTGGTTTGGATGAATTTCTATGTTTTTTAGAGCCGTGTCCTTCAGCTCTCTGTCACATAGTCTTTCTAGTGTTTTTAGCATGAAGGACGTAAGGCTGATTGGTCTAAAAGACTTAGGATCTGAATAATCGGTTTTTCCTGGTTTTGGTAGGAAAATCACTTTCACTTCCCTCCATTTCTGTGGTATATATCTAAAGGCTATACAGCTGCACAGTAGATTGGATAAATGTTTTATTAATGTATGTCCTCCCCACTTTAGTAGGGCTGGGTAGATTCCGTCCGTTCCCGGCGATTTAAAGTTATCGAAACTATTTACCGCCCAGGTCGTTTTGCTATGTTCTGTTATGCGTTCTGCTGTCTTCCATTCTCTTTCAGTTGAATTGTAGTTCATTGTATGTTGTTCTGGGTCTTGCTCATTTACTACCTTGCATCCTGGGAAGTGGGTCTCAACCAGTAGCCTTTCTGTCTCTGCTGGGCTGCTGGTGGTGCTATTATCCTGTCTCCTCAGGGTGCCCAGTAGTTGCCTTGGTTGGTCTGCAAGGATTTTCCTTGTTCTGTTTGCCTGTGTTACATTGGATATGTTGTCGCAGAAATTCCGCCATGTGGCTGATTTTCTGTATCTTAGCCTTTTCTTATAGTCTGTTTTAGCTGTTTTGTACTTATCCCAGTCCTCTTCAGCTCTTGTGTTCATTGCTCTGTTAAGTAACCTTCTCATTTTTGTTCTCATTCGGTCCAACTCCGGTCCCCACCAGCTGTTGTTGTTACTGCTTTTTCCTCTAGCTGATAAGGTCGATAGTGGACATGTGTTTTCGTAGCTATCGGTAATGTTTTTAATAAGTAAGTTTACCTGTTCCTCCAACTCCTTTGTATTGCTAGGTCTGTCTGTGTGTGTGTTATTGTCTAGTTTACCTTCCAGAAGTTCCTTGTACGCCGGTATGTCCGTGCGTCTCGGGTTTCTTCTAGTTGTGGTAGTGTGTGTGTCGGCTGTCAGGTCGTACCGAATCCATCTGTGGTCGATCACGTTTGCTATAGTTTTAATTGAAAGTCTTTAATAAGCTTTACTTTCACGATTTTTTCCATATTTGTTGGACCCATGGTTCAAAAGTTAGACCATGGTCTAGAAGTTGGGATGAAGTTTTTTTTTTCGCTTCAACCCTATAATGTGGGGTGTCATTGGATAGGTCTTTTGAAATGAATATGAGTCTTTAAGAACATTTTTTTGATAAACGTGATATTTCCGGAAATATTCGCTTTGAAAGAAAAAATTATGTTTGTAAGTCCCCTTCAACTTTTGAACCACGAGTCCAAAAAATATGGAAAAAATCGTGAAAGTAGAGCTTAGTAAAGAATTTAATGGAAAACTATAGCGAATCTGATCGGTTAAGCCGTTTTTGAGTTTTTGCAAAAAGTATATTTTGACGGATGGGTAACTACGGAACTCTACACTGAGCATGGCTCGACATGATCTTGGCCGTTTATTTTTATAATTGATCAGCAGGTGACTAAGCTTGCTTATTCTACACTAAACAATTGAGTTATGATGAACAACTACGAAAAAACGACGTTTTCCTAAATCGTCTATTTTTTATCTCTTTGTTAATTTAAACATCCTGTAGCTCGTAAAGTATTAACCGTAGAGTAAAAATGAATATGACCTAATTTGTAGAAAATTTTATGTACCATCTTTTGTCCGAAGTAATTATCCCACCAAAAACATTTCATGTAAAGTGTTGCCAAGACTAGGCGCATAAAGCTTTTACACTAAAAAGCTATCAGATCCCGTAGTAGGTACCAAGACTTACTCTGTAAGTTCTAACTTTATAAGCTCTAACTGTATAAAGCCAACATCTTGGTCAAACGTACAGTACGGCTTGGCCGTTTCGTTGCTGTCAAATGGACAAATTGGACAATCCCTTAATGACACTCAGAATTTGAAAGACTTGTGTTACTACTTTGTACAACAAGTCCACTGAGGGAGTGTTTATGTTAGCTAGCAATTTGAACTTCGTAAAAAGATATATTATTGAAATACAAGAAAACTAATTTCAGCGTTTTTGAAAATTCATCCCCTAAGAAGGTGAAAAAAGGTTGAAAGTTTGTATGGAGATCAATTTTTTTTTCGAGTGCGTTACTTGAAACTTTGTATATGGGCATATTATTATAATACAGGAAAAGTGATTTCAGCGTTTTCAAGAATTCGTCAAGGGGTTGAAAGTTTGAATCCATTACAAATGCTTTGAAACTTCTTAGAAAGGTATAATAGACGATAGAGAGTTTGTCTTGGGGTGCAATTTTTTTTAAGCTATGAACTTGAAACTGCAAAAAGGTATTATATTGAAAAGCAAGAAAATTACTTTCAGCGTTTTTTAAAAATTCATCCCCCAAGGTGGTAAAAAAGGGGTTAAAACTTTATCTTGATAACTATATCATTTAAGCTACTAGGTCAAGTTAGGTATCGTTTTGTGTAACCGAATTCAGTTATGATATTAAAATGACACCATTTCGGGGTGAAAACACAAAAAAAAAAATTTTTTTACTAGCCTAATTTAGTGTCCCACTGCTGGGCAAAGGCCTCCCCTCGTTTCCTCCACTCGACCCTGTCGTTTGTAGTGTCCCGCCAATCCGGATAAAATGCGTCCAAGTCGTCCCGCCATCTCCTTTTCGGCCTGCCTGCACCCCGGCCAGCACCATCTATGGTGTTCCGTGGGTCCCACTCGGTAACCATTTTGGCCCACCTTTCAGGGTGCATGCGGCAGACATGCCCAGCCCAATCCCACTTAAGCTTAGCGGTCTGGACACCTACATCTACAACTCGAGTTCTGGAGCGCAGTTCCGTGTTTCTGATTCTATCAGTTCTGCGAACACCTAGTATACTGCGCTCTATCGCTCGCTGGCAAACCTTGAGTTTGGACTTTAACGCCTCAGTTAATGACCATGTTTGAGCACCGTAGGTTAGGATAGGCAGGATACACATGTCGATGAGTTTGCGCTTGAGACACAGGGGAAGGTCGCCCTTCAATAGCGCCTTCATGGACCAGAAGCTCTTCCAGGCGTTGTCAATACGTCTATTGACCTCTATGGTTTGCCTGTTTTCGAAGGAGGCTATCTGGCCCAAGTAAATGTACTCATCAACATACTGTATATCCTGCCCATCTACCGTGACCCTGTGTTTTGCTCCATTGGTCATCAACTGAGTTTTAGCTCTGTTCATTGTGAGTCCAACCTCAAGGCTCGCTGTGCTGAGATCTTGTAGCATGTGTTGTAGTTGAGATGCCGTGTGGGAGAAAAGGACGATGTCGTCGGCAAAACGCAGGTTAGTTAACCGTTTATTACCGACGACAATGCCCAATCCTTCCCACGAGACCGCCAGCTTTTTGAATATCTCCTCTAGGCAACTGGTGAACAGTTTAGGAGACAGCGGGTCGCCCTGTTTAACGCCTTTCTCTATTTTAAATATAGGACCAGGTGCGTGTAATTTAATGTTGGCTGTGCTGTTATTATAAATTGTTCCAACGAGTCCAACGTATGTCGGGTCTACACCCTGATTCTGCATGGCGGAAAATATAGCGGAGTGTTTGACGCTGTCGAATGCTTTGCTATAATCTACAAAACCAAGGTATAGAGGCACGCTGAACTCGTTGGACTTTTCTATTAATTGATTTAAAGTATGGAGGTGGTCGGTTGTGGAGAAACTAGGACGGAAACCGGCTTGCTCGGGTGGCTGATGTTTATCTAGCAGTGGGGCAATTCTATTTTCTATGACCTTTATAAACAGTTTGTAGATATGGGAGGTTAGACTAATGGGCCTGTAATTGTTTATATCAGACTTATCGCCTTTCTTGTGCAGAAGTACTATATTTGAGTGGCATAATTTAGGAGGTATTTTACCGCTATACAAAATTGAGTTGAAAAAATTTGTTAAAATATAATAATAAAAAAAACCCTTTTTTAAATTCCTCTTCACGCTTAAACCACTGAACCAATTTAGTTAGGACCCGCGCGAAATCACCTTTTCGTACAACTGTAGTCCTTTATTTCCTCTCTTGATATTAACATTATTCAAAATATTTTGAAACAATTAGTTGTGTATCAACCACAGCTATGTCCCGTATACGTTTGTGTTTTTGGAATTTTTAATTACTCATTATAAAAGTTAGAAGCATTAAAAAATTTGCATGAAATCTGTTTTTCGCTCGTAATTTTTACAATAATCACAAAATCGAAAAAAGTCTAACGTAGAAAACGTAGCGTTTAACTATGGTAAATATACATCAAATTATGTACCTAAAAATATTTTCATAATGATAGAGGAAAATGGAGACTGTGTTTGTATGGAGAAGCGGCCGTGCCCTTTCCTCTTAATAATGGTCTCGAAGGTGGGTACTTAAAAAAAAAAACATTTTTCTATGTCGTTTGCGGAGTAAATGTCAAACGATTTGGGACTTATGCCTTCCCGAAAATTATCGAATCTTTCGCGAGTCTTGCAACGCATTGAGCCTACAAGGGGCACTGTCTCAGGAGTCTGAGAAAAACCACGGTGAGAGACTCAGTGGCGCTCTAGCCAGGCAGGTCGCTTCGCTTTCGGCTGAAACGGCAAGCCAGCGCGAGTCTCGATTGTGATCCCAAAGACATCGTACGCAATACATATGTAGGCGCAGATCCTTACGGAGTGTGGCGCTGGTGAAGCCGTGTTCATCCCGCGCATCCCCCTCATCCCGAGCAACTTCACGTTCCGCTTCAAGCGCCTACAGGTCCCCGTGAGCGTCTGCTTCGCCATGACCATCAACAAGTCGTAGGAGCAGACGCTGCGTGTCGCCGGCGTCATGCGTACTGATTTGAATGGAGGACCGATTTGGATGATATTTGCCATGGACATGATTTGGATAGGTACAGACGGTACAGTCAAGGACGTAAAAATACAAAAATGGTACTGTATCGTTCGATATACACCTACTACTCTATGTCGTTGAAATCACGTCAAAAATTTGAATAAGGGCAAAAAAAAAAATTGATTTTGGAGTGTATTTTTATTTAGTGGTACCTAATTGTAAAATATTTAATCTGGACTACAGTCCTCTAGCTCTAGCGTATCCATCTGTCAACTTTACTTCAAGTTCCGCCTCCTGGGAAGAGGGAGATAAATTAGGGGTGAATTAGCCGCTTACTGACACAGACCGAATTCCACGCAGGCGAAGCCGCGGGCACAGCTAGTTAAAAATATTTTAACATTAGATTTTTATAAAACTTACGTATTGCTAGCGCTATCTATGTAGGGCCTATATAAATTATAAGTCAGGAATTTTATGTATTATAATTATAAATTGTAAGTTTCTAGAAATTTTAAAGCATTATTACCATAATCGGAATTGTTTTCAATGACCTAAGCGTTAGTTAAGGTCTCTGATTCAGCTCACTTAATCGGAATTGTTTTCAATGACTTAAGCGTTAGTTAAGGTCTCCGATTCAGCTCACTCAATCGATTTTTGTGAATTTTGTGTTCATGTTTACGACTAAGTACATAATCCATTTTTGGAATATATACAAAATCACGGAGTCATTGTAGATCAGCGCCTAAAGAAGTAGAGGTTTCGATATCATTAGGCATTTTTAGGGTTCCGTACCCAAAGGGTAAAAACGGGACCCTATTACTAAGACTCCGCTGTCCGTCTGTCCGTCTGTCACCAGGCTGTATCTCATGAACCGTGATAGCTAGACAGTTGAAATTTTCACAGATGATGTATTTCTGTTGCCGCTATAACAACAAATACTAAAAACAGAATAATATAAATATTTAAATGGGGCTCCCATACAACAAACGTGATTTTTTTGCTGTTGTTTTCCGTAATGGTACGGAACCCTTCGTGCGCGAGTTTGACTCGCACTTGGCCGGTTTTTTTCTTTTTCTAGAATAGAATAGAATAGAATACTTTATTCGTAAACACACACACAGACAATAGACATACATTAAAAGAACATGAAAATAAAGTGTCACGAAATGGCCCCATCTCAGCATGCTGCTGGCGACTTCCAGCGCTGATCTTCCGATGAGACCATTTTTGAGACATGTGTTCTATCTACATGCAAACATCGAATGCAGATATCTATTTAGATATTTAATTCTTAATGGAGAATAAGTATAGCCAAATTTCACCTAGGGATCTAGATACCTTGGTGTGTAGATACATACCTACGTGCTACGTGCTATCGTGGTGCTGTTGGAAAACCGCGGCTTTATAGTGCGACGATTAGAGTTTGACATGTATTTTTTTAATTAAAATTTAAATTTAGCGAGTGCGAAGTGCGCGCCGTTCCTCAACTTATTTTCGCGAAATTTTGTGAGCAGAATTTATTGAAAAAAAAAACCGGACAAGTGCGAGTCGGACTCGCCCACCGAGGGTTCCGTACTTTTTAGTATTTGTTGTTGTAGCGGCAACAGAAATACATCATCTGTGAAAATTTCAACTGTCTAGCTATCACGGTTCATGAGGTACAGCCTGGTGACAGACAGACGGATTGTAGGACAGACGGACAGCGGAGTCTTAGTAATAGGGTCCCGTTTTTACCCTTGGGGTACGGAACCCTAAAAATAGAGTCAGAGCGAGTCAAGAGGTAAAGAAACTTATAAAAATGAGCTCTCCGAATATGCATACATTGTTACGGATCTTATACGGTCGCGTTACTCTGGTGTTTCGAGATCTCTACACGCATGCGAGTTGCCAATTGTTGGGAACTGTTTGATGGTACTGTGACATCCGAAAACAAAAAGTACAGTTTTATGTTTTTTTCTAATAGGCTACACTTATTTAGGCTATGTTCGCGAGGTTCTACAGCTCACAAAAGCTCCCTTGTGTTTAAAGTTCACCATCTCGCGTCACCGCGTTATCCCGGCATTTTTAGCCACGCCACGGCTCATGGGAGCCTGGGGTCCGCTTGGCAACTAATTCCAAGAATAGCTAATAAGCGTAGGCACAAATTTTTACGAAAGCGATTGCCATTATTAGGATTAGTCCCGTTTCGTCACGATGTTTTCTTTCACGGAAACGCGACTGATAAATATAATTTCGTCCATAAGTTTCGAAAAACTCATTGGTACGAGCCGGGGTTTGAACCCGCGACCTCCGGATTGAAAGTCGCATGCTCTTACCGCTAGGCCACCAGGTCGTTATTCTTTATATTTGTCTAGAATATTCGATATCCTAAATGTCAAATAACTTAAGCTTCTCAAATGCTACTGCGAACCGTAAATAGTCATATCATGATAGGAAGCTTACATTCACATATGCCCTTTTGTTTTCGGACGTCACTGCCGTCACTGGTGTGTCAGACAGAGTTCTCAACAGCTGGCTACTCGTAGGCGTGTAGATACCTCGAACCCACCAGTGTAACCTGACCGTAAGCTCCGTAACAAAATAAGCGTAATCGGAGAGCTTACTTATACCGGTTTGTTTAGCCCTTCACTCGCGTGTGATAAGTAAGCGGTTTTAATTTTTTTTTAAGTTTATTACGGCGCCATCCAGTGTTGAGTAGCTGTATTAGATTAGTGTTAGGCGAGCTATTGCGAAATAATTAAAGAACATATTGTTTCATAACTATGACATTATATTTTAGACCGTGGTATATGTTACCTACAGTTGATATTCATTCTAAAAATGTCAACCGGTAAAACCCTATTGGAATGGAAAGTTGCTATTAATGTATGCCGTGTTGTACTTAACTATGAATGTGTGAGTTTGGCGACACTGGTCTTCATACTTAAAAGCTGTCATTTCATATTTACTAGTTTATTAATTCGTGCAAGAAACAGTGCCAATATAGAGGGCGCTACTTGGCTGGTTTACGTGAACCTGGTTCAAATCTGTACTTTGAGAACTTTTTGCTTTTTTTTATTGTTGTTTTTTTATTAGCATTCCGATCACTGCTACCACACAAAATTTCACTATTCTAGGACTTCAGGAACCAATGTTTTCAGGTTTATGGGTATTTTTAGGCACCCCCATTTTAAGGGGTTGCAGGGCAAAAGTTACATATTTCTGGTTACCATATGTGATTGCATACCGAACCATCTCTACATGCCAAATTTCAGCATTCTAAGACTTCAAGAAGTAGTCTGTATTTTCTATAACGCGAATTTCATTGTTTCGGACAGTGAAAATTAAGGTACAAATTAAAATTTTAAGTATAATAGGTAGCTTAATAAAACTTGGAGTTTTTGATAAGTCTACTGAGTACATGGTATACAAAAAAATTCAGCTCTCTAGCATTGTCCAAGCCGAAACTACGTGGGTTCGAAAATACGACGAAAAGTGCCGAGAAAAGATATGCACTGCCTTTTGCCCTTTGTCTCGTCTTGGCGAAGATAATGCTATTCGTACAGATATTCGAGATATAAGCAAAAATCTGAAAAAAGGTACCTTCAACCCCCCCCCCCTATAGACTCAGCACACCCCCCACCCCCGAGGACTTTTAGTATGTTCATCTGTACACCACAAGGTATAACTGTACCAATTTTCAAACTACACGAATTATTTCCGCAGATCGCCCATTTTCGGCTTAATTTGACGTGGCTATTTGTAGCGAGCAACACCTTCGCGTCATGTGATTTTTAGGGTTCCGTACCCAAAGGGTAAAAACGGGACCCTATTACTAAGACTCCGCTGTCCGTCTGTCTGTCTGTCTGTCTGTCACCAGGCTGTATCTCATGAACCGTGATGAAATTTTCACAGATGATGTATTTCTGTTGCCGCTATAACAACAAATACTAAAAACAGAATAATATAAATATTTAAATGGGGCTCCCATACAACAAACGTGATTTTTTTGCTGTTTTTTTCCGTACTGGTACGGAACCCTTCGTGCGCGAGTCCGACTCGCACTTGGCCGGGTTTTTTATTTTAGCTACCCGAGTAATACCCCCCCTGTGTTTAAATAATTTGGAACACTTGAAAATGTACTAGGTAACATTACAATTTCTTGTTTTTTTAGACCGTGCAGAGTGGAATGTAAAAGAGATAGCGAGTCTTCTCCCGTGGCTCCTGCGAAGGATGACTTTCTAACGGTTAATCGTTTCGAGAGCCATGGCGGCGGCTGGGGCTACTCGGGCCATTCAGTAGAAGCGATACGGTTCATGTGTGATACTGACGTTCTTTTAGGTACGTATGTCAATATTATTATTTACTCCTTATTCAGCACGTTTAGGGAATGAGCTGGCCTCGCTCTTGTCTGCTCATTAAAAAATACACATAATACACTTCTGTTTCTGTTGGTACGAGTATTTACTTGCAGGCGGACTCGGCCTGTTCGGTGGTCGGGGCGACTACACGGCGCGGATCAAGCTGTTCGACATCGGGCCCGAGGGCGGCGACCAGGAGGGCGACGGCGAGCTGGCGGCCGAGAGCGAGGAGGTCGTGTACGAGTGTGCGCCGAGGGATCGCTTCCCCGTGCTCTTTGACGCGCCCGTGCCGATCGTGGTACGTAGCCTAGTCATTGTTATACTTGCACAACCCTTTTTAGGTGTTTCCGGGTAGTTTCTTGTTTTGCATACTTTGTGTCTTAATTACGAACTCTTAAACTTTTTCTGTTGCTACACAGGCTAACAGGTGGTACGTTGCGTGGGCGTGTATTAACGGTCCTTCCTCCGACTGCGGCTCGTCCGGCCAAGCCATGGTCATCAACGACGAGATCGGATTCCATTTTAAAACCTCTAAGAAGTCTAACAACGGGACTGACGTGAACGCAGGCCAGATTCCCTGCCTGCTGTACAACACCGTGAGCCTCGACCATTCCATGCCCGTCAGACACGTCGACTCCGGAGACCCGGTTATAGTTCTAACCAAAAACATATCAAGAAAAGTTACTGTGTCGTGCTTCCGTTCGCTTATAACTCTTTTACAGTGGAGCTGGAATGCTTTTAAAGAAATTGTTCTAGAATCAAATGGTCAAATACCCATCAATTATCAAAAACTAACGGTTATGAAACACCAAAAGAGACTAGTTTACATAATTCGAGCATGTTTAAGATTAGTTAGGTCTTACGTAAATGAAATTTATCCACAAAACAATAAGAAGAGAAATTCACACGAGTACATGTCATATTTTGACGCGATCGCTGATGTGAGAAATTTAATACAAGCAATAATGACCGATCAAACCCCGACCTGTGGCATGCTGCCGCGCAAGCCTGGCAAGAACAAGACGCATAGAATATGCTTTGTACAATTTGCCCTAGAGATGACTAATTATATACTACAAGAGTGCCACGAGACAATTACTGCGTGCTTCCATGCTTTCTTCCCGACGCCTAGTTTGAAATGGAATCACCTTTGCTCACTTTTATTTTATGTGAAGGTAAGCATATAATAATATCTAAGATTATTTGGTTTAAGTTTGAAAATGGGCTCATTCTGCGTTGAAATATCGATTATTGGAATTAATAGTCACTCGTAAATATCCCAAAGTACCTTTCTTCAATTATATGAGAAGTTAATTGAGAATTTACTTATTAAATGTGTATAATTGTAGGAAGGAGTAGTTCCCCCTGCCCAAATTCGAGAATTGACGGCCACTTGCGCGGCGTTATGTGGCTCTCGGAGTTTGCGTGACGTGCTGCAATACATAGTGCCCGTCACGCAGAGCTGCGTCAGTCTGAATGAACCCCGCCGGCCAGAGACCAAGGTTAGTTACTATGATTGAATGCTGGGTCTGATCCCAGTTCAAAACATGGTGAACTAATTTAAATGTTTATTTCGTAATTTCATTGTGATGATGTAATGATGATTGGAAGTATAAAAACCAATAGGACATATTTATTACAATTCAGATTAACAATAAAAAACAAAATATTGTCTTCGGTTACCGCGATAGTTACTCATGAAATAAAACTATGAAAATAATATCGCGATATAATCCGTTTTCATAGTTTTATTTCATGAATAAAAAACAAGTCAATTGATAGTTCGTGATCAGCAACGCAGGGTTCATCAAGTGCTTACAAAAACAATTCAGCTACAGGCTTCATCACCTACTAATAAATGATATAATTCGCAACAGGCTTTGTTAATCTTAAACACTAAATTAAACTAGGCTAAGTCCCCACCCCGGACCGTCGCCGGCCCAAAAGTCCCCATGACACTGGCAGCGTTGCCCCGTTGAATTGCCAAGGAAATCTGTTGGACCAGATACGATCCGGAGCGAGGATCGCAAGCCCTTTCTGCGAACCCATGCGCCGAGGCAAGGAAAGCCACTACGCCTACCTCACGACACCGCCGAATCCCAAGCCCACCATGACGCACCGGAAAAGCAGCCTGAGTCCACTGCGTCCCATTCAGATACACATTTAAATAAAATAGACTCTAACGCTAACTTGAGCGTGTCATCCAACTTCGCAACGTCATCCTCAAATATCCAGGTGGGAAACTTTCTTAAAATATATGTAATCCTAGGCATCGGAGGCATCCTGCAAAAATGGAGGTGGGCAGGTCACTATAAGATGCAAGACAGAGAAGTGGAGCCAAAGAATTCTAATGTGGCACCCTACCGATGGGTTAAGAACGCAGAAGAACGAGCGAGACGTGCGCCGATAAATTGCTGAGGTGCGCCAGGGCCTTAACTAAAGCCAACCTCTTCTCTTCCAGAGCTTCTGCTCTGACTGACTTCTTCCGGACATATAGGCGCCCAATAGGGAAAAGGTTGACTTTTGCACTTTTTGCAGGCGCGTTTGCCCGGATTTATGTCAAACCGATCCCTTTCAACGCTGGCACAAGCTTGTTTACATCGTCTAGAACTGTCTGTGGATCACCCCCAATCGTCCAGTCATCCAAATACTACACGTCCAGGGGTGAGTCCAAAGATGTGATAACTTTTTGCATGGCCAAGCAAAGTATTAATGGAACCCAACAAGCGAAGATGTCAGGGTGTTGTTATATATTAAATGACTGTCAGCATAGTAGCACTGATAAAGGAACGGGTAAATTGACGGTACTTTGCCTATGACTTTATCAATAATAGTGTCCCTCTCAACACTATTGAATGCATTCTTGATGTCAATTTTCAAAATAACCGCTACTGTATCTCTACTCGCCAGTGCGAATGCTCGAGTGGCATGGATCACTGCTTCGCAACCCTGAGCGGTAACAAAATCTACTTGAGTTGGCTGTGGAGATAATCGGCCATGGGTTCCCTAACAGCTCGACAACACAACTTAGCAGTTAGACGACGAATTGTGCATCCTATTGTTATTGGCCTAATCCCACCGTCTTTTTCGGTAAGGGCACAAAGGGAAGCGACATGCAAATAAGGACTAACGAGGGGATTAAGCGATCCCTTTAGAAGAAATTACACAAGTTCGTTAGGGACTCTAGTAGCCGGGACCCATTACTACCCGCCGCAGGACGCGGACGCAAACCATCCAAACCCGAAGCAGACCCGTTGTAAAAAGAACCTAACGCCTCCTCTACTTCAGCTGGCGTCACCAACAAGGAAGGGCTCGAAACATCAGGTTCCGGCGGAAACACTAGAGGCCGGATGGACGGTAACGGATGTTTGTCACGAAGGGATGCCACAGTTTCATTATCAGAGGGAGCCAGCGAAGAGTCAGACAGAAGGAGCCGGACGGCGCTTCGCAAGTCACCATCGTGCACCTTGGCCTCTTAGTGACTTAATGTTTATTATGCTTAATATTTATAAAAATGATAATGTTCGCTAGTGAACTAATTTAAATATTTGTTAAGGTTAATATTTGTATAAATGTTAAAAATGTTCTTATGCAGTCTAGATACTATTACTCTTGTGTTTGAAAGTAAACAGTACCTACTATATAATAATTATGCGGAAACAGCTATCATTCATTTCTGATAAATTAACTTGGGTGCACAGGTGGTAAAAGAAGTCCCCTCCAAGTCAGCGACGGTCCCACGATCGTCTCATGCGCAGAAACCGCCTCCCGTCCCACCTAGGGCAAATAACAGTCACGCAAACAAAGTAAGTATTTAATTTAGTTTTTTTTCCTTAAACTTTATTTGGAAAATAGTAAGTATTAAATATAGCACAATCGAATTAGGACTAACCTCGAAATCTCTTCCAAAGTTATGAAGGTCCCCGAAGCTCCAATATTATGACACGCAAACAGGGATCCCTGAAATTGTAGGTGTCAAATTTCATTACTGTCACTATTGTTTAAACCCCATTTAAGACCAAAAATCTGTTTTTGCTATCACATTTTTTAGTCCTAAACATTTTACCTCCGTTTATTTTAGTAAATTTGTATTGCATAACACTCGTGTACCAACTATGGATCTACTGATGTCTATTTTATTGAAATTCACTCAATAGTTTAGCTGTATTGATTTTTTTTTAATAAAACAAGTGTAAACAGGTTGTGAAGGGCAAGAGGAATGTACCGATACGTCATTTAAAAAAATCCGTCTAGTATCCTGAGCTACAGGGTGTACTGATTATCAGTATTTAAACCCATAACCCTACTCTCTGTTTAAGTCCCAGTCGAGTAAAATGTTGTGAAGTAAAAACACATATTTCTGCACAACACGTATAATTTGTAGTAATTAAAAAAAAAAACATAACCAAAACAAATATTTTTTTTACGGTCCGCTTTCTGCACTGGCGTGAACTGGTGTACGTGCGAAAGATATCGCCGTATAAATTTAGCTGTAGAAGGAAATAAATGGATTAATGAGATGGAGATTATGGACGATAATGGTTGTTTCAACGGGTGATAGGTACCTAAATTTAATGCCGAATATTAGTTTCGCCTGACAATTAGGGGCAATAAAAATTTTGAAAATGCCGTAAAGAAATGCGGAATACGGATAACAGCGGCTTTACAGAATTAAAAGAAATATGGCACAAAAAATAACAATGAACAATTATAGGGTTATTAAACGGGAACCGATTCCATAACGTTAAAAAATATTCAAGCTCCGTAGACGATGACAATTTGCTAGTTCCTTTCCAAAGATAACGTTCGGCCAATCAAAGCTGTACCGTGACCTATCGAACCGCGCAGTATGCGGGCTCGTGTCCTCCGTGGGTCTGCTAGTTCCTTTCCAAAGAAAACGTCCGGCCAATCAAAGCTGTACCGTGACCTATCGAACCGCGCAGTATGCGGGCTCATGTCCTCCGTGGGTCTGATACCTGACCGCCGGTCGACGACCATCCACTGCCGACTGCCCGTCGGCGGCTGCGCCCCGTCGTTGATACGGCCACCACGCACCACCGGAGCACTGCTCGACGGTGGCCTTAAAAAAGGTCCTGGTGCAGGCAACTACGGCCAACAAGGCCGCGGAACGACGGGAAGTAAAGCGCACTCGAAGTTATTATTGGCAACTTCAGAAGAAAACGTTCCTCTCGATTAAAAGGTTAACTTTGACGGAAAACAAGGAAAAAATCTAATATAATCACAAACAGATCTTTACACTTCAATCTCAAAATCCATTTGAAGTCCCCCGAAGAAAACAAATTTCTTCTTTCCGAATCAGAATTGAAACTCAAAATTCAATGCAATTGTAACCTGTCAATATCGAAAATATCACAGTCCAAAAAAGGTTCCATCTGTTTCTTTAAAGCGCCATCTAACCGTAATTGCGTGAATCAATTCACACTATACGACACGACTAAACAAACAAGCAAACTAGACATGACGGACAAGCAAGTAGTTTCCAAACTTGACGACAGATGTAGCGTTAGCTAGTTGATATTGGGGTATAACGTGTACAAATGTATAGACAAAAGTGGAATTCATATTCCAACAAGTTTCCTATTAAGAGAATATTCCCTGAAAGGGTATAAGCGCTAAATCTGGATTCAGCATTATTTTCTATAACAAGATGTATTTTTTCCGCAAAGATATCTAGGACTTTCTTGTGTAGAATTTAATAAACTTTAATGTTGCCTTTCACCATATTTTCACAGAGGACGTAGATTTAGAGTAAAACGCAAATTTCTCCAGGATGGTACACATTTTCCAAGATGACTGCGATTCCTCGAGGTCCCCAAATGTCAAATTGGGTGGACATGAAAAAGAGACCTTTAATTAACATACATACCAAATTTCATAACTTTGGAAGAGATTTCGAGGTTAGACCTAATCCGATTGTGCTAATAGTTCTCAGTCTCCTCACGCTTATCTTGTCACACCAAACCAACGTTCCATATTCCTTTTGTTCATAGTAATTACAGAAAAAAATCGTTTCTTCTAGGAGCTGCTCGGTCTTTTAATCAGTTTTGCAAACATCACAATTAGGGAATGCAAAAACCGGACAAAATTCAAAACCGGTTATTAACCGAAAAACATGACACAAAACTGGTTAACCGGTTAAAAATCGGTTTTACGAAAAACATTGTAAAAAAATATTTCTGAATATTTTTTCAGCGCTTTAGGGTTCTAACTAGATGTTCTGCTTTCGCACTGCACTATCGGCGATGATAGACGATGACTGGCGGGCACGATAGTGTAGAGGACGAATTAAGTATTCAATTGCGATATGTGCATGAAAATAAATGCTGTTTGTTTCATCACGGATATTACGTTTACTTTATGGCCCAGTTAAATTGAAGGTTTCGCCTCGGAATGAGAGATGCTGGAAACTCGTATACACCTTCGTTATGACGTATTAAAGGTTCTCTTAAAAAATCGACGCATATATCGTGTGCGCGTCAGATGTTATTAGGGATGTACCGACTAGTCGGGAAAGCCGACTATCCGGCCACATTTGTAGTCGGCGATTAGTCGGCGACTAGTCGGCAAAAATGGCCGATTAGTCGGCCACTTATTAGATACAGAAAAAATAGCACATAAACGAAATAAACAGCAAATATTGATCAAATGTTTAATACCCAGTTTACATAAATTAATAAAATTGTACTTTATACCTATTAAGGGTGCATACGGATATTTTTATTCATATTGTTATATTACATTTGTATGTAGGGAGTAGATAGATATATTCATTTGTTTCAAAGAAAAATACCTAGTACTTTACACAAAAGGAAAAAACAAATAGCTTTCATTAAAAGATTGTTAACTTAAAATTAAAACAGCAAAACCTACAATTTATGAAGTAAAAATTTAAAAGAAAAATATAAATAAATAAATGAAAATCAAAACATTGTTTATGTATACATAGCTAGGGCAAAGCTAGGTATTTTCGAAGTATCAAAAAAGTTTGTATGTCGTCGCAGTCCGTACAATATTATGTAGTTGGTTACAATTGCAAACGTTTTATTAAGTATCTACATCACCTTGTTTTTAAAAAAAAAATTCAAGCATCTGTAATTAAGTTTCTACAAGATGATTAACCTCACAAACCGCGGGACATTTAAGGAAAGTCTATTTTGCTCAAAATGTTCAAAAGGCTTTATGTATGAAGTCTGTATTTGAACGAAATAAATTTTATTTGGATATTTGTTGCCGTAATATCATGTTACATATATTGTGCATTTCATTTATTAAATCAAATGTACTACAAACATTGCGCGCGAAAAGCTAAAGCGACACAAGGAGCAAAACAAATGTTTTTCAAAGCATCCGAAGTAATCCAAACTTAGACAAAGCTGCTGCAGTGACTATCCGAATGCAAACTTTGAAGAGAGAAAATTATTTATGGATTTGGCCGACTAGCCGACTAGTCGGCCGACTAATCGGCCATCCGAGCGCCGATTAGTCGGCTAGTCGGCCAAATCAATAGTCGGTACATCACTAGATGTTATTCAAGGTCAAATGTCACACAAATCGGTTTTTTGCGGATGTCAAAATTTCTATAGCTCCGATGTTATTTACATGTAGGAAAGAGTCGTAGAGCATAAAACCTGCGATAATTAGGTACCAAAAATGTTTTCATGCGATTAGCCGTTTTCAAAATATACGGCATAGAAGGCGCAGCGGCCAGCCAATCGCACTATGACGCAAGGTTAGCTGGTAATCTCTGTGAATACTACATTCTATAAAGTTTTTAAATCGTTATGTTATCTGTTATCTGTTCGTTATCTTTAGTTTAGTTTAATACGCAAACTAATGAGCCAAGACTTATCCCCCCGATGACTTTTATTTTATGTTATTCTACCTTGATTCTTCCTTTTGTTCTTCTCGTTCCCTGTTAATTTCATTCCCGCTGTTAAGCAACATAATTATAAGCAAATAATGTATTAATATGTGACGTTTTCAACCAAAAGGTACCACATTGTCGCTTGTTGATAAGGTTGATTTCTAATTGAAGCTATATGGAAATAGCGCCTTACTGACAAGCGACAATAAGTACCTTTTTGGTTGAAAATGGCACATATAAGTAGTTTTAGTACAAACAGCAACACTCTGTAATTGTCCATCGGTGGGGCTTATGCCTTTTGTAATAAGTTTTACGAACTATCAGTTAACACTGTGGGCGATGGTAATTTCGCGTGGATTTTTTTTATTGGCTCACTGTTTCTATGTTAGTTACATAACTTACATAGAAACTGTGAGCTTTTCCTATTACCCTAGCTGTAAGTTTTCCTATGAAATAAAAATAAATGAAATAAAATATGTACGTTCAAAACCTTAGCTTTTTATACAATCAATGAATTTTGGTATCGAATAAATAATAAACAATAAATAAATAAATAATAAATAAATAAACTGTAACATTTTCGGCTTCGTCTCTTATTTTCAATGCATGGACTACTAAATACCTTTTTTAATACAGTTGCTCAAAAAGTGCTACTTTACGTAGCTGTTTAGCGTGCGGAAAGAGTGCTTTTTACCAATTCAATTTTTTTAAATTTATACTTGTTCCAATTCATGACTACTTATTGATGAGTGTTAATAATAGTTTTCTTTAAACGTCGTAATCAACATAAAAACCTACTGTTAATGTAAGAATACGAAAATAGTTATTTGTTATACAAGGGTGCAAAGTTTAATTTTACCCGCGAGTGTGGAATTGAAACACGAGCAAGCGAAAGGATTTTATAGTTCAACCACGAGCGAAGCGAGTGGTTCTAAAATAGAATTCTGAGCGTAGCGAGTGTTTTAACACACGAGAAGTAAAATACATTTGCACCCGTGTGTAACACAAAACTTTTCCCCTCACTATAGCGAGGAAAGTGCAACATCCACAGGCGTTAGATCATCTTCATCAACTGGAATCACTAATTTTTTTACGATATTATAACAAAAAACTCTGGAAATTCTGTACTTTTACGTGAGAAGTTTTTATTAAGTAAAATTTTTGTTGACAATGTTGACATTTCTGACGTATGAAATGTCAATGATGCGTTTTGAAATTGCATCGACTTAACTTGTGCGTCCAGAATTATATTTAACATAATTATTAAAAAACAAACGTTTATTATGGAATTTTAAGGTTTATGACTTAAAATCATTAAATAAAGCTAAATCTGGTATTTTTATTAGATTCTCAAACCATATTTTTAATGATAATTAATATCGAACGAACCATTATTATGAGCGTTTTACGTTTTGTTATCTGTTAAGCTACTTAAACACGCTCCATCCAAGGTCAAATTACTTTCCCCACTAGTGGATAAAATGCGTTTTTCCCCGCTTGTTTTAAAGGATAAAAGACGGCTTTCCGAGCTAGTGAGGGGAAAATATACATATTTTATTACTTACCTCTTCATCTTCTTTTAATATTGAATATTGAAAAACCGTTCTTAATAAGTTGTGTGAATGGAACGGAATAGCTATGGAAGGTATAGGTAGGAATAGCTGCCGAAACGCCTGTCAAAGAAGAGGCGTTGTTTCTTGTTTGTTGCATGTTTAGTTTCCAAAGTTTTTATTCCTTACTTGTTGTTTTTATTATTTTTTAATACAGTTGCTCAAAAAGTGCTACTTTTCGTGGCTGTTTAGCGTGCGGAAAGTTGGTTTTCGCGAACTAGTGCTTTTTACTTTTCCAATTTTTTTAAATTTTTACTTGTTCTAATTCATGACTACTTATTGATGAGTGTTAATATTAGTTTCCTTTAAACGTCGTAATCAACATAACCTACTGTTAATGTAAGAATACGAAAAATATGCGTTTTTCATATTTTATTACTTACCTCTTCATCATTATAACACGTTTATTTTTTTAATGTTGAACAACCGTTCTTAATAAGTTGTCTGAATGGAACGGAACGCCTGTCAAAGAAGAGGCGTATTTTCTTACTGCAAGAATGTTTTAAGTTTCCAAAGGCAACATTCGATTTTGTTTTTATAAATATACGATACACAAATAATCGTAAATAACGATATTTAGGTAATAATAGTACAATGTTTTAATATTTACAATTGTTTCTGTCTTATAGAACATGCATTTGAAAAAAAAAACTCATTGAAGTGGGTTCAATAATAATAATAAAATGTACTACAACAAAAGTTGACCTCAAACAGAAAATGTAAAGAAATGGCGATAATTGACGCGCATCAGTCCTGGCGCGTCGCGTTTCTTTGTATGTGAAGCATAATATCAACATGAAATACTATGTAAACTTAGTTATGTGGCGAAAACGACAGTCGGACGGATACAAGGCGAAACAATCAAAGATACATAAAAATATAGGTGTGATAAAGATATACGTGGTACTTAGTTATATTTTATGTGTAGTTTAGTTTTAGTTTTTCTATAAATTAAACGTTGATTTCGTGGAGTTATTGAATATTTATTTCATTGCATGTTTGAGAAAAGCACTATACATACCTCGGCGTGAAAAGGGGTTGCCGGCCTCAAAACTATTTCACCTCACCTCACCTCACTACGTTCGGCCGTTTATTCTATTCGGCCGGCAACCTTACTTTACAGCCTCTGTGGTAATGTACTATTATTTGAACTCGTTTTAAACCTAAATCACTCTATATCAATTACGCTGATTGTATTGCTTTTGCATTGCTTTCCTCTTATATTTTCATACTGTTAGATATATTACATGATTCTCTTACTTGGTTCCTGTTTAGCAAGCGGATGCCACTGACGCCAAGGCCAACCACACCGAGTGGCACCTCCTGGACGTAGTGCCGCGCCTGCTGGACATAGTGACCATCCCCATCAAGCAGCAGATGATGACGCGCCAGTGCGGCCAGCCGCACGACCACGGCGAGATCAAGCAGAACGAACGACTGGCTGATTTCTGCTGCAAGTTCGCCGCCAGAATTATCGCGGAGCTGTCTCATAGTGCTACCAATATTAGGGTAAGTTACGAGTGAAAAGTAGTTAGTCAGACGGTGCTACACCGAGTGACAACTCCTGGTCGTAGTGCCCCCGCCTGCTGGACATATCGGCGTACCCCAACAAGCAACAAAAGAACCACGCCAAGGCGGCCAGCCTCACAACCATGACGCGACAAACCGAACAAGCCAGTACACATTACATTGTGTAAAATTTGGTAGCAAAAAAAACGTGCTCTTTAAAGCTATGCAGTAGATAGTGTTTTGCAGATAATGTATTCGTTTTTTAACCAGTAGATTTTTATAATTAATTAAGCACTGTCGTCGACTCAGTTATCTGACTACTCGTAAACCTTTTAACGAGATAAAGTCCTGCTCCTAATAGTTGATAGGTTTGACCTGAAATGTATATACTATGTACTTATCTATAAGTATATACTTATAGATAAGTTCAGTCACAACCGGCGCGTTACAAATAACTAGTAAGACCCTAAATAGGAACAAAAATGAAGTTTACCCTTTTGTGGCTTAGGAGGACCTAGACACAAATGTAGTAAAGCATCTGACCACCCCGTCACGCTTTATGCGCGTGAACCAGTCGCGCGCGTGGAACACGGGCAACGGCAGCCCCGACGCCATCTGCTTCACCGTGGACCGGCCCGGCGTCATGCTCGTCGGCATCGGCGTCTTCGGCGGCGTCGGCAACTACGAGTACTCCATTGAGCTGTTGCACGATGTTCGGGTAACTATAATTACACGGTTCAGCGTTATTTTAGCCTTTACTTGATAAGTCAGTCATGTACCTTCCCATTGTTTTACATGAATTCGTTTCTAAATGTTTTTGTATGGACTTTTTTTAAGCATCCGAAACATAATCACGTAAACTACGTAAAGAACCAACCAGTGACGTGTAGGACACGTTGCATTGCAACACAAACGTTGCGTTTTTACTGCGTATGCGGTGCAGCAGCGGTGCTGTTGAGCAGCGGTGTGGCTGATTCTTATTTTATATTTTTCAAGTTTTTTCTTCATTAGGAAACAAAAATCCAAAACAGAAATCAGACATATGTTTATTAGCGGCGTATTTACAGCAGTTGCGGGTGTCAGGCGAAGACTCGAACCCGGCGCACTGCTGGGTTAGCGTCGAGGTGGCGCACGGCGCCTTCTCCGCCTCCGACTGCCAGCACGACATGGTGCAGCTCAAGTTCGACCGGCCCGTGCCTTTAAAGGTTGGTGCGAGTTTACAACGCAACGGATGTTCGTCGGGCAAGGCGCGTCCGACCATTTGTGTTCAAGTTGACACGCGAAGGTGCACCTCGCGTTTGACGAAGTTTCGCGCGAGGCTACAGCAGCCGCGCATATCGTGCAGATCCATAACTTAAGTCTCAGTAATTCCTAATCAATATCTAAAAATCTCATCTCAATTACGACTACTGATACAAAATAGTAACGACAAGTTTGCTAGTTAGTTTTAAGTGTGCTGTGTATATAACAACTTCAACAAGAAATAAATCCCATCTTAAGAAGTACAATAATTGCAGGAGGATCTACGCTACGCAGTCAGACTATGTAATCACGGCGGGCGCACAGCCAACGGTGACTGCGGTTTACCCTCGGTCAAGGGTCCCGACGGCACCACGTTCCGGTTCGCCTCCTGCTCGCTGAGCTTCAACGGGACGACTTTAGCTAGGGGACAGATTCCTTGCCTTATCTATTACAGGTAATTGTCTATCCACCCATTCCATTATAAAGCTTACTTTCCGCATAAGAGTACGTTAATCATCAAAGTATGTTAAGCGTATTCTGTAACCCGATACGATAAAAGGCGTGTCTACGTAACCGCGAATAAGCTACATTTCGCACATTAACAATAATGCCAAAGAACATAGATTGGCGTTCATAGCTTGATATCACCATTTGACTTATGTTTAACCTCACTTTAGCTTCTACAATACAATACAATACAAATACAATACAATACATCGCGCACGCACGGTTCCGTACCATTACCCAAAAAAACGGCAAAAAAATCACGTTGTTTTATGGGAGCCCCACTTAAATATTTATTTTATTCTGTTTTTAGTATTTGTTGTTATAGCGGCAACAGAAATACATCATCTTTGAAAATTTCAACTGTCTAGCTATCCCGGTTCGTGAGATACATCCTGGTGACAGACAGACAGACAGCGGAGTCTTAGTAATAGGGTCCCGTTTTTACCCTTTGGGTACGGAACCCTAAAAATGAACTGTCTGTAATGGTATATTTTCAGTACGTCAAAGTCCGTAGCAAACAGTTCTGAAAGCGCAGACACGCTGATGTCGGCGCTGCGCGCTATCACTTTGCGCGTGGCGGCGGCAGTGATGGACCGCGGCACGGAGCTGTTCAGCACGCTGCTCAACGAGCTCACGGCCGAGGACCTCCGCCGGAACGCGGCCGTGCTGCAGCACTCGCCCGCCATCAATACGCTCATTCCCTACACGTTGGCGCACCTCGAGGGGCTGGACGACTCCAAGGTCGGTAATGCTACCAATATGGGGTTATTCATAAACGCGTTACAAGCTTCCATTACCTAGTAATCATTTGTCTTAATCTGTCATTTTGACTTATGTAGGTAAGAAAGGGATAAACATAAATTAATAATTACGTAATTGAGACTTTTAAAGTCTTATGGTTTGAACAACGGGTTTAGTGCGTATAATTGCCTTAGTTTTCTTTTTAAAGCCATGATATGTTTTTTTAATAATATGTTTTTTTTTGTTACAGAGCGTCATCCAATTGTTAGAAATGATTCACAAGCTGCTGCCCCACGTGGCAGCCATGAATCTACTGGTACCGTCTTCAGAGGAGGGTACCACTACGACCACCACGCATTATTACACGTGGTTGGAAAGCGACCACCCATACAAACAGGCCACTGTTACTAATATGAGGTAAATCTGTTCATCGAGTGGCTATAATTTGTAGGCCTCACGAACCCCCATATTGAAAAAATTCCAAAAAACAATCAACAAAAACAATCCACATATACAATTATCGAACATGCTCACCAAATTTTACCAAAATCGGTTGATAATTGCGATCTGTAGAGGAGACCAACCGGACGCAAGCATTTTGCATAAGCTGAAATCAGTGAACGGAAATAAAACATGGAAGCCGCCTTTCAGAACATTACCGTTCAAATTCTCGGGACAATTAGCACACATACACAATAGGCTATTTGACTAATTTTGGAAAATGGTTTAATTTAATGGTTTATGACTTAATAATCACACTACATTGATATTTCCGTGAAATTTTCTGTATTAAATATTAAAAACCAATGTTAAAGTTTATTTATTTTGAACGCGCCATAAACGCTCTTTGCAAAGGGGTTAATCACGTGACACCCGTGACGTCACACGCGAGTAAACTAAGTCAATAAGCTTGGTTAATCTTATGGTTTATGTGCATTGAATTGGTTATTTCACTGTAAAATGGTATATAAATGGATGGTATCTTGCCACAATGTTCAGGTACGACTATAAAAAATCCAGGCTAATCGTTTGTTTCCGTTCCAACGAATCCCAAAAAAGAAAAATGTGGTTAAAACTAGCTCGAAGAGACCAAAAGAGCATTTTATCACATACAAATGTTTTCATGTGTTAAGACCACTTTGGTGTAAGTACCTAATATTTAACTGTAAATAAATATGGTAGTTAAATGTTAATATATTTTACCTTTTTTATTGTGCAACGTACCACCCACACAGTGACCAGAGTTGATTGATCATCGTTGATTTTTTCATTGTGATTGACATCTGTATATACAATTTATGGTAGTTAAAACAGCAGATTTTGTTGTAACAAAACAAGATCTAGATATATATATATATATATATATATATATATATATATATATATATATATAATGTATTACTACATAACCTCATAAAATGGCTCTTTCAGCATAAGAGCACTTTTCTTTAAAACTAAAGTGCAGTATATATGGAGATTCTATTCTGTAGGATTTCATGTTTTTGAACTATGAAGATTATATATGCACATACAATAACATAATGTCATTTTACGTATCATCGAAATCGAACTGTTCATAAATAAACAATTCCTACGTGTACTTACACAGCTGTTTTTACATTTCCAAGTTCCGTAGCAAAGTAATGATATTAATCCGGATTATCCTTGACGAAAATTGCAATCATTAATGGCTCTATGTCTGGTAGGTTCCAGCTATCAGCTTTCACATATTTCGGCTCCATTTTGAGATTCTTATGAATATTTCTTATATATATATATATATATATATATATATATCTAGATATTCGGATAAATCGGAAAACATCAGAAAAACGATGAAACAAAAACTAAATACGAATACCAAAGTGAAAACACTCAAGGCAGCCAAGAAGCGAGGAAACTGTTTACATCATGTTTACCCGCGTGTGACGTCATGCGAGCGTCGGCCAATCACAGAGCGTTCACGTCCCAGATGAAAATTCAAAATAAATTAAATTTTCTTTCGTTTATTTTCCAGAAAATAGACATATTTTACATCGAAATATAGTGAAATATACTTTATTAGTTTATTATCTTTCAGGATGACAACAATTTGTTATTTATTTTTAAGGTTGTCAAATACCCTATAACGCCTACATTTAAACAAGACGTTACGCTTACAGAGCCTGTAATCAAATCTGGTAAACAAAATAATAGCCATCTCTATTACACTTATGTACACAGCTAAGTGTAGATGAAATGCATATAATGTCAATAACTACCAATCAGTGAAATTAATCCGCTAATAACCTTCTTGCTGTACGTACTGGCAGCTGAGACTTCGCGGTTCATAAGTATTTATTTTCATCAAAATATGACCAGTCAAATAATCCACGTATAATAATATTGTGCAGATTAAAAGATAACTAGTTAAAATGTTGTTATGGAACAACAGACTATCCCAACATAAGTAAATATT
This sequence comes from Cydia strobilella, assembly GCF_947568885.1. Taxonomy (NCBI): domain Eukaryota; kingdom Metazoa; phylum Arthropoda; class Insecta; order Lepidoptera; family Tortricidae; genus Cydia; species Cydia strobilella. The sequence continues at coordinate 23,127,861 of NC_086068.1, forward strand.
TATTATTGTGTAAACATATTCCGCTATAATAAGAATTTTATATGGCTAGATTTTATTATAAATCTGTATAGCAGTATTAGCAGTGCGTACTAGTGCGTAGTCACGTTCAGGTACAGCCAGCAAAATTTACATGGGTACACGAATCGGGTCAAAAATATTTGACCAGGCCGAGTCACAATAAAGGCTTATCCCCACTTTCAGTTCCAACGGAAATATTTTCGTTGGATGTGAGGTGTGGCGTCAATTGATACAACTTGTTGGTTGGAAGTATAGTTTAATAATGAAATATGAGCCTTAACCTACGGAATATATAGAGATACAGTATGAAGGTGTGTAACGTACGTAGCGCACACTACACCTTGCTTAATACCTAATCGCGTAAGGTTGCCTCTCCTCTCGAGCCAGCCAGCCAAGGTGCGACAGGCATATTTAATTATACCACTTTCATATTACCCACTCAAAAAAAAAAAACATTTATAAACCAAGCCAACCACCATGAAAACTTCAACATATAAGAATTTCAGAAACTCTTAGTTGATCACGCTAATCGTCATTTGAAAAACTTATGTATATCAGTTTCCCAAACAGCAAACGCACTTTTCTAAAATCGAACAATTTCCATTTTTCCCAATTTCTCAATCTAAAACCCAATCAATCGTTTTATCCATTGCATACCTTTCTGAAACTTTCCACAAACATTCAATCACCGACATTTTTACGAAACTTACGATCCTTAAATACCAACCATAAAGCTTTACTTTGACATGACTACAATAACACTAATCTTCTTTACAATACCACTATTCACTTTAAAAGTCATAATTATAATACTTCATTATTTTGTTTGTTAAATATGTCAGATCCGTGAATTAAAAAAAAAGTCTCGTCCGATAGAATTATAACTCACTATCATAAAAAAAACACTATTCGAATTCTAATCCATACTAATATTATAAATGCGAAAGTCTGTCTGTCTGTCTGTCTGTGTGTTCCCTCTTCACGCTTAAACCGCTGAACCGATTTAGATGAAATTTGGCATAGAGATAGGTTGAGTCCCTGAGAAGGACATAGGATAGTTTATATCCCGAAAATCATCCCTTAAGAAAGTAAAAAGCGGGGTGGAATTGAGATAATTAACGAAGTGTGCATAATATGCTCAAATTTAGATTGCTATGAGAATTTTTCCAGGCGCTAAACTTACTTTAGCTGCTGTTACTAAGTCCGCGCAGACGAAGTCGCGGGCAAAAGCTAGTTAAAAATAAAGTTTTATATCTATTTAAGTTAAACATTAAATGTAAATATAATTATGGTTAAAAGTCGGTACATATTTAAGAATCAGAAATTTAAAATTTGAAATATTTTAAGTGTTACTAAATTTAATTTCATTACAATAATATTTGTTAGGTATCTAAATCAGTGCACAACTTCTATGAAATTAGAGATGAAATAACAGACGACGCATGCCGATCCCTTTAATTAGTGCACGCGCCGCCGTTATGTGCCATATTTGTAAGGAATAAAAGTATGTCATTGTTACTAAGTATAAGATGAACTTGAATAAAACGAAATTATCAAATGTATATATTGTAGACCAACCTTTTAACCATATGGTTTTGTCATCAAGCGGCATAGTTCTACTTACTACAATAGTAACTAAAAATAGCTAACATACTGGTGTCTACTATAAAACACAACACGATATTTTATTATTAAAGAAGAAGAATTATAACTGAATAACTTACTGGAAAAGGATAAAAAAAATGTAATAATAAGTAAATGTCCACGGTACTAAACTACACATTTCACTGTAGTGTTTTTCCACATTAGGCAGCCAATCATCCATTACTAGACTCTTTCCTTGTTGTCCCCGGACCCCCAGACTCGCCATTCTCGACCAAGGACACCAACAACTCCCTGCTGCAGGCCATCATATACACGTTCGTTTTATTTGGCGATTTGTCCTCTTCTTTATGTTTGTTAAGCAACTTAAGTTTTTAAGACATATTTTTGTCAAGCTCGATTTCTGATGATGAGACCCACGAGGAACCGAGGGAACTCCTCAAATGTGAAAGGCATACATATAGTGATTTTTGTATTTTCATCAACAAATCCAGCATTTACATTAAAAAAAACCGCCCAAGTGTATTTAAACAATGTATTTTTTATGTAAAACGCGATTGAAATGTCTTTAAATAATTTTTAAGAAAAAAAAAACCGACTTCATTGGGGGATGCATGGGGGCTAGGGAGTAACGAGAGCCAGCGGGCGGCGGACACGGGGGCGTCCCCACCCATGACGCTGGCTCCCGCGATGGTAAGCTCGACCTAGTGTCCCGGAAGCGCTTCCACTGGGTAGGTCAGGGACATAAAAAAGTGTATGGATCCTAGTCAGGATAGCCGCTGCGGGGTCGCGGACGCATTGCGCGAGCTTCCCCGTAACCCCGCAACCAAAGCGGCGAGAGGACACCATGGGGTTTAGTGGGTAGTGGGCCCTCTATACAGCCCTGAGCCTGAGTCCCACATAACCGTCCGGGTTCTTCCCGGCCCGGCGGCATGCGTAAAAGCATTCCCCATGTAAAAAAAGGTTAGAACTGCGACCCTTACAAAAACGAAATGCTACTAGAAAAGTGGGTGGTTTTACCTCATTTTCTACATAATTAGGCAAAAGATGATGTCTTTCTCATTTCATTGTCTGGAATCTAAGAGTGCACCATCAACAATAAGTGAACTTTCAGCGGCATCCCCCATTGAAGTCGGGTTTTTTTTCTTAAAAAATGTTTATACAGGGTGCTATTTCCTCCAAACGTGTCCTGGGTGGTGCTGGAGATGGACCCACGCAGCGTGACGGCGCAGCCCGAGGATACGCTGACTATCTACGCCGTGGCGGGCGCGCCCAAGAACCGATGCCATTGCTCGCACGACACGCGCGTCCAAGACCCGCCGTTCCGTAAGGTATATAAGGTAGCGCGTCGTTCATTCATTCATTATATTCGCTCCATTTTGATAAGAGTTAAATTACACGAAACTGCTTTGTCCACTGCATTTTTTTGTCTTATTACTTTCTTTTTAAATCGCTTCTGCCTTAGAAAACGCATTCGGTATATTTGACATGGCTTTGTAAAGCGCTTGCAAGTAGTTGTTGACCTTATATGTTAGCCATAATGAATATACTTAGTTGTAATCAATTAAATTGATGAGGCAAATAAAATGCGTCAATATAGTAAAATATTTCACCATTTATCTATGTTATTTATAAAAATAAGAAGAGTATTGCAAGAACAGTTTATTCTGACATTTAGTTGACAGGTTTTTTTTATTAGTGTCCATATTGATTAATAAAGTATCTGATTTAGCAGGGCCTGGTGCAACTGACTTCGGAGTCGGGCGAGGCGGAGGAGCTCAGCGACGACGCGGCCGACGCACCCTGCATGCACTACAACTGCACCTACGTCAGCGTCACACCCAAGCTTGCTAACGTGTAAGTGTTCACTGTCATAATCACAACAAATAAAAGCTGGCATAAAGTTCTATTACCAGGATATTGTTTGTAAATTATTTTTTTGCTGCGTTCGTAAACGTATCGCTCAATTGAAACTCTAACAAAAGGAACGCAACCTTTTTTGTTTGTTGCAGTGTTTCTGAATGGCCACAAAAAGCTTTACTAGTGCCTGGAAACGAAGTAATATTCTCTTTGGAGACAGCGTCTGATTACCTCACCGAATATAACAAGACCAACCAGTAAGTAACTAGAATTGGTGGTTTTTTTTTCTACTTACCCAGAATTGTGAATTTATTTTACATAAAATATTAAGGACAACCGGGATAATTGCTACTATGGGTTTATTGCGTATATTAGTTATTTTTTAAACATCATTAGTCACTATAATATGAATCTTCTCAAATGATTTTTACGCCTAAGACCCTAATTTGTTAAACAAAAGCCATTGTTTCTTTTATGACGGCCCCAAAGCTTCCAACTTTGGCGCGTGGCAAAGCAACAATGCCGTTTAAAAAGCAACTGTATCGCGATAGTACTAAACTTCAGATAACATGTTTCGGTAATGTAGTACGGTCGACCACCACGCTATATAGACGAGAGTACACAGCGCTTGTATTATTTTGATACATCGCGTGGTTTAAAAAACCGGACAAGTGCGAGTCGGACTCGTCCACCGAGGGTTCCGTACTTTTCAGTATTTGTTGTTGTAGCGGCAACAGAAATACATCGTCTGTGAAATTTTCAACTGTCTATCACGGTTCATGAGATACAGCCTGGTGACAGACAGACAGACGGACAGCGGAGTCTTAGTAATATAGCAAAGATAGATATAACTCCGTAATAGATGGATACAGTCTAAGGAAAAAACGTGCCTCGAAAATCAAGAAAATTTGATTCTCGTTCAGAGGGCGCTACTAGCTTTGGCTTACTGTCGTATAGATGGCGTTGACGGTTTCGTTTGTTATTTAACAATTTTAACGCATATCAGTGAAAGAACATGGGTCAAAATCATAAAAATGATTAATGCAAACAAAAAAAATCATTTATCCATATTTAAATACATTTTATCGTATTTTTATAAATATTTATTTTTAGTTTTAAAGTGTGTCGACAGATGGCAGTGAATTTACTGGGGTTACAAAATTTACTATGACAGTACCGCTCTAGTATAAGTTACTCTATGGTAATAGGGTCCCGTTTTTACCCTTTGGGTACGGAACCCTAAAAATTGAAACACGTTTATCAATGTTTGTAAAAAGAAACGTTAGGAAATTGAACACCAACCCTAAAATCAGTAATGGGGACGTGGGACACATAAGGGACGTGGTAATAAAAACAAACCATCACTGGAAAATTTGCTGCAACCATGTCCGCAGCGTAGAAAAAAATATGGCTCGACTGACAACGAAGACGATGCAACATAAGTCATATTTTGCATTGATATAACAATAGGTATGTTATGATTTTTAAATAATATTACAATCTTTTGGTCACAATTATTAAGTCTAGCAAGACAAATGCCAAAACTGACAGTCCGGTTCCAACTAATCAATCACGGGCCAGTATAAAAACGCCAATCCGACTAGTTTCCGGTCCGGTTCTAGGCGCCATGTTGGTTGCAAAAGGCGGGGAGGATGCTGACAACGCTTGATGAGTGCTGACGTATTGTTAACACTGAATACTTTTAATATAGCGATAATTAATAAAATCAGTTACAACGAAGATTGACTTTGAATTTACAAAATCTCAGAAGAGGGGACGAACAACAAGTAAGCAAGGTATGTTATTTTGAATTGAGACATTTTTTCTCTTAAAATTGATTGAATTGTAAAAGTGAAATCGCTGCAATTTTAAAACAAATAGAGAAGTAGTAACGATAATGTAATTAAATCTTAATAGGTCAAGTTTGTTTATAACAATCTATTAAGATGAGTAGCTATTATAGCATGTTAAAATGAGTACATTGCAGTTTTAGGAGGCCAAGTGTGTCTTTTGAAGATTAGTGGATTTTTTGATTAGTAGCTACCATAATGTGTGTTGTCACCATATGTGGTGGTGAAAAGTGAAAACGCTGCAATTTTAAAACAAATAGATTAGTAGTTACGATAATGTAATTAAATCTTAATAGGTCAAGTTTATAACAATTTATTAAGATAAGTAGCTATAGCATAATATTGTCTTCGGTTACCGCGATAGTTACTCATGAAATAAAACTATGAAAACGGATTATATCGCGTTTATTGAATTTATAACACATCCCGACGTTTCGAACCCTTTACAGCGTTCGTGGTCAACGGGTGACTGAGGAAAAATTACAAAGTGCAAAAATACCCACATACTAAAATAATGAACAATCATAGACTATAAACTTTAAGGCTGGTTGTACATGCAAAATCGGTTCATAAGGCTAGTTATACACTACAATTATTTTCAAGTAAAGATATATATATATATACGCGATAAAAACTACGCCGGCTACAACCCTACACCACGGACCCGAGAAGATTTAATTCCCTCCTAAATTGTAGGAGGGTATCCCAATATGGGACCGGCAACAAACTCGGCGGGACACATCTTTTCAAAACATGTTATACTCAGAATGTCCAACATCATCCAACACTAAGGTCTCACAGTCTATGTCTCGCTTGCTCCTTTATCCTTTATAACCATGTGTGTTGTTACTAGTAGAGGGCTAGGTGTGATTGTCCCTGTAGTATAACAATAAAGAGGTAGCTAGTATGTAACCATGCGTGTGTTGCTGCTGGTAGGCCATGTGTGCCTATGGTCGATTATTTGGATAGCCAGCTAAGACACGACCACGTGCGTTGCTACTAGAGTGTGTTGTGAGTATGGGAGGTCGCTCGAATAGGTAGCGAGTAGATGGCAATGTGTATAGATACTTACTTGTGGGCCACGTGGGCAAGTGTTAGGTTTAGAACTTGAGAGTTGGTATTCGAGTTGGAGTTCGAGTTGGCGTTCGAGTTGGCGTTAGAGGTGGAGTTCGAGTTGAAGTTCGAGTTCGAGTTGTCCGAGTTGGAGTCCGAGTTGGAGTTCGAGTTGGAGTACGAGTTGGAGTACGAGTTGGAGTACGAGCTGGAGTTCGAGTTGGAGTTCGATATAGTTTGACTTGGAGTTCGAGTTGGAGTACGGATTGGAGTACGAGCTGGAGTTCGAGTTGGAGTTTGAGTTTTAGTACGAGTTGGAGTCCGAGTTGGAGTTCGAGTTGGAGTTCGAGTTGGAGTTCGAGTTGGAGTTTGAGTTAGAGTTCGAGTTTTAGTACGAGTTGGAATTCGAGTTGGAGTTCGATTGCAGTACGAGTTGGAGTCCGAGTTGGAGTTCAAGTTGGAGTTGGAGTTCGAGTTGGAGTTCGTGTTGGAGTACGAGTTGGAGTTCAAGTTAGAGTTCGAGTTCGAGTTGGAGTTCGAGTTGGAGTAGGAGTTGGCGTTCGAGTTCGAGTTGGAGTTCGAGTTGGAGTTGGAGTTCGAGTTGAAGTTCGAGTTAGAGGTCGAGTTCGAGTTGAAGTTTGAGTTGGAGTTCGAGTCGGATTTGAAGTTGGAGTTCAAGTTGTAGTTCGAGTTGGAGTGCGAGTTGGCGTTCGAGTTGGAGTTAGAATAGAATAGAATTATTGATGATGTAAGAGTTGATGTTCGAGTTGATGTAAGAGTTGATGTAACAGTTGATGTTCGAGTTGACGTTTGAGTTGGTATTCGAGTTTGTGTTCGGTTTTTTCGAGATGGCGTTCGATTTTGAGTTGGGGTTCAAGTTGATGTTCGAGTCATTGTCAAGTTGGTATGTGAGCTGAAGCTTTCGAGCAAGTGTGAAAAGAGACGAGTCGTATGAAGAGGATGACAGCCGTCCCTTGAGCGCCAAAGACGTCGGCACTCGGGGCATCGCAGTAGCGGCGCTTGCGACCACCAGAAGTCTGTCTTCGCAAAAGGGAGGCTGCGCTGGAATTGCAGCGGCAGTGAAAGGAATCGAGAGCGAAGCAGAATTGTGATCGTCAGGAGTATCCCCGCTTTGACGGCCTTATTAAGGGGCACGCGCCACAGGACATCAGGAGTGAGGTGACAGTCATTAGTTTCGAAAACAAGGTTAATTCATGATCAGATCATCAGATACAGCTTAGATCACGCTGATAGTTCAGATTCAGACATAGAGGCAGACGGCGTCGGTGCTAAGTGTAAAGTAGTCGACGCGATATTGATAGGTCAGACATTTACGGAATGGTTGCTACCATAATTATATTTTGGTAATTCAGGACCATAAAGCTCATTAACATTGATTTGTTTATTGATTGATTTACTGATCGAGTATCGCCGAGTATCTAGTATCGAGCATTTAATATCGAGTATCGAGCTATAGAATTATTTGAGTTGTTGAATTATTTGAGCTATTGAATTATTTGAGCTATTGAATTATTTGAGTTATTTCAATAATAATTCATTATTTGAGTTATTGAATTATTCGAGTTATATTATTCGAGTTATTGTATTATTTAAGTTATTGAATTAATTGAGTTATTTAATTATTTGAGTTATTGAGTTATTTAATTATTTGAGTAATTTATTTATTTGAGCCATTGAATTATTTAAGTTATTGAATTATTAGTATTGAATTATTAGTTATTGAAATATTTGAGTTGTTGAATTATTTGAGTTATTGAATTACTTGAGTTATTGAATTATTTGAGTTATTGAACTATTTGAGTTATTGAATTATTTGAGTTATTGAATTATTTGAGTTGTTGATATATTTGAGTCATTGAATTACTTGAGTCATTGAATGATTTGTCATTAAATTATTTAAGTAATTGAAATATTTGGGTCATTCAAATATTTGCGTCATTGAATTATTTGTTATTGAATTATTCAAGTTATTGAATTATTTGAGTTATTGAATTGAAAATGAAATGAAAAATGAAATGAAAATGAAATGAAAATGAAAATGAAAAGTTGTTTATTCAGCTAAAGAATTACTTATACAGGTAAGTTTTGATGCCTCTTTTTAAGTAACATAATACCTGTGGTAAGAGGCACCGCTGTTCCGTAATTGGTAAATAAATAACAATATTTTAAATTAAAATACAAATTTAAAGAAATTTGATGAATTATTTGAGTTATTGAAATATAACTTTTGTTGTTGAATGACTGAATTTGAGCTATTAAATTATTGAATCTGAGTTATTGAATCTTTGAGTTATTGAATTATTGAATCTGAGTTATTGAAGTATTGAAGAAATGGAAGAGTCTACCTTTACTCGCTGCCGACGACATTCCAAATAACTACGGAACCAGCCAATTGTCACGGGAGATATGTTGACAGCACGCATTAAACTAAGTAAAATATCGAAATCAACAGTGTTAAATGCATTGCTGAAGTCTAACAGCGTCAGTACGGTGAGCTTACAGTTATCCATGCCGGCACGAACATCATCGTTAATTTTTACTAAAGCTGTAACAGTACTGTGACCGGAGCGGAAGCCAGACTGTAAAGGGTTCATGAGCTTATGCCTGTTTAAAAAGGATGTAAGCTGGTGATGTATAAGACGCTCAAGAACCTTTGAAAGGAATGGGAGGATAGAAATAGGACGATAGTCGGAATAAATTGTATATAAGTATTTTTTTATATAAATATTTTAATTTTTTTTTTTATAAGTATTTAAATTGTATATAAGTATTTTTTTACTTTTGCTGTGATGATTACGGTATGTTCAGTCGTATGACACGATTTTATTTAAGTACCTATAGTTGCATATATTTCTATAACTTTTTTATTTATATGTAGAGTTGTTGATTGTTGATGATTTATATGGAATTGTTGTATATATATTTATATTGTTTTATTTTAATTCTTATCTAACATTTACTTTGTTACCCTAGATTAAGTACGTATATTAAATTACAAACATACATGTTTTTGGGTTTTTTCCCTAAGTATATTAAATTATTAATAAAAAATATCGTGTTTTTTTACACCACGCGAAGTATCAAAATAGTACGGGCGCTGTATATTCTCGCCTATATCGGGGTGGTCGACCGTACTATATTACCAAAACATGTTATCTTGAATGAGCTGTTAGAAAGATTTGAGCTTTAGTACAATCGCGATACAGGTGTTTTTTAAACGGCATTGTTGCTTTGCCACGCGCCAAAGTTGGAAGCTTTGGGCCCGTCATAAAAGAGACAATGGCTTTTGTTTAACAGATTAAGGTCTTAGGCGTAAAAATCATTTGAAAAATTTATACTATACAGCTCCCTCCAACTATAAAAAAAGGCCAGAACTACTTGGAGAGCAACAAGTAACACAGAGGGCGTTTTACCGAATCGTATTTAAATAGTTGGCTATTTTTTGAGAATTAGATTAACCCCAGACCTACACGGTGACTGAGGTAAGTCAACAAAATCCGTTTACATCCTTCTTCTTTAGACATTTGGTAATATTTAGTAATAAATGTGCTCAATATTAATTAACTGCGTCATGTGAACCACAATTTGTATTAACAATACCTCTGTTTTGGAATAAAATCCATTGCAAATTCTTGGAGGATATTTTTAACTTGGTAAAATGCGTCAATAATGTTGAGGTATTTGCGTCTATGTAACTTATTTGCCCGAATTTCAGTGGTCAACAACCTTTTTACTAGATACGTACTTTTACCAGTATACTTGATACATAGTTATTCAATCTATTCAAGAAAGTTTCGTCAGTAGAAAAGCTCGCGAAGTTAAAATTTCAGTCCTTCGACCATTCAAAATTTTCTAATGCTAGCTTTTTTACGTAGCTTTGCAATATATGTAATACATTTTCCAGTTTTTTAGTTACGCCCACATTTAAATAGGACCTCTTAAATTTTTTGTATATTCGTTTTTTAATCGTCTAAAAGGGTTTACAACATCTGGAAATTAGGTTTGGATAAATGCGTCTACAAATTAGAGACGCAAATGCACCCTAATACCCAAATTATACTATTTTCTACTTGATGTGGTTAATTGCTGTTTTTGGCCCCTTGTATTGATTATACCTTCTAAAATACTGTATTATGAACACGTTTCTTGAGGTTTGTAAAGTGTAATCGTAATTGTTCAAAAATTATTTTAAAAAGACACAATTTGCCCAACTGGTGCAAAGGCGTCTTAATTTCCGTTCAAAAAATAACATCTCTATATATTTTAATTATAGTGCAATGAAAAAATTACTTCACGAATTATCTTGGCAAAGAGTTGCTGAAAGCACACAGCAAAAGAATATTTCAATATACTTATTAAATATTTCATAATATTTAATATTATAAAGGATATCAAAAAAATAAAAATAATTAAAACAGTAACGCATTTGCCCCGGTTAACTTGAGACTGGGAGTGTTCCTGTTAATTATTTATAAGAGCCGTAAATCTTAATGAAGCGCGGAGAAACTACAATTTTCGTAATTCACTTTCTTTATGTATTCATCCGACTTTTTTACGACCTGTAAAAGCGAGGACAACCGCTTCGGATTCCGCTGCCTGTGCGTGGGTTACGAGGACGCGCCGTTGACGACGCAGCGGCAAGGGCTGGTCGCGCTGGAGATGGAGCTGGTGTACGCGGGCGCGTCGTGCGCCTCGAGGTTGCTGGCGCCGGATCTGGACATACCGCCGCTGACCTTCTGTGAGTACCGTTCTATCATCGAAAGTCCCTCCCCCTCCATCATAAAATATTTCTAAAATTCTCTCTGATTCCTAATTCGTGTCGCTGTAAACACATGAATGTCAATGAGGGTAATATTCCACAGCAACAATAGTGGAAGTCCAAGTACTGGCCATGATGGGCGCGAGTCCCACGGGGGTGGAGTCGGAGTCGGCGCAAGACGGAAGCGAAGCGCTGCTCTTAGCGCGCGGGCTGGAGCTCTCTTCGCCCCCCACTATTCATCACGTACTGGACGGCCAGCCGCTTTTAAGGTAAGGATTTACATACTACAATACTACTTCACCCCGCATATCAGCTACTGGAAGACTCATAATAATAGTAGTTTACGTGACTGCCACATAATGCTTCATTATGTACAGTTATAGACACTGTTTTTATCTACACACATTTTAAGTATAAGCCTTTATGATGTTATCAGGAACCGCATGTTACGACGGCCAATGCGACATTGTTGCTCTGCCGTGGAAATCGGGTGGCGTCTTCGAAATATCTTGATCGCTAATTTTACGCGAAAGTGGTGCTATAGTTTACAAAAACTAATTAAAAGATAAACTGAATGTAAAACTATAATGGCAGTAAATGAAAGTTTTTAAGCATGTCACGCAACCGTGGTTTTCTTTCCATTAAGAGACAAACTAGAGTCGGCCCTAAATGCCATACAGTTGGATATCAAGTAACATGCGAGATTTGTCAAAATTGCTTGCGACTGACACTTAATTTGGAATAAAACGTCATCTCGACTTCTAGTTTGTCAAGCCATTTTCGTGTTGAAAAAAGCGGCATTATTATAATAATTAATAATAATTGCCCATTGTGAGCAATGACAATGACAATCAAAATTCAACAGTAAATTTAAAACATTAAGTTGGTTTTTGGCTTGCAGATTTAGATCCCTCTGTAACTCAAGGGTTAAAGTCGTTCATAAGGTCAACCACGGCACTCACTACAGTTTGTATCACTTGATCACTACCTTATGATAAGCTAAATGCGCACCTGGTAAAACTGCACCTAACATCTACACTGATGGATGACGGGTCAATTTAGAGGAACGCAAAAAAAAGTTCTAAATTTGTCCAAGAGTATAGAAATAGGTACGAGAAAATGAAAGAAAATGAATAAAAGTTCTATAAAAAGTTGATTTATATACCTACTCCAAGGGACAGGGTAGACTTTGTCTTTACTTTTTTTTATATCAGTCACATTTTAAAATAAAACAAAACCTCCTCCTTACCTCCTCCTCCTCTTTTAGAATCCTCGGTTGGGATTACCCGACCTGCGACCGGTATCATTCTGCGTATATTAGGTACCACGCGACGCCCGACTCCTGTCGTACGAATAGCGCACGTCCATATTACTTGTCGTTACCCTACGCGGATTATAAAAACCGCGACTTGTGCGTGGGTGGTACTGACCTGGAAAACCCCTCCGATTGACGAAGATTGAAGTTTCGTCGTTACTTCTTGTGGACGATATCTCCTCGTCCTTTGCCGCTTGAATGGCGTCTTTTAATGTTGGAAGGTTCCTAGCTGAAACTATGATCCCTAAATTGGGGTTCCGTAACCCATCGGTGAACCTTTTAACTGCCAGTTTTTCATTGATGGGTTTTAATACCTTAAATGCATTTGATCACCGTCAGCCTGGGATATTGTTAAATCAAACCTTCACGAAAAGAGCGTACTCCCATCTTAAAGGCCGGCAACGCACTTACAATCGCTTACCATCAGGTGATCCGTTTGCTCGTTTGCCTCCTATTTCATAAAAAAAAAAAAAAATTGCTCAATTTTTGTACCGAATTCATTAATGGAAAGTGAACTTTGCTTTACCCTCATCAAATTACTGTGTATAGCTGTACTTGATTTTTTTGTCAGGTAATTATTTCTAGGGTCTGAAATAAGCGATTCGCAGTCGGTGTAAGATTGTGCCATTCGCAATTTAGCACTTTCGGATAAACGTGTTTTAAGACGATTCTCGCTGATTTGGCCTTGACCGTCTGGGCAAATGTACCCGCTTCACCCCGCACTCCGCTCACTGCGATCGAACGTGAATTTTGACTCGCGGCACGGCAACGAGGTTCAAAGAATATAATAAGACAGCCCAGAGACGCGCCGATGGCGCTATACTCGTATTTGTGTATCTTTTGACTGCAAAGACTGCTTTGCAGCTGTTTTGTCCTTTGAGTATGAGTAGATTATGCATTTAGTGGAGGTCGAAAAATATATTAATTAATAGTGCGTTTATAGTTTTTTTATCTCTTTAATAAATTAATAAATATAAATAATGCCATTAATAGTTAACTTGTAAACTAAGTACTACATTTTTATAATCGTTACCTTACTATTAAACTATTGTTTTTTTCGAGTTAATCAATATAGGCAAATAAAATAGGTAATCAATTTCAAACTATTAGTTATAGTCGGAACTATTTTTTTCCTGTGACTTATAGTTTTTTCATAAAAAACACTACTACATGCCGTTTTGCTACTAGGTATGCTTTTGCCTATTTCTACTAAACGGCAATTCGATTAAAATTATCTTTAAACTAAAACATGTTTTAACAGTTCTGTAAATAGTTCTGTAAATACAATGTTCTGCGGTGGCTGGGGCATGTGCAACGCATGGAAAATGCACGCTTGCCCAGACAGACCATGCTGAGCCAAATAGCAGTAGGCAAGCGCAACGTGGGACGCCCATTACTCCGCTTTAAGGACTGCGTAAAGCGCGACATGGTTGCGTTTAACATCAACTGCGACTCATGGGAAGACCTGGCAACAAACCGCGCTGAGTGGAGGAACAGCCTGTTAAGAGGTCGCGACACCCACGATAGGTCCTGGTTTCAGGACTTGGCCCGAAAACGCGCCATAAGACACATCCGCGATGAGGGTCGCCTCGCTGTGGACCCTCGATGTACTTTTGCTTGTTATAGATGTGGACGACTGTGCCGTTCAAGGATCGGGTTATTTAGCCACGAGCGACGCTGTCGTTAGATAACACAACTCATGGATGCTGCTTCAATCATCTGTAAAGATGGACAAGGCCTAATGATGATGATGAAATACAATGTAGCTTTATAGCTTACAAATACAAATAGTTTATTAACATAAAGGTTGTTTACATGTGCACCGATAATCATAATCATCTTTATTTATAAAACCAATTTATACGTCAACAGTCGATTTATAATTATTTACAATTTATACATACATTATTTAAAAAAAATTATATTATTGTAATTAAGTGTACTGTTTCTACAATGTTCATTATTTGTGTGCACAGAACTCTTGGTAGGTGTAGAATGGGTGCTCGACAAGCCAGTTTTTTAATCGGCGCTTAAAGCTTATTAAATTGGGAGCTTCGACGATATTTCTGGGCAGTTTATTATAAACAGTGGGCCCCATTACATGGGTGAGCTTATTTGATTTCATAAGTTTGCGACCTACACTAACTAGTTTCTCGGAATTCCTAGTGTTAAAGTTATGTATCATTGCATTCGTTTTGTAGTTCGATATATTGGCCCTTACGTACATAGCTACCTGCATAACCATAATTGAAGGCAGTGTGAGTATGCCTAATTTCTTAAACAATTCCTTTGCTTGCGTATCTGGAGGTACCCGTGCGATACACCGAATTGCCCGTTTCTGGAGTCGGAACACTCGTTCCCATTGGGCACAGCGGCCCCAGAGTTCCGCACCATACTAAATTAGGGAATGAACAGTGGCAAAGTAGCACGACCGGACCACCTCTGGTGCCACAGTCTTCGCTACCCGGCCAAGGGCGAAGCATGCGCTTCCGAGTTTACAGCACAGTTTGTTGACGTGCTGGTCCCACTTTAGTCCACTGTCAATCTCAAAACCCAGGAAGGTGGTAGAGGCAGCTTGCTCGAGAGCTTTTCCGTCCAACCTAACAGTCAGTGGCATCGCACAACGGCCTGACAGGTTAAAATGTATATAATGTGTCTTCTTAAGATTTAGGGCAAGTTCGTTGCACTCGAACCACTGAGCCATCTTAGCTGCCGTTTCATTTAGTGCCATGCCGATGTCTTCTATTGTAGGTGCAGTGACCACCGCCGCTACATCGTCTGCGTACATTAAAATCTCAGCTGATTGTATCGCATCAGGTAAGTCATTTAGTAACAGCGAAAACAATATATTTGAGACTGACGATCCTTGCGCTACACCCATGTCTGCCTCCAGGGGATCAGATCTGATACTTCCTCCATCTCCAACTACTATTTGGGATCTATTATGGAGTAGGCTCTTTAGTAGGGACAGTGACGAGTCATTTATGCCATAATGTTGTAGCTTACAGGTGAGTAAGGCGTGGTCAGCAACGTCAAACGCCTTGGATAGGTCGCAGCACAAGATTGCCACCTGCTGCTGACCCTCTCTAGCGGCCATGATACGGCGAACCAGTCCGCGGGTTAAGGATGTCGTAGACCGGCCTGCACGGTACGCATACTGCCTGTCTGATAGCGCATTCGTTACAAGTAAGAAATCTGTGAGCCGGCTACTGAGGCCGCATTCACCTTAGCTATTGCTGGTATAATCGAAACAGGCTTGTAGGCATCTACATCGCCTCTTTTTCCTTTTCCTTTAAAGATAGGAGTTACCTTGCTTGTTTTAAGTTACGCCGGGAGGGAGGCCTCTTTTAGGCAGCGGTTAAATAATTCTGTCCTAGCATAAATATGGGGAACAGGTGCCAATCTCAGTAGCTTCATGCTAATCCCGTACACGTCCTTTGACGGTTTTGGTGGAATTCTAGAATTCACTAGACGATAAACTTAACCTACAGTAAACGGTATTAGTGACAGAGTGTGTGATGAGGCTGGCGACATTGGCGCGAGGCGCTCCGCACGCCGCCGCGGCACTCAGGAACCTAGAGTTAATGGCATTTAATGCACATTTCTTGGTAGGGAACTTTGACCCGCCATCAGTCAACAGCACATCTGCGACATCTAACAGCGGAGTGCTATTTTTTCCCCGTTATTTATTAATTACAGACCACATACATTTTGAAACATTAGTGCTAGATTTAATTAAATTATTGTAATAAGTGGATTTTTTATTCCTTATTAAGTTTTCATAGTGAATTTTCATGTCAGATATATCCATCAGACTCCAAACTAGACTGAGCCTGTATCTTGGAAGTCTGCGAGAGCGATTGACAATTATGTCCACATTATACATTGCTTAATACTAAAAGTAATTACTACAATATAAGCTAAATAATACAGAATAACCTATATAACTAAAAGATCTAAACATGTTATATAAGTTTCGGTGTGAGCGTGTGTTTGTGTGGGTGGTGTGTGTGAGTGTGCCAAAAAGGAGTGTGTGCAGGTTTGTATTATGTGGGTAGGTTAAGCCTTCGTTGTCAGTTTTTCCGTCTCAGCATAAGATAAAGTATTCAACCATCTTGTCACTTTTTCTCAAATTTTTATAGCCTATAACCTGGCCGTGGATTTTTTCGACAGATTAGCAAATTTTGCATCAAAATCCGTTCAGCCGTTATCATGTGATGCGCGGTCAAATAAACAGACAAACAGACAAAAATTCCAAAAGCTATTGGAACGAGTTCTGTTATCGATTCTAAGTATCCCCAGCTAATTTTTTTTCGAATATCTTCCATGTACAGACTTTCGACCCTCTTCCGCTTTATTATATGTATAGATAGAAGATCAATTATTTATTGTTTCGAGATGGAATGGAGCATTATTCAAAACGTAAAACTTGAATGACATTATAATATGTCGGTTAGAAAAAATTTATTTATTTATTTCAAATAAGGTTTTCTCAAACATACGTATATTATAGTATAATATATACGGATATTATCATTACATTCATTGTAATAGACCGCAAAATACCGTGTTGCGCTCGCTAATGCGCGTCGCAACCAAATCAGCGCTCTGCAGTTATTTATTCTTTGGCCACAATAACTCCGATATTATAGCACTTTGCTTGTGCATAAGCGAACATAGTGCAAGGAAGGCACGGAGCGACGAGCGACACAGCCTCCTCATCTCAAAGCTGGCACACGACTGCCGGCCACGCCATTTTCAGGCTGCATACACATAAAATGTGGAAAAACGTTCGATTTCTTAAGAAAATATTTTTTAATTAACAAAAGCTATGTTGCATTTGTAGAACCTGTTAAAACATTTTTATTAGTTTAAAAATAATTTTAATCGATTAAGCCGTTTAGTAGTTATAAGCAAAGTTAGCCGCAAAACGGCCTGTCGTGTTATTTTTTTTTTCGGTGAAACTACAAATTTCAGGAAAAAAGTCAAATGTTACGATTGTTGTGCATAGAGTGAAGATGCATATATTTTTTTTTCATAATTTTTTGTTAACTCATTTAGAAGATATAAGCTCTAAAAAGTAACAGTTTTTGGCCAAAAACTGAGCGAAGCGCCGTAAGCACAAAATTAACTAATATTGGAATACTGTCTTGTTCTAACATGGATTTGTATAAGTCTATGGCATCAATTAGCTTTCTCGTGATATCTTCCTCTCTAGTCATTATAGGTAAGAGGTGGACTGCAGTTTTAAGGTCGAACTTCTCCATGGTGCTTGACTTTACAATATGACTGCTCGTACAAAACTGTTATATTATATATATAAACGTAAAAGTGACTGACTGACTCACTTAAATCAACGCCCAGCCCAAACCGTTGGACCTAGAGAGCTGAATTTTTCACAATAGGTAGTTTTTATAACGTTAGTATCCACTAAGAAGGGGTTTTTCAAAATTCACCCCCTGAGGGGGTGAAATGGGGGTCCAAAGTTCAAGTCATAAAACTGCTGGGACACAATCTATATAGTGCCTAAGTGACAAATAATGGCGTCATACATGTGATCACTACCGAAATTTGCAAAATCTAAATTATAACTATACCATGAGTCATACACACACGTGTGCTATATCAAACGAAAGGTTATTAAATATATTATGATTCGTTAATACATTATTTATAAAAACAATGTGTATTTTAGGAGCTACAAACAAAGAAAAACCACTTTTTATGAGAAAAGTTCGTGTATATATATTTTATAGCTCAACTAAAAACGTTATAACAATGTTGCGTCTAATATAAAAGAAACCAGTTATTTAACTATACGTCACGGCTTAAATTTTTAATTTCCGACAAAAACTGTGGAAGTTGTAGAAAAAAAACTAAAGCGCGCCAACAATTCTACCTTAATGCGCTCATATTATGCAAAGAATAGTCCTAATTATCGGGTATTAAATTAAAGAACATTTCATAAAACACATGAAAACGATATTTTGGAGTGGAATCATAATTTATAAATTGAATTTGTTTGATAAATAAGCAAAACAACGGTTTCTTTTCGTACCTAATCTCCTCATTTGAAAGTCGGTTAAAATTTAAGTTTTGTGCACCTGGGCTACAAAAGCGAATGAATTGACGCTTCATTTATCAAAATCAGTTCAGTAGTTCCATGTAAACAATACATCACACGTAGACAGCAAATTCTGCCTATTTCTATTGTATGGGAGAGGACACTGACTTCTGTAACACAGGTTTTTTTACCTAGCTCAGAACTCAGGGACTACAACACCTATTTTATACTTGCTTCTGTCAATATATATATATATTTTTCAAATTCATTTTATAAATTATGATTCCATTCCAAAATGTCGTGTTCATGTATTTTATGTAATGTTTTTTCATTGAATACCCCATAATTAGGACTATTCTTCGCAAAATATGAGCGCATTAAGGTAGAATTGTTGGCACGCTTTAGTTTTTTTGGTACATCTTCCATAGTTTTCATCGGAAATTAATTTTTTTTAGCTGTGACGTATAGTTAAATTAGGGATGAAAATTCCGGTAATAATCAAATGTTTTTTTTTTCGGGAATTTCACAAAATTTCGTTTTTTTCGGTTTTTTTCAGTTTTTTCCCAGTTCTATTCAGAAAAATTAAATACGTCACACAAAATGCCACTGATGAGTGATGACAGTGTCAGTGCCATAAACAAACACATTAGACATACATCCTTAACCTACCCGTTGAAATTCCTAATTAAGTATATTGAAAAATACATTGTTTTTTTCGAAAGAAACTTTAAAAAAACGAGCCGTTTTGAAATTTTCTCGGTTTTTTCAACGCTAAGTTGAATAACTGGTTTCTTTTATATTATACGCAACATTGTTATAACGTTTTTAGTTATTTAATACATGAACTTTTCTCATAAAAAGTGTTTTTTCTTTGTTTGTAGCTCTTAAAATATACATTGTTTTTATAAATAATGTATTAACGAATCATAAAATATTTAATAACCTTTCGTCTTATGTAGCACACGTGTAAATATGACTCATGGTATAGTTATAATTTAGATTTTGCAAATTTCGGCAGCGGTCACATGTATGACGCCATTATTTGTCACTCAGGCACTATAAAGATTGTCTCCCAGCAGTTTAATGATCCTTTTTATATTGCTAATAACACACTAGAATCTTATGCTAATTTTTTTCTAACTTAAATCCATTTGTTCTAGCAAATACCTACATTTTAATGTATAATTTTCGGGGTCCTTTTGTTTGACATAATTATTGAAAGTCATAATGTAATGATTGTCATATTATCATTAGTCATAATTCTGAAACCGTTAACTTTTCAGAATTTTCCTCGGGTTATCCTATAAATAGGTTAGGTTAGGTTTGTTTTATGGCAACAATGAAAAGTTACGCGTTTTTGAGAAAAACCAAATTATGACTAATGATAATATGACAATCATTACATTATGACTTTCAATAATTACGTCAAACAATAGAGACCCATAATTTTTACATTTTTGGTCTGATTTTGATTATTTTGATATCAGTGTATGGCTTGAGACATCAGCTTTAATGTACATTGCTTTAAAGTCCGACTTTTGGTTTGGTTGTAAAACCCAAATAATCGTTTTTTTTTCCATCATTTTGATTTATTTTAAATTTCTCTTAAACTATTCTATATTTTGGTACATAGTGTATTAGTGAAATATATAATATTTTATTGGCTTTCGTTTAATACCCCACACGTGTATGTGTAATGCATAGTTTGGGTGCAATATGCAATATTCGCAACGAGGCGGGAGTCATTTTGATGACGTCATTCCGCTGAAGTAGATGGATGGCGCCGCTGTCTCCCGGCAGTTTTGGAGACATCAAATATATATGTAAGCTCTTGAAGCATCGTAAATTTACTCTAGGGATATGTAACGTTTCATATCACAATCTAATAGCTAATCTAAGGCATATAATTAATTCTACTGAATTATATTTAGAACACTGACCACTTCACTTTATTCGCACTTAATAGAGCTGCGGCACCTGCGTCGTAAACAGCTCTGAAAACACGCGCCAATAAAACCGCTCCGCTAGACCTCCTCCGTCGGCCTGGTCTTTCTGCCCAGCCCAAATGATCGCCTGAAGGCCGCTTGACCGTTGATTTCCCTCCGGATCATCTTCTTATGGCATGTCAAGTATACCTTATATAGTCCATACACCAGAATCAAGCAAATGATGACAAGTATGGCGAGTAGGATAATGTTTGTGTTGCTGACGTGGAATGCCAAATCCTTCACAGTGGCATTTGCTTCGTTACTGCCTTCTGAAGCCGTCTGGGCGATAATCACCTCTTCTGGTTTAGATATGCCTGACCCCATCTTAACAATAGCGCTGGATCATTGTTATCGTAATTTACAGCACCTACGCCTTAAAAACTGCAGGAGTACAATAGCTCCATTGAAATTGTCCGATTTATCTCGAAAACACTCTTTTCGCTTCTTCTTCGCGACTTAAGTTGTCCACATATTATTAGTTAATTTTATTATTTAGGCCTTACATCTTATTTAACCTTGCACTCGCGAAACGATACCGCTGCCTTAAATGGCAGGGTCGCCATGTACGGACGACGTTAATGAAACTACTGTCTAGATGGAGATTATGATTTATTCTGTCTTCACAGGCAAAAATACACGCTTATATAATGCAATACTTACATACTACAGCACAAGACAAAAAGCAAGGTTTCTCGCAATGCCTGTAAAAGTCGAGGCTTGACACTTATATTGCATTCACTTCGCATATTAATAAGTAAAACTGCACAATTGCACGTCAGCTAGTTGTCGACGTGTAAAACGCAATAAAAATAAAGTAAATAATAACAAAGAAAAAACCGCAAACATTCTGACAATCGCATGCATAAAATGTATCTTCAAAACAAATTTAAAATCATAATGGTTATTTGTTTACCTGGGTGGTTCTAAATAGGTAGTGTTTATATTCAGTAAATAAATATATTCAGATAATTGTAAATTTAACTTTTGTGAAAAAAAAAAGAATTCACATGGTCTAGTAGCTTTTTATGAAATCATAGCTGTTGCCCGCGACTTCGTACGCGTGGTTTTGTATGTTGGTGGTTGTGGTTATATATTCTACATGAGCATAATATAGAACATTATGCAGTAAAAGATATCAGTAGGGACGATTAATCATTTGTTAATAATTTATACAACGCATGAAATTTGTGTTTCACAAACTACGAAGTTTCAAGACCCTAACTGAAAAAAATTGTTCCCGATATAATCCCTCTCGACCCTCTTAATAGATTTACAAGTCCACTATTTAAAACAAAATATTCGCTCCCGAAACTATTAATACAAACTTTTCAAAAACGGTGTAAGTAATCAGTTTTCGTCTATTTTAATATAATGCCCTTTTTACCAAGTTTCAAGTTCCTAGCTTAAAAGAAAATTTGTACCACATATAAACTTACATCCCCTTTTTAACCCCTTTAGGGGTTGAATTTTTAAGAACGTTGAAATAACTTTTTTGAAATCTTATACAATGCCTTTCTAAGAAGTTTCAAAGCATTTGTAATAGATTCACTTTCAACAACTTTTTAACCCTTTTAGGGGATGAATATTTAAAAACGCTTGAATTACTTTTCTTGTATTCTAATAATATGCCTTTATACAAAGATTCAAGTCCCGCACTAAAAAAAAAAAATGTTGATCTCCATACAAACTTTCAACCCCATTTTTACCACCTTGGGGGATGAATTTTCAATAATGCTAAAATAAGTTTTTTTTTCTCTTTTAATTATATATCTTTCAATGAAGTTTCGAGTCATCATCATCATCATGTCAGCCGATAGACGTCCACTGCTGGACATAGGCCTCCCCCAAGGCTCGCCACTCCGACCGATCCTGTGCCGCTCGCAACCACCGAATTCCCGCGACCTTCACCAGGTCGTCGCTCCATCTCGTTGGAGGCCTACCGGCAGTTCGTCTTCCGGTACGCGGACGCCACTCCAGAACCTTTCGGCCCCACCGGACATCAGTTCTGCGAGCAATGTGCCCCGCCCACTGCCACTTAAGGTTTGCAATTCTGCGAGCTATGTCGGTGACCCTAGTTCTACTGCGGATATCATCATTTCTGACTCTATCACGCAGAGAAACCCCGAGCATAGCTCTCTCCATTGCCCTTTGCGTGACCTTGAGCCTTCTTATGAGGCCCATCGTTAGCGCCCACGTCTCAGATCCGTATGTCATCACTGGCAACACACACTGGTCAAAGACTTTTGACTTAAGACACTGCGGCAATTTGGACGAAAAGATACTGTGGAGCTTCCCGAACGCTGCCCAACCGAGTCGGATTCGACGAGTGACCTCTTTCTCGAAGTTGGATCTACGTTGGAAGTTTCGAGTACCTAACTTAAAATAAAATTAGGACCACGACAAACTTTCAACCCCTTTTTAACCACTTTAGGGGATGAATTTTTAAAAACGCTGAAATCACTTTTCTTGTAGCCTAATAACATGCCTTTATGCAAAGATTCAAGTCCCGCACTCAAAAAAAATTATGATCTCCATACAAACTTTCAACCCCTTTTTCACCACCTTAGGGGATGAATTTTGAAAAACCCCTTCTTAGTGGATACTAACGTCATAAAAGCTACCTATTGTGAAAAATTCAGCTCTCTAGGTCCAACGGTTTGGGCTGGGCGTTGATTTAAGTGAGTCAGTCAGCTAGTCAGGACTTTTACGTTTATATATATAGATTATCAAATAATACAACAAAATATATAAAATATATAATGTAATTCGTTCGATAATACTTATAACTGTTGGTAAATATCCTAAATTGGCACAATGTTTACCTTACGCTTTGAGGTAGAGCGATAATATGCTAAATTAGTAAATAAATAAATGTCGTCAGAATATGTAATCTATGCAAATTATTTGTTGAAATGTCCATTTATCATTAATCACTAGAGTCACTAGAGGACCTAGCGGCAGATCAATTGACCTCAATACATGCTCCGGTTCACAAGTCGGTGGTGAGAAGTTCGGCTCGTTCCACTACTATATGGAACTCAGTTTCTCGATATGTTTTTCCGTCTGGCATTACTATTTGCATTTTCTTCTTTTTCTCATTTTCCTTTTTCACAATACAAAACGTAATAATCACCGCGAGAAGTACAACTAAAATAACCCCCACAAGTATAAATATCCAGTATATTTGCTTATATGTTCCACATCGACTGTTTACGTAAGTCGGTATCGACGCAAATTGTTCTTCCAAGGAATACCAGCAGGATAGCGTACCTCCTTGTTCTCGCAGCACAGCACGCCATTCTTTTTGTAATTCACAACTACAAGTTGTATTCAAGTTGATGCCATCGATACGCAAGGTCAGAAATGTCTGATTGTATGTCAGCGAAGACGGCGTCAACTTGCTAAACGTATTGTTATCAATAAGCAATTCTTGTAGACCCATAACTGAAACGATGTCTATGTCAGCGGTGAACCCAAAAAAAGCGCCCTTACAGAGGGTCCTTACGCTATTATTTCTAAAAGTAATGGGTCCCCTGGTATTCATATGAAAACTATCTCCTTCTAACGTATCAATAACATTATTTTCTATAATGACTTTCTTTGGTGAATTTACAATAAATGATAAACTATAAACATATCTTATGCTAACGCTGTCTATTTTAAAAAGATCGGTCACTTCTACGTCCGACATAAATCTGCTCGGTAAGGTGCCAATAGAGCCTCCACGAAGTAGGAAATTTACTGTACTGAATTTTTTGAAAGCTTGAGTTTCAATATTTTCGTATAAGTTATCTATTAATTGAATACTTTTTACACCGGTAAGACTAGAAAAGGCGTACGGCTTGATCACATTTATTTTACTCTTACTAATTATTATATCATTCACTCTTCCTTGTATGGCATGCGAAGATATTTCGTTAATGGTACTGTTATGTATAAAAATCCGGATTCCGGGGTTCATATCACTTTCACTTGAAAATGGCGACCACGCTAACGCTCTGTCGTGAATGTACACATGACGCACGTTTCGAAGCTCAATGTTTCGAAGCTGGATAAGATTACGAGCCATGTCCGGCAGGAAGTAAACGCGGGCACATCCGTCTACGACAATTCCAGTCGTTGTAGACGGGACCCTGTAGGCTCCGTCCGGTCGCAACGTTACCTCCTGGTATACAAAAAAAAAGCCTTTAAAAGGTGTAGCATTTTTAAGAAAGTAAAGCGGTTAGGTACTAATATGAAACTTACATCGTAGTCCCTGGTACAGTTGCATATAACTCTAGTGAAGGCATCACATCGGCAAGACTCGTCTTCGCAGGCGGTGGGCGTGGCGAATTGAGCGAGGCTGCGCGTCGCCAGCACCGCCAGGATTAACCATAACGTCGCCCAACGCATGCTTCTTGTTTCACGTCACCATCTCACTCCTCATCCATCCCCTGAAAACCACAATACGCCTGTTGTTATCAGCATAAAGTGGAAATATCTATCCCGGCTACAGTTCAAACAAAGTTCAACAAGTCAGTGTGGTAAAATCGAGCCTAAGGTAGGTAGGACCATTAAAAACGCGACGGTAAAAGTAGACCTAACAAAGGACTTGTGAAATGCGTTTTACTTGTAAGATGATACATCACCACGAAATATGTATATGATAATAATGATTATCTGACATAATCAATAGATAGTATAATAAAAACTTACACTTTCATTGCAATACTAGTAACATGTAGTAGGTACCACGTTGTTTAAACGAATGTGTTAATTTTTGTTATTATAGAAATGACTCAATGAGCGATTCAAGTCGAACTGAGTCACGTACAGCATCGTTATCGCAGTGGCGTTATCAGATATGCACACTTACCTACACGCTGGTCTGATTTATATAAGTATCGAGCCACAAAGGCTAGTCAAGGTGTACTGTTAGCAATTTGAGATAAGCAGCTATAGTATGCTGCCGTACCGATACTTCATAAAGATTTTTGTTTATTTCATATGCACGTCCACTTTATTCTTAATACTCTTAGATAAGCTGCTTTAGCATTGCTTCTTTGTTCCCGAAATAATACACTATTCATTCATCTGGTCTGGAATAAGGTTAATTAGGTACATAGGTAAAAACATTTCCAGATTTAAAAATGAAATAAACAATTACAAAACCAAAAGTTGAAAATGTCGGAAATCATACTAGTGAAATACAAAGCAATTAGACCACAGTCATTCGCAATATAATTGGAAATAAATGTTAGAAAAGGCAATAGAAATAAAGCTATTGTTCTGAGGGAGGCATTATAAACTTTGTAAAATCTTGCGGATTGCTATGAACTGGAACGAATCTCATTTATTTTTCTCTCTGAATAATAAGTCCCTAAGGATTAATATGGTTTCAATTACGGCTTTGACTACCATGCTGGCAATTGCTGACTACCATGATATTTTGATGATGACAAAAACTTTGATTACATTGCTAAATACGTCCTACACCTTTTACAACGTATTTATGCAAACATACATATGTAGGTATATTAAGTTTCATTGATTTGTA
The DNA here is from genome assembly GCF_947568885.1 of Cydia strobilella. Taxonomy (NCBI): domain Eukaryota; kingdom Metazoa; phylum Arthropoda; class Insecta; order Lepidoptera; family Tortricidae; genus Cydia; species Cydia strobilella. The sequence continues at coordinate 23,153,927 of NC_086068.1, forward strand.
TTATGTTCTAATCCTAGCGTTAAAAGTTAAATAAACATAGTTTGAGTTACGATCGCACGTCATCCCATCATATGTTTTTTATTTTATTGTAAACAAATGTAAGTCTGACGCGACCGGTTCCAGGTAAGTCCAGAAATCATAAGATTCCAGTTCCAATTGCCTCTATTTCTCGGAAAATCTTTCTGCAATTAATACTTTTTTATCCAACACTAATAAGAGAAAAAAACAGCGCAGTGCAGTGGACCTAGGCTCTCCGAAACATGGGGCGCGAGTGACTAAAAAATACGTGAGTGAAACCGCTAAATTAACTAAGAGAAAAAAAGGGTTTTCCCCTCACTAGCTCGGAAAGCCGTCCTTTAAAACAAGCGGGGAAAAACGCATTTTATTCACTAGTGGGGAAAGTAATTTGACCTTGGATGGAGCGTGTTTAAGTAGCTTGACAGATAACAAAACGTAAAACGCTCATAATAATGGTTCGTTTGATATTAATTATCATTAAATAAATGGTTTGAGAATCTAATAAAAAATACCAGATTTAGCTTTATTTAATGATTTTAAGTCATAAACCTTAAAATTCCATAATAAACGTTTGTTTTTTAATAATTATGTTCAATATAATTCTGAACGCACAAGTTCAGTCGATGCAATTTCTAAACGCATCATTGACATTTCATACGTCAGAAATGTCAACATTGTCAACAAAAATTTTACTTAAAAACTTCTCACGTAAAAGTACAGAATTTCCAGAGTTTTTTGTTATAATATCGTAAAAAAATGAGTGATTCCAGTTGATGAAGATGATCTAACGCCTGTGGATGTTGCACTTTCCTCGCTATATTGAGGGGAAAAGTCTTGTGTTACACACGGATGCAAATGTATTTTACTTCTCGTGTGTTAAAACACTCGCGGGTAAAATACAACTTTGCACCCTTGTATAACAAATAACTATTTTTGTACGGGTGTTTATAAACGCTTAACGCCACATTTCTAATGTATTTGCTGATTTGCCTAAATTAATTCCTAAGTTCCGTTTAATTCTCAAAGTAGCCGCAATGATTACAAAAATTGTGAAGAGTGCTGTATGCCGTACGTTGAGTTTTTCCTTTACTTAATCCATGTACGCTCTCCTCGGTCTCCCCTTCTTTCTCTTTGGTAAAACTCTCTTTTCAATTATGTACTTTATGTATTGTTCCTATTTTACGTCTAATTACCTACTTACCCTTACCTACTATCATATGTGTAGTTACAATAACGCCGAAGAAAATAATCTGAAACTTACAGTGGTTATATAACCAATACCCCTCCTTAAGATACTTACAATTATAACAGAGTACACACATGTAACGTGATAAATGTACGAGTTCATCGAGTCGAGTTAATAAATATGTATACATTTCGTTACCTTAATCCATTGCAATAAGGTGAAAAAATGTATACATTTTTATGAACTAGACTGTAATGTCCGTAATTCAAGAGGTTAAATGTTGAAGTTTGTTTCTGCATTAAAACAGGTGTCCAGTAGCAGGTCGACCTTTTGTGACCCATTTAATCTATTGTGGGTGTAGGTTATGGGTGCTATCTACTTCACATTAGATAACGGGTTTTCACTTCACTGAGCGAGTGATAATAAAGTTAAGAATCCTTACTCTTATTAAATTTAATAGACAATTTCACCTTCCTACTTGTGATTAACATTTTTACCACAGTTTGATTGAGTGGATCCTAAAGTTTCATCACTGGACGGTCGCATCATCGATATAAATAAATTATTTTAACATTGAACGTAATTTTATTGGTTGACGTCTATCGTTTAGTAATGCTGGAGTCGACGATATTGTATAGGCCAAGCAATAAGAAGGTAGAGAGGGAAATGCAAGGAACACAATTTTTAACTTCGTAGCTTTGTTTGGACTAGTTAGGAGATGAATGTATCAAAAGTCCCCGGCCGTAACCCTGGTGCTGGCTCCCCCCAGCACGGGGTTTGAAGGTTCCATTTTTCGGTTTTTCGATTATATTTTGGAAACTATGCGTCTGAGCGACTTGGTCACTTATACTAAATGAAAAGAGATTTAATTTGTTACAAGTTTCATTCAGTCAAGTTTTTCGATATCTTGTATAGTTTTTGAGATATCCGCTCTTGAAGGTTTATTTAGGGCTCTCATTTTTATCTTGATTATCTACATCAGTAAAGCTGCTAGGCCGGGTTTGGTAACGTTTTCGTATAAATCGGGGATGCTGAATTCATTTATGGTATCAACAATACACCTTTCCGAAGTAAAAATATATAAACTTTAAACAAATAACTTTTTTTTTTACTCCTCTTCACGCTTAAACCGCTGAACCGATTTAGTTGAAATTTGGTAAATAGGTGTTTTAAGTCCCGAGACAGGATATAATATAGTTTTTATCTTAAAAATCATATTTTGATATGTTCATCTCCTAACTAGTCCAAACAAAGCTACGAAGTTAAAAATTGTGTTCCTTGCATTTCCCTCTATAGCTTTTTTTGGGCATTTATTTCCTGGCCTAGTAGGTAACTTTTAATTTAGCCGCGTCTACAGTAGGCTAATATTAGTAAGACAGTGGGTATAATGCTAAGCATGCTCATATTCCTATGTTCGCTGAAATTTAAGTGCACATATTACTTTATAAGAGTTTATTCAATCTTAAAGTAGATATGACACTTAGCGAACGTTTTTACGTGTATACATCTAAATGTGATGATTAGTGGTAGTTTGGGGGTTGAGGTTTGTTTAGATCATTCTAGTATGATATAAATTGGTAACCGATAACGAACCGTTAAAGAATGGTTTTACTCTATATACCTAACTCAGACAGTATAAATGCACTAAGCACATACGTAACATAACGAATGAAACAACCAATGAGTATTATATGAAGAGCTTTAGATACATAGGTATCTCCACGAAATAAATTAATCTTGCTACTTTATTTTCAACGTAGTTTCTTACAGTCAGTAAATTTTTGGCACCATTTGACTCAGTTCATCAGCATTATACCTACAATAAATGCCTCAAAAACAATAAAAATTAGTAGCAGTAGGTATAATTAATTACGAGTAAATTCGACTAAATGGCATGTTGCTCCTTCCTTGTCGCCTGCGGTATTTCCGGACCGATATGACCTTCAAACCTTCAAGAAAAGAGCGTATTCCCATCTTAAAGGCCGGCAACGCACTTACCAACCCCTCTGGTGTTGCGGGTGTCCATGGGCGGCGGTAATCGCTTTCCATCAGGTGATCCGTCTGCTCGTTTGCCCCCTATTTCATAAAAAAAAAATCTTTGTACGATATGCATGAATCTTCGTTATCTCTTAACTTTGGTGCTTGATCGTATGACGTATGCGTATATTGCGTATTACTTACAGCAACAACATAAATAACCACTAGTAGACCTAATCTCGTTTGCAATAAGCTCTACGAATGGTAATTTAACTATGTGGACGGTGGTACCGGAGCGTGTTATTAAATTAACTCATAACTGTCGGCTTCCCGATTCAGTCTTCATTGTTAGGTACTTAAACGCTCATATATTTTCTCTTCTTTATTCTGGTATATGTTCATTTGGATATTTACCCATGTATGTATATTATTCTAATTGCTATTAACTTAATTATAATGTTTTGTGTTATTAAAAATTAAAATTAGTTTATTTCGAGTAGCATAATGACTCGTACGTATTAATTTGACACTTATACATTTATACTAATACACTTAAACGCACACACACGTAAAATAAAATAAAACATTAATTCAATATTTTTTTAACGCATTAGTGTTTAACACATTGACAGTCATCACCTATATCTAAATGTGTCAACCAAAGTGCTGCTGGGCGCATGGAGTCCACAGCAAAATGTCATGTACGGGCAAAACTTGTCCGCGTTGCTAGGACGCTGTTGGAGCTGGCGCGCACGCGTCGCACCAGGGATGCAGCTCGCAAGCGCATGGTAGCTTTAAAACACGCCACCTGCGCCTCCGCAAACATCCCTGATGCGCTGCAGTATCGCGGCAGCCACATCAGTGCCCTGAACGCGTTATTGTACTGTACTTGTAGGGCCCTATACGATTTCAAGGTGTACTTTCTCCATAGACTGCAGGTGTAAAATGTTGTGCAAAAAGCTCTGAATAAAGTCACCTTACTTTCTCTTGAGCATCGAGCAAATCTGCGTGCAATCATGTTAGTTGATCGATAAGGCCCTATGTTCCCGTTCTATATCAGCATCGTCCTTGAGGTCGGCAGTAACTAAATGACCTAGATATTTGTACTGGTATGGTATACCCTTTGCAGGGCAACCGTGTTAAGTTTGATAGAAGTTATGGTCTTATTTGTTATACTAGTAAAAGACCCTGCACCAATTTTAGCAAGTTGTACTCAAAATAAATCAGTAAAAAAAACCAGCCAAGTGCGAGTCGGACTCGCCCACCGAGGGTTCCGTACTTTTTAGTATTTGTTGTTATAGCGGCAACAGAAATACATCATCTGTGAAAATTTCAACTGTCTAGCTATCACGCTTCATGGGATACAGCCTGATGACACAGACAGACGGACAGTGGAGTCTTAGTAATAGGGTCCAGTTTTTACCTCTTGGGTACGGAACCCTAAAAACGATATCACCTCATTACAGGTACATGCATCGGGTCATTAGTATTTTATTTATTATGCTAAAAGGCGGTTAAGTGGCGGTTCTTAAAAGTGGACTCAACGAATTTTTTGTTTACATACTTTGCTTTGTCAAAGGTGCTTACTTTGCTAAATGCTATATTTATTTAGTTAAAATAGTTGTGATTGTGACCAATATTTGTAACCTACTAGCTGAGTTTGCGGCTCCGCCCGCGTGTGATTCGGCCTGTGCCATTTCGCCTCCCTCACCTTTGGGGGTGAATATGTATAGGTAATATTTCACCACAATCCGTGCGTGGAATGGTAATAAACAGAGTTACTTTCGCGTTTATATCATTAAGAGTATCTAGGTAGGTAATCACAATGAGTAATGTCTAAATCTATCAAATAGAATTATATGTATACACCTATATTCCTTGAACTAATACATTGTCGCAGATATTATTTACTTTCAACTTTATTGATACTAGTCTAAACAAAAGCTGTCGGACATTCATAATTGTTTTATAGTTTCAGACTAAAGATATCTTATTTCATATATTTTATGGTACTCACCATATTAAATGGAATTCCTCAGTTAACTCAATATTACACCTAGAACATAAACTTCAAATATGTCAATAAAAGTTCCGCGCAAGTCACGATGCACTATTACATTTGCCAAGTCGTTCAGGTTGTGTCCTTGCGGCGTCTTTGATGCACTATTAGATTGGCCAAGAGTATTGTTTTGCCGGTAAATAACGTAGTAAATATGGATGATACGGAGAAAGGACGGTAACAATTAATACGTCGAGTGGTTTCGATTACCGCGCATCGCAAGCGACTGGCGCGGCCGGCACGGCAGCGAGCGACTCGCGCCTCGCGCCACCGCGCGCCGCGCTCGGTGCGTGCGACCTTCAAACGCGCCGATTACCTCTACCGCTTCACTATGCTAACACAAGGCACCGTTCGCGGCGTAAAGGTTTCGTGACATTAGCCTATCCTCTATGGAAATTATGCTTGCAGAAACTATAAACTGTGGCATATAGATAGACTTAATATACCTTAACTGACCACACTTAGTGTCTTATCTCTGACCTTTGTTTTTTAACCGACTTCAATTTCATAGAAGGAGGAGGTTCTGTATTCGGTTGTGGCTATTTTTTTTATGTATGTTCACCGATTACTCCGAGACCCGTGGTCCGATTTGAGTAATTATTTTTTTGTTCGAAAGGAGCTACTTCCAAGTTGGTCCCATATTAATCTGGTTCTGATCTGATGATGGGATCCCTGAGGAATTAAGGGAACTCCTCAATTTTTAAAGGCACATGTATGGTGATTTGGGTGTTTTCATAAGCAACTTGAGCATTTTCTCTCGAAAACGACCAATTTGATCAAGTGGACCTGATGATGATGATTGTTTTGATGATAGTGATAATGATTTTTTTAATGTAGGATGTTCAGCGATTACTCCGACACCCGTGGTCCGACTAGAACAATTCTTTTTTTGTTTGAAAGGAACTACCTCCAAGGTGGTCCCACATTAATCTGGTGCTGTTCTGATGATGGGATCCATGAGGAATTGAGGGAAGTCCTCAATTTTTGAAGGCACATGTATGGTGATTTGGGTGTTTTCTTAAGCAACTCGAGCATTTTCTCTCGAAAACCACCAATTTGATGAAGTGGAGCTGATGATGATGATTGTTTTGATGATAATGATTTCAGCGATTACTCCGGCACCCATGATCCGATTATAGTAATTCTTTTTCTGTTTGAAAGAAGTTACATCCAAGGTGTTTTCGTAATATTTTTTGTTTTGATCTGATGATGGAATCCGTGAGGAATTGAGGGAACTCCTCAATTTTTAAAGGCATGTGTATGGTGATTTCGGTGTTTTCTAAAGTAACTCAAGCATTTCCTCCCAAAAAACACCAATTTGATGTAGTGCAACTGTAGCCTAACCACGAGTTTGACACTAAATATTCACTAGCGTCTTCGTAACTTAATAAAATATCTTAAAACATACTTAAGCCAAGCCATTAATGGCCTAGTAAGCCATTAATAGCTTAGTAAGCCATTGCAAATCCAACTTTACCTTAAACATCAATGCTTGCATACATATGACTTATTGAAATATTGATGTTTTTTATTATTTTTATACATTATTATTATTTGTATCTCCTCGGATTTCTCGGGCCTATAAATCCCGGTCTTTTGATAGGCTTGCGTGGGGATATAGATCCAACACGTAGAGGCCCCTTGGAGAGCTTTAATGTCATGTAGAACGCCTGCTGGAACCCGTTCACAGGTGCAACAATAGACACCCATGAACCGGTTGCAACAGGCATTGGGACTATTGTAGAAAAAGTGAACAGTATACCGGTCTATGGATTGAAGTTTGGGTGGACAATGAGACTGGGCTATTGAAAAGAAGTCCGGACACCTGCCATAACAATGCTAACACACGTTATCGAGGCAGGTGGTGACTTGCCGCTGACTAGATGGGCCCCTGAAACTGCCGTCGTGAAGACGACCAGGAGCAACACCGGTGTGAGCGGCTCAGGGGTGTCGAGAGGTGTGCGCCGCTTTCTACCCAGTGGCTGTTACCAGCCACTGTGCCAACTCGCGTCTTATGCATCTTTCACTTCCACCCCTGGAGCATATAGCTCTAGCGACTCCTCTCTGGACAGCCAATGAAGGCAAGCCAGAGCTGAGAGTCCTGCGGGTCCCCTTGGGGTCCACTCCGACCGACGAAGACACGCCGGAGACGGAGACCCTGACCGACTCTCGGGAGCACTCGGGTCCGTGGGGTCGTTACTCCCCAACAGCTCGCCACAAGCTGCCCTGCGGGACAGTTTGGGTACTAACGGATTAAAATGGTTCCTGATGGCCCTCAAGATCCTGCATTCACAGCGCTCGACTTATTATTATTATTTTTGTACTATTTTAAAACACTCATAGTGATAAATAATAAATTTATTCATTATGAGATACGTTTTATACAATTAGGCTGGCTGAAATAATAAAGAACTCACTTTATTTTTCGTTAGGCAAGGCTACTTTCATTAAAAACACTTTAAATCGCACATCGAATGAAACTTATTAAAATAATTAAATATCATTGTGCATTTCATCTCTAACATCTAATTATATCATTGATTAAAGTTAAAATTTCTCTTAGAAAAATTACCCGAGAACATTCGCGGGGAAGATTCCCCGTGACAGACAACTTTCTCGATAATTAATTAATTACCCGTACGGAGAACGTTACCGCGTAATTTACCAGACGATTCTCTTTGTTCTCGTAATTTACAGTAACGGCACATCACTACCCACAGCTCAAACTATATATACCAAGTTACATCTAAATCGGTTCAGCGGTTATTGATTCCCCATACAAATTTCCACCCCCCTTGAGGGGTGAATTCTGTGATAAAAAGTATCCTATGTCCTTCTCCGGGACTCAAACTATCTGTATACCAAATTTCAACTGAATTGGTTCAGCGGTTTAAGCGTGAAGAAGTAACAGACAGACACACTTTCGCATTTATAATATTAGTATGGATATTTTCTATAATGTTAATATCCAGAGATAAAAATGTAGATTAAGTTTGTATGGAGAAGCGTTCGTCCCCTTACCTCTTAATTATTGCAGAATTAATCGAATATCCATCTTTGAATTGATACATTATTGAGGCTATCATTTATTATTGTGGCTCTACCCTCGATGGTGAATTTCAGTTACAGTAGTTATAGGTAAACTAAGTACGTTATACATTAAAATCTCAAACTGTTTCAAACACCCCAGCTAAGTATCAGTCACGGTGAGTCTGCGTAATTACATATCTTAAAATACATAAATATGTATTATTTGTATCCTCAGACGGGCCTAGTTTATTCTCAATCGACGCGACGCCGAGTGCATAGCTGTGTTGTGTTTATAAGTGCACCGGACGTTGTATTTTTGACTTCTCTCTATCCACGGCATGGTTGGCCACTCAGTGACCGAATCCAAAATCTGTAGCTATATTTGATTCTACGTAAATGTGTAAACGTATTTAGCCTTCACCGCGTTTGTGTCATGAATCATGACATATCACAGAGCATATCATGACTCATGATATGCTCTGTCATAATAACTACAAGGTTTACGCAATTGTTTACTTAATCATACAATATTGACATTTAATCCAATGAAGGTTTTATTCGCGAAAATATAATACTTATTTCACCGTTCACCCTTAACAATTTCCATGTTTTTATATCTATTAGGTCACTAAAATAAATATCCCTTTTTCATTAACTATGTCGAACGTCGCCTGTTCGAACTTTGGCTCGTAGTCGTACCAGTGTGAGTTTGTTTTAACGTATGTTCGAAATATAATTTGATATTTTACGGTGAAGCGAAATATCGTGAGGAAATCGGAGTCAAAATTGTCGCCATAAGATACTCTGATATCAAAGATAAATCCGTTTATGACGCTAAAGTACTTGTTAAGAAATGGCTAGCCAGTTTAACCTATGACGAGACAGAGAAAATTGTACAAATTACTAAAATTTGAGATGCAAACAAACTGAATTTAATTATTTTTAGTTTACTTCCGATAGCTTGTAAATCTGTGTAGTTTTAGAATTTTTAGTCCTAGTTAACCTAACATTAAGTAAAATTGTCAACCGGTTATAACACTCTTTGTTACAACTACCTACTGTTTTTGGTCCCCGCGATACAGGCGCGCCTAGTGCGGGTACCAAAGTTAATCTTACACGAATTGTAAACTCTTAGTTAATAAATATTTTTTCATTTTCATTTTTCATTTTCAAATCAGGTCTAGTACCTCTCCGGTTTGAAACTGTTGGAGGAACACATGGATTCGCCTGTTATTGATTTCTTCCAGAGTTGTTGTATTCATTGTATTTTCTGTATTTACATACCTGTGATAATGAGTATTGTATTGGCTTTCGTTAAAACTAGTGTTTATGATAATTCTTGGGATTAGGTTGCCGAGTGGACCCAGGCTCTCACTTACATGTCGTGTGATAAATAAATATGTATATGCACGGTACGGTGGCTAAAAAATAAGTGCATTCCCGTTGCCAGGAGGTTTTGGGATTATACTGAGCAACTTTTACTATGGGACCAACCCCGAAATTGCGAATAAAAAATTTGGCTGTTTCATACATTTTGGCTGGTTCATTTTCTATGGAAGGGTAAATTTTTTTTTCGCGATTTCGTGGTTGGTACCATAGTAAAAGTTGCTCAGTATAATCCCAAAACCTCCCTGGCAACGGGATGCACTTATTTTTTAGCCACCCTGTATATGCATTTTTGATTTTCTAAAAGTTATGATTGTTATGAATTATGATGGATTTAAAAAATAAACCGGTTATAAAAGTCCTCTAAAGCTGAAGGGATTCTCGCTGCAATCGACGCACGACATTTGATTTCCGACATTACTGCCGATAGCGCAATCAATAAACAACAGTGAAGTGCTGGTATTATTAGTAGAGTATATATGTAGCTAGGTTTGAGCCGATAGCTACAATACTTACAATAGAGTGCTATGATATGATCATAGAACTAACCGTGCCGTCAAATAACAGAATCAATAGGCTACCTTCTCCATATGTTTGTCGTACATACCAGTAAGAGTTATAACTGCAGTATTTATTTCATTACGTGATAAAACATGATATAGTAACGTGACAACAATTTTATCGAAACAGACGGAATTTTTATCCCTTTCAATCACTACATTTTATGAAACAAAGTCCTCCGCCGCGTCGTCTGTCTGTATGTTCGCGATCAACTCAGAAACTACTGAATGTTTCATACGGTTTTCGCCTATCAATAGAGTGATTCTTGAGGAAGGTTTAAGTGTATAATTTGTTAAGGTTTTGTGTAACCCGTACGAAACAGACCCGCCTCTGTTTCGCACGGGTTAGTTACTTGATAAAAGGGCACGCTAGTTACTTGATAAAAGCGACTAAAGCTTGAACACGCCAAAACGTGGGCACACATTTTTGCTTATAATTTTTGTCACGGGTGCTTAATTTTTTTTGTTTATCGCTATATCATGAGGAACATATGATACCCCAATAGTTGTCAATTATATAATTCGTTTTCATGATAACGAGCTTTAAACAATGACGGAGCGAAATCATTTTGCACAAAAGCCTTGGAAAATTCGATTTAGGCTAAAGAAACTTTGTGAAAATATTAATATATCAAGAATGGGTTAGTTTTTGTGTTTTTGAAATGTTGTGGAGACTTTAACGAATGGAAAGACATCAGAATTCAGAAAAACACGAGATTAAAATGAGAAAAAAAAAAGAATATAGGAACAGCGACCTTATATAAAAACCGAAACCTTTCTTTTCTTATGTTGCAAAAAAGGTAGACATATCTCAAATGTATGCACAAAAAGTGAAGTCAAGTTTAAGAGCTAGCAAGAGCTTATCTGCCTCCAAAATAGTGGTGCTAAATGAAATTTGTATGCAAAATGTAGGGTATAAAAACGTTTGATCATTTTTAGCGTATTTGAGCGTGTTAAGTGTTAGACGATGGGTTCTATAGAAATACAAACTTCAAACAATAACACAGAATAAAACCTTTGACTTGTATGAGTCGCTTATACATTCCAGAAGATTGCAAGATAATAATAATGCTAAGTATCCCCATTATTTATTGGTTCAGCAAGCTATTTGTGATTATATCAAGCGTCGCCGTTAATTAATTCGCATAAGGGACATTGACCCTAGAAATATATGCAAGTAACATTTTGGAAAATGACCTAAACCTATTTTAAATAAGTGTCAGCCCACAGTTTCTATTTTGGTAGTATTCATCGTGTTGTCACTACACTATAACAGTGACGAAGGGGTATTATCACGATAGACATGCTGACAACGCCAAAAGGGTACTTTTGGCGGTGGATGGTTCTAAATTAAGGCGGCTGGCAATGGACTGGGTCCATATCAAGGAATATATCATAAAGACACCCTGTTAAAGTTATATTATCAACTAATCCGCAAATAACTACGGTTTGGACTTCTGAAACATGTCTTGCAAAGTGCCCGTGTCCTGGTCATCACAAAGTCTGTGATATGTCAAATCCTGAGCCTGAAATGAAAGTCTAGTATTTAGACCTTTATTTTCTATATATTTGTAATTTTATGTGCCCACGTTTTGGCGTGTTCAAGTTTATGATATGTTCAAATATCATGGCCGAAAATATTTATATGCGAATTCCTAAAACTTTTTTAAAAGTTTTATCGTGCAATACATATTGCAGTGCTCCAGTTTCATTCGCATTAATGAATGCTATCGATGGAGATAACATGTGTCAAATGGATGGCGACGATGATTTATGAAATTATGTCGCATTCTATGTGTAAGTATATGACCTTAACGGTGTTTTACCGACATCTACATACATAGTTAGGGTATAATGTTTTAGCCATCAACATAATTTAATGATTTTTATAAAATAATAATCACACCTGCACATTCAACATTTATTTCATAATAACATCCATAATATTATTTAAGCTCCATATATTTCACAAAATTCACAGTCATTATTCTAATGATTATTATATTTATTTTAATGTGGAAGTAGGCGTGTTTGGCGTTTTCTAAATAGTACATCGTTTATACATACATGAAGTGTTTCGTAATAAGTAATAAGATATGTATATTATATATTGTGGCCTAATTATAATATTGTATAAATTTTATCGAGTGGATACTCGTTATATAATAATATTATTTTACTTAAGGTGGATCCACACAGGTTAACTTTCATTCAATGTTTCTTGCAGACGGATGGCGTATAAATATGCAAAATAAATGATTTTCTAAACTAGACAATAGATAATAGAAGATATACCATATTTTTGTGTTAATAGACTTTTGTGCTAAATCAGTTTACAAAATATATAATACGAATTTAAATAACGTCATTAAGAAAATAAAATGATTTTAAAATACTAGATAATTTTTTTTTTGCATGGAAAACAGACCGTCAGGATACACTTTAATGGAATTCTTCAATATGATAATATGATAATGTGATTATAGGTACTATTCTGAAACTATTGATAAACTGAATGAACGGTCTTAGTTTACGTAATGTACACAATTTGACTATCGATATATTATGATATTAATCGACTTTTCAATATATCTTTTCACATAATTAATAACTTGTTACATTTACTTAAGTTACAATCATGGAAATGCACTTTAGCCTACATAGGGTATTGTAGTGCTTCATATATAATGGACCACTTATGGAATCACCTCGGTGTATGTCTACATACATCAAAGCAAGTCACTAACCTTAGGGACGAAACAAGTAGGCCTCTTAAACGTAATTCAATAATTTATAAAATATTTTGTTTATGGCAACGTGATACGTCTACAATTAATAGTAATGTTGGTCAAGCAAATCTTGTCAGTAGAAAAAGGCGCGAAATTCTAATTTTTTATGGGACGATATCCCTTCGCGCCTATTTTTTTTAATTTGCCGCCTTTTTCTACTGATAAGATTTGCTTGACCAACTATAGTAAGCATTATTTAGTTAAGAGTAATAAATTGACATATTATTAAAATAAAATTTATAAGCAATGTTATCACTTTGTTTTGGACCAGAATAGGTGTCCAAAGTAAGACATTTTAAAATACGTATGTACACCGTATCCGTATGTATGTATCACCATATCACCGTGTACATATTTTCACAGCTTTTTAAAGGGCTAATACAGCTGACCTAGTGATTCCTTAAGGAATTGTTACTCTGCAATGGCTAAGATTATCTTACCTACTATCCAGTACGCAGTGAAAGTGGTTTATGGGTTTTCTTCAAAAAGGTAACCCAGTTTCGATTGTTGACAAGGGGAATATCTAATTCATTCCTTATGGCAGTAGTTTCTTATTAGCTACCTTTTGTTTGTAAACGTCACATATTTATGGTATGGTGGTTAGTTGTAGTAGCCCACTGAGCCGGTATTTTGACATTAGCATAGGCATAATAAAGTCAAGGTAGCATCCATACTGTACCTAGTCGGCTCATAAGTTCTGTCATATACATAGTATCAAATAAAATCAAAAGTTTAAGTTTATTCCGTATAATTTGTACAGCGTTTGAAAGCTTATAAACTAGAGAATCTAAATGTATAACATTTATTCAAAATGACCGCCATAATTATCTACACAGGCTTGAAGTCTTCGTGGCCAGTCGTCAATGGATTCACGGACCACTTTCATGTCGATATTGGCCACTGCCGTAGCAAGAGATTTTTTCAGCGAGTCTAGATTTGCATGAGGTTTTGAGCACACCTTTTCCTCTAAATACTGCCACATTTTATAGTCTAAAGGATTAAGATCTGGGCTAGAGGAGGGCCAATCTTCATGCCGTATAAAGTCGATTTTATTGGAGGCGAGCCAGGCTTGTGTAGACTTTGCCTTATGGGCTGGAGCAGAGTCCTGCTGGAAAACCCAATGCTGGTTTAGAAACATCGTATGTGATAGTGGTTTCACAATATTAGTCAACACCGTGTCTTGGTACACTTTGGCACTAGTTTTTACTCCTTTCTCACAAAAATGCATACTAGTGACGCCCGCATAAGAAACTCCCAGCCAAACCATCACAGATGAAGGGTGATGACCTCTTTGAATACGGGGAATGCTATTAGACGCTTCTTTACTATTGCGAGCGTACACTCTTATCATTTTGTTTATTACAGGTTTCTTCTATGTCAAAAATTTTCTCGTCCGAAAACAGTATACAACGGTGCTTATTTTTTGCGTACTTCTTCAATAAAGCTTTAGATCTTTTAAGCCTTAAAGCTTTAAGCCGACCATTGAGAAGATGGCCAGTTTTTCGTTTATAAGCACGAAGTCTCAGGTCTTGATTAAGCACTCTTTTCACCGTGTTTTTGCTCAAACCCATCTGGAGGGCCATAACTTTTTGTTTCCTAGCGGGATTTCTGGCAATGCGTGCCCTAATTGCTTGTACAACCGCTGGAGTCCTAGCTGTACGCGGACGACCGCTTCTTTTCTTGTCATTTAAACTAGAGACCTCACTGTATCTTTCTATGGTACGATACACAAATCTTAGAGAGAATTTTAAATTTTCAAGTAGCTTAAAAATTTTAGTCGGCGAGTGACCACAACGATATAGTGCAATTATTGCGGTACGGCTATCTTTAAGCGTCCACTCCATGTTGAAGAAAACAGAAAATTGCAAAATTATACTACTCAAATATTTAATAAAGATTCGAAATTCAAATGCAGAACGGTTTTTGTTTTAGGAGTTCCAAATTTAAATTTTAAAGGCCAGTGACAGAACTTATGAGCCTTTAAATTCTTTAAATCCTTATAGCATAATCAACTTCAGAACATAGATTCGTGACAGCCTTATCTAAAAATCGATTAGTCTTAATATAATTATATACAAATAAACATGCGACCATGTCTGGCACGACTTATTTGCATGGCTTTGAAATAATTACAATTAAACAAAATTAATATCACAGGCAAAAAATCGCATAAGCTTTGGCGCGCAAGTACTTTTAGTCGTAAGTGTTCCACGCTTAACTCGTCACGCACGGATCCAGACTCCAGTAGAAGTCCGTATGTTCGGAAGCAAATTGGAGCTGCTGCTGCAGCGGAACAGAACGGCGCTCTGTGCGGGCCGCGTCCGTGCTCACCGGCATCGACAGCTCCTCGTCCAACCCTCACCCGTGTTTAAAAGACGTACCCTCGCCGGGGTCTAAACTTATGGGCTTCTCGGGTAGTGGTCGATTGATCATCTTTCCAGATGAGTTAGATGCTGTCGACTTGTTTGATTTTATAGTGGATGAGTGTTGTGGACTACTTGCCGAGTTGCTTAAGGATTTACTCGAAGAAGCAGTGGGGGCCGTTGAATGTATTTTTTCGCGAACAGCTCGTAGATACGGTCCGCGAGGTACAGCTTGCTCACCGACAACATCAGGCATAACACCCAATAACGACTTTTTATCCTTGTCGCAATTGGCTATTTCGGCATATAAATGAACCGCAAAATCTTTAGGTTCGAAGTATTCGTGAGCTAGCGCTGTCTGCCTGTTATATGGAGAAAGTGGTGTTAATTTATCTAGTGAAGGTGTCCTTGTACCGACACTGATCATCTGTTTCTTGTTTTTGCCAATCCTTGGTGTAGTATTTTGGAATGGCAGTTCGTATATGTTTTCATCAACAGGCATCGAGGTTGGTGTGTTAGTATTGCAACTCTCTTCCACTTTGATTAATTCATATAAATGCTCTATCATTTCACGAGCTTCAACATAGTTTTCAGGATCTTCTAATTTCTCTTTTAAAGTTTCTAAAAGCTCCTTCGTCAGTTCTTCTGGTAATGTTTGCGAGGTTTTGTCTTCTACGGGTACCACTTGTTCTGTGTACATGTCGGGAAGAGTAGTCTCCTGAATTAAGTCTTGCGCTCGAGGTTCGTTGAGTCGATGGCGTTCGGAATATTCGTTTACTGATAATTGGGAAATAGAACCCGCGTTGTCAAGTCCAGAGTTCATACCGCAGGCACAGAATCTATCGCAAAAGGTTCCACATGACGAGTTTGAAGATATCAAAAAATTTTTCACTGTAACACAGTACCCTTTTCGCCTCATCCACCTTATAAAGCTTACAAACATTGCAATTATTGCACATCCCAAAGCGGTAACTATAACTATGCCGATCACTTTTTTATCTCTATCACTCAAACCACTTTGACTGTTACTTTTATGAGGAAACCTGGGATTTTTAATTTCAACAGCATTTCCTCCTTTTTTACTCTTATATTGCTCACATTTAATGCTAGGGTCTATATTACAAACGCTATCCAAAAATTTCTTGAATAACATATTTTGTTCCGGCTCGTTGAAACATCGAGCAAAGAATTCATCGACGGTACAGTAACTCTGCGACATAAACGCATCTCCCGTGCTCACATCCAACACTTTCACAAGCCATGGAGTTATGTTACAATGGCATGGTGTACCGAAGTAATTGTTTTTATAGACTACATTTTGGGCAGAATTAGCGTAAGCGTGCCCGATAAACATCAGACTCTCGGCGTTTGCTGTCTCTATTTCATTTTCAGAAAACACCAGTTCTTTTACAGATGCGCTTGTAGCCACTACAGCACGTGTGGGTAGTTCGTCGAAGCTGTTACGTTCCATTTGAATTTTGTTCCAGGAAGAAATAACGAAGCCTTTTTCCATGAACTTGTTAAACTTGCTATCCTGAATGACAACCGCAACAATAGTAGCGTTTATGGCCCCCGTGTCGATAATTTCAAATCTGAAATATAAGTAGGCTATGGTAAGAAATGAGACACATTTAAGACAAATTTAAGTAAGATTGATAAATATTGTATAGTCAGATCTATGAGTAATGAAATTTACTAACATATCGTAATAATCATAAGTTAAAATTCAAGCTACACGGTGTTTTTACTGTCCGTCTGTCTGTCACCAGGCTGTATCCCATGAACCGTGATAGCTAGACATTTGTAATTTTCACAGATGGTGTATTTCTGTTGCCGCTATAAACAGAATAAAATAAATATTTAAATGGGGCTCCCATACAACAAACGGGTTTTTTATATCGTTTTTTTGCGTAATGGTACGGAACCCTTCGTGCGGGAGTCCGACTCGCACACTAGGCCGGTTTTTTTAACTCCGTTAACTTCGGGGTATGCTTAAAAAGTACATTTAAGGAAACTGAATGGCATAGTTAATTTTTCCTCTTCTCAACGTTTATAAAATCGAGGATGTTTTGGCGAATAGGTCAACTATATTCTGAACAATGATCCCAAAGCCTTACCTTGTATGAGAAATATTCAGGCTAGCGACAGCTGACAGGAGAGCTTTTGTTGCTATTTGATGTATTTTGCACCCGTAGAAGTGAAGGTTGTTGATAAGGGAGTTTTGGGCAAAGGCATCGCTTTCTATAAGAGCAAATGAACAATTGACTGCCAACACTGTGTTATAAGTGTTTGCTGAAAATGATCTGGTCTTCAACGCACGAACTTCAATGCCCTCCATAGTAATCCCAGCAGCAGAAGACCCGAAGGCCTCTTCAGGAAACTCTGGTATTGTCAGGTTTTTTAACTCGATCTGGAAAACAAAAATTGGTTTTCTTATATACCTCTGTTTACACGGTGTTTTAGTCCGTTGATTTCAAGGGTGCATTCTTGAGCTTAAAATAAGTAACTTTCTTAAAGAAATCGGTATTCTAATTAACTCTATTTTGGAGATAATCAATATAATTTATTTTTATCTGATAAGGCCCCTACGAGCGTGTACACTTGCCTTAGGGCCTGTTTACATATTGATTAGTGTTTCGATATTCGAAATGTCATTGATATGCCATAGTTTTCAATTGTTTGGTGTATTTAAATATAATGTCCGTGTTACAACAACGCTATTAACTACTTTTAACGACAAAAAGTTTTCTATACCATTCAGTTCCCTTATATGTACATACCCCGATGTTAACGGAGTTTAAAAAAATACCGGACAAGTGCGAGTCGGACTCGCATACCAAGGGTTCCGTACTTTTTAGTATTTTTTTGTTATAGCGGAAATACAGCATCTGTGAAAATTTCAACTGTCTTAGCTATCACGGTTCATGAGATACAGCCTGGTGACAGACAGAGGGACAGTGGAGTCTTAGTAATAGGGTCCCGTTTTTACCCTTTGGGTACGGTACCCTAAAAACAGCGTGTATAACGTTAATATCGCAACTTTCTTCAACGATGATTGCAGATTAATGGAAAAATAACAAAGACTTATTAGCACAATCGGATTAAGTCTAACCTCGAAATCCTTCCAAAGATATGAAATTTGGTATGTATGTTAATTAAAGGTCTCTTTTTCATGTCCACACTATTTGACATTTGGGGACCTCGAGGCATCGCAGCCATATTGGAAAATGTGTACCATCCTGGAGAAATTCGCGTTTTACTCTAAATATACGTTCTCTATGAAAATATGGTGCAAGGCAACATTAAAGCTTATTAAATTCTACACAAAAAAGTCCTAGATATCTTTGCGGAAAAAATACATCGTAATATAGAAAATAATAGCTGAATCCAGATTTAGCGCTTATACCCTTTCAGGGGATATTCTCTTAATAGGAAACTTGGAGGAATATGAATTCCACTTTTGTCTATACATTTGTACACGTATCAATATCAACATTTTACTCGACTGCGACTTAAACAGAAAGTAGGGTTATGGGTTTAAATACTGATAATCAGTACACCCTGTAGCTCAGGATACTGGACGGATTTTTTAAAATGAGGTAGCGGTAGATTCCTCTTGCCCTTCACAACCTGTTTACACTTGTTTTATTAAAGATAAATCAGTACAGCCGCCTTGAGAGGATGCCGAATATTAAATCATATTTTTACTTCTAGCGCCTAAACTATTGAGTGGATTTCAATGAAATAGACATCAGTAGATCCATAATTGGTACACGAGTGCTATGCAATACAAATTTACTAAAATAAATCGAGCAAAAATATTTAGGACTTAAAAATGTAACTGCAAAACCAGATTTTAGGTCTTAAATGGGGTTTAAACAATGGTGACAGTAACGAAATTTGACCCCTACAATTTCAGGGATCCCTGTTTGCGTGTCATAAAATTGGAGGGGGACCACGGGGATCAAACGCCATCTTGATAAGTATAAGTCTTTTTGGTTTTTCTTTTTTTCTCGGAATATTTGGGTTTAATGTGAATACTGTGTATGGCGAAACGAAAGCTTATTAAATTCCACACTAAAAAGGTATACACCACAATGTCCCAAAAACGGAGCCTTTTTCTAGAAATAGGGCTCAGAAGCTTACAAGTTTCCACACAATTTGTTTTTTCTTGGTTGAGTAGATAATGTTTTTGTGTTCCAAAAATTGGTAAAAAAATTATACAAGTATTTTTCTCTGACCCGTCTTAAAATAAAATTTTAGTAGGAGATAATAAGTATTACCTTATGACTTCTGAGCCATGTTTCTAGAAGAAAGCTCCGTTTTAGGGTCATGGTGTTTTATACCTTTTTTGTGTAGAACTTAATAAGCTTTTGTTTCGCCATACACAGTATTCACATTAAATCCAGATTTTCCGAGAAAAACAGAAAAACCAAAAAAGACATACTTTTCAAGATTAGCCATACACAGTATTCACATTAAACCCAGATTTTCCGAGAAAAACAGAAAAACCAAAAAAGACATACTTTTCAAGATTGCGTTTGATCCCCGTGGTCCCCGAAGCTCCAATTTTATAACACGCAAACAGGGATCCCTGAAATTGTAGGTGTCAAATTTCATTACTGTCACTATTGTTTAAACCCCATTTAAGACCTAAAATCTGTTTTTGCAGTCACATTTTTAACTCCTAAACATTTTTCTCCATTTATTTTAGTAAATTTGTATTGCATAGCACTCATGTACCAATTATGGATCTACTGATAGTACTGATGTCTATTTTATTGAAATTCACTCAATAGTTTAGGCGCTAGAAGTAAAAATATGATTTACTATTCGACGTCCTCTCAAGCCGGCTGTATTGATTTTTCTTGAATAAAACAAGTGTAAACAGGTTGTGAAGGGCAAGAGGAATCTACCGATATGTCATTTAAAAGAATCCGTCCGGTATTCTGACCTACAGGGTGTACTGATTTTCAGTATTTAAACCCATAACCCTACTTTCTGTTTAAGTCGCAGTCGGGTAAAATGTTGATATTGGGGTAGAACGTGTACAAATGTATAGACAAAAGTGGAATTCATATTCCTCCAAGTTTCATATTAAGAGAATATCCCCTGAAAGGGTATAAGCGCTAAATCTGGATTCAGCTATTATTTTCTATAACAAGATGTATTTTTTCCGCAAAGAAATCTAGGACTTTTTTATGTAGAATTTAAAAAGCTTTAATGTTGCCTTACAACCATATTTTCATAGAGAACGTATATTTAGAGTAAAACGCAAATTTCTCCAGGATGGTACACATTTTCCAAGATGGCTGCGATTCCTCGAGGTCCCCAAATGTCAAATAGTGTGGACAAGAAAAAGAAACCTTTAATTAACATACATACCAAATTTCATAAATTTGGAAGGATTTCGAGGTTAGGCTTAATCCGATTGTGCTATATTATAATAATAAAAAATAAAAAGTCAAACGAAGGGACATAGCTGTGGCTAATATAAGTAATATATGTATATGAAATTGCATACAATATTTTGTTAATATCTAAAGAGGAAAAATTGGATTACGTCTTTGTTAACATAACTTCCGTGAGACACAGACATATTAAATATATTAAAAACGGGCCACACATATTTTAAGTCGAAAAACGTTCGATATGTTTCATTCCGTACTAAGGAGTGTCGTTAGGAGCTCGCGTTGGCGGACCGGCGCGCAGATTGCGAGCCGCAGCCCTCCGCGCGTTTTTTGACTTATAATACGTAAGTGACCCGTTCTTAATATATTTAATAGTACATTATTGTCTCGGAAGTAGCTACTTCCTGGCTGAGGATTCGTTTTAAACGGACGACCATGGGAGTCCGTTTAATTGAATCCGAAGCCAGCAAGTAGCCTTCCAGCCGAGTCATATACCTAGTCGGCTTATAAGTTCTGTCACTGGCCTTTAAAATTTAAATTTGGAACTCCTAAAACAAAAACCGTTCTGCATTTGAATTTCGAATCTTTATTAAATATTTGAGTAGTATAATTTTGCAATTTTCTGTTTTCTTCAACATGGAGTGGACGCTTAAAGATAGCCGTACCGCAATAATTGCACTATATCGACTTTATACGGCATGAAGATTGGCCCTCCTCTAGCCCAGATCTTAATCCTTTAGACTATAAAATGTGGCAGTATTTAGAGGAAAAGGTGTGCTCAAAACCTCATGCAAATCTAGACTCGCTGAAAAAATCTCTTGCTACGGCAGTGGCCAATATCGACATGAAAGCGGTCCGTGAATCCATTGACGACTGGCCACGAAGACTTCAAGCCTGTGTAGATAATTATGGCGGTCATTTTGAATAAATGTTATACATTTAGATTCTCTAGTTTATAAGCTTTCAAACGCTGTACAAATTATACGGAATAAACTTAAACTTTTGATTTTATTTGATACTATGTATATGACAGAACTTATGAGCCGACTAGGTATAGTGTTTTTCTCAAAAATGCAATAAATACAAATATAATAGTATTTTACAGAAGCAACGTTCTTATGTATATATTTTCACAGAAAAAAGATTTACTTTGCCGCCTTTTTATTTTTTTAATTAAAAATAGAAGTGTATTTTTCTGCTGAAAATACGCCAACCTATTTGAGACACCTAAATAGTCGCGGTACCAACATTATAATAATAAATACTGATCATCTGTTTGGCTGTTTCATGGACCTATGCCTTCATTTGATATGGCCACTTCAACTTTTAAAAACTTTGGAACTCGACAAATAATGGAATTTGTATGCAACATTGCAGTCCCGAAATCGAGACTGCAATGTTTTTAACTTTTTAATTTTTTGACTGACCACAAACTACGCACTTCGCGACCTACTTTTTAACCGGCAACGTCGACTTTGCCGTCCATTTTTGAGAAAAAACATCTGTGTTGTGTGCAATTAAAACAGCAAAAAATAACCCCAAGATAAGCAATATTTTATTTGGTCTAATAATAAAAACCGTCGGTTAGAACTGCATATATTTACAAAACAACATGGGTGCATATTGGTAAAATTGGGACTTTATAGAGTGTATTTACTAAGAGTTTTAGTATTAGAAGTTTATATAACGTTTGACTCAATAACATTCTGAGTATCAAGCGTAGATATAGACACTACAAATACTTGTAAACATTACCTACCAACTCGCTAAACTCGCTTTGCGTGGCATACTGATTACGCTTAACAAGCATACTAACCGTCATTCCTGGCCCGTGCTCTCCGACGTTGGCCGCTGAGCGGTCGAGCTTAAAGGCTCTAGAGTTCAGTTGTAGTTGTCGAACGTTAGAAATACTCATGGTCAGTAGCCAGGAAAATGCTGCTCCTTCCAGTTTAACGTAGTCGCAATCTCTGATGGATACCGACAAAGGCCCTGCAATGAAAAATTACATATTAAAGTAAATATCACTGTCCTAATTATCTGTGACCAACGTTTCTTTAAATGGGGTATAATTTTATCGAACGAGCGAGCGAAGCGAAGTTCTTACATTTAACTTGGAACACACGGCCGGGTAGGGGCACGTCCCAGTTTTCGATGTTTTAAAGGTGAACTATCAGAGGATACTTTGATGGATAATAATTTAAGTTTTGTTCTAATTTAAATGAAATTGGGTAAACAGTGTAGATGAAGGCATTATATTTTAGGCATTAAATTATAAGCAGGCTCGATCAAGGGGTTATGGAGCTAGAAAAGCGTAGAAGGCCAAAAAGCTATTTGTGACGGGTCTTGCTATTCTGGTCATCTTATTTGCAAGAAAGTATGGTCGAGTTTGGTATCAAATGAAAGTGCTCGGCTTACACGTTTATAATATTGTTTTTTTAAATTACGATATTAAAATCATTGGCAAGATTTATAAAAACTAAATAAAATAAACAAAATATAAAAAAAAAAAAAAAAAAAAAAAATCAAAATATTTTTATTCGGTAGCTTAAAAAACACAAATTACAATATCTGCGCTGGTGCCTCTTTTTAAGTGAGAAAACACTTGTGCTAAGAGAGCACCGCTCTTCCACGCGGTTAGTTAACAGTTATCTTAGAAGTATATAAAGTATATTTAACTACATTTTTTTTTTTTTTTTTTTACATTAACAAAACAACTAAACATGATTTCAATGTAATTATACTACTATAGGGTACTTAATATAGAAAAGATGTGTGTGTGTGTGTGTGTGTGTGTGTGTGTGTGTGTGTGTGTGTGTGTGTGTTTGTTTGTTTGGGTCTGTACTAATGTTCGCTATACTTATTTTGAAATTAAGTTTTCTATGTCGTTGTAGCTTTTACTTTGTAACCATTTAGTTAACCTACTTTTACACTCGTATGTAGTGCAGGAATAAATGTCAATGTGTTTGTTTATTTGATTATATAGACTGCAAGATTGTGCCTGTTGCTGTCTTCTGGCAAATGCAGTTTTCACTGTATGGGTTTTAATTACATTAGTCTTTTTCCTACGTGTGCATGTATTGTCTTTTTTGTATGTGGTTCGCTTGTGTGTTTTTAGAATAAGATTTAGAATATACAATTTTCTTACAGATAACAGATTGCAGAGTAAATAGAGGTCGTTAGTAGGGAATCTGAACGGCTTTTGGTGCATGACTTTTAGCAATGCTCTTTGAGCTCTCTCAAGCTCAAGAAACTTAGTCTTTGTGGCACCACCCCACACAGAGATACAATATGTGATGACGGATTGAGCCAGCGATACGTAAACTTGATTTAGCACAGTTTTTGTTACTACATGCCTAAGATTTTTGAAAGTCCAGGTCAGTTTGCGGATCCTATTCATTATGTTCTCAGCATGAAGATGCCATGTGAGGCGCTGGTCAATTGTAACTCCAAGGTATTTTGTGTATTCCACTTTGCAAATAGATGGGCAGGAGCAGATGGCCAGTGAGTTGCCGCAATTATGTATCCTAATTGAAAATTCTTTCTCTGGCTGTGAACGGTTACAGTTGGCGAAGCAAATAAAGTTGGTTTTGATGGTGTTAAGGGTGAGCAAGTGTCTCTGCAGCCAGCTAGCGATTTTTGTGAGGCCAAGTTCTGCAGAGAGGCGGACCTCCTCCCAGGTGTCTCCTGAGAATACCACAGCTGTGTCATCTGCATAAGTAAATATAGTTCCCGCCTCAATAGACATGTTGCATAGTTCATTTATATAAACTAGGAACAGCGTAGGGCCTAGAACACTACCTTGTGGTACTCCGTAGGATATGGGGCGTTCATCACTAATGCAATCACCAAGTTTGACCTTCTGTGTTCGGTTCTGGAGGTAACTACTAAAGAGAGATAGAGAGGTGCCTCTTATGCCTTTCTTTTCCAAGATGTTAATAAGGATGGGAACCGACACGGTGTCAAAAGCCTTTTTCAGGTCTAGAAAAACCGATAAACATTTTTTGTTTTTATCTACGTTATTAATTATAAGCTCAGATAGTGCCGTTACAGCGTCCTCCGTTGAAATACCTTTTCTGAAGCCGTATTGTGCTTTCGATAGGATGTTAAATTTATTTAGGTAATTGGTTAGTCTATTGTTTATCAGTTTTTCCAGAACCTTCGAGAGAGCGGGTAGGACCGATATTGGCCTGTAATTAGATATGTCACTTTTGCTTCCTCCCTTGTAAATAGGGGTAATGACCGCTTGTTTAAGGGCGTCAGGAAATACTCCCTGTTCAAAGCACAGGTTTGCCATATATGATATTATAGGGACTACGGTATTACTGGCCATTTTTAAAAATTGAGTTGAGATGCCATCCCATCCAGGAGCACTACTTGATTTTAAGTTGGACAAGACTGAGAGTACTTCGCTGGAATCTGTTTCTAATAAAGCAAAAGAGTTTACGACAGTGTTATTTGAAGTCAAATCATCGAGTGCTACATGACTTATTGGATTACTAGTAGCCGGTGGAATAAGTTCAGCGAGAGATTTACCGATGTCAGAAAAATACTGGTTGACAGCGTTTATTGACTCCGTAGGCGATTCTCTGATGTCTAGTAGCTCTTTATTCTCAGTTCTAACAGGTTTGCGGTTAGTTATATTATTTATCGCTTTCCAGAGCATCTTAGGGTTGTTACTAGCTTTATCTAATTGTTCCTTTTCGTATTTTCTTTTTAGGTTTTTGGTTAGGGTATTGCAGTAATTGCGGTATCTTTTATAAGTAATTTTTAGTACGATATTGTCTGGATTCCTTTGAACATTTTTCTGCATATAGTTCCTATTCCTGATGCATCTTAGAATTCCTGGGGTAATCCATGGTTTAATGATGCGATTACTCCTTGGAATTAAAGTGACAATAGTGTTTTCCAAGAGGCATCGCCTAATTTTTTGTATAAACATTTCCGTTAGTGTATTAGGATCATTTAAACCGAATAATTCTGCTAGGTTGTCTTTTAGGAGAGTACTGTGCGCATTCTCGAAATTTACTTTAATTTTCTTTTTATTATAGCATTTAGGGATATCAGTGCTACCGATTTTAAGAAGTATCATCGCGTGGTCAGTTATCGTTGTGTCTAGAACTAGAGTTTTAGCGTTCGAGTGATTATTGTCGAGCTTCAACATAAAATGGTCAAGGCAAGCACCTTCCCTTGTGGGTAGTATATGTCCAGGTAACAAGCCGTGCATTGCCAACATATTAAGGTAGTTTAATCTGTTAGCCTGTTCAAAAGATTGCTCATTGGTTTTTTCTCCTATATTGATATTAATATCTCCGGTTATGATAATATTTTTAGTTGACTTGATAGTGTCAAGATGAGAACTTAGAGAGGATATGAAACAGTCTGCTTTACTATTTGATGGGGATCTATATATGCCTAATATTATAGTGTCGTGAGTAGAAATTTCTAAACATGAGGCATGTGTTAGTACAATTTCTCTTATCTTATATTTACGGCTATTACTAACGTACGCAACAACCCCATCATTTTGATTTAGGTGGTTAGAAGATGAAAAATGTGTGTAGTTTTCTATTGCTGAGACGAGTTTGTGAGGGTGCAATCGGCACTCACTTAGAATAATAATGTCGACGTCAAATTTAAAATTATTTAAAACTACTAGTAGGGAGTCCATGTTGCAATAAACACTTCTTATGTTTTGGGAAACTATAGTGAAATCTGATGGATGGAAAGTTGTATATAATGAGATGTTTTCAGTGTTGCATTTCATGGATTGCGCAATGTTTAAATCGTCTATTAGATTTATAGTTGTAAGTGTGTCATCCATAATTAGAATCTATATATATGTCAGATAGAGTAGCATACGGGTTTGTATATTTACTTAATTGTGTATAGTTATTTCCTACCGTATTTGCGCCATAAATTGGTGATCTGCATAGATCCATAAGGCCATCATTATAGTTGATTTTGGATTTGTTTCTAAGTAGATATGTTTTTCGTTTTACATGTAACGGGTGTGTTTTTAGTAAGGTTTGAGTTTGATTGTAAGTGTGAGAGTGTAAGTGATACATAAGGTTATTTATTATGTTATACTGTGACAAATGTGTAGTCGTGTGTTTTATTGTTGTAAATAATGTAGTATAGACTAATTTTCTTAAATCTAGGTTGAATAGGGAGATCATAATCCAGTAATACATAGCCAAAAATTGTGCGTTAGAATTACAATAACAGAAAATAAACATGGCTAGTCACGTTTGCTGAAAAAGTCTTTGTATCTGCGCCTCACTTGTTATTAATATTATTGGTGAGGTCTTATTTTTCCTAACAAATACCTTCCCTAGTGCAGTCCAACAGAATTCATAGTCCTTTGAGCGGGATAAGTCACGAGCCAGAAAACGCAGGCGAGCCGCTTTGGCAGTTAAGTGTTCCGTGACGTAGATCGGGGTTTCCAGTGAAGTGTGTCCGAGTTGCTTGGTACTTAGTTTGTTCTGTCTGTTCGTTTGATTGTATTCTTTGCATTTCCGCAATATGTCGGTCTTGTGTATGGCTGACACCATTTCTACTATAATGGGCATATTTTGTTTATCGTTTTGCCGGCTACGGACCCTGTATATGTCCGAAATGTCCGAAGGCGATGTATTATGTCCAATAGATGCGGACAATTTGGTGACCATGGCTACCAGGTCCTCTCGGGTCTCTTTGTCCTGTTTAGGGACGTTTTTAATCTCTATATTTTTCTTACGGCTGTCCCGTGTCATGTCCTCAATTTTGTCCTCCAAAAGGTTGATGTAGTCTCTGTCCTGCTGCCGGTCCTTTTCCAACTTCTGCACCTGCTTTTTCAGTTCCTCGTTTTGTGCCGTCAGGTACTCGATAGAATTTTCTATTTTAGAGTTAGATTCTTTTATTTGTTGTAGGGTCGGGTTTATGAGTTTGACCTCATTTTGTAGGCTCTTGAACATTTGCTTCATCTCCTCCTTAAAGCTATCCAGTTCGGTCCCTGGACTGTCCCTTGGCCTCTTGTTTCTACGCTTTGTGCCGTAGTTCGGCGGAGTTTTTAATTCATCGCCACTTTCACTGTCTGTCATTTTGTCTGCGTACTAGGGCACTATAAAAGTACAAGAGGTTAAGCTTGCGAAGAACTTTAAAATATGAGTCCAAATCGAGACGTAGCGCTGGTTGTTTTTGTGTAATATCAGTGCAAAGTACCAGGGTAACAGGAGTAGATCGGAGCTCACAGCATAGTCCGGCGTAGCAGATACGGCGTAGCAAGTGCTTCGTAGCAGCCGTAGCACATCTATGCCGTAGGGTTGTATCGTAGCACTCGACGCAGCAACGGGCGACGCTGCGACAACGTACCAGGGTAGCAGAAGCACACGCGGAGCAGAAGTGTGGCTCAACGCGCGGCGTGATCACTTGCTGTTATTTATGCACTCCTATTTTACTCGCCGATTTATTAGGGTTAAAAATTGTATTTAATTAAAGAAAATAATTGTCGCGGACTAAATAAGCACGTCAACGCCTTGCGGCGGTCCGGGGGGAAGGTATTTGATATAGGTAGGTATTTGACATTTGACAAGAAAGATTACGCGTTACCACACTTACAGTTTATTTTAATCTCTATGGGGACTTAAATCTATCAGTTAAGGGCACCACAGAACTTGCTATAAATCGCACGCAGTTTTCGATCCTTTGCATTTGCAGGTAGGTGCATTCAATTGATCTAACTTTTTGGCGAACCGCGAGAGTTCAGTTCGGGGCGAAATACTAGTATAAGTGGACGATAGAAAAAATCGCGATAGACACGATGAAGCACAATAGAAAAGTTATTCTATTTCTACAATCATAATTTGTAGGTACCCGTATTTAACTTTATCTGTTTATTTATTGCTCTTGTACCTATATAAAGTGTGGAAAGAATGAATGGGCCCTGGAGGCAAAGGGCCCCAAAACCTTAAGTTAGCTCGTTTTGCTTAAAGGGAACATTTTATTATTTTTGAAAAAAAAAACATAACTGCATTCAAAGATTTTTCATATATTTTTTTGAAATTTTTGCTTGTCTAAAAATATTTTTGAGCACTGAATATTCGATTTTATGGATATTTTGTACGACAGATGTGTAAGGCCTAATGTTTCTTGGAGATATGTTATCATTAACATTAGCTGTATCGAATAGTACAATAAAATAGCGTTTTTTTTGTCGGTCCCGGGTGAAACAAGCGAATTTCAAAAAATCTTTGAATGCAGTTTTTTTTTTAATTAAAGAATGTTTCCTTTAAGCTAAATGAGCTAACTTAAGGTTTTAAGGCACTTTCCCTCCAGGGCCCATTCACTCTTTCCACACTGTATAGTTGTTAAAAAAACCTAATATAGATTGATGTCTAGATGAATGTCACATGATAGGTTAATTGCACGAGAAATGTCAATGCACTGTTTCTAATAGTTTCTATTTTCTTTGACACATTCTCACTTTTGTATTCGGTTCCGTTCGCCCTATGAGTCATTATCCTGTAAAACACGAATGCCGAGTCGGGGAAACGTATATTTTTAGACAGCAATCCGCGGACGGACGCGGCTGCTGGCTACCTAGCCGCTCAAACATGTCCCCGATTTGGAATTAAAGTCAATTCAGATCACGGCTGCACATCACACACAAACACACAACCAGACACGTGAAATTTGCGTTTTTGCGTTGAACATTTACCAAGTGATATATGTACCTTCTTGCAATACTTGTATGTTTGTGCTAGATGCTGAATAACTATTTTTGATACTTATACTTATGCCGTTGATATAAGACAAGGGTTCCAATTAACTATAAGAACTATAATATAACCCTAACAAAGTTCACTTTACTTGCACCTTGCACAGTCCTTTAAACAAGAATAGTTTAATTAGTCAATCATTATTCATGATAATATTGTAAATATTGATGCCCGGAATAGATTTTTTCTAAAGAAACGCGACGCGCCAGGACTGCTTCGCGTCAACTATCGCCATTTCTTTAGATTTTCTGTTTGAGGTCAACTTTTGTTGTAGGTATAGACTAATGTTTCATGCTTCAAAAACAAAATGATCAATGAAAGCTTAGTAATCCAAATGTTGTCGAATTCTTTTATTGTCAACAAAATCTTCAACAAGCAAAATCTTTCATTGTGTGTGAAATAGTGGAATAGTGGTGAATTTATAAAGCTCCGACTTAAAAGAGGGGGTTCTATATTCCATTTTATTGCAGATTTTGCTCAGTACTACAATAATTTTATTTCAACAAATAAGAATGTTTTAGATATTTTAGATAGTCGCCTGTATAACGACGCCACTTATAGTATTTACTTTTATCACCTTTAAGCACTAGCTCTATCTGTATATTAACATTATAATAAGAGCCAACAACGGCGGCAAAGGTAAGAAACATTAGCTGCTTTCATGTCTACATAAAATATATAAATACTGTATAGGTACATAAATATAATTAACGCAAAAGACGCATTTTACCAACAGCCTTTAATGTCTCGTATAACATCAGTGAGAACATTAAAAGCTGTTCTGATGATCTAACTTTAAGAAAAGCCTTAAGGGGCCCACTGACTATCAGTCCGCCGGATGATATCGGCCTGTCAGTTGTTCGGAACTGTCAAATTTTTGTTCTAACTGACAGGTCGATATCCTCCGGCGGACTGATAGTCAGTGGGCCCCTTTAGCAAGAGTTACATTTTAATACTTAGGTATTAATTACTAAAATATGTCTGACATCGATTCTCTCGAAAACAGTGACCATCAGGTAACTGGAAAAGGAAACGCCTATATTGTTTCCGCGGGAGTTATGGATTGTGAAAAAAGCGATAACTCCCCAGGGAGTTTTCTTTTTTAATTATGTCACAAATTCACACGAACCAAGTAGGTTGTAAGTAATAGTTATTTGTTATACAAGGGTGCAAAGTTGTATTTTACCCGCGAGTGTGGATTTGAAACACGAGCAAGCGAAAGGATTCTATAGTTGAACCACGAGCGAAGCGAGTGGTTCTAAAATAGAATCCTGAGCGTACGAGTGTTTCAACACACGAGAAGTAAAATACATTTGCACCCGTGTGTAACACAAAACTTTTCCCCTCACTATAGCGAGGAAAGTGCAACATCCACATGCGTTAGATCATCTTCATCACTGGAATCACTAATTTTTTTACGATATTATAACAGAAAACACTAGAAATTCAGATTTTTACGTGAGTCGGTGAGAAGAACAGTAAAAATTTTGTTGACAATGTTGACATTTCTGTTCTGGCGTATGAAATGTCAACGATGCGTTTTGAAATTGCATCGACTCAACTTGTGCGTTCAGAATTATATTTAACATCATTATAAAAAATCTAACGTTTCTTATGGAATTTTAAGGTTTATGACTTAAAATTATTAAATAAAGCTAAATTTGGTATTTTTATTAGATTCTCAAACCATTTATTTAATGATAATTAATATCGAACGAACCATTATTATGAGCGTTTTACGTTTTGTTATCTGTCAAGCTACTTAAACACGCTCCATCCAAGGTCAAATTACTTTCCCCACTAGTGGATAAAATGCGTTTTTCCCCTATTGTTTTAAAGGATAAAAGACGGCTTTCCGAGCTAGCGAGGGGAAAAATACTTTTTCTACTCGTCGACTATAATACAACTTCATATGCAACACTACAACCTTACGCTTTTCAACGTTGGATAGTCTATGGCACTTCCGACTCGAGCATAAGAATTTTATCGATACGGTTTAGTCAATTATACAAATTTTGAAAATAGAATTTCATACATTTCGATAAAATATTTATTCAATGCAAATTAGCCTAGTATTCAACACGCTGCTGCGTCGCATCTGCTTTGTGATTGGTTGGCCAACAAAAACATTTTATTTTATGTTGTAGTAGAAACAATTGCTTCATAAGTCAGAAACGCGCATGTGACACCCTTCATATAGCAACATCTATACCCTACGAAAACCGCTTAGCGTTGCTTGTTAGTCTCCATAGGCTACGGTAGCCAAAATCGAGAAAAAAACTGTTTTAAAATTGAATTTAGCGCGGAGCAGGTACCAGGGCCTCTTGAGTTACGAGGAGGTGTCGTTGACCAACCCGCCAGGGGTCCCAGGCCCGGCGGCCGGGGCGCGTACGAGTATGAAGGTATCGCGGGCTGCGGCAGCTCGCGTATCTTAGCTGTATACTTTTGGTTTGTTTACCTATATGATTCTACTAGTTGAAAGTATTATTTTTTTTGTCTCGTAGAAAAAGTATTGTATACAATAGTGATATAATCAAGCTTTTCAATCTCGTACCTTACTTAAGCAACTCAGCAAGCTTCGTTTCTTAAACACGGTACTCGACTGAAAAGCTCTCTATTATAGGTATATCACGATTGTATAAAATACTATTGTTTAACCTTTTCGACGCCGTGTCAAACACAAAAGCTGTCACTCAGACGCCACATCACCGAAGTCAAAACTGAAATTGAACTTTATACACATGCTGCATGTGTATAAAGTTCAATTTCAGTTTTGACTCTTCGGTGACATGCACGTAGGTCTATGTTGCTCTGTGGTTTTTGACCGATTAATCGGTCTTTGGCGTTGGACCTGTGGTGCCGATATATCCGTCATTGACGTCCAAAA
Organism: Cydia strobilella; assembly: GCF_947568885.1. Lineage (NCBI taxonomy): Eukaryota > Metazoa > Arthropoda > Insecta > Lepidoptera > Tortricidae > Cydia > Cydia strobilella. The sequence continues at coordinate 23,186,349 of NC_086068.1, forward strand.
GGTTAAAGTCAACGTATAAGGGAGTTTTACTTTTAAAATGCTGACGTTTATAATTTTATATTTTTGTTTATGTTTAAAAATATTTAATTTGATTAACTTTAATCCTGCGGCTGTCGGGAATTAATGACCTCGTTTACAAAATCTCGCTTACCCCCCTCGTTGCACAATGTACTATAAAAACTATTATCGGCTATCGCAATGGTTGTCTTATTGTTTTAAGTTAGTAAGGAATTAAGTCCGTGTTGTGCTTTATTTGTTTGTCGGGATGTGGACTTGTGGAGTGCGTCACAAGGAAGCATCTGCCATCACAACGCACATGTCTGCTGTCACTGCGAATCGGCGACAATATTCACTTATCGAATATGTCACCTCGGTGAAAGGTAAGTAATGCATTTTACGTATTGTCAGAGATAGGTCAGAGGTGTAGGTATACAGCCTAAGCTCGTTATGAGGAATAATGAAATTCACGCGTTATCCATCTGTCGGCTGCTCTCATGTTAAATGTCACTGGTTTAGGGCCAGTTGCACCAACCACAATTAACAGACTGATGAACGTCAAGCAGCAGAGAACTATGAAACTTTCCATACAATAAAATTTAGCGAACGGTAAAACGGTGACAGACGGTTTGGTGCAACCGACCCTTAGTGTGTTTCCTTCTGGGGATGAAAACACATTATTGTGATCACGATTACTAATAGTAGGTAATAAATAGATAGATAGTTCAAATAACTCATTATTGTCCATAAATCCGGACAAATGTTATTAAGTTTTAGCAGAAAAAGGAGTAGTATTATTTTTAACTATAAACTTTGTGATAAAAATTTAGGTCGTGTTCACCAGATTCGAGACCTCGGTGTCATAATGGACTCAAGACTCACTTTTGTACCTCACATTGATAACATGTTAAGTACAGCATTTAAGCAGTTAGGATTTATATTTCGCGTAGGTAAACCATTTAAGAGACTTTTAACTTATAAGCAGGCATCGTAAACTGCGAGCGAAATCCATTGAAATGACGTACTTTGACCAAAGAGGATATAATAAGATAGAGCGGTACTGTCATAGTAAATTTTGTAACCACAGTAAATTCACTGCCATCTATCGACACACTTTAAAACTAAAAATGAAGATTTATAAAAATACGATAAAATGTATTTCAATATGGATAAATGATTTTTTTTATTTGCATTAATTATTTTTATGATTTTGACCCATGTTCTTTCACTGATATGCGTTAAAATTGTTAAATAATAAACGAAACCGTCAACGCCATCTATACGACAGTAGGCCAATGCTAGTAGCGCCCTCTGATCGAGAATCAAATTTTCTTGATTTTCGAGGCACGTTTTTTCCTTAGACTGTATCCATCTATTACGGAGCTAAGTGAACCCTAGTACTTTAATGGATTTCGCTCGCAGTTTACGATGCCTGCTTATAAGGTACTGTTCAACAGTTATGTTCGTAGTCGTTTGGAATTTGCAAGCGCTGTGTGCCACACAGTATAAAATAGTGATAGGATAGAGAGAGTTCAAAAAAAGTTTGCTAAGAGAATAGAACAGAATTAGAAATAAATATTCAGATTACGTCACCGCAATGAGAGCACACAAAATAACATCCCTTAGTTATCGCCGAGAACGTACCGATATTTACCCTTTATAAAATTATTAATAATATTATTGATTCTCCGTTTCTATTACATTCACTTTTCTTCAGAGTTCCTCGACGTTGTGAACGCGCTTGCAGGAAAAAACCCCTCTTTTACATCCCCCGTAGTCGGACTGCTTACGCGAAAAATAGTTTTGTTAGAAGGGCATGCAGGTTGTACTAAACTTAATAGATTCAAAACACTATCTATGCAGTGTAATAACCCAAATCATTAGTTTGGCGCTATTAGGAAAAAAAATCTCAGTATTGAACGTTAATAAGTAATAAGAATAACAAAACTTTTTTAGTATTCAGTTTATATACAAATTAATTGTTAACACTCTGATACTCTTGCATTTTATTTTCATTATTGTTATTATTGTTTTTGTTCTTGTATGCACAAATAGCTCTGTTTTACTGTGTAGAAACTTTATTAAACATGATGTTAAAATATTTTCATTAAGGAAACTGTAAGTCTAGCTTTAAGAAAATTTCCAGTGTTATGTATAACTATAAAAGACTGTTTGTTTCTTAAATAAATAAATAAATAAAAATATTACTTACGTTAAGAAATAATTCTCCATACTGAGAAATATTAGGAGTAAGTACTAAACAAATTTTAGGTTTTTTTTGTTATTTATTCACGGAGATTTTGTCATTGACACATTCACATTAGTGTATCTTAAATATACAATAGTAAATGCGATAGATATATTAAGTAGGAATCAGAAACGGAAACATGTAATCTAATAGTGCAATCCTGTCACGCATACGCTTGTTACACAGCTGCAGAGCCAACGTCCTGGTAGCGGCTACCTTTCAATTGGAACCTTTTGGATACCATATCACCATCATATCACACACCCAAATCACAATAGCGTAGCTATAGCATACTAAACAGTCTTACCCCTAGAACTCTGCGTGTCATTTGAACTTAGCATGTGAAGATATCTTCGCTGGGCAATTATTCAGATAAGGCGACGCGAGAGGAAACCTCGCTTTAGCAAATGTATCGCTATACTAAATTTTGTTATAAATAGGTACAGTCAGCATCAAATAGATAATGACGGCCAAAGTGGCCAAATATATCGTAACACACTTTTTTACCATAAAAATAAGGATGTGTGCCGAAATATTTGGCCACTTTGGCCGACACTAACAATTTTTTAATTGTTTGTAAAGTGTTCGGGACCACGTATACAATTCACATTTTCGTCAAACGGCAGACAGTTTATCGACGAATAGTGTGCCCCTAAATTATTATAAGTACTTTGTGTGTACCTACCTACTTTTATATGTATACAGTGTGTAAATCCAATACGGGCAATAAATTAAACCACATATAGAATGTATCCGTGTAATTATTAATTGACAAGATTTTCAAGTTACACTTTATTATGACCCCGTAATTAATAAGTTTCAAAATTTTGCTAGTGGCAATGTGCTGCAATCATTAAGAGACCCACTGACTATCAGTCCGCCGGACGATATCGGCCTGTCAGTTAGAACAAAAATTTGACAGTTCCGAACAACTGACAGGCCGATATCGTCCGGCGGACTGATAGTCAGTGGGCCCCTTTTCGAGACATAACATGACATGACATTATGAGATACGAACTTTTTATAGTAATTGCCAACAAGCGTTGACAGTTACTTTAAAAAGCTCGTATCTCGTAACTTGTGCGTTGCTTTACATTGCGGGCCGTATTAATTTTTATGGGTAACTTTTTCATTGTATTTCTAAGCAAAATTTATCTAAATATACTTCTTAGGTCTTATGCTAACCACCGTTTAAATATTCGCCCGCATTGGATTTACACACTGTAGGTACTTAGGTTAAGTTTAATTGACCAAAGCGTAGAGAAGGTCTCCGTTTTGACTCGGGCATTTTGCTTTCGTACTCGTATGTCCGGATGTTCTTCCTCTACAGGTCGCAATTCTCAACCGATTGTCGTGAAATTTTGTGACCAGGAGTCGTAGCACGGTACGCTTATCACCATGCCTGTCACGTTCTAACAAGTATGTGAGTGCGAAAGTGACGGACTTAGTGATAGGGGAAACCATGCTGCGCGGGCAGATTCTATGATTAAATATAATTCTTTTGTCGATCCGGTTTTTGGATTTTTTTCAAAATGGCGGAGTCGTGATAGCTCGCGCCTAAACAAATAGTCGTATCGATATCATAACAGTTTTTTTTTTCGTTTTGAGACATGTTTACAGAGTAAATGGCAATAAATGCAGAAAATGTGTATCGCTGGGTTAGGCGGCATTTAGATATTTACATATCATTTGGCGCAATTTGCAAACATTCGCTTTGAGGTAGGAGGTCCCTGGTTCGTCCCCAGTAATAATTAAAATTCGTAGTTTTTATTGTTTTTTTGAAAAATGGAATGATTGATCAAGCGCGGGCTAAGCGTATTCGTTTAATTTCTTTTTACTAAATTATTCTAAACGGCGGAGCCACTCACAGAGCACTAGTCTTACATTGTAAATTTTTTTAATTGTGCCTGTATAGTTTAATTATTATCACAGAAATTTCGCTTTGCATAGTTACGTCAACCATGTTAGTTACCTTTGATGTTACTGAAGGTGCTTTCCTCTATACGCAGGATGTCGCTCTTCTCAATTTCAAGGTACACGCTGATGACGTTGAGATTAATGGCTGCGAACTTCCTCATCAGCACGACTCTATTACCAGATAGGTAAATATGCCTCGCATCTTGTAGTTTTGCCAAGGAGTTCGCGCCAAAAAGGACACTTTCTGCTCCCGTCACTATGAGGTTAGTCGTGGATTCGGGCACATCTCCTTCCAAAATATCTATTGTCTGAAAAAAAGAAATGCTGTTATGCATTATATGTATACTTCAGAATGTTTTTCGTCATACATAAATATATAAAATTTGATAAAGTGCATTTGAGATCTTCTAAAGTAATTTAATCAATTTGTCAACGATATGACACTATCATTATATCCTTCTCTCGACTACATCCCGACTAGCGCTATTTTCAAGTCAGGAGTTAAGAGGATGTTGAATATTTTCGTCAAATTGTTATATAGCCACGTCAAATTAAGCCGAAAATGGGCAATTAGCGGAAATAATTCGTGTAGTTTTTAAAATTGGTATAGTTATACCTTGGGTCTCCAGATAAACATACTAAAAGTCCTTGAGGGTGGGGGGGGGGTGCTGAGGGTGTAGGGGGGGAGGGGGGTTGAAGGTACCTTTTTTATATGTTTGCTCATATCTCGAATATTTGTACGAATAGCATTACAAATACTACGGACAAAAATTTTAGCATAAAATTTCCTAAAAATTTGGTTATGTTTATTTTTGCTCTACGATCAATACTTTAGGAGCTACAGGCTGTTAAAGTTAACAAAGACATAAAAAATAGACAATTTAATAAAACGACGTTTTTTCGTAATTGTTCATCATAATCATAAATCCAATTTTTAGTTTAGAATAAGCAAGCTTAGCGACCTGCTGAAGAAACATAAAAAAATGAGTGCATGAGCATGAGTGGTGTCGGATGGCTTATGGTGCCGCAGGATGGCGATGGGATGGCCACGGTGTGGATTTTTCACCCGCACATCAAAGGTAGTGGGCCAGCTATGGTGCGTACGCATCTACACTTGGCTTATTTCTATAGTGCGCGCTCTCAACCATCGCAGGGTCCTCTCGCTAGTCCAGCGCTGGGCCATCGTGCAGAGGAGCCATTAGCCAACGCTGTCGGCTTCACAAAAGGTCCTTTGTGTTCTGATGTTTATAATAAAAATATGGTACATGCAGAGGTTTATTAAGTCCATTAACTTTCTGTATTAACACTGAAATTATTGCGATTCTTCATCTAATACCTTGTTCAATAAAATGAAATAATTTTGAAGCATATTCTTATATGGTCGAATCAACACTTAATACGAGTAGCAGAGCAGCGAGAGCTAGTTGTAAATAAGGGCTACGCTACGAACGGATACGGGCAAGTGATTGAATTAATGGTACTCCTATAAGCACGCTTCGAAGGGGATACGACCGAACCAAAACTAAAGACACAGAAACTCTTCAATTGAACTTATTATTATAGGTTATAGCTAACGAGGATATAATAGGATAGAGCGGTACTGTCATAGTAAATTTTGTAACCACAGTAAATTCACTGCCATCTATCGACACACCTTAAAACTAAAAATGAAGATTTATAAAAATACGATAAAATGTACACATACATGGATAAATGTTTTTTTTTATTTGCATTAATTATTTTTATATGATTTTGACCCATGTTCTTTCACTGATATGCGTTAAAATTGTTAAATAACAAACAAAACCGTCAACGCTATCTATCCGAGAATAGGACAAAGGTAGTGGCGCCATCTGATCGAGAATCAAATTTTCTTGATTTTTAAAGCAACGTTTTTTCCTTAGACTGTATCCATCTATTACGGAGTTATATCTATCTTTGGTTATAGCAAATGTTTAGTTGTATTATTTTTTAGAATTGATGATGATTGATGATGATGTGGATGATACTGTGCCTCTTAGCATATACCGTCAGTGTGTTTGATATTTTAAAACGCTTTTTGTATTATTTAACCGTATTAGTATACCACGTGAAATTCTGTCTCGTCCCTCTTTAAGGAGCAAAACATGTGAGCATCATCATCATCATCTTCTTCCTCGCGTTGTCCCGGCATTTTGCCACTGCTCATGGGAGCCTGGGGGCTCGCTTGGCAACTAATCCCAAGAATTGGCGTAGGCACTAGTTTTCTCGAAAGCCACTGCCATCTGACCTTCCAACCCAGAGGGTAAACTAGGCCTTATTGGAATAAGTCCAGTTCCTCACGATGTTTTCCTTCACCGAAAAGCGACTGGTAAATATCAAATGATATTTCGTACATTAAGTTCCGATAAACTCATTGGTACGAGCTGGGGTTTGAACCTCCGGATTGCAAGTCACACGCTCTTACCGCTAGGCCATAGGCGCTTCATGCAAGACATGTGAGTATTGATCAGTATTCCATCGACTCTATCTCATGATACGACGTCATCGCTTGCTTTACGATTTTCGCCACCAATTCCGCTTTCTGTTCCCGTACGCCATAATGGCCATATTAGTTCATTCTTGGAATCTGTTTCTTGAGGATTTAATACAGAATATAGACTCACAGGCGAATAATAGTACTCACATTACAGATACCGGGAAAATAGCCCTTAAGACTGCGACACGGCGACTTAATTTTATAGGTAATCATAAAAACTACCAGAAAATACGAGTACGTCCTATTTTTCAGCTAGGAAAAATAAAACTGGTCAAGAGAATGTCGAGCTGCGCTCAGTGTAAGGTTTTATAGCCTTTATTACAAAGCATTTCACTATTCAATAGTTATTTGTGCAACAAGAGAGCAAAGTTTGTTTCTGATGCGACTGCTTAATTTGAGTCCCGTGCTAGCGAAAGATTCTACAGGCCAATGATAAATGCATTTAAAAAAATTGAAATAATCAATCAATTTTTGTGTTTTTAAATAAAAAGTATATATAGAATTAGAAATAATAAAATAAATTTTACGTTTTAAATATTAAATCTTCAAGATGTCGTCCGTCTGACAACCCCAAAGCCGTAGCTCGTTTACGCGTTGGTTTCTTTGCATCCGCTCTCACAGACGCTCTCACTCGTTCGATGTTTTCATTGGTACGAGCAGATCGTACACGTCCTTGACGTCGAGATTTTAGTGTCGATCCCAGTTGCTTTAAATCTGACTATCCATTGTTTGATTAAATTTGTGCTCCACTCACGGATATTGCGTAATCCGAACTTACGTCGAGAACGCCGAAGAACCGTCACATAAGAACGATTGTTTTCAAAAAAGGCTCGGATGCAAAACGCTCGCTGTAATCCCATGTAAGTCACCATTTTAAATAAAACATTGGTTTTTATTTTTTCTTTTAATTGACGCCTTTCTCATTTGCCTAGATTTTATATTTAACGGAAGTGGTCGAGATGAAAAGATAGTTTAGCATTGGCCCACACTGTATAATATAGCGTAGCGTAGCGAGGGACTCTAAGACTCGAAGTGCAAAAAAAAAATTTAGTCTCGTGTGGCACATGCAACTTTTCTCCTTTTTTAATCACCTTCTTTTAAGGAAAAACAATAACCCATTGACCCATTCACTCATTTACCCAAACACTCAACTCAGGATCAGCACTTCAAAGATTTGTCTCACTCAAACAGTTTTTAAGCATCAAAGCACCCTTGTTCGAGCTGCTGAGGTGAAAACAAAATTATGTAAAACATCCTTTACTTCGTCGGCGCATCGACTTGCCTCGCCCGAAACGTGATGTTTCACAGCCTGTTATCGGATAATATAAGGTTAATAGTTCCTTGCACATTACAGACAAACTCATTTTGTTACGTGAATTGCTAGGAAGGACATTGCCACTGATGATTGAATGAATTATGATGAATTATGCCGTATTGTATTGTACATCGCTTTTATCTTGTCTTCTGAGTTCACGTTTGTGTATATGATAACAAAACCACAGCGGATACGTTTAGCTTCTTAAAAAGTAGTATATTTTGTAGAAATTAACGTAACATTCAAAATGTAATTTTTTTAATAAAAAATATTATGAGTGTATGTGTATTATACGAGTATAATATTGATCCCATTCATTAGCGCAAGAAATGGATATTAGCGAGTGCCTAACTACAGAATCATTCATCATCAATCATTTAACTTTCGTGCAAGTTCATGGTACCTACCTATCACTGATATTAGAATTACCGTGTAACTATTCAAAACATGGTGTAATGTGAAATAACATGCCGATACATAACAACTTAGTGAGTATGATACCACAGTTTCAATCACAGAACGCCGACTAACTTCAGATTGCTAACTTTTTGGTACTCGGCGAATACTGACTCAGAATCTGGTTTGAGCACTTACGTTTTGCAAATATAGGCCAGCCGAGTTGTGTTACCCTTTTACGGTATCGGAAGGGCATGATGTTGATGAATGCAACACACGCCGTACAGTCTTACGTTTATTACTGAATTTGGAACATAACTGCACTTATCTATGTATTAAAAAAAAAGTTAAAACAAAAACTGATCGTATTTCGAACTAGTAGAGATGTAAAGAACAAGAACATTAATCAATCTTTCCCCTCACTGGCTCGAAAAGCCGTCTTTTATCCTTTAAAACAAGCGGATAAAAACGCATTTTATCCACTAGTGCGGAAAGTAATTTGACCTTGGATGGAGCGTGTTTAAGTAGCTCTTGACAGATAACAAAACGTAAAACGCTCATAATAATGGTCCGTTCGATATTAATTATCATTAAATAAATGGTTTGAGAATTTAATAAAAAATATTACCAAATTTAGCTTTATTTAATGTTTTCAAGTCATTACCATAAAATTCCATAAGAAACATTTGTTTTTAGGGTTCCGTACCTCAAAAGGAAAAAACGGAACCCTTATAGGATCACTCGTGCGTCTGTCTGTCTGTCTGTCCGTCTGTCACAGCCTATTTTCTCCGAAACTACTGGACCAATTAAGTTGAAATTTGGTATACATATGTAAGTTTGTGACCCAAAGACGGACATGTAACGTAAACAAATAAATTTTAAACACGGGGGCCACTTTTGGGGGGTAAATGTGAAAATTAAAAAATAAAGTTTTTCAAACTATATCGTGTTATATATCAAATGAAAGAGCTCATTATGAAAATCCCAAATATATATTTTTTATAATTTTAGGATAAACAGTTTAGAAGTTATTCAAGAAAATAGGCAAAAAATGACCATTCCTTTATCTCCGAAACTACTGGGTCTAAAATTTTGAAAAAAATACACTAAATAGATCTTTACCTATAGATCACAGAAAAACCTATTAGAAATGTACAGTCGGACTTAATTACTTAGTTTTTGATCCGACCCCTACGGGTTTTTTTAAGACATTTCACTTACGTTTCCCATAAAAAATACATTGTTTAAACTGTGTAATGTACGGAACCCTTGGAACGCGAGTCCGACTCGCACTTGGCCGGTTTTTCAGGGTTCCGTAACTCGAAAGGAAAAAACGGAACCCTTATAGGATCACTCGTGCGTCTGCGTGTCTGTCCGTCTGTCACAGCCTATTTTCTCCGAAACTACTGGACCAATTAAGTTGAAATTTGGTATACATATGTAAGTTTGTGACCCAAAGGTGGACATGTAACGTAAACATATGAATTTTTAACACGGGGGCCAGTTTTGGGGGGTAAATGAGAAAATTAAAAAATAAAATTTGTCAAACTATATCGTATTACATATCAAATGAAAGAGCTCATTGTTAGAATCTCAAATATATTTTTTTTATAATTTTAAAATAAATAGTTTCGAAGTTATTCAAGAAAATAGGCAAAAAATGACCATCCCCCCCCCCTTTATCTCCGAAACTACTGGGTCAAAAATTTTGAAAAAAATACACAAAATAGATCTATAACCTATTAGAAATGTGCAGTCAAGCGTGAGTCGGACTTAATTACTTAGTTTTTGATCCGACCCCTACGGGTTTTTTAAAGACATTTCACATAAAAAATACATTGTTTAAATTGTGTAATGTACGGAACCCTTGGAACGCGAGTCCGACTCGCACTTGGCCGGTTTTTTTTATAATGATGTCGAACGCACATGTTAAGTCGATGCAATTTCAAAACGCATCGTCAGAAATGTCAACAAAAATTTTACTGGCTCCGACACGTAAAAATACACAACTTCCAGTTTTCTGTTATAATATCATATTATCGTAAAAAATGAGTGATTCCAGTGATGAAGATGATCTAACGCCTGTGGATGTAGCACTTTCCTCGCTATAGTGAGGGGAAAAGTTTTGTGTTACACACGGGTGCAAATGTATTTTACTTCTCGTATGTTAAAACACTCGCTACGCTCAGGATTCTATTTTAAATTCAACTATAGAATACTATAGAAAACAGATTATGGCGACAGATCAAATCTCTTTCTAAAACAGTTATCAACTAAATCACTGCTTTTCGAAATACAGATGCGGCTGCCGAATAGGCTTTTAGGCTAATCAGTTTTAAAATAAAAAACTATCACCTGAACATAAAGAACAATTTGATATTTCACGTCATCTAACTTGGTTTAATTTAATTCGGCTTATAAAAACTAAGACCACAAACTAATATTATAATACATAATGGGCCATCTAACAATAATGAATGATAATCACTCAAAAGTTCTTGTTACAAACTGTGCTACTGTTGTCGCCTGCCTGACGGGAATAACAATAGCAAATACATCGAAATGGCGGCTCTTCTGAAGAAATTCGAAGATAAAAGTTCTAGAGTTCAACCGTTCCAAGAAAAAAGTAATGGTAGTAGACAGGGCAAATATTCTCCCAGTTACCGAAGCACTCGGCGATTTTGTATATCTTGGGTTGATAACCAGTGCCGGTGGTTGCACCGCCGAGATACGCCGCAGAACTGGCATGGCTAAGAGTGCTATGGCTAACCTCGAAAAGATCTGGAAGACAGAGGTATTCGACGTGCAAATAAAGTGCGCTTGCGTGCGTGCTCTCGTCTTTTCAATATTCCAATATGGTACCGAAACGTGGAGTCTCGAAAAGTGTGAAGTGGCAAAGGTTGATGCTTTTGAGATGTGGTGTTGACGATGACTGCTGCTTACCTTGGACAGCTAGAAGAAAAAACCCAAGAGCACAATATCGCCACTCATCACAACATGCCATGGCCGAGCCCTTAGATTCCTCGGACATATCATGCGGTTTTCAATGTATGATCTGGAGAGAAGGTCGAACGCAATGAAGAGGTCGGCTTGCGGCAGTCTGCACTGTGCAGTCCACACGGCTTATGACCGCGCGAAATGGAGACAAATTACATGTGATCGTGTTCCTCAGCAATGAGAAAATCCTTTTCAGTTTGTTTGTTCAATATCTTTGTTCAGTTGGGGATAGAGCCTTGCTTATATATTTTATTATAATTGGCAGTTTCTCACTTTTTATTCTCTGACTTTGAATTAGTACTGCGGCTATGCCTATTGGACTAGCATCGGTCACTAAAATTGTTTCTGCATCTTTATCATAAAAGCCCAGTGCAGGAGCCGATCATATAAGTGTTTTCAGTTTTGTAAAAGCATTTTCATGTTCTCTGTTCCAAGCAAAGTATGAGTCCTTTTTGGTAAGTTCTCGTAATGGTCCAGTAATTGTGCTAAAGTTGGGAATAAATCTAGCAGAGAAGTTGACAAGCCCTAAAAAGCTCCTTACTTCTGCTTTATTTTGCGGTTCTCTGAAATCCTGTACAACTTGTTGATTTGTCACAGTGGGTCTTATTCCTTCAGCAGAAATGTGATGTCCTAAGAAGTTAATTTCGGTGACACCAAATGAGCATTTCTTTTCATTCAGAGTTAAACCACTGTCGCTAAGCCGTCTAAGTACTTGGTGAAGTCGGGCATCATGCTCTTCTCTTGTTCGGCCACCTACGCGAATGTCGTCTTGACTGTTGGCAACACCCTCTATATCCTGTAAGAGATGTGCAATGACTCGTTGGAACATTTCAAATGCACATCTTATTCCGAAAAATAGACGCTTGTATCTAAACAGACCAAGATTGCAGGTGAAGACTGTTATCTTTTTAGACTCATCATTAAGCTCCATCTGATGGTACCCAGATTTCAGGTCAAGTGTTGAAATCGCGTGAATGGGGCACTTAACGCTTTTATGAGCAGCCAGAAGGTGTCGCAAAAGGCACGGTTGGCTGTGCATAGAGGGGTGCTGGTGCCTACACTTATGTATGGTAGCGAAAGTTGGGTATGGCAGAAGAGGCATCAAAGCCAAGTCAATGCAGTGGAAATGAGAGCGTTGAGAAGTGTATGTGGGGTGAGATTACAAGATAGAATTAGGAACAGTGTGATAAGGGAAAAGTGTGGACTGAGCGAAGATGTAGTGACAAAAATTGAGAAAGGTATGTTGAGATGGTTTGGACACGTGGAAAGAATGAGTGAAAGGAGGCTAACAAAGAGAGTATATAAGGGAGAGGTAGAAACGGGAGTTGGAAGGGGCAGACCTCGGCGGACTTTCTCTGATCAGATCGGGGAAATCCTGAAGAAAGGCCAGGTCAAGAGCACCCTAAACCGGCGAGCGTGTATGAGGAATGTTATGAAAGTGAAAAAAGCGAAAGAGGTATGTCAGGATCGTAGCAAGTGGAAATCCGTGGTCTCTGCCTACCCCTCCGGGAAATAGGCGTGATTATATGTATGTATGTATGTATGTATATGTTGAAAAGAACTTACATCCGTTTAAATCTGCTAATAGTTCTTCAAATGTTGGTAATGAAACACGTTCCCTCATTACTGATTCATTAGCCTTTCTCATATCAACAACAAGTCTATATTGACCTTCTTCTTTTTTCTTTACTATGTGTGAAGGAGAAACACAGGGGGTAGGTCCAGTTACTGGTTCTATAATGTCATTGTCTACTAACTCTCTAATCAGGTCTTTTTCTATGTTCCTAACATGAAAAGGTTGTCTTCTAATAGTCTGGGCTACTAATTTTACACGATGATCAATAGGTATTGACAATTTGAAATCTTTAAGCTTCCCTATACCCCTGAAAATGTTAGGATACTGGTTAGAAATGTCATCCTCATTTAGGATATTATTAACACAATTAACTTCTGGTCCTACTCTTAACAATCCCAGCTGGATTGAATTATTTTTACTTAACAGAGAAGGCCCTCATCCATTAAAAACAAGAATCTCTGCATCTACTGTAATTTTACTGTCAGGAGAGTACAATACTGTTTTAATAAATCCTAATTTTCGGACCTCCTGGCCTCCATAGGCGTAATATTTTTCAGCTGTTTTATCAAAGAGTTGACAATCCAACCCTGATCTCAAAAACATTTTGAACATATGTTTGTCTATAATATTTATTGGCGCACCCGTGTCTATAATAAAAGGAGAACATACATGATCACCTACTATAATCCCGAACTTACTGTCCTTAGAATTTATCACTGTAAACACTGAATTTACACTTTTTGACACACTTTTATTATCACTTTCATCGTCGGAACTGTCCGAATCCTCTGAACAGGATTCTATTACATATTTAACCATCTTCTTCTTTTTCTTTATGTCTTTCTTTATTTTTGTCTTGCAGCACTTAGCAAAATGACCTTTTAACCCGCATTTGTTTCATATTTCATTTGCTGCATTGCACTCTGCACTTTTAGCAAAATGTCCTCTCCGTCCACATCGGTAACATTCCACATTGCTGATCCTGTTAACACTCTCTTGTTCTTTGTCTTTTTCTTCTTTCTTTAAATTTTGGTTGCTAACCACCTTTTCATTTATTTATACTTTATTGCACATAAAATAAGTACAAATGGTTGACTTAATGCCTTAAGGCATTCTCTACCAGTCAACCACTGGGCCAAAAAGAGACGTTTGTTGGTGCAGGCTTTGTACTGTATTTGAAAATAATTAAACGATATCACTACCTACTATTTACAAATTAAATACTAATTATAGTATACCTATTATATTTAAATCATAAACTTAAACATATACTTTGTATGATACACTTACATACATATCTACGTATATATAGGTACTTATACATGTACCTACTGTGAAACATTACTTACATCTTTCAGACAAATGCTTGCGCAGCATACGCTTGAACGTGAATTTACTTTGAGCTTTTCTGATATTGAGTGGAAGGTCGTTCCACAGGCGTGTCGCCTGAACAGTATAGGAGTTGGTCAGGAAACCAGTGCGATGAGGGGGAATGGAAAGCTTAAGGCTACGGGAGGGACTGAGAACACCACCAGGGCGAGCAGTAACAAATTTAAATTTGGATCTGAGATATTCTGGTGTATTGGGATCAAATAGAAGAGAGTAAAATGTATCTAACAGTCTCAAAGACCTTTTCCATCTCGTAGAGTCTTGATATTTCCATGATTTTATTAAGTGTCAGGTCCTTTCCTTTTTTAAAATACTTGAGTTTTAGGGTTATGTCAGTACATCTCTCAATAACTTGATCTTTTATAGCATCCTCTTTTTCCTTAAAATCGCAAGATATGGCTTGTTTTCTTAACTTAACTATAAATTGCTCCATTGCCTTTTTAATATTACGAAACTTCTGTCGTTCATAATTAATATTTACGTCTGGTTCAAAATATGAGTCTAGTCTTTTTATACATTTTTCGTAGTCTGTAGTGCCGACGACCTGTTCGTCTTTTATGTTTTCATATATTTCTTGGACTTCTGTCCCTGCTTGATGCAGTAATCTCGCTACTTTCTGTTTGCCGTTAATCCAACCTGGCTCTCTATGTAATATTGAAAATTCCTCTTGCACAAACGCCATCTTTCTGGAAGTGTGCTTGCTTCTTTATATGGGTCAAATTTCGGTCCCGAGGACCCTGCAGCATAATCTTGAAACATATTATTCACCGCGTGTCTTCGAAGCGCGTGCGATGATAGGTTATGTATTTCTTATCCGCTTTAATCACCGACACACCGTAACATTCTCGTCGCCAAAATCGTTGTACGAGTTCTCAACTAAAAACACTTGATGTTTAAAACCACAGTTGTCTTTATTTATCGACTTTTACTTATAATCAGATTTAACTAACAATCTGTTAGGTTAGTTCAACTCGTCTCTTTCGCTCCTGTACCGTTAGGCGAGTCAGTGCATTAAATGGTTACAACGCGAGCGCACGTCTTTCATTTATCACAGTGGCGACGTCCGGGTTTTTTTAAAGTACTCACGCGATCATAATGAATTCGACGATCGGAAATCTACCTGTTTTGGAAGTCGGCAATGACTGAAAGGTGTTTAAGGAAAGATTAAGCATCTGGCTCAGTGCAAACGCAATAATTAAAACAGAAACGGGGGGCGATCGTCAACGCGCCGTGTTGCTAAGTGCACTCAACGAGTCCGCGTATAAATTGGTACGCGAACTAGTTTCACCAAAGACGCTGGAAGAACTGTCTTATGAACAAATTGTGAAAGAGGTGGACAAACATTTATTGCCAAAAAAGTCGCTTTTTGCAGAAAGGCACAATTTCCACAGGACCATTCAACAAGTGGACGAAGATTTAACACAGTGGGCTGCAAGAGTTCGTCAGTTAGCATCCGATTGCAAGTTTGGTTCCGTATTAGATAGCATGCTCCGCGATCGGTTCGTATTGGGCATGCAGGGCGGACCCGTGCGGGACCGATTGTTCACGGAAGATGCAGATACCCTCACGCTAGCACGAGCTCTAGAAATCGCCGTATCGTTGCACAGCGCGAGGACCGCCTGGAAACAGCAAGCAGCTGACGGAGTCGGTCGAGGTCTATAAAGTATCAAGAGGATCATCGTCTAATAGTGGTGTGGAATGTGAAGTGTGCGGGTACAGTAATCATACGGTCGATAAGTGTCGGTTCAAAGGTTACAAGTGCAAAAGCTGTGGCAATAAAGGCCACCTAAAACGTATGTGCAAGCGTAGGAAACACGTAAATATGCTGCATTCTATCGATGAGAGTAACGATGATGATGGTAAGAATGAGTCCGTTTGTTATTCTGATCATATTTGTAGTTTACGTAGCCATCATGGTGAGGAGATGACTTTGTCCGTTGAGGTAGGTGGGCAAAATATTACATTTTTGGTCGACAGTGGATCAGGTGTAACAACTCTTCCACTGCATGTGTATAAGCGATATTTCCCTAATGTTCCCTTAGCTCCGCCCGGAACAAGACTTAAATGCTATTCTGAAAATATTTTGGATACGGTAGGAGTTATGCGAACAACGGTAAAGTACGAAGGTGAAAGTAACTATATAAATATATATGTTGTGAAGACGGGGGCCTCAGCATTGCTTGGAAGAGATTTCTTTGCATCATTCAACTTACAGATATCTAAAATAAACTCTTGCGAGTCCTGCGATAGCCAGTCGGGAATAGATTTTTATACGGTAAAATATCCAAGACTTTTTAGTTCCCGGTTAGGCTGTTTAAATAAATTTAAAGTACAGTTATCATTGAAGCCTAACAGTCAACCGATTTTTTTCCGAGCTCGTACAGTTCCGTTTGCATTGAGGGAGAAAGTTGAAAAGGAAATTGATAGGTTAGTTAAAACGGGAGTACTTCAACCGGTCGACCATTCCGAATATGCGAGTCCCATAGTACCTATTTTGAAGCATTCCGGCGAAATTAGGTTATGCGCGCATTATTCAGTAACGCTTAATAAAGTGCTTCAAATAGAAAAATATCCTTTGCCTAAAACAGGGGAGCTTTTTGCTTAGTTGCACGTCGGGCAACAGTTTTCTCAGTTAGATTTAAGTCAAGCGTACTTGCAACTGAGTTTGGATAAAGATTCTCAGTTACTAACGACGATCAATACCCACAAGGTCTTGTTCAAATTCACCCGCCTCGTTTTTGGATTATCAAATGCCCCGGCAATATTCCAAAAAACCATGGAAAGTTTATTGCAGGGTATTGAAGGAGTGTTGTGCTTGTTAGATGATGTTTTGGTGACAGGGGAAACAAAAGAACAGCATTGCATGAGGTTAGAACAAGTTTTTAGTCGGTTACAAGAGGCAGGGTTAGTGTTAAACAGGGACAAATGTCATCTGTTTAAGGACTCTGTAACATACTTAGGTTTTGTTATCGACAAACATGGCATTCATAAATGCCGCAATAAAATCGAGGCAATGGTTTCCACAAAAGCACCAACGAACGTGAACGAGCTAGGGTCATTCCTTGGGCTAGTGAATTACTACCGAGTGTTTGTACCTAACGCCGCATCGATTTTGGGCCCACTGAACCGGTTGTTGCAGAAAGGGGTGAATTGGGAATGGACTAGAGAACATGATAACGCTTTCTCTAAGATTAAGGAAGAACTCGTATCAGAAAGGGTGTTAGCGCATTTTAACCCTAATTCAAAACTGGTGCTTAGTATTGACGCGTCCCCTTGGGGCTTAGGTGCCATTTTAGGTCAATTGCAGGGGGGGGGGGTTGAACGGCCGATTGCTTATGCCTCGAGGTCTTTAAATAGCGCTGAACGTAATTACAGTCAGATGGAAAAGAAAAAGAAATAATTTTTGGTATAAGACGTTTTCACCAATATTTACATGGGTTGGAAGTGCCTTTCATCCTTCGTACTGACCATAAACCTTTAATGTACATATTCCACAAAGTCAAGGTTACGCCGATTTCACGCCGAAAATACGCCGCCGCCGCCATTTTTTTGGCAAAAGCCGCCGCCGATCATTTTTTAATCGGCGCACACGTCTAGATGGTACTATACTACATATAGCTAAAATAGTTTCGCTACCCAGGCTGTACGGTTACCCTGTACCAAATGTAATGACGAAACATGTAAACAAGCGAGTATAATTTCTTTCTAGTATAAAATTATTATTTTATAATACAAAAGTAAGTACATTTGCACTGGATTTAGTATTTTCGTACCAAATAACAATAATTAGGATTTTAAAATTTAAGTACAGTTAGTGTCGTTATAATTGTTTTCAATATTCTTCACGAAGGATCAAGATTGTTTAATCCATCATTGTAGTGCGAGCGAGAGGGAAAACGTGGTAGAAGGGATCGGCATACTGAGCTCGCACAGCCCGCCGCAGCGCGTAAAATACCTAAACTCGCTCAACTCCGAAATGTAATAGCGCTCTTAACGTGATATGCGCACATTAGTATAAGTCATTCAAATAGTTTTGCAAATTATACGGAAATATTTAGCGAGACATTTCTTTAACCGAAACTAATGACAGCAAACAATGGGTCGTGTCGTACGTAGTAGTTGAACATTTTGAAAACTAGGTGTAGCAGGCGCATGTACAGTAAATACAATACCCAGTGATTTCGATTGGCTGTGATAGGGCATAAGTCAATTGAAACAATGGCTGGGTGCGTTCGAGACATTGCTAACTGCAAAATATTTCAAAGATACCTACTCGTACATACTGCATGTATATAGACACTTTGTTTAATATACATTTAATGGGTCTCTATTGTTTGACGTAATTATTGAAAGTCATAATGTAATGATTGTCATATTATCATTAGTCATAATTTGGTTTTTCTCAGAAACGCGTAACTTTTCAGGATTGCCATAAAACAAACCTTATTTTTTTTTGAAGAGGGGAAAATGCTTTACGCATACCACCCGGCGCGGGGACGGGCCGAGATGGTTATGTGAGACTCCCCATAAAACAAACCTAACCTAACCTAACCTATCTATAGGATAACCCGAGGAAAATCCTGATAAGTTAACGGTTTCGGAATTATGACTAATGAATGATAATATGACAATCATTACATTATGACTTTCAATAATTATGTCAAACAAAGGGACCCCACATTTAATTCATACCTGAATCCAATCTATAGGCACATGTTTATTATTATCCTTTACCTACTGATACATCTGGAGCATCGCTTTGTATGGGTGTGAGACGTGGAGAATGCGGCAGAAAGATTGGAAGCGATTGGGGTCTTTTGAGATGTGGTTGTAAAGAAGAATGGAGAAAATAAGTTGGACGGAGAAAAAAACGAACGAGGAAGTGCTGCGAATTGTTGGAGAGAAGAGAGACCTACAGAAAACTATAGAGAATAGACGAGGCCAAATGATAGGTCACTTGATAAGACACGACACTTTCTTTAACACTATATTAGAACTATTAGAAGGCAAGATCGAAGCGAGACGAGGAAGAGGAAAACCACGGCAAGCTAC
Source organism: Cydia strobilella (assembly GCF_947568885.1). Taxonomy (NCBI): domain Eukaryota; kingdom Metazoa; phylum Arthropoda; class Insecta; order Lepidoptera; family Tortricidae; genus Cydia; species Cydia strobilella. Next base: position 23,205,754 of record NC_086068.1, read on the forward strand.
ACACAACAACTGAAAGCAAAAGCAAATGTCGTGTCTTACAGGGACCTAGAGTACCTGGCCGAGGTCCGCGAAAACTGGCGCATACTCTACCGACAAGACCTATCAATGCTATCATGCTCTTAAATTATGATGATAATGACCTACTGATATCTTTAAATCAGATAGTAAACTATGATCCTTCCGGCCGATTTCGACTAGTAAACTTACTAAAACATTATCTAGTCCAGATACTTAATTAACTTAATAAAATTAATTGTAAATAAAAACCGGCCAGTTGCGAGTCGGACTCGCGCACGAAGGGTTCCGTACCATTAGGCAAAAAACGGCAAAAAAATCACGTTTGTTGTATAGGACAAATATTTATTTTATTCTGTTTTTAGTATTTGTTGTTATAGCGGCAACAGAAATACATCATTTGTGAAAATTTCAACTGTCTTGCTGTCACAATTCATGAGATACAGCCTGACAGACAGACAGACGGACAGTGGAGTCTTAGTAATAGGGTCCCGTTTTTACGGTACGGAACCCTAAAAAGTATTAATTACAAGTGATAAAACACTCCAGCAGTAGGCACCACATATAGTAAAAATAAAATACTTCGCATTTTGTATGTTTTACTTAGCTGAAATGATGATGATTAAATAATTTAATCAGTTTTGCCTGAACCAGAATAACAAATTTACTAACACCAAAGAGGATATAATAGGATAGAGCGGTACTGTCATAGTAAATTTTGTAGCCACAGTAAATTCACTGCCATCTATCGACACACGATTAAAACTAGAAATAAAAATATCAAAAAATGTATTTATATATGGATAAATGTTTTTTTTCCTTTACAATATTTGCATTAATTATTTTTATATGATTTTTACCCATGTTTTTTCACGGATATGCGTTAAAATTGTTAAATAACAAACCAAACCGTCAACGCCATCTATACGAGAGTAGGCCAAAGGTAGTGGCGCCATCTGATCGAGAATAAAATTTTCTTGATTTTTCGAGGCACGTTTTTTCCTTAGACTGTATCAATCTATTACGGAGTTATATCTTTCTTTGCTAACACTAAATTCTCTTAGGCGAAACTATTTTTTTCGGTCTGCTAAGGCATAACTTGTTTGGTCTAGGACATGTCCTAATAAGTCAAACTAATATCAGGGTTTGTCGGTAATATACATATGTAATTAACTATAATATATATATATAGCTATAGATTAGAGCGATATAATGTAAAATACAGTCTTTTTTGTTTGCTTCTTCAGGGTTGTTAGTCCCCATCCCCATACCTAGTCAAAATTTACCTTTAAACAAAAACCTTTATAAATTATTAAGGCGCAGGATATCCGAATCAATTATTAGAAAACAACCTTTCATACCACCGCGATTCGTCATTGTCATAATTGATACGGTACGATATCAGCAACAAGTTTGTATAATAAGACACAAGAACGACGCCTGTCCACGGCTGGTGTATGTTAAAGACGTGACATCTATACAACATCTACGCTGTCATAAAGGCTGCAAACGAAACAAGACGGTTTCAACAACATATTCCTATAACTACCGAGAGCCGGTGCCGTTGTGCTGCTTCCATTATGTCCGCAGTAATGTTCGTCTCGACTCGTCTGATGTGAACGAGATAATTGCTGTGTGTGTTGACTTATAGGAAATACATAACTGTAATAGAACATTGTATTTATCTAGCCTTACTAGATTATTATGACGTTCGTTCTGTAAAACAAAACATTGTTACTCTAGTGTCATTGACAGCATCTAATAAAGTAGGGATACTTTAAAACAGAGTATATATTATATAATCTGTTTTAAAGTACCAGTAGTAGTGTTGTAGGTCAACACGTCGGAGCGGCTGTGAGATTGTCGAGAGGTGAGTCTGCGGTAGCCAGATCCCGGTAATCCGTTCAGCAGGCCGCCGGCGTTATGACATTTTACATTTCCAACCTGGAGCAGGTCACGCTCTCCGTCCGTCTTGCGACTCCACTCTGGCCGGCCAGTGAAGGCAAGCACAGAGGCGAGGGCCAGAAAGGGCTCGCCACAAGCTGCCCCCGCGTACTTATTATTATTATTATTTGTATCTTTATAAACTCACGGGTATATACATCCTGGTCATTTTGTGACTCAGTGGGCCGTCATTTTGTTCTAATCGATCTCTCTCAAAAAAACTGGCTAATGCTGGTATGTTTTTCTCAATCAGGCTTTGTAGCGGTAGTTTTTGTGAAGAAAAAGGACGCAAAAATATTATAAACAGACCTTTAGCTCTAACCCGCTTCCACAAAATCCACTGTCTTCGCTTTCGGCCATAGCGAATTAGTACTGAAGAAATTACATACAGTTTCGTTACGTTGGTCTTCTCGGTTGACCATGATTTTAAGGGAAAGAATCCAATGCCCATGCAACTTACCGGAATAATTCACAGATATAGACTTTAAATTGGCAGTAAGATATAATTTCAGTTTATTTTATTTTTTTACTTTATACATGTTCAAAACTATGTCCAGATTTCATTCCGCGTACGTTACTTTTTGGCGTAGCCTGTTTTTATTTAGGTAGTCATAGGGCTATCTATAGACATAACCCGCCTAGTGGATTGTCTGACATCTGAGCAAAAGTTATGAGCGCCCACTAGGCGGGTCCCTGGCAGTGACTGTGTTATTAAAAAATAAATCGTATAACTACAGACCTACAAACCAGCAATAGGCTTAATAGGAATTTATGCAATGCCTACTTGACCACAAACTAATTAGCGTTTGGGACTTGAACATTACGTAACACATTTATGACTTGCAGATGCAGACACCTAGTCACCATAAAATGCACAAATTATACATGTATACTTAACTAAGTCGTTATTACCGTAATAATTAATCTCAGTACTTATATGATTTTCCTTTAATAGGTAGGGTTGCCTTCAAGTAACAGTTACATGACATTAGCTTCCCATATATCGAAGCAAACCAGGTGCTCACTTGAATCTGGGCTCAAATATATTTGCAAGTCGTTAAAGTAAATATTATGTATACAGGTAAGCTGCGAAAACTATAAAAATATATCTAATTATTAAAATTAGTATTATACTGTAAAGTAGTGTAAACTAACAATACATTGTTATCTGCAGGGCCTAGTCCTAGCCTCTTACCATGATACCATTAAACTACAAAAAAAAATGAATAAGTACACTCGTACCTAACTAAGTAACATACTCATGTTACTTAGTTGGTCTTAGTATGAAAGCAGTAAAACAAAAAATGTGTAAGTAAATACCTAACAAATGGGTACAAATAACCAATATCGTAGGCTTGTTTACCTAAACAATAGAATCTCTAAGCGCGTGATGTGTGTTTATCGGTTCTTAGTGAGATATAATTTTAGGAGTATCGTGGTAGAGGGAGCGCCGGAGCGCTCGTCGCATGCAGGAAGCGATCTCTCATTACGTTTTTTTATGGAGTGTTCGTTGATCTCGCGCAGCTCGGCTCCTACATGTTGTTCTTTCTCGAAACGCGCCGAGACTGATCATTTCTTATTATTGGGATTTTATTCAAGCTATAAACTGTTATTTTTTCAACGCATTACGTCATTTGAGCGTCTGATTTCGTTATTATGGCGATTCTAAGAACTTTAAAATGTGATTTGTTTTAGTCCGTACAAATGAATCATCAAATTTTGCATTTGTTTTGTTTAATTTGATACAAGCGTACACAAAGACGCGGTCTCATTATTATTATGTCTATGATGTGCGTCAGTTGCAACGTTCTTCGAACATCTCAGCTCTCGGTATAAACAACGAGTAGCCTTACTCCGTCCCACCCACCCCGATGATTTGTCTGAGCGACAGGTGCGTGTAAATGCTGCGTCTCGACTTGACTAGCAGCAATAACTAACTTAATTTATGCCTATATATTATTATAGAAATTTGGACAAGACAGAATTACTCTTCAATAGGTCGTACACGTAGGCCGTGTACACCATGGCGTATCTAACACACAGTAACTCGACCAGGACAATAATAACGATAGTAATTAACTTCCGGCTTTGTGATCCGGGGACTTATCTGCAGTGAGTGCCCAACAAACGTGCTTAACTTTACTGTGACCTAATTATTACCTAACTACCTATACGAAAATTTTACAATAAATGTAAGATTGGATAGTTTAAGTTTAACATCGACAAAATGCCTGTCTAGCCAAGAAGTCAGTAACACTTAGGTTCTTTACTTTATAGGAGGAAATATATCAGTGATATAACTATACCTATACAAAACTTTGAGACATACAGTTTAAACTATTGTCTTTAGGTATCATTTAAATATTAAAAAAATATGTACGTGTGGTTGTTTTTTTTTTTTAATTTAAATATAATGTTGTTTTTTTAATTATCTTTTATTTGTGATGCTTTCTATATTTCGTGTCTGACAAACAAACAAAAACCGGCCAAGTGCGAGTCGGACTCGCGCACGAAGGGTTCCGTACCATTACGCAAAAAACGGCAAAAAAATCACATTTGTTGTATGGGAGCCCCACTTAAATATTTATTTTATTCTGTGTTTAGTATTTGTTATTATTAGTATTTGTTGTTATAGCGGCAACAGAAATACATTATCTGTGAAAATTTCAACTGTCTAGCTATCACGGTTCATGAGATACAGCCTGGTGACAGACGGACAGACAGACAGCGGAGTCTTAGTAATAGGGTCCCATTTTTACCCTTCGGGTCCGGAACCCTAAAAGTTACGTATATCTTTCATATTATTGTTTTTAAAAAGCCAAAACGTGTGGACCGCGAGCCAGGCGCAAATTTCGTCAGTCATCGCCTCCCGGGCGAAAACTCGTATAGCGGTTAACGGCTATGTATGATGAACCCTCGTGAACGTCAGCTGCCGCTCCGTTGGTGGGTTGAGAAATGGCAGCTTCCGAAACGCGTAACACGAACTTTCCACCGCGATACAACCGACTGACGATTTGTTTTATTAACAATAGCATCTAAACTATCATCTGACAAAGTATCAAACGGGAGGAGATGACGCCGATGCCTAAAAAGAATTTTCTTTTTTACATGTTCATGTGACCAGCTGTCGGTCTTTCCACAGCGATACAATCGGCTGACGATTTTGTTTATTCACAATAGCATCTAAACTATCATCTGACAAAGTATCAAGCGGGAGGCGACGACAAAAATGTTTTTATAGACTTTATTTGCTGCCATTCCTCTACCCACCAACGGAGCGGCAGCTGACGTTCACGAGGGTTCATCATACATAGCCGTTAACCACTATACGAGTTTTCGCCCGGGAGGCGATTGGTCATGGAAATCTGTTCCTGGCCCGCGGTCTAGTGTATTTTATATTGACCAACTCGTCAATATTGAATAGTTCTTATCCTTATGCAGACACAAATGGATTAAGCTATCAAAAAGCCAATTTAATTTATAAAATCATGAAAGGTTGTTGTTGTTGTTTTATATGCCTATTGTCATTATTTTAGAATTCTACTATGTCTGTCTGGGGTCTGCGTAAACAGGTCATGCATAGGTATTTATGTTTTCCACTTTGCAACTGGAATCAACACCAGTAAATTATTAATTAATTATTATTGTATTTATTGTATGTATAGACCCAATTAATGAATGGTCGGATTTTGAGTCAGCATGAAATAAATGCCATAGTTTTTGTTTCGTTGTCGTGCCGGTGATGGGTTAACGGTAACACGGCGTCTGATATATACCACTATCGGTGCCCTATACAAACTATAGGTACATATCTACTCCAGTAAAATGTGCCAAGTGTAACGGTAGGTATTTGGAACGGCATATGCGTACATTACATTATATTTATCTCTAATGCCGACTTAATTTAATTTACTCATTTGAACTCATTAGCTAATGTCGATCGATAATAATTGATCACAATGATTACTAAAATGTATTTTCAACGATGTTTCAAAATTGACGAAACATACAGTATAGTCTCAGTGGCTCACCAGTCTCACCACAAATAGCACGTTTGCGATTCTAAATCGGACGCTGTGTATGTGCTGTTGAGTACGAGTTGATGCTTGTATTGTAGTGCGGTGCGATTCATTCTGCTTTCTCTTATCTGCACAGTGCACATGCCATGAGTATAGTCTATTTTAAATTTGTCATAACGCGACCGCTGTCACGTAGATAAGCAAAAAAGATTTAAATTAATATTAATTGTTACGTGATCTACTATTTAAATGTTTTTATCATATCAGTCTACCTACACAGTGGAAGTAAGTACATAATATGTACTATATTATAATACGTTGATATTCTCGTAGAAACGGTTGCTCTCATGTCGGGGCAGCGGCTGGACAGGTAGTCGCCATTGTTTACAACTTACAACGGTTTTTTGTTTAGTTTTGTGTTGTGGTTGTGGCCTTCACTGGAATGATTGGTATTTATGTCCTTGTTTGGTATTTGTACAATACAATTCATCAAATTATAAATTGATTACTTGTAAGTAGTACCACCTTTTATTCAGCCATACCTCTGCCTTTTCAAAACAGTTTTCCTTACAGAATATATGATATATCACCAACCGGTTTACGTGCTAAGTTATTTTTACATGTTGGGGTTATAAGTTATAACACAGTAAAGTGAAGAGAAAACAAGTAGGTATATCCTCCACATACCAAAGATATATGTAACTCCGTATAAGATAAGTAAAGTCTAAGGAGAAAACGTGCCTCGGAATATCAAGAAAAAGTTATACTCGAATAGATGGCGTCACACCTTTGGCCTGTACTTGTGTAGATGGCGTTGACGGTGTCTGATATTTAACAATTGTACCACATATCAGTGAAATAACATGGGTCAAAGTCATATGGCGTTCTAAAAATAAACAAAAAAACATTTATTCATATAGGAATGCACTTATTTTTTAGCTACCCTGTATACATATATACATATTTTGATATTTTGTATATTTTCATTTTTAGTTTTAATCCTTTGTAGATAGATGTCAGTAAATTTACTGTGAGTACAAAATTTACTACGACAATAACCCTCTATACTATGTGTTCTCTTTGCCCATACCGTACTCAACAGTAAATTTATTAAGAGCTCTTTAATGAGTATTAAACTCACTGATAGGTACATTTATCACTAGTTTTATAACTAATTCATAAGAGATATAGTAAGTACCTGATCACGGGGTACCGTGCAGTTGACAATAGTCCATGACGGGTGAGCAGCTGGGAGACACTCGCAGAAAGTTTTGTACCGGTTACACAGTCCGAGTGAAGTGTCCGCACACACGAGTGAGTCAAATGCCACAAGAAACAACAACGCGTACAGTCGCGACATGGTGCCGCGGCGAGCGCGACCGACCGCGCTTGACGACCGACATGCACAGACTGTGAGTGTGATCCGCACTCCGGCATCCGCACCGCCGAGCCGCCGACCGGCTGGCTGTCTCTCCGCTCTAGTGATGCCACTTGTTAACAACATCCCACATTTATCGACATCGATGGTTTGTTTTACCTATTACTGATTATACACTAACTCACGTTAAATGATAGCGCTATGTCGAAACGACGTGATCGCGAACAAGTGTTAATTGGTTAATTAGGTTGACGCCAATTCAAACAAATGGTATGGTTTTACTGACTTGTACGAATAGGAAATATTTTTTTACATCACCAATTCGAAAAAGGGGTTTTTCTTCCCTGCTAGGAGGGATCAAAGTGGCACTTTTCTTCCCTGCTAGGAGGGATCAAAGTGGCACTTTTCTTCCCTGCTAGGAGGGATCAAAGTAACACTTTTCTGTTCTAGGACACTATTTTTGCATTTCTTTGCACATTATTTTTTTAGCTTATATAATATTTTAAACATCACAATTACCTCATAGGTGATGTGAAAAGCCGTATGTGTCACATGATAGCAAAATTATTTCCATCTTGGGCGTAACACACTTGAATCCCTCACTACGCTCAGGATTCTACTTTAGAATCCCTCGTTACTCTCGGGATTCTATTATAGAATCCTTCGCTTCGTTTAGGATTCAATGTACACCCTCGCCGTAAATATGTCATTTTGTACCCTTGTCTTGTAACACAATCTACTACTATTTGTTAGGTACAGAAAAGCTCAGTATGATAAAAAATATTAAGCAACGTTAATATTTTTTTGCGTGATAAAGGAACGGGCTCAGATTATACTAGCCGTTAAATAAACAATTTTCAGAAAAAAAACAATATTAGCACAAAAATATTAAGCGTAATTATTTCAACAGGCTTATTATACTAATTCTAACTTGTCTTCTTCTTCTTCTTTTCGTGTCGATGGTTTCAGACTGTGCGGTACCGATAAAGGTAAAGGTAGCGACATTTATCGCCCTGTCTGTCGCATCACGGAGGTCCCGCTCAGAGCAGGCTTGCGGGCACGCTGGACAGGACATCATGTGCTCCATCGTTTGTGGAGCCGTCTCACATGGGTATTGGGTGTCTGAGCCGCTGTCTGAGCGGGAAGCGTTTCAGCGTGTAGGACGTAATCGTCAGGAGGGGCGCGGGTACTTTCCCATTGGGCAAGTCGATTCTGGGACGGCGGAATTCGGATGGCTGCAGTACACCGCATAAAGCTCCTACGGCTCTTCAGACGAGACGGTGGTAGCTTGTGGCCGTGGAGAGGATGCCTTGGGTCTTGTTCCTGCTTAAATTTTTCGACGCTACACGCCACTTCTCTGCGGGTTTCCGGGGGCGCAATTCCTGCCAGAGGGTATAGCTTATTATTTAAGCGTAGTTGGTTTAAGGCATTCGGTGATTATGCGGCAGGTGTCATTGAGGGCCGAGGTCGAGGTAACTTGTCCTGCGTGGGTATAGAGCGGGGCCACACCGGGCAGGCGTATTCACCGGCTGAATAGCAAAGTGCCAGACCAGTATTGCGAAGAGTGTGCGCGGAAGAATTGAAATACGTCCTTGTCCGTCTTAAAAAATAGAAAATATTATTTTGGTGAGTTAAATTAAAACTCATCTATAAGAACTATTGCTGCTGTATTACAAATTCGCTAGATAAATGTCAACATTAATTTGTGCAATGTGCAAAAATAAGCTACGCCAATCAAGTACTAAATGCATAAACGTTTTTTTAAGTTTTACCTTATAACTGGGTCCGCTAAGCCACTATATATTTATGTGGGTGGAGATACAAGTATACATACATGTAGTAGTTATTGTAAAAAATAAAACAGTGACGAAGTTGTGATAGGCACCTTGTTAAAGATTCCTATCATTTGTTATGAATGTTTGTTCGGCCCAGGCTTTTTGGATTCATTGTTAGTACTGACCCTGAAGCATAATATACTGAAATAAATAAATCGTAAGGACCTATCGTTTTGAGTACCTACAAATACAAAATACGCATTGGGAGCCATTGGGGGATATGTGGGACTCCCTCCTGCAGCCATCCTCTCCTATTGGAGGAGGAGAGCAGGTATACCCACTAAAAGCCACTCCGGCGTCACCCTTCTTACCGTTTTGAAGGAGCCATGGGATGCCTGAGATTCTACCGTGACTCCTTCCGGCGGCCCTGGCTTATCTTACGCCAGAGTAAGATAAGCCCACACCGATGGAAAGGAGAGTCAGAGACGCTTGACCCTCCGCCAATCGTAATGAGTACCTGACTCAGCATAGTGTATTAGAATATAATAGAAGATTATACAAAAGGTTAGAGCCAATGACTTATCGATAACAAGCTAGCCGATACGTTCACAGCACATGACTTGAAGTTGAAACACAAAGTAGAGGTCGACGTGTGTTGCGTTTACACTGGCAGCCCTGATGCACTTTATATCTTTGCTCCTGCTGCCTGCTGCGTAATTAGCACTTAACAGAAGACGGGGTCACTGTTTATACTGCTATCTATTTCATCAACATTGTCTTCATTTCAAGTGAGCTTATAAGATTGATGATCAAAAGCGGTTTAAGCTTTTATTTAAGTATGCTAAGCTTATGTTTGTAGGCAATGACATATTAAAAGTATTAAATCTTATATGCTCGTATCTACGATGTAAGTTTTAGGCCAAGCAATAAGAAGGTATAGAGGGAAATGCAAGGAACACAATTCTTAACTTCGTAGCTTTGTTTGGACTAGTCAGGAGATGAACATATCAAAAGTCCCCGGCTGTAACCCTGGTGATGGGGGGGGAGGGGGATTTGAAGGTTCCATTTTTCGGTTTTTCGATTATATCTCGGAAACTATGCGTCTAAGCGACTTGGCCACTTATACAAAATGAAAAGAGATTTAATTTGTTACAAGTTTTATTCAGTCAAGTTTTTCGATATCTTGTATAGTTTTTGAGATATCCGCTCTTGAAGGTTTATTTAGGGCTCTCATTTTTATCTTGATTATCTACATCAGTAAAGCTGCTAGGCCGGGTTTGGTAACGTTTTCGTATAAATCGGGGGTGCTGAATTCATTTACGGTATCAACAATACACCTTTCCGAAGTAAAAACATATAAACTTTAAACAAATAACTTTTTTTAAACTCCTCTTCACGCTTAAACCGCTGAACCGATTCAGTTGAAATTTGGTAAATGGGTGTTTTAAGTCCCGCGACAGGATATAATATAGTTTTTATTTCAAAAATTATACTTTGAAGGTGTGAAATTTGGTGTGAGGAGAATTCAGCTTCTTCGCCGAAGTTGAATTCCTGAGGTTAATACTGTTTAAATTTAGGTTTGAAGTCATGTTTGGTATCGTTATCAACTAAATCAAACATGTAGACCATCCCAAATATTATTTAAATAGGTTCAGCGGTTATTGATTCCCCATACAAATTTCCACCCCACTTTTCACACCCTTAAAAGATGATTTTGGTTATAAAAACTATCCTATGTACTGTCCCGGGACTCAAACCATCTCTGTACCAAATTTCAACGAAATCGGTTCGGCGGTTTAAGCGTAAAGAGGAGTTTTATAAAAAAATATTTTTTTTTAATTTTGTTTTTACTTAGGAATGGTGTCAATGTTGATACCATAAATGAATTCAGCACCCCCGATTTATACGAAAATGATCCCAAACCCGGCCTAGCAGCTTCACCGATGTAGATAATCAAGATAAAAATGAGAGCCCTAAATAAACCTTGAAAAGCGGATATCTCAAAAGCTATACAAGATATCGATAAACTTGACTAAATAAAACTTGTAACAAATTAAATCTCTTTTCATTTTGTATAAGTAGCCAAGTCGCTCTGACGCATAGTTTCCGAGATATAATCGAAAAACCGAAAAATGGAACCTTCAAACCCCCCTCTCCCCCCAGCACCAGGGTTATGGCCGGGGACTTTTGATATGTTCATCTCCTAACTCGTCCAAACAAAGCTACGAAGTTAAAAATTGTGTTCCTTGCATTTCCCTCTATAACTTTTTTTGGGCATTTATTTCCTGGCCTATTTATCACTGTTAGAAGTTAATAACCTTAAGATTTTTATGCATTTGTCTACTAGCCACGTGAGAACTATTATTTGTTATAAAGGAACGCCCTATAAAGTCTTTGTTTACTATTTGTTACCTCCAGATGCATCTCTACTGAACGTCAATTCCTTTCTGACTTCGTGACGGGAGCCGAGAGCACGGCCGGCGGGCGCCTGGCGCGCTGGCTGGCGCCCACCCCGCGGGTGGAGCCCGCCAAGTGCGAGCTGCGGGCACCCGCGACCCCGGTGCGCCCCGCCGCTCGGATCACGCTGCCCATACTTGTGCGAGACCAGTACGGAGAAAGTGTGGCGTCACCGGCGTTAAAAGTCGAGGTGTGTAATTGGTAACATTAAATTCTTATACTTATGTGAAAGTACCTTTTTAATATCACGTAATATTATTATTTTACTCGTTCTATGTAGGCATTTTAGTAAGACGATTTCACAATCCTCTGTTTTTTTAGCGTTTAACCGATTGGAAACTTAATCTCGCGGTAATGGCCATTTTAAAACGGTTTCGTTTAGAAGTTGGGATCATACCACAGATTATATAATAGTTCTTACGAACAGATACTTATCTCTCAAAGAACACGCAAATACCTACCGTTTTGATACCTACACAAAAATACAATACACAATAATACAAAACCTTCAACGCGCCGCTCCCCGCACCGCGCGTACCGGCACAACGCTAGGGTTGCCGACGCTTCTTTCAAACACTTAGGTGTCTTAAGGGTCCCACTGACTATCAGTCCGCCGGACGATATCGGCCTGTCAGTTAGAACAAAAATTTGACAGTTCCGAACAACTGACAGGCCGATATCATCCGGCGAACTGATAGTCAGTGGGCCCCTTTAGGTAGATATCTAACTATAAATGTATCGTAAAAACATTACCTACATCTTTAAAACAACTTAATAGTACCTACGTAGCTTGTAACTATCGTAAAAATAATAACTGTAGGTGTAAGTACCTATATTGAGAATGTCTACTTAGTTTTACTCATCTGTCGAAAGAAGAAAAAACGATATTTTTTATTTGTTTTGTTGTTTCTGCATCCATCCACACTACAAGCTGTGTTATTTGTTCGTTACGAAGACATTACTTTGGCATAGCGCGCGGTGACGTGCATGCGTGAGCGCGTGTGGGAACCAACTGGCTAGCTTGAGTCCCGCCGGCGGGAAGCGAGTCGTAGGTATAAATCCGAGCTCGCGCGGAGAGTTCCATAGGCCTGATCATACTTACATTCTTGAAACTTGTAGTGCTCCATAAAGAAGGGTTATAAAACTCAACCGCTAAGGAAATAGGTTTGAAACTTTTACGCGGGACTAGTCCTGGGTGGGCTGGTTGCTTAGCCAACATGCCAATCGTTAACGCTCCGTAGCGTTCCATATTAGTGCGATTGTGACAGTTGCGTTTCGTTCGTTACGGAGCGTAAACGGTTGGCATGTTGGCTACGGACCCTGGGCGGGAGCTAGTTTTATACATAGGTATAAACGTATATGATACCTATACCTATATCGAATAGTTAACAATACCCGTTTAAGTATTTTGTTAATGAACGTAATGTTTCGCTAAATGATTTTACACAGACCAATAATAATTGGACTTTAGTGCGAAACTAGTAATTGTTGCCAATATCGAGATCACACATTTATTACCTTCATCAGTGCAAATCAATTTAACATGCTTGTTACGGATTCTTAATCAATCCATCACGAAATTCACAAGTGTCTGGTTTGGTTCCTACACTACAAGTTCCGTAGTATAATAAAATAAAGCATAAGTATCAACCTATATCTATCGGATGCAGGGTGTAAATATGATTAGTATGTAATAATCCGTTTAACGGCATAACCGGTATCATATTCTGATTAGGTGAAAGAAAAAAAAGTGTAAAACAATTAGGAACAGGTTGTTCGATTTTTATATCTAAGGACTAATCCCGATAAGGTCTAGTTTACCCTCTGGGTTGGAAGATCAGATGGCAGTCGCTTTCGTTAAAACTAGTGCCTACGCCAATTCTTGGGATTAGTTGTCAAACGGACTCCAGGCTCCCATGAGTCGTGGTAAAAATGTCGTGATAACGCGAGGAAGATGATGATGATGACATCAAAAATATTTACCACTGTTATACTTTTATGTATCTATTTTTATTTAACTACCTACTCTTTTCTGTATTAAAGAATATGTTTATTTGACTAAAGTAATAAATAAGAACCTCTGTACGGTCTACATACCGCACATTGCCATCTCAGCGAAATTACTTACAATTGCGATGGCAATAAAATACGATTCAGTACACGTTCATCATTAGAACCTCGTATAATACAAGCAGAATAGCATACCCACCAAAAACATTTTCATGTAAAATGTTGCCAAGATGAAACCATAAGGCTCGCACTGTAAAAAAGTTATCAGATCTCATGTAGAGCCAAGCCAACTCTATAAGCCCTAACTTCACAAACTCTACACCTTAGTCAAAATATGTGGCTTGGCCGTTTCGTTACTACAAGAACCTACTTATAACAAAAAAACCGGCCAAGTGCGAGTCGGACTCACACACGAAGGGTTCCGTACCATTAACTATAAAAACGGTCACCCATCCAAGTACTGACCCCGCCCGACGTTGCTTAACTTCGGTCAAAAATCACGTTTGTTGTATGGGAGCCCCACTTAAATCTCTATTTTATTCTGTTTTTAGTATTTGTTGTTATAGCGGCAACCGAAATATCATCTGTGAAAATTTCAGCTGTCTAGCTATCACAGATCACGAGATACAGCCTGGTGACAGACGGACAGACAGACGGACAGCGGAGTCTTAGTAATAGGGTCCCGTTTTTACCCTTTGGGTATGGAACCCTAAAAAGTAATGAACAGTGAATACATTTTTCACCTTACGCCCATGTGACGATAGCGAAACGCCCAAGGCACATAATTTTGACTAAGGTGTAGAGTTAGAAGTTTGGCTCTACATGAGATCTGATAAGTTTTTACAGTGCGAGCCTTATGGTTTCGTCTTGGTAACATTTTACATGAAAATGATTTGGTGGGATTTCACTTCTTTTTGTAAGTTGCTTATGATGGCATACCAGTTTCCTAATCCGAATGTTGCCATAAGGCTTTACAATGCATACGTTCGCAGCAGACTGGAATTTGGCGCTATAGTTTGGGATCCCCACGAAGCAAAATATATCCTAAGTATAGAGAAAATACAGCGCAAATTTGCTAGGTTTATATACAGGCGTAAATATGGGTACTACCCCTATATGTATCCGTCACTATTTGTTACGGCTATGGTCGGATTGGACACTCTGGAATTGAGAAGGAAGTTGTTGCTCATAGTGCACTACTATCAGCTTCTAAATAATAGAGTTGACAATCCGAGTGTGCTAGGGCAGATAGGATTGCACGTCCCCGTTCTGAGGCGCGGAGGTGGCGCAGCAGTGAAACCGCGGCGACGCCCGCACCCGTTTGCGAGGAGCGTTGCGCGCACTCGACGGGGTGGTAATGCTCCCACGCGGAGAGCACTTTTGCTGCTGAACAAATTGTACGCGCATGTTGCTGATACAGATATATTCCACGATAGTATGGGTGTTTTCGTGAGACGTGTTGGGCTGTGTCTTGGCAATTGTAACGCAATATAGGTGGGCAATTAATTTTAATTTGATTTGATTTATACATGTGTAATTTTAATATGATTGATTTATAATATGAGTGATTTATATAAACTTGATAATTTTAGGAATAAGGTTTAATGTGCAATTTGAATTATTTATAATGTAATTTAATCATATGACTGAGTACAATTGGTAGTTTAAGAAATGATTTAAATTATAGTTTGACATGTAAATTAAAATAATGTAATATAATGTAATTTAATAATATGATTTATTGTAGTATGTAAGTGCTTTGGTTTATAACTGTAAACTTGCATATTTGGAAATAAAATAATAATAATAAATAAATAATAATAAATAATGACAATCTTCCATCCCCTAATTTAAAGGGTGGGGTGTAATTTACTAATAATCCTGATATATGTATTTTATTATTCATAACAAGGAGTTCCTATCAAGATTCAGACCTCTAGGATCAAAATTTGCGGGTGTCATATAAACTTTCATCCCCTAGTTTAAGGGGTTGGGGGGTAAAAGTTCCATGTATTAATTTTTGTTGTTGTTTGTGTACTAATACTACCTTACATACCAAATTTCAGCTTTCTAGGACTTAGGAAGTACCCTAGAATGTTGATGATCATCAGAGAGTGAGTGAGTGAGTGAGTGAGTGAGTGAGTGAGTGACCAAATCGGGGTTTTTAAGATATCAATAAAATCTAAAGAATAAGACCTATGCAGTTGAAAGTATTTATGTTTAATTAGTCTACTATCGACATCATATCCCGAGAATTTAGTTTGTCTGGTCGAATCCAAACCCAAGTTATTAGGGTTCAAAAAAACGACGAAGCGCTTCGAGTAAAGCGCTTCCCTTGGCTGGTCTTGGCGAGGCCACAAACGGGCCCCCAGATAATAATATACTATACAAATAGAAGAATGTACTAAGTACATATATTAGTTGCTGCTGTTGGTTTCGCTATAGGAGTTTATTTAGCAGCAGACCTTCAGTCAGTTAAAGTTTAAGTCTTATTATTCAATTGAGTGACAAATGTTCAATGTAGGTTCAAACCAGAATCGCCGTTGTTGTTTGTTAAATCACCGCAGTCGAATGCGATTGTTATGATTTAGAGTGGTTAACAGTTAATACTAAGCTTATTAGCAAACTATCGTTGTTATCTACTAATCGTGTTGCGGCGAATTAACTAACTACATATTTACTATGTAAAAATTTATTAACTTAATCAATAAATATATGCATAATTGAAACATATCCAAAAAATACAATACCCTAAAAAATACTACATTCAATAATCCATCATCCATCACTTAACATAAAACTATATAATACACAACAAAATGATACAACAAATATACACACACACACAAAAACACAAGTCATCATAAAAAAAACACAAAAAACCAAACCAATAACAACTAATCAAATTACCCACCACGAGTCATTCCAGGCGCAAAAGTTCCTAACGCGCTCGCTGCGTTTCCGTGTTGAATCGCAATAGATAACCTTTGCACCAGGAATGACCCGTAGCGGGGATCAAGACCCGTCTGGTGAGAGGTGTTGATCATTCCTTACTTACAGAGAGGTGTCTCTCTGTAGTTTGTAAGGTATTTAATTATTGTATTTTTTGGACATGTTTAAATTATGAATGTATTTACTATTTATGTAAAAAATTGGTATTAGATAAGTTATCTGTTTGGCAAATTTATTTTCTTTGATACAAAACAAAAACTTATCAATCAAAGGAACAAGTAGATTTCCACTTATGTGTTTAATTGGTTAATCAGGTTGTGGTGCAACGCCTAGTGGATTTGAGGGGTCGTCAAAGTGGAGCTGTCGCGTCGGCAGTCGGCGGCGAGGGGCGGCGGGGAGTGCCCGACGTACCCTATCTGCCCACCGTGCGCGATACCATGTGCTTCCACGCCATCACCATGATGAAGGTTCATTCTCCCTTGCAATCTATATTTAGATAAGTGATGCATGCGTTTGCATTTCAAGTGGAAACAAAATAACAGCATGATGGCATAACGCTTATGCTTATGTCCATATAGCTTGAGATACAATTTATATCTTTTGACGTCAACACCCAGGCTTACCAGAACTACTCTTTTGAGGAGCTACGCGTAGCCAGTGGAGCGTGGGGTGGCGGCGGCGACGGCAGCGGCGGCTGGAGCGTGTGGGGCTCGGCGGGCGGTGCGCGCGTACCGGCCGAGCGGCTGCCGGTGCGCGCGCAGCCCGACGGGTCGTACGCCGCCTCCTGGACGCCGCGTGCGCCCGGGGCCTACCAGCTACGGTGCACGCTCGACGAACTACCCGCACCGCAGGTTACTTTCATGCACTAACTCTGGACCTTTTACAAGTTGCTAGTCTAAATATTAATGGATTGTGTACCTTATCTTACTAGGCTTAACTATAACAATAAGGCATTCGATTGGATGGGAGTATAACATTAATAACCCTGGGTATTTTCTCTTATCTTACATTTCACCTTTTTTTTTCGTTATTTTTTTGCTCCTACTGAGTCCTACTGTATCGTTATAAATATCACTTGTTTTTTCTTAGTTCTAATTCTAATAAAGTTTTTGACTATGAATGAACCTATAAGAGTGTTAAACAGGAGTTGACCATAGAAGTGGTGGAGAGCAGCATGGAAGGGCGAGGCGAGCGTGGGCCGGGTGACGAGGCTGCGTCGCCGCCGGCGCGGCTGCGGCGCTTCGCGGCGCGGTTTAGCGCGGGCTTGCGCGTGCGCGCCAGCCCCAGCCTGCAGGCCGAGGAGCTGGGCCGCGTACCGCCTGGAACCACCGTCGCCTGCGTCGAAGAGGTCCATACTTAGTGCTTAGTGCTGGTAGAGAATGCCTTAAGGCATTAAGTCCGCCTTTTGTACAATTTTATATCGTGCAACAAAGTTTAAATAAATAAAAATAAATATTACCTTCCAAATATATCTTCAGGCTATGTGTTCTCAACGCTCACTTTTAACTATATTACAAAAAAAAACTACTTATTAGCGATCAGGCGTTCCTATATGTATACTTTTGTCAAAAGCTACACGAGTTCTGAATCCTACTCGTAGAATGGCTGAAACTTCCTGCCCCCTTTTACAAACGCAGTTGTTTTGAGGCTAAATTTAATGTTCTGTAATTTCCTTATAATATCTTATGCTAATTAAAAATTTATAATTTTGCTGAAAGTATTATATGTACATACTTACATATTGGTCCCATATTCATCAAAATTAGTTCTGATGATGGGATCCATGAGATCCATTCCATGATCCATTTATCAACAAATCAAGCATTTACAATCAAAATCAAAAACGCGACATTTGATGATAACTGGTGGAACTGCTGATGAATACCGAATACCAGAACATTAGGAATTGAGGGATCCGCACAAGCCTTATAAGCATACTTATAATGATTTTTTATTTTCATCTAAAAACCAAGCATTTATTTACATTTAAAGTGCTCTTTGGTGAAATGGAGTAGAATGGAACTCCCGCACGACAAGAAATGGCACTTCCAACTGTTTTGTGAAGTAGTTTTTTCTTTTAAATATTATGTTTCAGACGTTGCAAGTGTCCCAAAAAGACTTCAGATTTTGACTGTTATTTTTGACTTTTGTTGCTTTGCTTTGATACAGGTGGCTCATATAAGCAAACAAATGCTTACAAAAACAATTTCAATTGAGATCATTAAAAATTATCATATTATTCTAAAATTACGTGAGTCCTGTTCAAAGGGAATGTTTAATCTGAATCGTAGTATAATATTATACTCGACATTTGATTCTTAGTAAATAGAAATGAGTTTGATTAGAGGCAAAATACGATAAAACACAAGGATTATCTAGGCGTACGATAAGATTGCGTATATGTACTATCTAGTCGTACGTTACGATTGTATCTGTGTAAGGAGATGTGAATGAACATTGTCGGTGCACTGTGCAGGTGGTGAACAAGGATGGCACGTGGGTGCGGCTGGGGGCCGAGTCGGTGCGCGCGCACGCGGACGGCGGCGCCGGCGTGGCGTGGTGTCTGCAGCACCATCGCCACCTCGACCGCGCGCTGCTGCTACCCGTCGACGCCACCTCGCCGCCGCAGGTATCGCTCCGTCCCGTCCACTAAAGCCTATTCTCCACACCCAAGAAATCATTATGGCTCAAGTCAGGGCTGTACGGCGGGTGGTTATAGAAAATGATCGCACGAAAATTTTCCTATGAAATTTCCATTTTCATAACTGACTTGTCAACTTTGACTCGACGCTGTACTAAAACGGTTCGGTCAATCATAATTCGTTTATTTGTTTTTGAATTCTTAATTCAAATAGTTTGATACGACGATAGTTTTTTTTTTATAATTGTGAGAGATTTGCAAACGACAACGATAAGACTTAAAAGGCGGCCCTCGTAAAATTCCACGAATTTATTGATATATTTTAGATTTCAATTATGGCATTTTGCAACGGGCAACTGTATTACTGATAGCCTGATAGGAACAGTTCTTAGTTACATATTTTGTGAAGCACTTACATTATGATTACAGCGAGATTAAGCCACAGAATGTCGATCCCGAAATAAACAAGCAAATCAGCTGTTTACTCAACGTACGTTTAAACAAAGAAACCGTATACTTCAGTTGTAATGAAAGTGAATCAAAACAAAGTGGGGGTAGTTGTAAGTGTACGTGAACTGATTGTTTTCAGTCGGAGTACACGGGCATGTGGAGCGGGAGCGGCTACGGCGACGCTCAGGACGACATGCAGTCGTGGACGCACGAGGACGACATTGACATTGCACTTAACGGTAATACTCGTACCTGTTGCACACTCGCATTCACCTTTTATGACTACTCGGCAGCTAACTTTTAAATGTCATCGAATATTTACTTACTAATACCCATTATCTTAATATTTGCAGATATTAATAGCATTGATGAACGGAGGTTTCCCTTTTCCGTCCAATGTGATATGGCCAATGATGTAAGTGGATTTGAGTTTTATATCTTATGTACCGTCAACTGGGGTGAATAGGGATAGCTAGGGTGAATAGGGACAAAACTTAAAATGAGATTTACCTGACCGTTTCTTAATAACTACCTACACAAATTGTATCATCGATTGAAAACCAGGGCTCGGAAACCGGTCTCAATGCTCAAACCGTTATCGCTCATTCGCCCGGGAACGAAAAGGATTTCGTTTCCGTTTGCGGTTACAACAGTTCTTTTGAGATAACGGTTTACCCCAATTCGTTCTTATTTCGTTCGACATAAACCGGTTAAATTGACAATGTCGCAGCAAGTTAAAACGAGTTTTATTATTTGTAACCGGCAGTCCGGCAGAATATCAATGCTTTGCTCGAAAAAGCGAAACGTATTGCTGAGTAGGAATCCTTTTGCTGTGACGAATGTTGTTTTTTTATGTTGAATATTTTTTAGTTATCTTTTAATTATTGTATGTTTGTTAGTATTTTCCTGTTTGTTAACAATTTTTTTTTTAATTCTTTGGGGGCTCAGATTTAAAAGACTTATGACTATTTTGAAATCGTTTTAGTTATTACCGACCGCGATTAAGTATCTACTATACTAAAATACATAATGAGAACTAGGTAGTGTTTTTACATGTGTTTTATTATTTTATTTTATTTTTTATTTTTTATTAAGGTTCACCAACAGTGGCAACAACAACTTATAGACTAACACACTTGCATACTATTATATTATGATTGAGCCACCAATTACAGGCGAACACAGCATGCATTAGTATTTTACTCTAAACATTTCAATAATATAAGATAAGATGAATTACCATTATAATTAATAACTAGACACAAACTAAACTATAAATAAGCCTAAAATCTAATATCTACAAGGGAGAATGTCAAGAGGCACTTCAATTGGGAATCGAAGTCAGTTTCTTTTTAAAACTGTGTTTATACATACTAATCATACTATAAGTATATAATTGTAAAAATATAACTTTTTTATAACAGTGTAAATAATTACATTAATTATAGAAAGAAATATTATTAATAATTTTGATTATTTATTGAAAACCAACAAATTTAGTATTCAGTTTTATATGAGAACTAGTGTTTTTACATGTGTTTATACATACTAATCATACTATATATAATTGTAATAAAATAACTTTGGTAACAGTTTAAATAATTATATTAATTATAGAAAGAAATATTATTAATATTTTTTATGATTTATTCAAAACCAACAAATTTATTATTCAGTTTTATATTTAGTTTAGGCTATGTGCACTTACAATAGTAAGATTATAAAGAGATGATAAGTAACGTATGTATTCAATACATACATATAAGATAATAGAATATGTATTGTACATTGTACGAGTATGTATATCCTGGCGTTCATACTGTATGTCTTATGTGACGGTCCGGACCGGTCCTTATGTACGTGATAACGTAATGAAATTTGGGAACCGGGCTGCAAGATCGACACATACAATGCCTTTTTGACGCATTAACTATTTATTTTTCCTCATTCTTTTTCCAATTCGAAATAAAACGGTGCCAACTGCCAACATAAAATAGCAATATGTGGCTATAATTATACATGTACCTATTAACGGTTGTCGAATGGACGAAGGAAATACTACGATAATAGTACATTGCTACAGAGACCGTGAAGTAAAGGGTTGCCGATGAGGCCGGAAAACCCTTTTTACCCCCTTTTATAGAGCTTTTCTCAAACATGCAATGAAATAATAATACAAATATTATGATGATGATGATTGTTTCATGACCTAATGTGATAGGTTATTCAGTGCGTGGGGTAATAAAGGGGAACGAAAATTTTATTATTTTTACGCTACGACGCACGATTTAGGAGATACAGCCCAATTTTTTTTTTGTTTTTTTTTTAAATATTAATTAGGGGTTTCTTAAAGGGGAACGAAAATTTGATTATTTTTCCGCTATGACGCACGATTTAGAAGATACAGCCCTTATAGTTTTTTCCTTTTTTTTTTCTTTTTTTTATATGAATTAGGGGTTGCTTAAAGGGGAACGAAAATGTTATTATTTTTGCGCTACGACGCACGGTTTAGGAGATACAGCCCTATTTTTTATTTATTTTTATTTTTTTTAAATATTAATTAGGGGTTTCTTGAAGGGGAACGAAAATTTAATTATATTTGGGCTAGACGCACGATTTAGAAGATACAGCCCTTATAGTTTTTTTCTTTTTTATTATTATTATGAATTAGGGGTTGCTTAAAGGGGAACGAATAACGAAAATTTTATTATTTTTGCGCTACGACGCATGGTTTAAGAGATACAGCCCTATAAAGATTTTTTTTTTGTTTTTTTAGGTTTTTTGTTTTTAAATATAAATTAAGGGTCACCTAGAGGGGAACGAAAATTTCATTATTTTTGCGCTGTGACGCACGGTTTAGGAGGTACAGCCGCTGTAGCGTGACGCTACATCTGTCGTTTTGTTTTGGAAACTACTTGCTTGTCAATCCCAAAATCCATCTGAAGTATCACCAAGAAAACAAATTTCTCTTTCCGAATCAGAATTGAAATTCAAAATTCAACGCAATTGTAACCTGCCAATCTCGAAAATATCATCGTCCAAAAAAGGTTCCATGTGTTTCTTTAAACCGCCATCTAACCGTAATTGCGTGAATCAATTCACACTATACGACACGACTAAACAAACAAGCAAACTAGACATGACTGACAAGCAAGTAGTTTCCAAAACAAAACGACAGATGTAACGTCACGCTACAGCATCTTTTCCATTTCTTTCATTTTGTGTGAGTGTGTCATCTGTAAATATTTCTTCATATTCTCGGGTGGCTTAGACAGGTGCCCTTCTTTTTCCTTTCTTCACCCCGCAGAGCGGTAGTCCAACTCTGAAGAAAAAAATAAGCCTTATGGTCAAACTCTTCTTTTTTACTCTACTGTGGTAGGTCTACCCCTACCACAACCTAAGTAGGCACTACCCCTACTCTCTATTCTCGTCGGCTCTAAACCGACTAGAATTTGTACATAAACTTATCTTCGCGGAGCGGCTGACGGTATAGCGCGTAACGTCAATCCTTCTTATGTTGTCAGGCGTGCCCATGAATTGTTGTCAGGTTTCGCTAATTTATATTTCTCTCCTTTTTGAAGCTTGGTATAACTTATCGTAAGGATGTTCGACCTTACGTTGTGTCACGCTACAGCATCTCCCTACCAAACAAAGAAACAAACAAACAATAAAACAAGCAACAACAACAACAACAAGAGAACCATAAACGAATTCCGAAAAAAAAAAAAAACATCCATCAATATCCCTAACCACGTTAGTTGCAAGACAAGGATGATATCTAGGATTCATTCCATATTTAATAATGTTAAATAAGTTGTCTTCAGAAACCGAAATACGAAGCTTTGCGTTTAGATCACGCGCCTGAATAACAAAATCAACCACTAGACTTATATTGACCGGGATATAGACCGTGATTACCTTTTGTATTATTTGTGTTTGTGAGTGTGTAGTGAAACTAACCGTGAATCATTCAAAACTCTAAAATCAACCACTGACTGGTTGGCCTTCTGTGACAAAGCGCGAAGTTGACTTTCAAGCTTGAAATCAAAATCGGCTACGTCGAAAGTTTTAACGAAAGCAGACTTTAATTCAGCATAAGTAAGACCCGGATGCCTGATTGCCCTAAAATATTTCAAGGCGCTACCCTTCAGTCTGTTATTAACGAGTTCGAGGAGATTTCTTCTGATAAAGCTGGTTTAGGTTGTACGTCGTGGCTTTCGCATAAGATTGAGACTGTCGGTTCACCCATTCGCCAACGGTACTATCCTTTATCTCCTGTCAAGCTTAAGGTTCCTTTCCGATTGTCAGATTTGCAAGTCTTTTAAAATTGCAAATTCCAGCCGCCGACGTGCAGTCGGCAGTGGATGGTCGTCGACCCCATCAGTCAGCGGTCAGGTATCAGACCCACGGAGGAGACGAGCCCGCATACTGCGTGGTTCGATAGCGTTGGTTAGCCGAACGTTTGCTTTGGAAAGGAACTAGCAGACCCACGGAGGACAGGAGCCCGCATAGAGCGCGGTTCGATAGGTCACGGTACAGCTTCGGTTGGCCGAACAAATTGTCATCGTCTACGGAGTTTGAATATTTTTTTAACGTATTGGAATCGGTTCCCGTTTAATTGTTATTATTTTTCCCGGTTCATTGTTATTTTTTTGTGCAATATTTATTTTAATTCTGTAAAGCCGCTGTTATCCGTATTCCGCTTTCATTTAAGGAATTGTCTTTTAAAATTCTAATTGCCCCTAATTGTCAGGCGAAACTAATATTCGGCAATAAATTTAGGTACCTATCACCCGTTGAAACAGCCATTATCGTCCATAATCTCCATCTCATTAATCCATTTCTTTCCTTCTACAGCTAAATTTATACGCCATTATCTTTCGCTCGTACACCAGTTCACGCCAGTGCGGAAAGCGGACTGTCAGAAAAACAATTTGTTTTGGTTACATTAATTTTTTAAATTCCAAGTGTACATTTTTTTAGTGACTTTCGGAAGTGCTTATCAAATTATACGTGTTGTGCACAACAAAAAAACACTTACAAAAAAAAAGACAAGCAAGTAGTTTCCAAAACAAAACGACAGATGTAGCGTCACGCTACACCATGTAAAGATTCTTTTCTATATTAATTAGGGCCATTAGGGGCTACTTAAAGGGGAACGAAAATTTGATCCCTAATGATTTTCTTTGACCTAGGCCAAAAAGTAATGTAGGGAGTTAATATGAAACGTACATAATTATTGTCCGCTGTTCTTTAAATTTGCTAACTAAGATAATATTACACACAGGCAACGACCACTCTCTGTAAGCATACTTGCGACATAAAAAAAAAAATCTATGGTACTATATTTATAAGCGGTTAAACATGCTAAAAAAAGTAAAAAAAATCTTTGTAGGGCTGTATCTCCGTAACCATGCGTCGTAGCGCAAAAATAATAAAATTTTCGTTCCCCTCTGGGTGACCCTTAATTTATATTTAAAAATAAAAAACCCAAAAAAAAAACAAAAAAAATCTTTATAGTGCTGTATCTCCTAAACCATGCGTCGTAGCGCAAAAATAATAAAATATTCGTTCCCCTCTAGGTGACCCTTTATTTATATTTGAAAACAAAAAGCCCAAAAAAACAAAAAAAAAAATTTATAGGGCTGTATCTCCTAAACCATGCGTCGTAGCGCAAAAATAATAAAATGTTCGTTCCCCTCTAGGTGACCCTTAATTTATATTTGAAAAAAAAAACCCAAAAAACAAAAAAAAATCTTTACAGGGCTGTATCTCCTAAACCATGCCTCGTAGCGCAAAAAATTAAATTTTCGTTCCCCTCTGGATGACCCTTAATTTATTGTTGAAAAAAAAAAACTTAAAAAGCTTTATAAGGCTTTATCTCCTAAACCATACGTCGTAGCGCAAAAATAATAAAATTTTCGTTCCCCTCTATGAAACCCCAAAGTAACATACAAACAACACAATGAAAATCAAAAAAGAAAAAAAAAGAAAAAAATCTTTATACGGCTGTATCTCCCAAAACATGCGTAGTAGCGCAAAAATAATCAAGTTTTCGTTCCCCTCTAGGTGACCCTTAATTTATATTTGAAAAAAAAAAAAAAAAACAAAAAAAAACTTGTAGGACTGTATCTCCTAAACCGTGTGTCGTAGCGCAAAAATAATCAAATTTTTGTTCCTCCTCGATACTCCATGCACTGAATAACCATAAAACAATACACACACACATTACGACATGAAACAATCATCATCATCATCATCATGTTTGTATTATTATTTCATTGCATGTTTGAGAAACGCACTATACATACCTCGGCATGAAAAGCTTACTTCACGGCCTCTGTAGTAATGTACTATTATCTGACAGTAAAAATGGAATGTATGTAGGTACTATTAGGTAGGTATAAAAATAAGTTCACGTACCCACCGTCACATACAGAATACTAAATCAGTCATGCATGAACGCCGTTGCCTTTCATTTCATTGATTTAATACTCTGTAATACTAAAGTGAGTGAGTGAGGAGTGAACGCTATATCAAATAAGAGCGTTAGGTATATCCTTTCAGACTCAGATTATCAAAAAAATGTGAACGTACTAATTTTACATACAGTTGTCAGAACCGAAATTATCAGTTTCTTCTTCATTTAAAAATTATTCACTTTCCGGAACATATTTAAAACTTTGTGAATCCATTTTAAATGCACACCAACAGTCAAAAGTCACACGCCTAAAAAGTATAAAAAATAAACAATTCAGTTAACAAGCAACAGCACTGTCAAGTCAACATCGAGAATTCGGAGAATTGTAGATGGCTGAGATTAACCGTTATTATATCGTTCCTCGAAAACAAAAAACATCGTTCTCTCAACTAACCGGTAAGAAGAGAGAACTAAATTTTAACGTTCGCGTTCCATCAATTAACCGGTTTATTAAAGAACGAAATAAAATAACGGTTTAGGAACGATATTAACCGATATTTGAATACCGGTTCCGAGCCCTGTGAAAACAATAGTAGATCGGCGAGTCTCTGAAAACCGCAACTAGCACATTATACTGGGGTGTCCAAGAAGTAAAGAGACATATTTATTCTCAAAATATGTAATTTAAGGTAAACATTGAAAGTAATGATTTTGGTTGAAATTAGTCACAAAGTTAATTATATTATATTAGACTAGAGACCCGTTGCGGCGTCAACACGCCGCTAGAGTATGGTTCTAAAAGTTAGGTTGCCTGTCCACTGGAGCGGAGCGGTAATCGAGGAAAAAATCCGGCAATAGAATTTCATTAAAATTTCAGAGCGGAGATTTTTCCTCGCTCATCGCTCCGCCACCTCGCTCCGCTCCTGTGGACAGGCAGCCTAAGACTGAACGCTTAATGAAATCAGGAAATGTGACGTCTTCAGATGAATCACTGGCTGTCACTATCTATTTGATGCTGACTATACCCACAGAATATGAAATCTTATACATAATTATCCATACTATATACTATATAACTATATTATTACTAATATTGTCTTCGGTTACCGCGATAGTTACTCATGAAATAAAACTATGAAAACGGATTATATCGCGTATATTGAATTTATAATACATCCCGACGTTTCGAACTCTTTACAGCGTTCGTGGTCAACGGGTGACCACGAACGCTGTAAAGAGTTCGAAACGTCGGGATGTATTATAAATTCAATATACGCGATATAATCCGTTTTCATAGTTTTATTTTATATTATTACTATATATTTTACTATATCCATACTAATATTATAAATGCGAAAGTCTGTCTGTCTGTCTGTCTGTGTGTTCCCTCTTCACGCTTAAACTGCTGAATCGATTTAGATGAAATTTGGTATACAGATAGTTTGAGTCCCGGGGAAGGACATAGGATACTTTTATCCCAGAATTCACCCCTCAAGGGGGTGAAAAGGGGGGGTGGAAATTTGTATGGGGAATCAATAACCGCTGAACCGATTTAGATGAAACTTGGTATGGGGATAGTTTGAGCTGTGGGAAAGGATATAGAATAATTTTTATGCACGAAATATGGTAGAAATGTATAGAGTGGACCAATTTGGGGGTAAAAAAAGGATGGATTAAAAAGCAGATAAGAATTAAGGTACCCAAATTACTAATTCCACGCAGACGAAGTCGCGGGCAAAAGCTAGTTTCTTATAAAATGGCGCGGTCGCGTATCACCTACCAGCATGTTTTGTGATCGTTAGTTTTGATGCAAAAAAGACATAATTATTGTCTATCTTTTCGCATCTTTCTAAACTAAAAATCATGATACGCGACCGCGATATGATACGGTAAATCAAGATTTCGTGGATAGGATGCCTTCTTGTCATTTGGCTCTCATGCCTAAAATTTCATAGGGCTAGAGTATAATTCATATTTAATTCTCTTTTTCCTATTATTCATGAGACTGAAGTTTACAAACATTCCGTGACATTCCGTGTCTGGGCTATACCGCGAAAATCGAAGTTCAAATTGCGGGCATCTTTCTCTTTCACTCTAATTACGCCTTCATTGGAGTAAAAGAGAAAGATCCCCGCAATTTGCGAATTTCGGTTTTCGCGGTAGACCCTCTGACCTAATAATAGACATAGTATATACACGTAGTTATAGACATGAAACCGAGCGACCAGGGGTAAGAGAAAGACATATTCATGAGAAAGATAGTTTCATGTATGGCAGCATAATCCTTTTTAGGGTTCCGTACCCAAAGGGTAATAACGGGACCCTATTACTAAGACTCCGCTGTCCGTCTGTCTGTCACCAGGCTGTATCTCACGAACCGTGATAGCTAGACAGTTGAATTTTCACAGATGATGTATTTATGTTGCCGCTATAACAACAAATACTAAAAAGTACGGAACCCTCGGTGGGCGAGTCCGACTCGCACTTGGCCGGTTTTTTCTCTTTCACTCTTATAAATTTCGGTATTTCGCCATCGCCTCCATTTCATTCGGCATTTTTTCATGGTCGGGTTATGCCATCATAGCAAACCCGACCATGAAAAAATGCCCGGTCGGTGATAAAGATAAAGCATGGCACTATTTTCTCTTTCCTCTTATAGGAATCGCAATAAGACTATCTTTCTCTATCAAAGAGTGTCAGGCCCTTGACCTAATTTAGTTTTTTTTTAATTTACTTTTTTGAAAGTATGTACAACGACTGGACCGCGACCTTGGTACCGTCAAAATATCTCTTTCTCGCTCTCTGCGTACGGCAGCCCACCTTAAGCGCCTAACACATTACCGCACCGCACTGGTCATTGTGCAATGCACCTATAAGTAAGAGCGAGAAAGAGATATTGCTTTCTAACCGTAGCCGCTTTATAGCCGTATTTAACAGAGCTTAAAATCCGTTAGACACTACCACACCTCACCGCGACCTTGGTGCGATGCGGCGCACGTATCGATAATGCGCAAGGTGGTCACCGTACGTACGTTAAGGACGCAGCTATAAGTTAGAGCGAGAAATAAATATTATAGACGTATTTAACAGACTATCGTAAAAGCCGTTAGAGACTACCACAACTCACCGCAGCCTTAATGGTGCGGTGCGGCGCACGTATCGATAGTGTGCAAGGTTGTCACTGTACATACGTTAAGGACGCAGCTATAAGTTAGAGCGAGAAAGAGATATTTTGACCGCACCAATACGGCTTTTCGAGATATTCTCTTTCTCGCTCTCACTTATGGGTGTGGCGTAGCAAGATCGCGGTGCGGTGCGGTAGTCTGTTACGGATTTTACACACGATCGCACATACGCTGCACTGCACCAAGGGCGCGGACCGATGCGGAAAATGGGGTTGGCCGGTCGAAATAATTAACAGAGGGCGCCAGCATAGCTTGCCCTGTCAATCCCTAGAATTGTGTCAAATTTTTGTTTTTTTAATGCCCTGGATGCCAGCCCTTGAAGCCAAATCTTATAGAAAAAGGGGCAAGCTATGATGGCGCCATCTCTGCAAACCTTTGACAGTTGCCAACCCCAATGGCTGACCGTTTACCTTAAAGATCCGACATCATTTAACATCCTCATAAGAACAAACCTCGCCGTACGTGCTTTTTGAAGTAAATATAGATGCTTTTCCCCACCGATTTGTATGGTTTATGGTGGGCTGGTGGGCTACAAATTCTGTCCCTCAAGGGCGCACGCGGTACGCCAATTCTATAGGATCCTACCTTCTATGGGCCAAAGCAACAATAAAATAAACATGTGTCATTTTGATGAGTACGATGTCAAACACAATAATACAATTTTATGGTGTTTTAATATAATTTTTAGTGTGGTGTATGCATGTTACAGTCTCAAAACAAATATTTGAATGGATTGGATACCTTACATACATTGGATATACTTATAGGTTTGAGTTCAATTCAATCTCGTCAGAACAAAGGTCACGTGGTACATTTTTTCAAATTAACTTTTTAGTACTTTTTCGGGAAAAAATCAAAAAACTAAGAGCTTATTGCAAATCTGTAGCATGAGACGAATCTAATGACATATCATTTATCAAAATCGGACCATAACTATAGATCTGATGGGATGAACAAAAATCGGCCTCGCGTAATATATAGGTATATATAGATTGATACCGAATTTGCTCCCACGACAACAAAAAAAATTTTTTTCTTAGATTGTTCGCGGCCAGTCACATTACGGCTGTTCAGGCTTTTGCAGCCGTCTCGTTTGGCCATACAAAGTATTTCGTAAAAACATTGGCTTTTGGTATAACTTTTTGGTCCAAGTCACATTTATGATCTATACGACTGAATGGAAATTAATGAATGGTTGTACGGAAATGTTTCCTCCATGAACATCATTGGGATTTAGCCGGAACATACATAGGTTCAATCGTCAATAAATCGTTGAGTATTTTTTTCAGCTAACTTTTATAAACTTATTGGTTACCTCTTTTGGTCCTTTACATATCTAGAAACAGTTTGTTGTATATATATAGTTTTGACAAACGTTAAAGGAGTCTTATCAAAAATACATTTAACTGGGTTAATATTTCGAGGTACCGTGATTGTCCTATTTCTAACCGGAATCTTATTAAAACTAATCTCACCCGTTTCTTCTTAAAGTCTTATTATATATATATACTAGTTTGTCTAGCTTTTACTTTAAGAAATTGTTTTACTATATCCTTTTTAATATGAGACTCGTAAAATAAAAGCAATTCTGAATAATCCTATTAGCAACTGCTTCATATTCTGATCATTCATTTTGAAAAACTATTATGCAATAAAGAAATTCCCGCTTTAAATGACAGATAACGAAATCGTAGATGCAACGACACCAACACTTTTCTTTTGTTTTAATAATACTGTCGGCCAGTAAGACTTTGAAAGTTGTCTCTTTACTTCTGGGACAGCCTTTACTTTACCGTGTAATTAATCAAATGTTAATTAATATTGTTATTCGCAGTATATGTCATCAAATGTTAATTAATGTTATTATTTGCAGAGTGATAGCAGTACTAGTCATTTTGTATTTGGGCTGGAACCCAGCAAACGCGGGAGAATTTATCGAAACGAATCCATCGCTATCCCAACGCCAAGGTAAGTAAACTATGCTGCTGCATACAGCTAAAAATAAAACTAAGGGTCGGTGGCACCAAACTGTTTGTCATCGTTAAAGAGTTCGCTAAATTGCATTGTATGGAAAGTTAAACCGCCGCGGCGCGCCAGGTGACGTTGATCAGTCTGTCAAGTGCGGATGGTGCAACTGGCACTAAGTGTTGCATACGATGCATACGATCATGATCAGTAAACATTTTTCTATATCCTCCTAAGTCCTGCGGTACCAAATTTTGTACATAATAAAAGTCACCCTTCAGTCCCAGCATTAAGTACATTACTATAGTAATTAACACCGATAGTACATATTTCGGTACAAAATGTTTAGATGCCCCCCGCTTTCAAATTTGAATGCTCGCGCGGAGTATTCTGACAGACAGTAAATAGTCTGTTCAGGACTGACGACAAATATTTATTATGTGCAAAAAAAATGAACAAGAGGCCTCTAGGACTATGACGTGTATAAAAAGCTGGGACTTAGGAGGCTATAATCTGCTATTCATAATGAATATTGAAATAAGTGTAATATTTGTTGGTAGAAGAACGCAACGGCGCAGCAATGGCAACAGCGACGAGTGGTGGTCGCCCGTGAAACAGCGCTCCAGCGACAATATTCGGGACGTGAACCCAATTCAGGAGGTTGGTTGGCATGTGCATACCATAATTTCTGCCTGCACTTCGGTAGTAGAACTACTACTGTTGAAGTACCCTTGTGTTAGCACTCATGCGTTATCCTTGGAGTTGCAAGCTGCTTTATGCTATGGTTTGGCGTTTTTTCCGCCAAGAACTTCCTTTGGTCGCTTTTCGACGGATTCCTCTGGTCAGCTTTATGTTAGCGAATACCTAACAAATACCAATAAGTGGCTAAAATGAACATCAAACATTTTTAAGAAATAAATGTACATTACACTAAAGCCTAACCAGGAATATATGATCACGCGCCATGATGCGGAACTTCACTGGAACTAATTTTTTCATACTATACTGAACTGTCACCCTATACATTTGGGTGACACTGGTCAGGCTTTACAAGCATATAGGAAGCGAAGTTAAGTAAAAGCGTGTAAAACCAAAACCAAATTAAACCTTCTGTGTTAGGTTTATAATGAGTTTTAAACATCCAAGGAGGCTTTTATACCTACACTTATCAATTACTCGGCGAGTCTCTGAAAACCACACATTATACTTTAACGTGGTTTGTTTTCTCTTCAAATGTTATTTGTTAATAAGGTATTCTCCTACTAGTCAAAACCTAATATTCAGAACTGTCAAAACGATTTGCTAATATGAAATTTGTAAAACAAAGTTTGTTTGTTTCCACAAAACTTGTGCTTCATCCCCAAGATCTCTAAGTAACCTTAAAATCCATAGTCCTGATTGTTTTACGCCTCTATCTATCACTCCAGCCCAACAATACAATTGTGACACCATGACCAGAGTACCTACCACTTCCATAAACTACCTCAAACATCAAATTGATGTTAAAGCTCACCTTCAGGGAACATATGATTGCTGTTTTAGGAAGAGTGAGAAAACTGATTTACACAATGAAAATTACACACACACACACACACACACACACAAGCATACTTATATTTTATTATATCCTAATATTCTACAACAACTTGTGTTGCGGCTCCTACCAATGGAGGGGAAGTGGGGAACATACACCGCTAAACCAGTTGGCCCATCTACCGCTCCCCCCGCCGCATATAGACGCCGTGCGAGCCACTTGGCTCTGAGATACACGCTCGTGTGCGCGTCATACACGCAATATATTTGTCTCATACATACAATTATCTTTAAGTACCTTTGTGGAACCAGAATTAGAAGCTTTTTTTAAGTATCTGCGAATTTTATTTAATACTCAAGACTCCAAGCTTGAACATGGTGACCCCGACGTGATTAATACGCAACGATAGCTTCTGCCCGAGTCGAACGGAATTGCTACGTGTGAAGAGAACAAAGGTCACGACAGCTACAACGTGGCAGAAATTGGTTATCCCGGCGTCAACGCAGTGTTCTGGATTTACGACGCCTATTGGATTGTACCAGCTGTAGCTATCTACGACGCCAGTTGAACTGTACAAGGATATATTTGGAGATTTACGACGCCATTTTGGAAGCTGCAGACACCCTTACTTCAAGCCCGCCGGTCACAACTACGCCGCAGCCAAGGTTTAGCAAGGGAAGTGCACCATTCCTTCATATTTCCTATTTTTCTGCTCGTACTTTCCTCCTCGTACTTGACTATTTAGCTTTGCCCTTCTTCACCCTTTGTCGTGCTTAAATTAATTGTATGCCATTTTATTGCACTAGTGACGTAAACATTTTTAGCACGTATCCTCATTTATTAGCTAGTGCCAGTGAAATAATCTGGTCGCTGCTTTAAAGCCAAATCAAAAACCTATAGCCTTTTACGGCAATTTAAGCATTTAAAACTATTTAAGAACAGAAACGCTTATTTGAGTGACATTCTTATTAGTTAATTTCATCAACTTAATTTTAAACATTCCACTATTTTATAAAGCATACATACCTACTTTGTGCTAAATAGATTACTGTCTAGCGATTTTACTAATTACGCGCAGTTAAAAATCTTAACGCAAAAAAATCCATTGCATTCCATAGTAACACAAGTGTTCGTGTTACAGATAAGAGCCGGTCGCATCGCTCCCGGCAACAGCTGATACCTACTCAGCTGCAGCTGCGGTGCCCCTTTTTCTGCTGACTCCTGCATTCCAAATGCACTGTTGCCGACCGAGTCAACCACTGTGACTGTGAACATAGGCCGAAAAATTTACGTATTTATTCCAATATTTTTTATTTTCGATTCTCATTTCCTCATTCGCTGTTTTTAATTGAAATCAGATCTTTATCGTAAAATGGCTACGTTGATCCCCACTAGAACGTCCATTAAGGGACGTATTACTAAATTTAAAAATTACATTGCCGAATTGAATGATCAGGAAAATATTTCCTCAAAAGATGTAGACGAACTTTCGTTGAAGTTGGATCGTTTTCGCAATATGTTCACACAATTCGATCAGGTGCAGACTCAAATAGAAATTGCGACTACATCAGAAATGCAGACCGAGATTGACATAAGAGAAGAGATGGAAAATGATTTTATTTCTCTTATTGCCACGGCTCAGAAGATTATTGATAAAATGGCCGAGAGATCTGATTTCGCCAGCGTAAAGTCTGAAGTTCGAAGTAACTGTGGTCATGACAATACATGCAACGGTTTAAATTTTCGTTTACCTGTGATAAAAATCGCTAGTTTCGATGGTTCGTATTTTAAGTGGCTTGAATTCAGAGACACATTTGATTCACTCATTCACAGTTCCGACAACATCAGGCCGATTCACAAATTTCACTATTTGAACTCTTATTTGGACGGTGAAGCGGCTCAGGTGATTAGTAACTTAGAAGTGTCGGACGGTAATTACGCTGAGGCCTGGCGTCTCCTCTGCGAGAGATATGACAACAAAAAACAGCTGATTAGCAACCATTTGAACTCATTGTTTAACTTACAACCGATTGGTCGCGAATCGGCAAAGTCCCTGCGTTATTTAGTGGATCATGTGTCCAAAAACCTACGGGCTTTAAATACGTTGGGCCAGCCCACGGATAAGTGGGACACGCTTCTTATACATATGGTCGCAAGTAAACTTGATAGTAATACTAGCTTAAAATGGGAGGAATTTAAAAGTAATTCATTTTCAAATGACGATATGCCGTCATTGGCCGATTTTAATCGCTTTTTAAAGGGACGTGCTGACGTTTTGGAATCGGTTCAGCGTAATAAATTTGATAAGCCTATCACTAATAATAATAATAAACGCGAACCTATTGCCTCGCCTCATAATAAACGCGAGAAGTCTAGCACCAAATGTTTTGCGGTTTCAGCCACTCCTGCTACTTCGGCCTCGGCCTCTTCGCCTGCCTGTGTGTTTTGCAGCGGCGAGCACCGGATTTACGATTGCTCGTCATTCCTGTCCCTGCCAGTTGAAGACCGGATCTCCGGAGCGTCAAGGTTACGCCTTTGTCTCAACTGTTTGCGGAAGGGCCACACTTCTCATCGCTGCCGAGTAGCTCCGTGTCACACTTGTAAGAAGCGCCATAATACTTTGTTGCATAGGGAAACTCCTCAGGTTGCCGCTGCGCCCGTAGATGCGCCTCCGCCGCGTTCGGAGCCCGAGCTCGGACTGTCGTCCAATATGACCGTGTCATGCTCAAATCAAATACTCTTACCTACCGCGTATATTGACATATATAGCCCGGCTACTAATGATTATGTAACGGCGCGCGCGTTTTTAGATTGCGGTAGCATGACTTCTATCGTAACAAGCAGTTATAAACAAAAATTGCAACTCGCACCGCTGCCCAGTAATTCAAAACTTTTCGGATTATCTGACGTTCCTATATCCAGTAATCCTGAGCGCTGCTTTGTGCAAATTCGGTCTAAACATGATAAAAATAATAAATTCGATATCTCATGTTTAGCGCTGCCTGTAATTAACAGCAATTTGCCACTACAGCCTATCGATGTGTCGAACGTTAAGTGGCCACGTAATAAAAAACTCGCCGATCCTCATTTTAATCAGCCCGGACCTGTAGATATTTTACTTGGCGGTGACGTCTTTTGGACTTTGGTTGGAGGCGAGCAAATTGATTTAGGGCACGATACGCTTGTTTTGCGCAAATCAAAACTAGGTTGGTTAGTGGTCAGTAAATACAATGCATTTTCAATGTATGACGATAAGTCGTTTAATTCTTTTTTACAATGTAATCACTTGTACACAAGTGATAAGCTGGACGACTCTCTTACTAAATTCTGGCAGCTAGAGCAAGTGCCCCAGCCTAGTCAACCGTTTACCGATTTAGAGGCGGAATGTGAGCATCATTTTGTCACTCACACTTATCGTGACGATAACGGTAGGTTTCACGTGCGTTTGCCATTAGTTACGGAACCCGATTGTTTAGGTAACTCGTATCGCTTTGCTAAAAAACGGTTCTTTGCATTAGAGAAACGATTTAAACGCAACCCTGATTTGAAAACGGCTTACGAGCAATTTATAAATGAATATGCCGAATTAGGCCACCTCTCTGTGTCCGATTCTGACATTCCGGACCCTTCTTTCTTTGTGCCACATCATTCTGTGCAAAAGCCCTCCAGCGAATCTACGAAATTAAGGGTCGTGTTCCATGGAAGTGCCCCCACCACGTCTGGCTATTCTATAAACGACCTGCAAATGGTTGGGCCGACGATTCAAGATTCGTTATTTAATATTCTCCTGAGGTTTCGTACTTACAAATATGTTTTGACTGGGGATGTCGCTAAGATGTATCGGCAGGTCCTAGTTCAGGAGTGTGACCGCGATTTACAATTAATCCTTTGGCGCTCCAATGAGAACGAACCTTTAAAAACTTTAAGACTTAACACGGTCACTTACGGATTTTCAAGTGCTAGTTTTTTGAGCACACGCTGTTTGTGGCAGTTGGGCGAGGAATGTGCAGATGAAAAAATTAAGACTATCATTCAAAACGATTTTTTA
The DNA here is from genome assembly GCF_947568885.1 of Cydia strobilella. Lineage (NCBI taxonomy): Eukaryota > Metazoa > Arthropoda > Insecta > Lepidoptera > Tortricidae > Cydia > Cydia strobilella. The sequence goes on from NC_086068.1 coordinate 23,242,548, forward strand.
GTGGATGATTTATTAACAGGGTCAGACACAGAGGAGGAATTACGTTTCATTAAAGATTCGGTTGAGCGTGCGCTAGCAGCTGGTTGTTTTCCCCTGCGCAAATATCGCTCAAATTTATCGTCAATTTTGCATGACTCACAAAACGCTAGTGAAGATAAAGGTAGCTTGATCATTAGCTCGTCGTCGCATACGCTAGGAGTGGGCTGGGACTCTGAGGCAGATATCATTCATTTTCCCACACAATATTCTGCCAAGGACGGCCACCCTACGAAACGTTCAATTCTATCGGACTCGTGTAAAATATTTGATCCTTTAGGCCTCCTGTGTTTGCTGACGATTATACCTAAAGTTTTAATTCAAAAATTATGGATCGAAAAAATTGACTGGGATGCTCCCGTGCCGAGTTATATAAACGAGTCTTGGCAGGACTTTGTTAACGGGTTAACGTCTTTAACTTCGCTCCAAATACCTCGTCATGTTCTTTGCGACTCGCCGACGCATATCGAGATGCATGTATTTTGTGACGCAAGCTCAGTTGCATACGCGGCCTGTATTTATTTAAAGTCCACGAACGAGAAGGGCGATATTGTAGTCAGGTTGCTGTGCGCAAAGGCCAAGGTCACTCCGGTCCAGGCTACGACTACTCCTCGTTTGGAATTATGTGCTTGCCTTCTAGGCGCGCAGCTCGCGTCAGCTGTTTCTAGGACGTTGCGTTGCCAGATTGCGCAGAAATTTTATTGGACTGACTCGTCAATTGTAATCGCATGGCTTAAAACGAATCAAACAAAATTACAAACGTTTGTTGCCAATCGCGTGTCTCACATTTTAGAACTCACCGATGGCAGTGAGTTTCGTCACGTTCCAACCGCTTTAAATCCGGCTGACTACCCATCTAGAGGGGTCGAAGCGCGTCGCTTGCCTGATTTGCACATGTGGTGGACCGGGCCATCTTTTTTGTACGAGCCACAGAATAACTGGCCTCAGTTTTCCTCAAACTCGGAGCTCGATTTGCCCGAGCTAAAGGTTAACGTCGCGATTACTAACGATTCGCAAAAAACTGATGTTATCGATTTCGATCGATATTCGAAACTTAAACATTTACAACGTGCGGTAGCTTATATGCTTAGGTTTGCGCATAATTGCCGTTGTTCATCCAACAAAACTGCGGGTGTGCTACAACCTGAGGAGCTCGAGGTCTCTTTTAAAAAATTGGTCGCTTTGTCCCAGCAGGCTAGTTTCGCCCTTGAATTGAAATTGTTGCGTGACAGGCAACCTCTAGGCCCTAAAAACCCTATTTTATCGTTGAATCCATTTTACGATGAAGACGACAAGCTTCTCAGAGTTGGTGGACGTTTGTCCTCCTCATTTTATCCATTTGACAAACGCCACCCAATGCTTTTACATGCCAAGCATAGATTGACTAGACTGCTGTTTCAACAGGAACATATCCGTCTCCTGCACGCTCCTCCTCAGCTGCTTCTGGCTGCCATTCGCGAGTCGATATGGGCCGTATCGGGGCGCACACTTGCGCGTACCGTATCGCAACAGTGCGTTACCTGTCGCCGCGCAGCTGGCAACACTTCTGCTCCTTTGATGGGCGCTCTGCCCTCTCAGCGAGTAACGCCTGATTTTCCTTTCATTAGTGTCGGCGTAGACTTCGCTGGGCCTTTTATGATTACTGACAGGCATGGCAGAGGCTGCAAAATAACCAAATGCTATTTAGCAATATTTGTTTGTCTCCGATACAAGTTTGCATCTGGAGGCAGTAAGCACGCTGTCGACAGATTCATTTATTCTTACGCTGCGACGCTTTATCTCTCGCAGAGGGCGACCTCGCGAGATCTTTTGCGACAATGGACGCAATTTTGTAGGAGCGGCCAAGGAAATTAGCGATTATCTTACTTCAAACTCAGACACGGTTTGCAATTTTGCAGCAAATGAGGGAATACAATTTAAATTCCAGCCGGCATATGCTCCTCACTTTGGTGGTTTGTGGGAAGCAGGAGTCAAATCGGCCAAATTTCACCTCAATCGTATATTAGGTAACGCTCATTTAACATATGAAGAATTGGCAAGTCTCTTTAGTTATGTGGAATCTATCCTTAACAGTCGTCCTTTATGTCCTTTATCGTCCTCACCAAACGATTTCCAACCCTTAACCCCAGGTCACTTCATCATCGGCCGCGCGCTCACTTCGTTGCCGTCGCCCCACCTCGCGGATATAAACCCAAACCGTTTAGATAGGTTTCAGAGGCTCGAGGCATTAAGACAGCACTTCTGGCGACGCTGGCAAATGGAATATGTCTGCGAGCTCCAGCAACGGACTAAATGGCGTGTTCCAAGACGAGCTCTTCAACTGGGTGACCTGGTCCTAATCAAGGAAGAGAATACTCCCCCAATGCACTGGCGGCTCGGACGAATCGCCAAATTGTTTCCTGGCGCTGACGGGATTTCGCGAGTAGCCGAAGTTGCTACTGGAACGGGCACCTACAAACGAGGTGTGAAATACCTCTGCCCTCTGCTGGACGAGACCCATGAAGCCTTGAAGGCTGACGCCTCCAAGGGCCCCCAGGATGTTGCGGCTCCTACCAATGGAGGGGAAGTGGGGAACATACACCGCTAAACCAGTTGGCCCATCTACCGCTCCCCCCGCCGCATATAGACGCCGTGCGAGCCACTTGGCTCTGAGATACACGCTCGTGTGCGCGTCATACACGCAATATATTTGTCTCATACATACAATTATCTTTAAGTACCTTTGTGGAACCAGAATTAGAAGCTTTTTTTAAGTATCTGCGAATTTTATTTAATACTCAAGACTCCAAGCTTGAACAACTTGCTTTAGTTTATCTTGTCTTTATTTCTCTTCTTTCACTGTATTCAAGTCTAACATTATTATTTAGTCTTAGTATTTAGACTTATTGCAATAACTAATGTACCTACTATTTGTTAAGCTCTCTAATATTACTTTCTGTAATAATATTTCATTCAACCTTGTTAATCGTTTTTAGCTATTTAAGAATGTGCAACGTTTTCAACCAAAAGGTACCACATTGTCGCTTGTCCATAAGGTTGATTTCTAATTGAAGCTATATGGAAATAGCGCCTTATTTACAAGCGACAATAAGTACCATTTTGGTTGAAAATGGCACATTTAGAATTACTTGATATTTAAAATTTTCAATCTCTCCTTCACGGGACAGGCATTGCCTAGTGTGAAGGTCAGCAAAATCTGTATCCAAGTGAATATTTACCGGAAATAAACGATTTTTATTTTATTTTTATTTTTATATGAAACATTACACAATGACGTCACGGTCAACTCACCTACTTTTTTAGGGTTCCGTACTCAAAGGGTAAAAACGGGACCCTATTACTAAGACTCCGCTGTCCGTCTGTCTGTCACCAGGCTGTATCTCATGAACCGTGACAGCTAGACAGTTGACATTTTCACATATGATGTATTTCTGATGCCGCTATAACAACGAATACTAAAAACAGAAAAAATAAATATTTAAGTGGGTCTCCCGTACTACTAAATGTCTTGTTGTAGTAGTTGATGAAAAGCTAGACTTCAGGGAACACTTACTTACTACAGCTAATCGCGTGCGTAAATTAATATAAATATGTGTTTAAAAATCTCCGAAACAGCCTCCAAGACATTGCTAAGAATAGTGTACATCAGTATTTGCCAATCAGTATTAGCATATTGCATAACTGCATGGCGCGGAGCATGTAAAACCCTGGTGCTGGTGCTGTTGGAGAGGGCACAACGTGCTGTTCTCATGGTTATTCTTCGGAAACCCATTCGATACCCAGCCCAGCTTGTATACAGTGACATGAATGTCCTCACCGTTCGTGGATTGTTTGTTCTGCGCGTGATGTCTAATGTACACGGAGCGGTTATAAAATCTCCCAATTACAACTCCATGTTGCAAAAGCGCACCTTCAAAGTACCCATACCTTCGACTTCGTCAGTTTTTGCTCACCGTCTACCTAACTTTCTGCATCCATTTGTTTATAATAAAGTTAATTCTAAAATTTCCATTAAAACATTGTTCGTTAGAGAAGCCCAGAAAATAGTATCAGCCTGGCTCAGCTCCCTTTCGTATGAGGATATAGAGGATCTCATTAAAGTAGTCAAGTAAAATTTTTTCACTCTCAACAACACACACACACACACACTAAAACAGTACCTATACACCCAATATTGCACCATGCATCACCTGTAAACCTAAGTTTAGTTGTGTATGTAATTTTAGTTTCACCTTGTCTTAATTTTAGCTTTGTAACTACGTTTATTGTGATTACCTACTCATTAGTAACTTCTTTAAATTTAAGTATAGTGTCTTATTGGCATTTCGCACAAATCATGTCAGTGATATTTCGTGTCTGGATTGGTTACCTACGTGACAGGCTACGCTACGCCTAGTGTAGGAAGCGGTACAATCTTCATTGTTAATGCATAAATGTACATAATTGTCCCTTAGTTTTAAGACCAGTTAATTTTTGTTTCTGCCTAAATCTTTGTGTACAATAAATGATTTTTACTTTTACTTTACTTTTACAACAAACGTGATTTTTTGCCGTTTTTTGTGTAAGGGTACGGAACCCTTCGTGCGCGAGTCCGACTCACACTTGGCCGGTTTTTATACTCCAATCCGATTGATTAAATAGAAATTGTATTTAAAAATAACTGCTATCTATGTTTTTCTAATAATTATCTGGTGCTTTATTTCATGCATGGTGTAAAATAATTTATTATAAATACATTGTAAACAAAGCAATAGCGGCATATCAAAAAAAAATAAAAAAAATACAGTGTAATACCCTATTTTAATGTTGTGTGAAAACGTTAAATGTTATTGGTTTGGTAGGCAGGTATAACAGCAAGTTAGGAGATTGTTGTAATTTTCGATATCTGTCATGGCGCAAAGCGTACGATAGGTGGTCTCTAATATTTAGGAATGACACTTATGTTTCGTGCAACATTATCTGTGGTCTATTCGATTGATTGGCGTGCCGGCCGGCCATGTGGCGGTGGCGGACTATGTGAGTCAGCGATAGCGCCGTAAATAGCTCTCCAATGATTCACCATGAATGCACGTAAAATAGAGTTCTTCGTTTGTTGTCATATCAAGTTCTTTACTAACTTACAATTCATTTTGTATAACAACTAGGTAATCAGTATAATAAACTGTATTACTGAATGGTCATTCCTCGGATTATGAAATACTTGCAAGATAAAACAGCTTAATAATATTGAGAGATAAATTATGTAATTGGCGGAAATGACGACGAAGAGTATGTATGCAGAACTGTTTGAAATTTAAATATGTATTTAAAATAGACATTCAAGTATTCAAAATTACAGGGAGCTAAATTTTTGCCATTTACAAATCACTCGTGCGTTTGTCTGTATGTCCGTCTATCACAGCCTATTTTCTCCGAAACTACTGGACCAATTTAGTACGCATATGTAAGTTTGTGACCCAAAGACGGACATGTAACGTAAACAAATGAATTTTAAACATGGGGGCCACTTTGGAGGAGTAAATGAGAAAATTAAAAAATAAAGTTTTTAAACTATATCTTGTTACATATCAAATTAAAGAGCTCATTGTGAGAATCTCAATATTTTTTTTTGTATTTTTAAAAATAAATAGTTCAAAAGCTAATTAAGACAATAGCCAAAAAATGACCATCCCCCCACTCTCCTTTATCTCCGAAACTATTGGGCCTAAAACAAGTTTGGGAACAAATCAAATTATTTTATTAAACATTTTGATTTGTGTTTTTTAAGTAGTCACACTACTATATATAAATTAGAAACTGTAATAGATGTCATATATTAAAGAAAAAGTGACGAAGCCCTCCAGTGGTGAAGGCCGGGTTCGAAACGGGGTCTTTAGCTAGCTTTAGCTTTTTTATTGGGCCTAAAATTTGGAAAAAAAATACAATAGTACATTTCGATGCTAGTGCGGAAAGTATGTTATTACTTCACGAGTACCGAGATATCTTGCTACGAGCCTTAGGCGAGTGGCAAGACTCGGGACGAGTGAAGAATGACATTTCCGCACGTGTATCGAACGTTTTTTAATACAGTTGCGAAAAAATAAGAAAAACAACAAGTAAGGAATAAAAACAATATCGAATGTTGCCTTTGGAAACTTAGCTTGCAGTAAGAAAAAACGCCTCTTCTTTGACAGTCGAGGCGTTTTGGCAGCTATTCCTACCTCTAGCTTCCATAGCTATTCCGTTCCATTCAGACAATTTATTAAGAACGGTTTTTCAATCTTCAGTATAAAAAAATAAACGTGTTATAATGATGAAGAGGTAAGTAATAAAATATGAAATATGTATATTTTTCGTATTCTCACATTTACAGTAGGTTTTTATGTTGGTTACGACGTTTAAAGTAAACTTATATTAACACTCATCAATAAGTAGTCATGAATTGGAACAAGTATAAATTAAAAAAATATTAGAAAAGTAAAACGCACTAGTTCACGAATACCAACTTTCCGCACGCTAAACAGCTACGTAAAGTAACACTTTTTGAGCAATGTATTAAAAAAAATTATTCTGCACCTATAGATGACAGGAAAAACCACAGACAAAAACAGCTGAAGTGTGGGAAAGGGAAGCCATCACGTATATGAACATCCCATGAGTGCGAAAGAGTCAGACTACAAATGAGAAAACTTAACCATTTTTGAGTGACGTAGTGAAGATGGTGTCGTGTAGTGTGCCGGATTGTAGTATCACAGGGCGAAATAACCCAGGCAAACATTCATTTCACAGGTAATTATGATATTCCGAGCGAAGTTTTCTTAACGATATTTTGTCAAATTAACAGCATAAAAAGTGTAAAAAGCCGGTTTATACAATTAATTATAAGTTTTTCTTCAGTTGTGTGCTAATATTTTATCATATTAGTCAGTAATTTGGAATATTTTGTGTAAAAACTTAACCTGTTACTATACGCTAGGGCTTGACAAAATGTTCATATGACTGTATCGATAACTTGTCGGTATAATAGGTACAATATATATTTAACTATTTTTTCACATCATTAAGATATTAGCCTTTATAACCGAGTTAAAATAATAACGATTGTTATAATATCTTTTTTGAAGGTATTATAACAATCGCACACATGTTTAGCGGTAAATTTAAACTTCACTTTCGAACACAGTATACTACACTTACTTACATTTTAGCCACTTTTCCACGACTTTACCGTCAAGACAAGGAAACACAAGACGGCGTATACTTGAACACAGCGTATACACACCCAATCCAACTTGTCAGTAGAAAAAGGCGCGAAATCAGGGGTGCGAAACTCCTAGCTTCGGGCAAACTCGGCTCTGTTCGGCTCAGCATTGCTCCGAGCAATTATTAGGGTTGTCACAACTTGACGTCCCTTTGCGTGCACGGTCGTGCACACAGTGGTCACAGATAAGATAATGATTTGAATTTTGACAACCCTAAATAGCCGAAAAGGATAGTGCCATATATTAGAAAGGGACATCATGATTCGACCCTGAACCGCTGTCAAACTTTGGTTTTGTAGGAAGTTTCCTTTCTGTACGGTAGTACTATTATTTATTCTGTGGCGAAGTTCATATTTTCTGTGGTAAGTCAACTCTTTGCGCCTACTGTTAGCATGTGTTTGTGTTAACGACGTTGCACCACACACACGCATACGACGAGAAACCTGCTTTAAAGCTGTAACGGTGCGGTGCGGTAGTATGTTTACAGCTATTATCAACGCTTGCTTGCTTGTTTTTTTTCCATTAGACTTTACTTATCTTATACGGAGTTACATATATATCTTTTCACATCACCAATCCGAAATAGTACATTGTGTCACAAGGGAGCAAAATGACATATTTACGGCGAGGGCGTAAATTGAATCCTGAGCATAGTGAGGGATTCACGTGTGTTACGTCCAAGATGGAAATAATTTTGCTACCATGTGACACATACTGCTTTTCACATCACCTATGAGGTAATTATGATTTTTAAAAATATTATTTAAGCTAAAAAAATAATGTACAAAAAATGAAAAAATAGTGTCCTAGAACAGAAAAGTGTTACTTTGATCCCTCCTAGCAGGGAAGAAAAGTGCCACTTTGATCCCTCCTAGCAGGGAAGAAAAACCCCTTTTTCGAATTGGTGATGTGAAAAACTGGTTTCCATCAAAGTAACACTTTTCTGTTCTAGGACACTATTTTAATGTATTTTTGCACATTATTATTTTAGCTTAAATAATATTTTTAAACGTCATAATTACCTCATAGGTGATGTGAAAAGCAGTATGTGTCACATGGTAGCAAAATTATTTCCATCTTGGGCGTAACACACTTGAATCCCTCACTACGCACAGGATTCTACTTTAGAATCCCTCGTTACTCTCGGGATTCTATTATAGAATTCTTCGCTTCGTTTAGGATTCAATGTACGCCCTCGCCGTAAATATGCCATTTTGCTCCCTTGTAACACAATCTACTATTTCACATTACCTATTCGGGAACTGGCTTTTTCTTCCCTGCTAGGAGGGATCAAAGTGGCACTTTTCTGTTCAAGAACATTTTATTGCCAGTATGAAATATTGACACAAAGAAATATGAAATTAGTATACATATAATCGACTACAATTTCTTTATAATCGATTACGTGCATACAAATATATAATATATAATATGAATATAGGCGCTAATAGGGCCTAATAATAGTAATAATTGAGACATTTTATTTTAATAAAAAAGAAACATTGAAAGAGTAGTCGATAAAGCAGTCAAACACCGATAGATTATTAATATGTTGTAACTTGACATCACTAGTTTTGATCTCACATAGACAATTTACGCACACACTTGAATTTCATTTTTGGTCGCACTTTTAAAGCCTGACAGTTGTTCTTTGTCATCCTAGTTCTGTGGGAAAAACCTATTAGAAATGTGCAGTCAAGCGTGAGTCGGACTTAATTACTTAGTTTTGATTCGATCCCTGTGGATTATTAAAGACATTTCACTCACGTTTCACATAAAAAAATACATTGTAAAAAATTGGGTAATGTACGGAACCCTTGAAACGCGAGCCCGACTCGCAGTTGGCCGGTTTTTCCCATTGCATGATTTTGTCCTCCAGTTAATCACCACTTACAGCCCGTAGGTATACCTATGGCAATTAATTCTTGCGCAATTAAGTACAAGTCGGAACTAGTTTTCTTATGTAATGTAGTATACAAGTACTTATTTATGGTTGTTATACGTGATGGGGTGGAATGGATACCGAATCTCGTTTTTCTTAGACGTTTTCGTTATTATTGTAGACGGACATAGGAATGGAGCCGGACACGCGTGCCGGCGGCGGCCGGCTGGCGCAGACGGGCACGCAGACGTCGCCCGAGAGCGTCGGCGACACCGTCGCCACGTTGCACCTCTACATCGGGCCCAAGCCGGTATGATTATTGCAGCCTATTGACGTCCTTGCAGACGAGGCGCAGAGATATTAATGATAATTACCCGTATTTTTTCCTGTTCATTATTACACTATGTGCATATAATTTGATTTTATAATGAAGTATCTTTTATCTTAGGACGAGAACATAAGCCCCAAAAGTGTCGCCCGTGAACGCATAGCGTCGCGGTCGCGGGCCTACAAGCGGAGTTCGTCGCCGCCGCCGCTCCCCGCGCGCGCCGCGCCTGCGCCACCGCCGCCGCGAAAGCACGCCCTCAGCCCCGCGCAGGCTGAATGTCTACGAGCGCTATTCGCTGCACTGCTGTGGCATGAAGGTACGTGGGCTATCCTTGTCCTAGATGAAACTATAGCATCTGTGGAAGTGACTAAAATATTGTGAGCGTCAGGATGGCGGGTGGACCTCTGCGACTTCAACGAAATATTTATAAACATATTGTACCTTCAGTGTAACTCCGTAAACTTTTATTAGAAATCGGTATATCGATCCCTAAAACGAACTAGGCTCAAAACAGAGATAGATTTCATAGGTCATCTTGACGTCAGAATGGCGGGTGGACCTTTTTTGTTAAATGTCTCGTTTTAGAGAGAGGTACACTGGTTTTTATTAAAGGTACACTGAGGTACACTGAAGGTACAATATGTATATAAATATTTCGTTGAAATCGCAGAGATCCGCCCGCCATCCTGACGCTCACAAAATATTAGCTATTGTAAGCAGGTATTTGGTAGCTTTTCCCTAGCTTAACACTTACTTAGCTTGATTCCAACGACGACGAATGGACGACGTATGCAAAAATAGAACATCGTATAAACTCCTTCTACATGCGTTGCCTTCGTAACTAAGTAACGTTGCTAGTACTAGTTTACTGTAAGACATAGATAGTATGATTCTCTCTGTCTATGTTTGAAATGAGACAGTCCTTTGACAAACTAATCAAACTATATAAGTACATACAGGCGTATCGTATAATACGTGTGTGTTCACCAGGCATAGTGCACGACGCGATCGCGTGCGCGGCGTTCCTGAAGTTCCACCCGCAGCTGCCGAAGCAGGGCGCGCGCGTAGTCACCCGCGCACCGCACGACCTCTCCGTGTCGCGGCCTCAACGACATTCCGTCGAAGTCTCCACTAACGCTGGTAAATTTTGAAGAACCTTACAGTCCATTTTACGCTGTGCTAAGGGTACGGCCACAGATTATATATAATAGTTCTTACGAACAGATACTTATCTCTACCGTTTGATACCTACACAAAAATACAATGGAGTGACCTTCAACGCGCCGCTCCCCGCACCGCGCGCACCGGCACAACGCTAGGGTTGCCGACGCTTCTTTCAAATACTTAGGTGTCTTAGGTAGATATCTAGCTATAAATGTGTCGTAAAAGACATTACCTACATCTTTAAAACAATTAAATAGTACCTACGTAGCTTGTAACTATCGTAAAAATACTAACAGTAGGCATATTGAGGATGTCTACTTACTTTTGCTCATCCGTCGAAAGAGGAAAAAACTATATTTTTTATTTGTTTTGTTGTTTCTGCATCCATTCACACTACAAGCTGTGTTATTTGTTCGTGACGAAGACATTTCTTTGGCATAGCGCGCGGTGACGCATCGGTGACGTGCGTGCGTGAGCGCGTGTGGCAACCAACTGGCTAACTTGAGTCCCGCCGGCGGGAAACGAGTCGTAGGTATAAATCCGAGCTCGCGCGGAGAGTTCCATAGGGCAACAATGGTTCCAAAGTTGCTTGCTGGTCGGCGACCTAAAACGGTTGAGCAGATTTAGATTTTTAATCGGCTTCTAAAAGAGTAATAAATAAATATCGATAGAAATCGAGGTCAAAAGTTCGTATCGTTATTATTAAGCGTACTAAAGGGGCTTTAAACTTCCACGCGGGCGAAAATAGATAGCGATCTAAAAAAAATAACCGACTTCTTTCTCAGAAGAAGGTTCTGTATTCGGTTGGGGCTATGTTTTTTTGTTTGTATGTTCACCGATTACTCCGAGACCCGTAGTTCAGTTTCAGTAATTATTTTTTTGGTGCAAAGGAGGTACCTCCAAGTTGGTTCACTATTAATCTGGTTCTGATCTGATGATGGAATCCATGAGGAATTGAAGGAGCTCCTCAATTGCATGTGTAGTGTTTAGGTTGTTCTTAAGCAACTTGAGCATTTTGTCTCGAAAACCTGCAATTCGATGAAGTAGACCTGATGATGATAATTGTTTTGATGATAATGATGATGATTTTTTAAATGTAGTATGTCCGATTTCAGTAATTCTTTTTTTGTTTGAAAGAAGTTACCTCCCAGGTGTTCTCATAATATTTTTGGTTCTGATCTGATGATGGAATCTATGAGGAATTGAGGGAACTCAATTTTTAAATGTGCGTGTATGGTGATTTCCTCGGTTCCTCGCGTTGGCGTGTTGTTCGCCTACGTAGTACGCTGCGTTAGGCAATCCAACGTAGGTACATATATAGCCGCATCCTTATCGAATTGCACCAAAATCACTATGAATCTATAGTTCAAAATTTGGCTTGGCACCGACTTAAATATGGAACTCTAAAAAGGATAGTATTTTATTTCATCCTTTTTGAAGTCGGTTTATCTTGTTTTTTTTAGTATTTATACAGAATACAGAATACAGAACTTTATTGGTAAAAGCAAATTTTACAGGTCACATTTTACATTTACAAAAAAATATATGTACAGTCAGCAATACGATCTCCTTGACAGCGCTGACGCGAGTTACCATCTTGTATGTGTGCGTCAACGCCACTCGCTCGTTGTTATTACGTACGCTACTTGTCATCTATGAATGATTGTTAGTGTGTGTGTGTGTGTCGTTACACGCATACGCATTGCATACGTTTACGCATTGCCATTGAAAAGGTAAGACAATTTCCGCACAGTTTGCAAATACACATCATGATTGGTCGCTGTGACACGTGTGCTGAGGAATAGGTCACGCGAATGTGCAGCGACAATGGCTTGGTGACGTGGAGACGCTTCCGTATGTCAAATGTCAAATCATTTATTTGCCATACGTACACAAGTATACATGCAAATATACAATAAATAGTACTAGTTACATTACAATAATATTTTTACTTAGTTACTATTTACTACTAAAAACAAAAAGTACATTTTTATTTACAGCCGCACGAATCATTTAAAGTTTACCTAATTAATAAATGCTCCAGGTTTGGGACCGGAACGCCGTTCCTCGACATGTCCCTCACGGGCAAACCGGTGAAACCATAACTGCACAGTCGGTCCCTGTAAAGCAAATTTAATTTAATTAATCAAATGTTATAAACATTGCCACAAATACATGTAATTTTTTAAGTAAATTAGTAGATTTCTAATCAATAAAACAAATATGTAATAATATATTCTATGCCTACCGATATTATTAAACGTCGAGCAATCTCACTAATTTAAATATTTTGTTCATAAAGAACAATTATTTCGGCCTTCTAAAACATGATTTAGACAAATTTAGACAGGTAAGTAAATCGCACAAAGGTATCCGAAAGTCGCAGAATATCGGCTAGCGAAATGACGAATGGCGGCTAGAAATATTAATACTTAACACCACAATCCGTTTGTCATAATTTCTATAGAGGGTAGAATATAAATGATGCAAATATGCAGAACAAAGCAAGAAATCAACATAAATTAACTTATTTTAACTTTTATTAGAACAACAAACGTTGTTGCATTATTTTAATTTAGAGTTATTACTGATTAGTAGTCAAATTTAACTGTATAAAAGTATTGTAGTAATTTTTTTATTCTAATAATCAATCATAACCAACCGATACTTAATCCATTTCATTTTCGACCTTAACACTTATAGAATAAAGTAGGTAGTAAATCCTCACCAACATGAATTAACAATACACACACACAATGTCACACGGTACAACAATACTAAATTTGTTTACTTACAGTTTAGGCGAAATTGAACTTTGTTTCAATGTCATACAGGTTTTTTCATGGGAAACACAAATCTCATTATTCGTAGCGGCTTGTAATATAGACTTAATAAGTAATGTATTATGGTAGAAAGTTAGAATCCGAAAAAAATTACTGAACCGCACACTAATATAAAACTTCTTCACAGTGTGGGTTCTACAAATCTTTGTAGGCGTGACCTGCCAAGCGGATAGTATGGCTGACTGTACATATGTTCGTTAATATAATGAATTACATATTTCATAACATTTTTAGACAAAAACATTTTTAGATTTAAATATAGTTAACATTAATATATTTTTTAAACTACCATGCAGAAGTCAACGACCTCATCGAGTATTTATAAATTCGTCAATGCTGTAGAATGCTCCCTTCCCTCCCAACTCCCTATCCCTTATATCCCTTTTCAAGTCGGTCTTCTTTGTTTTTTGTAAAAAGTTTTTATCTGTTTAGTTTGTATTGTATTACAAATGTATCGCTTATTGCAGGCCAGTACTTGCGAATGAACCCCGCAACGCTGGAAACCCTAACGCGGTCCGGCGTGGAGGCGAGCGCTAGCCGAGCTCGGCGGAGCGATGTCGACGTCACCATACGCGAGGAGGAGTCGCAGGCTCAAGGCGATACAAGTTAGTATACTATACTCATTGCAGGTCAGTACTTGCGAATGAACCCCGCAACGCTGGAAACCCTAACGCGGTCCGGCGTGGAGGCGAGCGCTAGCCGAGCTCGGCGGAGCGATGTCGACGTCACCATACGCGAGGAGGAGTCGCAGGCTCAAGGCGATACAAGTTAGTATACTATACTCATTGCAGGTCAGTACTTGCGAATGAACCCCGCAACGCTGGAAACCCTAACGCGGTCCGGCGTGGAGGCGAGCGCTAGCCGAGCTCGGCGGAGCGATGTCGACGTCACCATACGCGAGGAGGAGTCGCAGGCTCAAGGCGATACAAGTTAGTATACTATACTCATTGCAGGTCAGTACTTGCGAATGAACCCCGCAACGCTGGAAACCCTAACGCGGTCCGACGTGGAGGCGAGCGCTAGCCGAGCTCGGCGGAGCGATGTCGACGTCACGATACGCGAGGAGGAGTCGCAGGCTCAAGGCGATACAAGTTAGTATACTATACTTATTGCAGGTCAGTACTTGCGAACGAACCCCGCAACGCTGGAAACCCTAACACGGTCCGGCGTGGAGGCGAGCGCTAGCCGAGCTCGGCGGAGCGATGTCGACGTCACGATACGCGAGGAGGAGTCGCAGGCTCAAGGCGATACAAGTTAGTATACTTATTGCAGGTCAGTACTTGCGAATGAACCCCGCAACGCTGGAAACCCTAACGCGGTCCGGCGTGGAGGCGAGCGCTAGCCGAGCTCGGCGGAGCGATGTCGACGTCACGATACGCGAGGAGGAGTCGCAGGCTCAAGGCGATACAAGTTAGTATACTATACTTATTGCAGGTCAGTACTTGCGAACGAACCCCGCAACGCTGGAAACCCTAACACGGTCCGGCGTGGAGGCGAGCGCTAGCCGAGCTCGGCGGAGCGATGTCGACGTCACGATACGCGAGGAGGAGTCGCAGGCTCAAGGCGATACAAGTTAGTATACTATACTTATTGCAGGTCAGTACTTGCGAATGAACCCCGCAACGCTGGAAACCCTAACGCGGTCCGGCGTGGAGGCGAGCGCTAGCCGAGCTCGGCGGAGCGATGTCGACGTCACGATACGCGAGGAGGAGTCGCAGGCTCAAGGCGATACAAGTTAGTATACTATACTTATTGCAGGTCAGTACTTGCGAATGAACCCCGCAACGCTGGAAACCCTAACGCGGTCCGGCGTGGAGGCGAGCGCTAGCCGAGATCGGCGGAGCGATGTCGACGTCACGATACGCGAGGCTCAAGGCGATACAAGTTAGTATACTATATTTAGGGGAACGTAGTTGGGTGAGTAAAAGGTACCGTTGTCGGGTTAACTTAAACTGATTTATTACAACATAATCAACTGTTTTTATACATCCTAATCTACGGCGGTACAGACCTTATCTTAACTAAATCAGCGCGTGCTCAAACCTATACTAAGTTATCGACACGCGCCGATAATATTTTGCTGACCGCCATAGTACTCCCCCCTTTTAAAAATAAATAAATTAGTGGATGGAGCGGCTGTCGCGGTGAGAGTGAACGCTGCTGGCGGCAGGGGCGAGCGCTGGCGGTGGCGGCGAGTGATGCTAAACTTAGCAGAACTGCTGTCAATGCTCGGACCTCGCGGTTTCGGTTCCCGTCGGAGGAAGAACTTCGCTTGAAGGAGCTTGCCGGCGCAATGGTGGCTTCTGAGCGTCACGGTCGTTATATCGTTGCTCTACCTAATTCCGAAACCGCACCGCACGCCCCGATTTCGTGACATACGTGCACACATGCCGCGCGTCTGCGCTATCAGCATGATCAGCATCTGGACCGGCTAGCAAGAATGCGGGCTTAGGACAATCAATAGACACGTACGATTCTTTTCCGCCTTTTTGAATGCAGAAAACCTTATCTGTTCTCGACACTACTAGGTACGGCCCTTCGTACGGCGGAGTTAAGCTCGGGCGGAGAATATCGCACCTCACAAACACGTGCGAACAGCGCCCCAGTTCAGGATGAACAAAAATCTTCTGGCGGCGCGTAGGTACCGCTGCATATATTGAAATATTGCTCCGAATCCTTCTTACAAGCTCGTCGTAGGTCTCTGAACTCTCCCCGCCCGTGAAAAAATCTCCAGGAAGCTTAACTGGCGCACCGTACAACATCTCCGTTGCACTAAACCCCGTGTCGTCCCGAACAGCACTCCTTATTCCCATCAGCACCGAAGGCAACTCCCGGACCCAATCCCGAGAGCCCCTAGCCATTAAGGATGCCTTGATGGTCCTGTGCAGACGCTCGACCTTAGAATTCGCCTGGGGATGGTACGCAGTTGTCCTGATCCTTTGCACCCCCAGGAACTGTGTTAAACACTCAAATGTTCTGGACTCGAACTGGCGGGCTTGATCCGTTGTTATGCGCAGAGGGCAACCAAATCTCACTATCCACCCCTCGTAAATCACGCGAGCCACGGGAAAAGCATCTTCCTGTATTTCTCTGGAATATAGGGACGATTGACCCCTGTTGAAGTGTCGCATATTATCGCAACCGACATTCCCGACATGTTCACTTTATCTATTCTCAACTTTTTGCTCTTATACAATTTTACTAACTCAGCGTCGCCTTCTTGGCTTCTTGCTAAATCAGCATAATCGATCGGCGACGGCATGCATATTTCGTCGACCGCACGTGACAAACTGTCAGCTACTACGTTACCTTGACCGTGAATAAACTGAATGTCCGTGCTGTACTGAGATATGTAATCCAACTGGCGAACACGTCGTGGAGTATCGTCGAGTTTTTTTGGTAAAAGCATACGTTAAGGGTTTGTGATCCGTAAAAATTGTAAATTCTCTTCCCTCGATCAACCGTTGAAAATGCCGCACCGCCATGTAGATTCCCAATAACTCTCGGTCAAAAGTTGAATACTTCCTCTGGGCCTCACTTAAACCCTTTGAAAAAAACCCTAACGGCTGCCATGCGTTGTTTGCCCTCTGGTGAAGCGCCGCACCCACGCATGACGAACTCGCATCCGTGATCAAAATATTTAATAAAATAATTTGATTTGTTCCCAAACTTGTTCATAGATGGCAGCACCAGTCTCTCTCGCTACAACGTAAATCCGTAAGGAGTTCGTTTAGGAGGTGCAAGCGCGCACTGCTTGCCCTTAGAGCTGGTCAAAGACGCCTAGTCTTACTAAGATGGCATATAGTCGAGAAATTCGGACGGGCACCGCCGTGGCGGGTTGGCCTAGGGGTTCATGGCGTTAGCCGCGATAGCTAAAGACGCCGGTTCGAATCCGGCCTTCACCACTGGAGGGCTTCGTCACTTTTTCTATTTATATATAGTAGTGTGACTACTTAAAAAACACAAATCAAAATATTTAATAAAATAATTTGATTTGTTCCCAAACTTGTGTGTGTATGGCAATGTTTCCTACGTCGCTGTAGGTTTGACATAAATGACAAATCTACCGTCTTTAGTATTAATGCAGTTCATTAAGTTTTTAGTCAAAGCAGTTTATTAGGGGAGGGGTACTCTACTCCACATTCATATTCTTTTATTAACAAGGATTTCATTTTTCTACAATACAGTACAATACAATACTTAGTACCTACAATCAAATATATGAACTTAAAATATATTATAAAATTCACCGTTATGAGACATGCGGGTTTGCTCTTTGGGCTCTGCAGTGAACCAGACAATGTAGTAGTAAAGACGCCGCCTTTTTACGTAGTTGCAAAACCATCGTTTAGTGGCTAATGCAATCATGGCAGAAGCGCTGCAAACCCTAGTTAACCCAGCCGGCATCCTAAAAGCATTATACTACGAAGAGCGTTGTATGAATGTCGAGCGTAGCGGACACACAAACTACCTACCTGTGTAAAATTATGAAAAGCTCTAAGAGGGGGGCTTACGGAAAATTGTAGTTTTAATATTGCATTTTATACGTTGTAATCAAGGGAATGTGGCATGAAAACTTTGTGTCATGGTTTCATGGAAGTTTGACATTGTACGGGTTGTACATCTGAGCTGATATGATTCTTGATCTTGATGGTTGATTGATATCTTGATGGAAACACTGATTTAGGTATATGTCTTTATTTATAACCAAGGTATATAATGAGTACTAGCTAGGAGCACGTATCTACGTAAACTGAAATATAAATCGAATTAAAGCGTAATCGCATAAACAGCAATCATTCATTATATTAAATGCTGACGCGAGAAATGTGCGATGCTTGCATTGTACAGACATGAATGATTATATTGCCACACCCTGTCATTGCAAATGCCATGCAGAGATAGCTTGGTCCGACTCGAATATAATATGTATTTGCAAGGGCAGACAGACTTCCTGGCTTTACGCTCTTAGAAGTAAATGTGAATGTATTTATTATTATACAGACAGCAGCAACTCGCCGTCCGTAGTGAACGTGCTGCCGCCGGCGCTGCGGGCGCTGGTCGCTCTGTGGGACGCTCTCTACGATGCCGACCAACTCTCTGCTGCCACTGACAAGTAACTTGAACGTATTCTCATTAAAACATTCTTTTGGTTTTGATATAAATACAAAACTATATAGTTATTTGATGTGGCCCCTGACCGATACGGTGCCGAATTTTATAACGTATATTCATTGCATGTTGTAATGTAGGCGGTATTTTATTGTGTCATTTGCATATGAGACAGGACTGCACGCTTTACTAAATAATTAGCTATGTTTTATTTGTTTAAGACACCAGAAAGAAACTGCTGAAAAGAACGAAAACGAGCTGATTTCAAGAACGTTCACTTCACTTCGCAAAAAAAGGGATTGGAAGTCGGCGCCGGTTTATAAAACTCCTTATTCAGGTACGTGTGTTCATATTGCAAATAGATATCACATATTAACGTAAATGTACCAGTGTTCGGCTTGTTAATGCCCAATAGCTGGCACCTCTATTCTCATAGACCTAAATCTAAAGACATGTAATAATTTGACAGTCTTGAGCAGGGGGCATCAGTCAACCTCAGTACTTTTTGTACCGAGACTGACCGAAATAGCAAGACACGTTCGTACGTTTCCGTGAAAATACGATGGAAAATAATTATGCAATACAAATCTACATAAGTTGGTTTGATTAAGTATTTAAAGAAAAGGCACCTGTAGGCTTAGCACGAGAGCATCGCGACAGTATCTCGCCCACGAGATAGACAAAACTATGGGATCCCTTCCTAATTAATAGTTAAAAAAGACGCGATATTGTCGTGGCGCTCTCGCGCTGAGCCCACTGTAAGTACCCTTATTAGAGGAATGACGAATGTGTTGTTGCAGTGAAGTGTGAGTTGTGCGGCGGGGTGAGCGTGCCGCCGCCGCTGGCCGCGCACATGCGGCACGCGCACCCCGGCTGCCGCGCCGCAAGCGCGCGCGGCTTCGACCGCGCAGGCGTTTACCGCCGCGCCGACCCGCCCGCGCCCAACGACGCGCCGCCCGCGCTCTGCGGCCAGCTCGCGCAAGGTACTTACTCTTCGGTTGCAGTATCAATAATGTACAGTACTCAATAATGTCATAAATTGAATTCCTAAATATTTTTTTTGTGGTTAGTAAAGGAATGGTAGCTCCTTTTCATGAAATAATTGATTTCTCTCTTTAGTCTATCCGTTCAGTGTACCGAAAGTGTGTGCGCCTCTGTGCATTAACTATGGCTCCGGGCACAACGTTAAAATGTCGCGAACTCCACTGTTCCGTGTATAGAAAAAAAACCGGCCAAGTGCGAGTCGGACTCGCGCACTAAGGGTTCCGTACCATTACACAAAAAACGGCATAAAATCACGTTTGGTGTATGCTCCACTTAAATATGTTTATGAAATTAATTAATTAATTAATGGGGGGGGGACGCCATACTTTCCACGCTAGCTAAGGTGTTTGAGTCGGCGGTACAACGCAGTGTCCGAGACCAGGTGTCGGCCCAGCTGTCTGAGGCACAGCACGGGTTTCGGCAGGCGCGAAGTACCTCGAGCAATCTACTAAACGCCATGTCATACGTGATACCTCAAGTTGACGCCGGGGTTCAGGTTGACGCCGCGTACTTTGACTTCAGAAAAGCATTCGATATGGTAGATAATGACCTCTTGTTGTCAAAGATGGCGGCGGTGGGCTGCACTCCCAAGTTGCTACAGTTCTTCGCTGACTACATGAGAGACCGGCAACAATACGTAGACTACGCAGATTGCCAATCTCAGCCGTATTTTACCAGAACCGGAGTAAGTCAGGGCAGCAACTTGGGACCGTTGGAATTTATTATTTTGTAGTGGACTTGAAGTGGTCAAGGAGGCTAAATGTTTGTTGTTCGCGGATGACCTCAAGTTGCTCTTGGCTATAGAGAATGAGGGAGACTGTGAGCGCCTCCAGCGAGACATAGACAGAGTGGTCGAGTGGAGCCAAAAAAGCAAACTGCAATTTAATGTGGATAAATGCGTTACCATTACATTCACCCGATCCAAAGCACCTCTCAACCACAGGTACCAGGTAGCAGGCGTTCAAAATTGTAGGCTTTGTACTCCGCCGAGCAGTGGGCTTCTCGGACGTGAAAGCCGTTTCGGCGTTGTACAATGCTCTGGTAAGAAGCCAATTAGAATGCAACGCTGCAATATGGGCTCCGCATGAGGCCAAACACAACATCTAGTGCACTGCCTTATGGGAATATAGTTCAGATCCGGAAACCGCTACCAAATTTTAGTATGTTGTTGGGCATGGTACTGGGTCTCCAAAACTGCCGGGAGACAGCGGCGCCGGCCATCTACTTCAGCGGAATCACGTCATCAAAATGACTCCCGCCTCGTTGCGAATATTGCATTTTGCACCCAAACTATGCATTGCACATACACGTGTCGGGTATTGAACGAAAGCCAATAAAATATTATATATTTCACTAATACACTATGTACCAAAATATACAATAGTTTAACAGAAATTTAAAAATAAATAAAAATGATGAAAAAAAAAACTTCGATTATTTTGGTTTTTCAACCAAACCAAAAGTCGGACGTTAAAGCAATGTACTACAAAATTAAAGCTGATGTCTCAAGCCATACACTGATATCAAAATAATCAAAATCAGACCAAAAATGTGAAAATTATGCATCAAAATGTAGGTATTTGCTAGAACAAATCGATGGCTGCGTGACTCAACCTCGTATATGAAATTTTGGAGAAAATGAGATAATTATACAAAACTATTTAAAATGTTACGATTCACGTTACGACAAAAGCATTCAGCATAAAAAAGATTTATTTAGTATTTATTTCGTCAAAATGCGAGAAAAAACAAATATATTTATTTCATTAAGTTTGTATTTAACGAGTTTGTCGTTTAATTAGTTGCTATGTCAGCAAGTTCGAAAGACGGCCGAGATCACCTGGTATTGGATGATAGATCAGGATATTTCACAAAGGGTCACTCTTTGATCGATGAAGATTTTGTGGGAGACGTATTTACAGATTTTATTTTGGACGAGAAAACGGGAAATATGGTTTCCAATATGGAAATTCTTGTTGAGTCTGATGACTCCTCAGATTTTTTTCAACCTTCTCATGATGTTGAAGGTATACCAGGGATTGCATGTCAAAATTTAGATGAAAAATCAGGAATTCTTTCAAGAAAACATCAAACAAACATCAAACATTTATTCAGCAAATAGGCCACAGGGGCACTTTTACATGTCAATTTTTACAAATAATAAAATTAATCCAAAATTACAAAAAACAATTACATAAATATAAATGTTAAATTACACAAGAAAAAAAAAACTAATAAAAACTATACAAATAACAGAAAACGTAAACGAAAAAGATTAGGAGATAAAAACCAATGGAAACGAAAAAAGTAATTAAAGCAAGAGAGCAAGGAAAGCCATATTACAGCATCGTAAGGAAGAAAAAAGAAACTTTGAAAGATTTGGAACTACGGAAAGCAAGGAGTTTGAAGAAGGGTTGTACGTCTTTAAGATGTTTAAAAAATGCTCCCAAAACTGTGCCATAATTACAGAACATGACAGAAAAAACATCTTTGACTCATTTTGGAGCAACATGTCATGGGGACAACGAAAGGCTTATGTGTGTGCACTTGTAACAAAGACAACTGTTAATGCCAATGGCAAAAAATCGCGTAGAAAACATACATTGAAATATTTCCTGAAAGTTAAGGATCAAAACGTACAAGTATGTAAAACAATGTTTTTGAATACTTTGGACATTGGTGAATGGTGTGTATTGAATTGGGTAAAAAATGCTAATACTCATGGTATAATAAAGAAAACCGCTGTAAAAAAAAGACGCGAAGACTTGATACTAAAAAACGTGACCATATTAAGAAGTTTTTAAATAACACACCTAAAATGCCCTCCCATTACTGTCGAAATGATTCGACTAAAGAATATTTAGAAATGACTTACTCGTCTACCTACTATGACTAAATACCTAGTTACGAACTCTTTATGAAGCTAATGCACGAGATGAACATTGGGTTATTTAAGCCCCGCAAAGATCAATGTGACTTATGCTATTCATTTAAAAATGACAGTTTGTCACTGGAATCGTACCATTCTCATGTGATTCAAAAGGATAGGGCTCATTTGGAGAAAACCCAAGACAAAGCTCTGGCTATCGAAGGAAAACTAAAAGTATACACTATGGATATACAAGCAGTACAGTTAATTCCTCAATTACCCGCTGGATCTCTGTATTTCAAACAAAAACTGGCTTGTCATCAATTCACTATATACGAGTTAAGTACTAAAAAAGTATCATGCTATGTGTGGCACGAATGCGATGGAGCCATGTATAGTGAAGTATCATGCTATGTGTGGCACGAATGCGATGGAGCCATGTATAGTGAAGTATCATGCTATGTGTGGCACGAATGCGATGGAGCCATGTATAGTGAAGTATCATGCTATGTGTGGCACGAATGCGATGGAGCCATGTATAGTGAAGTATCATGCTATGTGTGGCACGAATGCGATGGAGCCATGTATAGTGAAGTATCATGCTATGTGTGGCACGAATGCGATGGAGCCATGTATAGTGAAGTATTTTCTTCTTGTTTTAAAGTTTTTTTGGAAAAGCACTGTTTAGATGCGAACGTGCCTATTGACCTTTATAGCGATGGGTGTTGTGCACAAAATCAGAACGCCACTTTGTCCAATTCATTGTTACATTTTGCAAAATTACATGATGTAACAATCTTTCAAAAATATCTCGGTAAAGGGCATACACAAATGGAAGCAGATTCTGTCCACGCAACTATTGAAAGGCAAAAAAGAACAAAGAAATATACGTACCCGCAAACTATGTACAGCTTATACCTAAGAGAATCCAGAATAAGAGTCTTACACTGTCAATTACGTAGACTATCGGTTTTTTAAAAAGTATTCAATTTTGAAATACTATAAATCTATACGACCTGGCAATCGAACTGGTGACCCGTGCGTAAATGACCTGCGTGCCTTGAAATATACCACAGAGCGCATTTTATATAAATTATCGTTTGACGATGACTGGGAGGCTCTGCCCCGACGTATGATCCCAATCACGGTTTCAGCAGATAATGATATTCGACAGTTGTATCAAGCACAACTGCCTATAACGCGTCGAAAATTTAATGATCTACAATCATTAAAAATGGTGATACATAAAGGTTACCACCCTTTTTTTGACAACCTTCCATGTGAATAGTAAGCTGACTTAGCTAAAAAAATATATATTAAAAAAAGGAATCCTGTCATGTTTATGTCATTATCATAAAATCTCGCCAGAAGAATATCAATTGGAAGAAGTGTATTAATTTAATTAAAATGTGTTTTTCAGTTGTAGATTACCTGTTCAAAAGAGAACACGGACTTATTAACTCTCACATGTGTGATAAACTAAACAAATATAGCAAAAAAAGGAGACCTTTGAAGTAAAATGGTTTGGGGAAGATATAGAAACACAGAAAACTGCCTATAGAAGCCTAATATTGGCCATTTTGTTCGCGATGTAAATCACCAAATAGTGAAGCGGGGGACGGGTGCTCACGGCGTTGTGATTGGTCGTTCCAAACGACACGTGTAAGCGTAGGGATGGGACATGTTCATTACAGGCAGTGGTAAAACAATATAATAATTCATTAAGTAGGTACTTTATAAACGTATCTAAAAAAATTACGTACCATATTAATGATATAAGATTCTAAACGTAAAGTACCTAATAAAGGTCCCAGAAAATATGTATGAAATTTAATACTCGGTGTTGCATACATTTTGTGGTGAAATTTACATTCATGAGATTTACAAAGTATGTATTTCGTAAAAGCGTTAAAAAAATAAGGTGCTTCTTGAAGTGTGGGACGTCCAGGGGTATAATGACAACACTAGAGTTGAGTATAGAATGAATCTTTATTGTAAAATGTAGGCCTTATATACTAGTGAAACGTACACATCTTTCTTTGTTCGTGTTAATTGATGCGTAATAATCAAATTAAAATAGATTTCCTTTGTCTGTGTTCATCGGAGCGTGAATGCTAAATATGGGAGTGTGACGTATGCACTCAGATGGAAGATAGGTATTGTACAAGGTGTGGCCTACGATAGGAGATAGGTGTTTGTACAGGGTGTGGCCTACACCACAGCTTCCCCGTTTTTTTGAGACAAAAAATAGTTAATAACATAATAATATTTTTTGGCTTAAATAATCTTTTTTTACTTATAACTATGGTGTACATATGGTTTCTTAAAATTCTATTTTGGAATATAATAAAATGGTAATTAGTTAATAACATTATTTTTTTGTTTTCGTAATCCTATCTTTTTTATGTCTATGGGTTACATATGGTTTCTTATAATTCTATGTTGGAATATAAAAAAAAAATCTGAATGCTATCTGAGTATACAATTTGTTTATGCTACATGTTCCTTATACGACTATGAAATGCATTGTTGCACCAACATGTGTTTATTTATATCTAAACGTTTAATATTATATTTATTTGTTTTGTTTATTCTCTGTGTTATGGAGATAGTAGTTTCTTATATGGATGGTAAGACTTAATTGTTATAAATACAACATATTAAGCAAGTATTTAGTATAGTTTAGTATTATAGTTACTAAGTTACATTGTTAAGTTATCCATAATAGGTAATTAAATTGTATTTTTTTCTAGAAAAAATTCGTAATTTATAAAAATATAAACTTACTGGATGACAAATAAAAGATTAATTCCTAATCTAAATTATCTTCTGTCAGTGTCATTGTCATTGAATATACGCGTAATTGTTCTTTGTCTCTATCCTTCGTACAAATTATAAAAATCAACCTGTTCATTAATTCTCTCATTTGTATACACGGTATAGTGTTATTTATTTCTTTATTGTGTATACATTATTTATACCATGAATTATTTTAACTTCTTTTAACACTTTCTTACGTGTTCAAGGACTTTCATGAATGGTAACTCGACCGTATCATGATGTATCAAGCATTTAGTGCCTGCATATATGTATCTAATACCCTCGCGTGGGAATTAAGCTCGTTCCGTACACTATCGAGCTGTAGGTAAGTAAGCTTCTTTGTGATTCGCGTTACTTGTCTTTTAAATGAGTACATATATAGTACTTACACATCGTATTTTAGCGCATGTGTATTCAGCATGTGGTCGGCCGACCTTATTATATTCCATATATTTTATTTTGGATACAAAATATTTTTTTTTTATAGCGCGCTGTTACATAATAATATGTAGACTTGTTAATTTCACAGTATAGTATTATATAATCTGTGATTTCACACATCGGAATAAAATAACTTTCCGTGTGGCTTAGGACCTTTGCAATTGAGAGCTCGCTCGAATTGTTTTAGTTTCAAAGGTTCCGTTTATGGTTTGTATCTTGGTGTACTACCCCGTAGTAGAATTAAAAGCATATAAGAGTCACAATAACTTTTAGGTGATCAGGCTAATCGTTTGATTGCGATAATTATCTGATTTAGCTTCCTATTTTTTGGTTAAACAAACTTTTTTTTTTCCATATTTCTTCCGTTAATATTTTTATTTTTGCCATTTTTATTTTTTTGGGTATTTATGCCCTTTGTTCCGAAAGTACAAGACTTGCTCCGGTGCGGGCGTATATGCTATGATGGACACCTCTTGGTCCTTTGCACCCTGTATGGCATCCTTTAGCGAGGAATATCCTCGCGATGCTACAATGGTACTTAGTTTGTCATTGCGCAGACCCTCTACGAATTTATTTATCGCCATTTTTTCATTTAGAGGTTGCAAGATTTTATAGGCCTCTGGCTTCCCATTTGCCTGTATTACTGTGAGGTTTACGAATAATTCCTCTAACTCTTGGCCGTATCGCTCGATTGTCCTACCCCCTTGTTTTGTAGTTAATAGTTTTGTTTGTATCGCGGTTGCTGATTTCGTTGGTAATAGTCGGAGCTTCATTTCATCAATTAAATTGGTTACACTGGTATGCTTATCTGATATGGTAAGTTTTTCACTTTGAGTTAGACGAGTTTTAGTCACGAAGTTTATTAACATTTTTGCGTCTGATTCCTTGATTAGTGTAGAATACAATTCTATGGCGTCTATGAGCTGTTTAGTAACGGTCTCTGAACCGTCCATGGGTGGCAGCAGTGCTGCCGCCGTTTTTAGGTTAAAACTGTCATTAGACGTCATTTTGTCTTGTTCGTATGTGGTTATGATTTTAATGTATATTTCTTCGATTTTTGTGAAGTAAGATTGGATTTGCTCACTGTCTTTTATTGAGATTTGTGATTTCTCTAATTTTTCGCTATATTCTTCTATGTATTGTTTGTATTGTTCATATAATTCTTAAACTTGTTCGAGTTTTTTCTGACCATTAGCCTCTCTCCGACGTGCGGTCCCTAATTTTCTGATGTCCTCTTGTAATGATTTTAATTTGTCATGTAATTTTTGAATGTCAGTCATAATTTTCTGCACGTTATTTAAATATAATGTTCACATTTGTTGTGAAGTTGTGATTTACAACAGTCTTTACACCGTAATAAAACTAATTTTCGCGAATTATCAAATTAACGTTGGTGTGTTGAATTGTACCTGTAGTTTGTGTGGCGCACTGGCGGTGGCGGGTGAGGGGCTGATGCTGGTGCTGGTGAGGCAGGTTCTAGACGCTCTGCTCCGGCTTGTTGGTGTTGCGCATCATCGTTGATACCGCTTGTCGCTCAATTTTTCTTGTGAGACACTTATGTATTTTTTTCCATATGGCATACATAAGAATGGCACATATTATTATCAGCACCGCTGTGGTTGTATATGTTGTGATTGTGTTTCTGCCCGCTTGTTTCGCGCTGGCGTCGTTGGCGGCTCCGTTCTGAGCGATGATGACCTCTTCTTTTCTGTCCTTGGTGCACTGACTTCCCATGACTTTGATGGTACTGGCTATCGCTGGTGCAGTGGAGCTGGCTGGCTAGTGGCTTCTAAGCTGGGGCTGCCTCGAGCAGCCCGACTGGCAGGCGCAGTGCCATGAAGTGGCTGGCTGGCTGGCTGGCACGGCTGGCACGGTGGTTGGGCAGCCGGGCAGCGTCTAAGCTGGGGCTGCCTCGAGCAGCCCGACTGTCACGGTCGCCATGAAGTGTGGGACGTCCAGGGGTATAATGACAACACTAGAGTTGAGTATAGAATGAATCTTTATTGTAAAATGTTGGCCTTATATACTAGTGAAACGTACACATCTTTCTTTGTTCGTGTTAATTGATGCGTAATAATTGAATTAAAATAGATTTCCTTTGTCTGTGTTCATCGGAGCGTGAATGCTAAATATGGGAGTGTGACGTATGCACTCAGATGGAAGATAGGTATTGTACAAGGTGTGGCCTACGATGGGAGATAGGTGTTTGTACAGGGTGTGGCCTACACCACATTCTGAGTATCTTCCGTACTTTTTAGTATTTGTTGTTATAAGGGCAACATAAATATATTAGTTATTTGTGCAACAAGAGGAAAGTTGGTTTTTCTTGCGAGTGTTTTTTTTTACAAAACACGAGATGTAAAATAATTTTGCTCGTGTTGCACACATAATTTTTCACCTCAGTAGTGAGAACATATTAAAGGTTAAAATGTATTTCGAATTACACAGAATAAACAGAAAAAAAAAGTATTATTAATATGTACCATACCATACCATACGATACGATACCATACCATACCATACCATACCATACCATACCATACCATACCATACCATACCATACCATACCATACCATACCATACCATACCATATCATACCATACCATACCATACCATACCATACCATACGATACGATATCATACCAAACCATACGATACCATACCATACCATACCATACCATACGATACCATACGATACCATACCATACCATGCGATACCATACGATACCATACCATACGATACCATACCATACGATACCATACCATACCATACCATACCATACGATACCATACCATACCATACCATACCATACCATACCATACCATACGATACCATACGATACGATACGATACCATACCATACCATACCATACCATACCATACCATACCATACCATACCATACCATACCATACCATACCATACCATACCATACCATACCATACCATACGATACCATACGATACCATACCATACCATACGATACCATACCATACCATACGATATCATACCATACGATACCATACCATGCCATACGATACCATACCATACCATACCATAAAAAAAATTAATAAATGTATGAAGTTCATGGCCTTCACTAAATTAAAAAGCTACATTGTTTCACTTCCTGGAGTGAGGAAAGTCGCACTTTTCTCACTCCAGGGAGTGACGAAAGTGGGCTTGTTCGAGCTGCTGAGGTAAAAACAAAATTTTAACTGTCTTACTATCACGGTTCATGACATACAGCCTGGTGACAGACGGACAGACAGTGGAGTCTTAGTAATAGGGTCCCGTTTTTACCCTTTGGGTACGGAACCCTAAAAACTAAACTACGTAGGTAACGTAGGTATCTACCTACAGTACCTATTAAGATAAACTACCAACTAAATAAAACTACAGATTCTACATATCAATCAATAAAAAAGAATCCCAGTTTTCTTTTAAATATTTTAAAATGGTACAATACGGTACGAACGAAAGCACGAAGTTTCCGCAACTGACGAAAGCACCACCTTCACATCACTGGTCGTTAACGTGAAAGGGATAGCACATTGCATTTTCATGTTGACTAAAAGGGACGGGCATACTTCGTTGCTGCTCAGTACAACCGTATTGACCAGTATAAAATGAACTCCGCGGACAAGAAACAATTTTCAACAAAATAATGAATAAATTTAAAAGTGGAAAAATTACTGCCTTGGGTGAGACTTGAACCCACGGCCTCTGGATAGATACTCCAGCGCTCTGCCAACTGAGCCACCAAGACCTCATCCATAGTCAGCAAATCTTCCCACTATATGGGTCTAGGGGACCCTAGCGACATCTACCGTAAGAGTGTTACACTTCTTAAACGGCCACCGGAGTTCCAAGTCATATTGGAAATTCACCAGTTACGGGTAGCACCCATTCTAAATTAATTTTTAACAAGCAGAAACGCCTGCGATCGATGCTATTAAGCTTAGAATAAATTTAAAAGTGGTAAAATTACTTAGTGGAGTTCAAGTCTCACCCAAGGCAGTAATTTTTCCACTTTTAAATTTATTCTAAGCTTAATAGCATCGATCGCAGGCGTTTCTGCTTGTTAAAAATTAATTTAAAATAATGAATTTCTCAATTAACTGGAATGTTATTTCATCTGTTTTGTAATTGGAAGTCTTAGATGACTTGCCACACCATTTTACGCTGCAATATAAATGATTAGCGAACGAATTCAATTATTTACGATTTATTTTCGTACAGACGTGCACACTGCTAACAGGTCGTATTCTTGGGCGCAACTGATCGGAGCGGCGCGCGAGCAATCTTATATAAGACCTATACACCATGCGGCCGGTGACCGCGAGTCGTCCTATAAGCTCGGTCTATAGGGGGTGGTCTGTGTATAGAAATCATCAATGGCCAGCCACGAAGGGAATACATGGCAATGCATTTCCTATGGCGTAAAATGGTGTGTTAATTTTAACACTTTACATATAGTCCTATTTCCCCATAGACCTTTGTCACCGGGCGAAGAATCATGCTAAATATTATAATTAATGACATGTAGAAGTGCATTTTTTTTGTCATGGCAGTATTAGTTTGAGGAGAAGACCAGTTTTGTTCTGTTACATTATATTAAAAATATATAAACCTTGCACATTACTGTTTTATTAAGTATATATAAGAATTCAAAAACTGAAACTTGATCTGGCCTGATCACTCTTTCTAAAATATATGTAATCTATTTCAGTTTTAAATTTATATATAGTAGTGTTACTACCAAACACGTATAACATGTTTTTTTTTTTTTTTTTTTTATTTATTGATAATGGGAAACAAACAGCGAAAGATGACACATATAGATAATTACACTTAAATACATACATAAGCCAAAACAGTTTCCACTACTGAAATTAGATAATTATGGTTGCTCAGACAAGACTTGTTTGTACAATTCAATTAAACAAATTAAAAATGTTAAAGTAACTTACATGTATAACACGTATCAAAGAGGATTAATAAGATAGAGCGGTACTGTCATAGTAAATTTCTAACCGCTGTAAATTCACTGCCATCTATCGACATACTTTAAAACTAAAAATGAAGATTTATAAAAATACGTTAAAATGTATTTAAACATGGATAAATGATTTTTTTATTTGCATTAATTATTTTTATATGATTTTGACCCATGTTCTTTCACTGATATGCGTTAAAATTATCGTAATCGTTTATTGCAGACAAATAGTCCATATTATGTACCTACACACTATTTACAAGTAGAATTAAAAATAATCAATCACAAAATTCATAAACCAAGTCAAAAAATATAAATAAACGAACAATTATATCATAAAAAAAAATTTAAATTAAAATTGAAATAAAAATTTTAAAAGGATTAAAATTCAAATATTCAAAATTACAAATCAAAGTTTATAAGCATATACTAATTCTTCCGATAATTTTAAAATTTTAAAAATTAAAACAGTAAGTATAAAGTTCAATAAACTAAAATCTTAAAATTAAACTAATCTATCTTATTGAGTCCGGGAGTTCCGGG
This sequence comes from Cydia strobilella, assembly GCF_947568885.1. Classification (NCBI taxonomy): domain Eukaryota; kingdom Metazoa; phylum Arthropoda; class Insecta; order Lepidoptera; family Tortricidae; genus Cydia; species Cydia strobilella. The sequence continues at coordinate 23,273,864 of NC_086068.1, forward strand.
GCCTGACATGTAGGTCGATAAGTACTTTCGTGAGAGGACAGTCCAAACGATTTGCTAATACGTTGAGGATGCTGCTGGAGCTATAGATCGCGCCCTGCGTGCCAGCGAGGCGACCCGTTTGCGCATAATGGCGTGGAAACCATCCGTGCGCGCCTCTGCGAACATGGCTGACGCGCTACAGTAGCGCGGCAAACCCAACAGCATCCTGAACGCATTATTATATTGAACTCGGAGGGCACTGATGGTCCGTTGCGTATAGTTGACCCACAGGCTACAGGTATAAAATGACTGACAGAAGGCTCTAAAGAGCGTGGTTTTTACTTCTGTGGTACACCTCGCAAACCTGCGCGCCAACATATTGCTCCGGACCGCCAATGCCCGCCGCTCCCTTTCCACGTCAATGTTGTCCGAGAGGTCATCGGCGACCCACTGACCCAGGTATGTGAACTTTGACACTCGCGTTAGTTGCGTTCCGTGTAGTGTAACGGGCGGCACTGTGTCAACTTTGCTACCGCGCGGATTAAACACTAGCAGCTCGCTCTTTTTCGAGTTGTACCTGAGTCCATGGGCCCCCGCGTAGTCCTCGCACACACTGACTAGCTTCCTGACAGCGCCAACCGATGGACTCAGCAGCACCATATCGTCCGCGTAACTGATATTATTTACACATGTTCCATCAATAGAACATCCGATTTTGGTATTGCTGAGCTCAACGATTAAAGATTTCACATATAAATTAAATAATTTTGGTGACGTCAGCCCACTCTGCCTCACTCCGCATTCCAACCGGTACAAGTCCGAGCGCGAGTCCGCCCACCTGACGAAATTTGTTTGACTATTGTACCAGTATTTAAACATGTCAATAACATCGCCAGGCAAGTCAGTCTCTCACTCCAACTTGCTCCACAGAACGTCGTAGGCAACCAAATCAAAGGCTTTGGATAAGTCTAGGAAGCACGCATACACTGGTGTCTTCCTATCAGTATAGTACTGCACAGTTTGCTTGAGACACAACACCGCGGACTCTGTGGACAAACCGGCTTTGAAGCCAAATTGTGCATCGTGCAATTATAAATAACAAACGAAACCGTCAACGCCCTCTATACGAGAGTAGGCCAAAACTAGTGGCGCCCTCTGATCGAGAATCAAATTTTCGTGATTTACGAGGCACGTTTTTTCCTTAGACTGTCTCCATCTATTACGGAGTTATATCTATCTTTGCTCGTATAGACATAATGACTGACACGACTTCAATACTTATAAATTGACAATAATCGTCAATTTGGTACACATTACATCGTCGAATTACTTATCTAATTATTAAAAAATATTTTACTTGTTCAGTACAATAAAACGAAATAAAATAGTTTTTACGTGTTCTCTTAAAGTAGTTATTTTTCATATACGAGGTTGAGTCACACAGCCATCGAAATGCATTAAAGTTAAAAAAAATCGAAATTGGTCATTTTCAGGATAATTCGCAAAAGCTTCTAGTATGTTATTAGCAATATAATAATTTTTAAGAAAAAAAAAACCGACTTCAATGGGGGATGCCGCTGATAGCATTCTTAGATTCCAGACAATGAAATTAAAAAGACAGCATCTTTTGCCTAATTATGTAGAAAAGGAGGTAAACCGACCCACTTTTCTAGTAGCATTTCGTTTTTGTAAGGGTCACAGTTCTAACCTAACCTAACCTACTTTTCTGGTAGCATTTCGTTTCTGTAAGGGTCACAGCTCTAACCTAACCTAACCTACTTTTCTGATAGCATTTCTGTTCTGTGAGAATCGCAGTTCAAAACCCACCCACCCACCTAACCCACTTTTCTAGTAGCATTTCCGGGTCCGGGTCTGGGTCCGGATCCGAGTCCGGGTCCGTGTCCGGATGTCCGGGTCCGGGTCCGAGTTAGGGTCCATGTTCAGACCCGGGTCCGGGTCCGAGTCCGGGTCCAAGTTTGGGTTTGGGTCCATAAGGAAGAGAACAAATCGCCAAACGTGAACTATGTGTCATTGAATAGTTCCATTCTGATCATAAACAGCAGTTCCACTTCATCAAATGTCACTTTTTTAAATGTAAATGCAGGATTTGTTGATGAAAATACAAAAATCACTATATGTATGCCTTTCACATTTGAGGAGTTCCCTCGGTTCCTCGTGGGTCTCCTCATCAGAACTCGAGCTTGACAAAAATATGTCTTAAAAACTTAAGTTGCTTAACAAACATAAAGAAGTGGACAAATCGCCAAACGTAAACTATGCGTCATTAAAGAGTTCCATTCTGATCATCATCAGCAGTTCCACTTCATCAAATGTCACTTTTTAAAATGGAAGTGCTGGATTTGTTTATAAAAATACAAAAATCACTATATGTATGCCTTTCATATTTGAGGAGTTCCCTCGATTCCTCATGGATCCTATTATCAGAACTTGAGCTTGACAAAAATGTTTCTTGAAAACCTAACTTGCTTAACAAACATAACGAAGAGGACAAATCGCCAAACGTGAACTATGCGTCATTGAAGAGTTCCGTTCTGACCATCATCAGCAGTTCCACTTCATCAAATGTCACTTTTTTAAATGTAAGTGCTTGATTTGTTGATGAAAATACTAAAATCACTATATGTATGCCTTTAACATTTGAGGAGTTCCCTCGATTCCTCATGGATCCCATTATCAGAACTGCTTTTTGACAAAAACGGGACCAATCTGTATGTATATACTTACAATCAAAAAAAGAATTTTCAAAATCGGCCCAGAAATGACGGAGTTATGGAGTAACAAACATTAAAAAAAAAAAAAAAAACATACAACCGAATTGAGAACCTCCTCCTTTGAAATCTTGAAGTCGGTTAAAAAGGATCATAAAACTGCTGGCAGACAATCCCTATAGTGTCTGAGTAACAAATAATGGCGTCATACATGTGACCGCTGCCGGAAATATGCAAAATCTAAATTATAACTACACCATGAGTCATACATACACGTGTGCTATATCAAACGAAAGGTTATTAAATATATTATGACTCGTTAATACACTATTTATAAAAATAATGTACATTTTAGGAGCTACAACCAAAGAAAAACCACTTTTTTGAGAAAAGTTCGTGTATATATATTTTATGGCTCAACCTAAAACGTTATAACAACGTTGCGTCTAATATAAAAGAAACTAGTTATTCAACTATACGTCACAGCTTAATTTTTTTATTTCTGATAAAAACTGTGGAAGTTGTACAAAAAAACTAAAGCGCGCTAACAATTCTACCTTAATGCGCTCATATTATGCAAAGAATAGTCCTAATTATCGGGTATTAAATGAAAGAACATTACATAAAACACATGAAAACGATATTTTGGAGTGTGTATCGTAGTGTACATTACGGGGCCTTAATATACTTATTAAAACCCAAAATTATATTTTTAAACTATTTAATTGACGATGAACGTCTTACATGGTAGACATGAAATGATGCAAGGGGTGGGTAGGTATATAAAATTATTAATGGCGGCGCTGTAAGCGCCTATCGAAAGTTGAAGGCAACGAATCTTCAATCGTAGTCCAGCTTCAGGGATCTGAACATCTTCCCGCCTCGTTGAAAGGAACAGCCTTTCAAAACTTCAAGTCCTCCGGTGATGGTAGAGGGCAGAGGCGAACGAGTGGTCGTCGTACGCATCCTTTTGTTGTGGTTACGTCTGCAACCCTGGCAACACCATCGGCTCCCGGGAACAAGCGCGTAACTCTTCCAAGGCGCCAGCATAGCGGCGGCACATATTCTTCATGGAGCAGAACCAAGTCACCCACATTGAGTTTGGCAGTGTTTATTCTCCATTTGGTTCTCTCTTGTAATTCGCATATATATTCTCGCTGCCATCTATTCCAAAAATGCTGGCGTATCTTTTCTATCAGAGACATCTCCTGGCGGTTCTCCAGTGCAGGCGACGGCAGTGCAGTCAGTGGTTTTCCGATTAAGAAGTGCCCTGGAGAGAGGGAAAGGAGGTCGTCAGGGGACGTAGACATGGGGCACAAGGGACGACTGTTAAGAATAGCTTCCGCTTGCGCAAATAAAGTTCCTATCTCCTCAAATGTCAAATGACTATTGCCTATTACACGTTTTATATGGTGCTTTGCGGATTTTACTCCGACCTCCCAGATACCGCCGAAGTGAGGTGCGGAAGTTGGAGTGAATATAAACTTTATGTATTCTTGATGTGCAAAATCAGACAAAGGTTCCTGATTAGCTTTTATAAATTGACCTATTTCTTTAGCCGCGGAGACGAAGTTTCGACCATTGTCACAGAATATTTCCGCAGGCTTGCCTCTTCGCGCAATGAACCTCCTAAGAGTCATTATGAAAGCATTTTTTGTTAGATCACTAACCGCTTCTAAGTGTAAACATTTATAGCGTAAACACACAAACAGACATAAATAGCATTTTATTAATTTAGCACCTCTACCCTTTCTACTTAAAATGTAAAAAGGTCCCGCAAAATCTAAACCTACTGATATAAACGGAAAGTCCGCATTTATTCTCTGAGCTGGGAGATTACCCATTTTTGGGGTCAGAGTCTGACCGCGAGCACGCCTGCATCGCATGCAATTGTTTACAGTGCGCTGAGCAAGGCGTCTTCCATTTATTGGCCATATAGTTTCCTTAACAAGGGACAGCAATAATTGAGGAGGCGCGTGCATATTTTTTATGTGCACATTAGCAAATATAAGTTTCGATAATCGATGAGACGCGTGAAGCAAAATTTGGTGCTTCTTTTCATACGGATAATCAGATGCATCGATTCGACCGCCAACCCTAATCACCTTATCGTTATCTAGAAAAGGTGAAAGCTTTAGTATTTTAGATTTAGAGCTCAACGGTTTAGACTTAGTAAGCATCTCGTTCTCATCTTGGAATGATTGTTTTTGAGCGACTAAACAGAGAAAGTTAAACGATTCTTTCAACTCGTCAACAGTTAAAACACCTACTCGCTTATTTTTAGGATTTTTTAGATTAAATATTATTCTTTTGACATATGCAAACGTTCTTTGCAATTTATTTAGTGTAGAATATTTTTCGAAGTCTACGATGGGAGTTTCTAAATTTACAACATAACATTTAGTTTCGGGCAAGTCATCAATTTTAAGATTATTTAAAATTGGCCATTTGGATTCATCTTCAGTTAAAAATGTGGGGCCAAACCACCACAGATCCAGCTTTGAAAGCTGGCAGGCATCCACTCCCCGCGAAATTAAGTCAGCTGGATTTGCAGAGGTAGGCACATACCTCCACGTTGATTCTTTAGTCTTTTCTAAAATTTCATTTATGCGATTAGCTACAAATACCTTTAGTTTAGCAGATTTATTGAGCAACCAGCACAACACGATACTTGAGTCGCACCAATGCACGACACGATCCGGTTTGTATCTTAGAGAGTCTAGGACTGCCCTGCTGAGCCTGGCAGCCAGCAGCGCAGCACCAAGCTCCTGCCTCGGCATGGTCGTAGGCGACAGTTGGGCGACTTTCGATTTAGAGCATAGCAGCCGTACAGTGACGTCACCGTTTTCAGACACAGACTTCATATAAATACAGGCACCAAGGGCTGACTGTGATGCGTCACTGAAAACGTGCATTTCAATCAATTTTGGTGAATCACATAAAACTCGCCTATCTATTTTGAGATTTTGTATGAATGGTAAGTTTTCGACAAATTTCTCCCACTCCTTTTTAATGAAATCAGGAACAGGTAAGTCCTAATCTATTTTGAGCTCCCATAATTTTTGTAGAAGCATTTTTGGTTTAATTATGCATAGACTTAAACAACCTAGTGGGTCAAAAAATTTAAATGAGTTTGACATAATGTATCTTTTAGTTATGACATCACTCGGAATAGGATCTTTCACAGGAAAGCTTAACTTATCATTTATCTTATCTTAATTACACAGGGCTCCATCCTAACCCGAGAGTGCTAGCTGATTCACTAATGATTAAATTTTCTTGTGTATTTATGTTAGAATCTTCAAACAAAGACGATAAGTTACTTTTGTATTTTCTTAAATTAAAACATCCTGTCTTTAGTGCCTCAGAAACAGATTTTTGTATATACTATTTTAGTTCGTGTTCAGTATTAGCTCCAGTGATCAGGTCATCAACATAGAAATCCCTTTGTATTATAGTTTTGGTGAGCTGATCACTCTGCTCCTCTCCGACTTGAAATAAACATCGCGTGCTCAAATAGCTCGCACTTCCGGTACCGTAAGTGAGAGTATTCAATCGCAGCGTTTTAAGGGGGCTGGACTCATCTTCTCTCCATACTATCAATTGCAGATTTCGGTCATCGTCGTGAACTTGAACCTGGCGGTACATTTTCTCGATATCACCAGAGAGAATGTACCGGTATTGTCGCGCTCTAACTAGAATGGAGAAGAGAGAGTCCTGGACATTAGGCCCCACCAAAAGAATGTCATTGAGTGATTTGCCAGAGGAGGAAGCAGCTGACGCGTCGTACACGACGCGAAGAGATGTAGATTCACTATTTTTAAAAACAGCATGATGGCACAAAAAATAGTTAGGATTTGGTTTGAGCAAGCTAGACTCAGACAGATGGCCTAGCTCTGCATAATCATTTATGAATGTAGTGTATTCGGATTTCAAGGTCGGATTTCGCTTGAATTTTCGTTCCAAATTTAAAAATCTTCTTTTAGCTAAGTTGTAGGAATCCCCAAGACATTCAGGTGATTCAGTTAACGGCAATTTAACGCAAAATCTACCGCTTTCTAGTCGTATAGTGTTAGTTAGGAAATGATCTTCACATTCCTGCTCATTTTGATTTAAAATATTTTTGTTAGGAACCTCTTCGGTCTCCCAGAATTTAGTTAGCATATTTTCAATATTTTGTTGTGATTTAGTGATAATTGCATGATTACAATTAATTTTATTTTGATTTTTGTTATTTTGATTTTTAGTATTTTGGTTGTTAGTATTAGTATTTATTCGTCCGCATATTAACCAACCCAATTTAGAATTTCGTAGTGTAGGCATAGCGGGACCCAGAGAACGCTTTTCGGTACCTAGGATGTCCCAGAATATGTCCGCGCCGATCAAAATCTCGACCTCGCCTGGTTGGTTAAAATCGGGATCCGCTAGCCGGATATGTTTAGGTATCCGTAGACTTTGGACATCTACTGGACGTTCACGTATGTTGCCTGTTAGCTCCTTTAGCACAAAGCACGATAAGGCAACTTTATATGGATTATTTAGTGAATGAATTTGCGTAGTACATCTTTCGACAATGTTGTCTACACATTTATTACCGGCTCCTATCAGATTTATGCAGTCGATAGGATTCGATTGTAATGACAATCTTTCTTTTAACGATTCTTTGATAAATGAGAGCTCACTTCCGTTATCTAAGAAAGCTCGTACTCTTTCTTTTTGATTTGTTTTAGGATTACACACTTCGATTATTGCAGTAGACAAAAGCCCTCGGCTATTGTCTAAGTCAAAAAAGTTTACCGCTGATGATGTGTTGCTGACCGTAGCAGCATTACTTATTATGCCCGAACTAGGCTCGTGAAGCAAGCTGTTGTGCCTTTGTTTACAATCCCGACAAGGACCTCCACGACACTCATTGACCGGATGGCCTTGCCTAAGGCAGTTGGCACACAACTTGTAATTCGCGACGTCGGCTAATTTGTCTTTCATACTTTTAGCAGCAAAAGTAGGGCAATCGTATATTCTATGGTTGTCGCTACATATTATACATACAGCAGTACCAGGTGTATAATGATTTTGTTGAAAATTTGGCTTTGATTTTTGATAAACACCTGCAAATGATTTTATTTTGTTATTGTTGAAACTATTATTTTGGTGATTAGGTGCTGGCGGGCTTGGTCGCGACGTAGAAGGTAAAAATTTAGAAGTACCGGTCTCATGTTTGTTGCGATTTAGTGCTTCAAGGACGTCCGCGCGATTAATTAAAAATTTATGAAATTGATCTAAAGTAGGAACGTCATCGAGCGTGTTACGGTACTCTTCCCATTTCATTAGAGTTTGGCCGTCTAATTTAGACGTTAACATGAATATAACAAGCATATCCCACTTGTCGGTCGGCTGTCCCAAACTCGACAATGCTCTCAAATTTTTAGTGACATGATCGACTAAGAAACGAAGTGCCTTTTCGGACTCACGGGCGGGCGCTTGTATGTTAAACAGTGAACTTAAATGGTGGTTAACAAGCAACCTTTTATTATTGTAGCGATCACCCAATAATTTCCAGGCTTCTTCATAGTTAGCAGAAGACACTTCTAAGTTAGAAATAATTCTAGCCGCATCCGCCTCCAAGTAGGATATGAGGTAGTGAAATTTATGTATAGGCTTTATACGTTCATTTTTATGAATAAGATTTTCGAATGTATCACGAAACTCAAGCCAGCGGAAATAGGCACCATCGAATTTAGAAATTTGTATTTGTGGCAATTTAAAGCCTTGATCCTGATGATCGTGAGTACATTGAGCAGGCACAGGAACAGCGCCCGAATTGCGTCGTTCCATTTCGATCGTACTGAATTTTTCAATTAATGTTTTGGCCTTTGCAATGTTTGTAATAATATTTTGCTCAATCATCTCGCGTTCATCAAGCTCAGTCGATAATTGGTCAGCATTCAGGACCTCAATCTCATTTTGCACTGTGTCGAACTTGGATGACAAACCCTCAAGCTTGCTAAGCTTAAGACTTAGCTCAGCCAATTCAATATTAGAAATATCCTCCTTTGTACTCAACGTATTTATATAAATTTTAAATTTAGTAATTTGTCCTTTAATTGAACTTCGCGAAACAGTTAATTCTTTCAAGCGTTTTGCGGCCAAAGCCTTTTGTTTCTCATCCTCGCTCGACATTGTTATTATTTAGTTTTACGACTTTTACGTAAACAAAAACTGTTAACTATAAAAAAGATAACAAAAGGTTTATCTCACGCTCCTCACTACGGTGTACTTGCCGCTGGGAGTCCGGCTGTGCGAGCTCAGCTGACTGGTAGCTTCTTGATATTTTAACTGGACTTGCTACGCTGAACCGCACCGTGACGATTCTGGAATATTCGGCGAAATACTTTAAATACAATGAAATTATTATTAAATGAGGTCAAAATGAGGGCTAATTGAAAAGATGAAACCAATTTGTAAAGTATTTGTGAATTGTATGTTAAATTGTAGGTTAAATTGTATTCGAAAAAATGGTAAAATTGTTTTTAAGTTTTAGCAATAATTTACGTTAATTTGTCTCGAAAGTAGTTTGTTTTTAATGAAATATGTAAATAATGTTTAGAATGAAACTAATTAAGCATGGGCCACCATATGATTTAGAGATTGTAATTGAAATATTAGGTTGAAAGTACGATATTACCAAAGAATGTAACTAGATATAAATTGATTTGTTTTGACGATATTTTTGTGTATTTGCGTAGGTGGAAGTATAATATACCTCTTTAAGAGTATCTAAAAGAAAATTGTTTACAATCTTGACTATTAGATGAATGATTTGGGGCTTTGAAAGGACAAAGGAAGGGCACTTAGCTCTGGCAATTGCTTCGACGCGCAGGGTGAACTTTCGACGTAGCACTGCACTGCACTCCACAATCCAGCCAAGATTTACTCTTCAGTCTTCATCCAGGGACAGGAATCTTCTAGATGTTACTGCATACGCGCCTTTGCTGCATACGCGCCTTTGTACTATCGTACTTTCTTGATTTTTCTTGATTTTCGTAGGTTCCCCACATGGGCCAACAATTAATGTATCGTAGTGTACATTACGGGGCCTTAATATACTTATTAAAACCCAAAATTATATTTTTAAACTATTTAATTGACGATGAACGTCTTACATGGTAGACATGAAATGAGGCAAGGGGTGGGTAGGTATATAAAATTATTAATGGCGGCGCTGTAAGCGCCTATCGAAAGTTGAAGGCAACGAATCTTCAATCGTAGTCCAGCTTCAGGGATCTGAACAGAGTGGAATTATAATTTATAAAATGAATTTATTTGATAAATAAGCAAAACAACGGTTTCGTTTCGTACCTAATCTCCTCCTTTGTCCTTAAAAAAAAGAAAGAAACTTTGAAAGTTTGGGTGGATTCGTCCTTATTAGCAATAAAGATATTGAGTATTGAGATGAGTATTGAGTCGGTTAAAATTTAAGTTTTGTGTACCTGGGCTACAAAGGCGAATGAATTGACGCCTCATTTATCAAAATCAGTTCAGTAGTTCCATGTAAACAATACATTACACGTAGACAGCAAATTCTGCCTATTTCTATTGTCTGGGAGAGGACTCTGACTTCTGTAACAGGTTTTTTATACCTAGCTCAGAAGTCAGGGACTTCAACACCTATTTTGTACTTGCTTCTGTCTATTTTTTTATTTTATTTTTTCAAATTAATTTTATAAATTATGATTCCACTCCGAAATGTCGTTTTCATGTATTTTATGTAATGTTCTTTCATTTAATACCTCATAAGTAGAACTATTCTTAGTTGCATAATATGAGCGCATTAAGGTAGAATTATTGGTGCGCTTTAGTTTTTTTTGTAAAACTTCCACAGTTTTTATCAGAAATTTATAATTTAAGCTGTGACGTATAGTTGAATAACTGGTTTCTTTTATATTAGACGCAACGTTATTATAACGTTTTTAGTTGAGCTATAAAATATATATACACGAACTTTTCTCAAAAAAAAAGTGGTTTTTCTTTGTTTGTAGCTCCTAAAATATACATTGTTTTTATAAATAATGTATTAACGAATCATAATATATTTAATAACCTTTCGTTTCATATAGCACACGAAGGACTAAACCAAACAAACCTAAGAATATTCACAGATGGCTCAAAAACAAACGAAGGGACAGGATGTGGTGTCTTCTCAGAGGACCTGAACATACACATCACAAAACCCCTTGGTTAACACAATACGGTATTCCAAGCTGAATGTGTAGGAATAATAGAAGCTTGCAATGCTATTACAAGACGACAAGTGAAACATGAAACCATACTAATACTGTCAGACAGTAAATCGGTACTACAAGCGCTATGCAGCGACAAACTTACCTCAGAGCTTATACTTGAATGCCATCGGAGCCTCACTGAAGTGAGCAAAGAAGGCAACAAAGTAACAGTACAATGGATAAAGGGGCATAGTGGATCAAGAGGAAACGATGCAGCGGATGAACTGGCCAGGAAAGGTTCAGAAACACCGGCATATGGACCCGAGCCAATTATGCCTCTACCATTATCCTACATACACAACCAGCTAGAACAACATCACAGACAACTGCACAACAAGTACTGGAGTGAATTGAAGACATGCAGGCAAACCAAAGAAATTCTACCGGAACTGAACCACAAGCTTACCAAAATATTACTGAAAACACCAAGAAGCCAACTACGTAAAATAGTAGGATTAATAACAGGACATAACACACTAAACAAACACCTAGATAATATGGGTAAAACTGATAGCCCCATGTGCAGAGCGTGCATGGAAGAAGAAGAAACAACAAAACATATTCTCCTAGACTGTAAACAGGTAGAAGTGTATAGGAGCAAATACCTAGGTAATCCATGCACACTAAAAGAGGCAACTAGCAACCTGAAGACTTTGCTAGGCTTCGTGGAGGAGCTGGGGTGGTTAGAGTAGCGCTACCTCGTTTCACGCAAAATAGGCACATTTGGATGTCGATTTGCGGAAAATGCCCACCATAACTAACTAACTAACTAACTAACATATAGCACACGTGTATGTATAACTCGTGATATAGTTATAATTTAGATTTTGCAAATTTCGGCAGCGGTCACATGTATGACGCCATTATTTGTTAGGCACTATAGACATTGTCTCCCAGCAGTTTTATGATCCTTTTTATATTGCTAATAACATACTAGCAGCTTATGCGAATTATCCTGAAAATGACCAATTTCGATTTTTTTAACTTAAATGCATTTGTTCTAGCAAATACCTACATTTTGATGCATAATTTTCGCATTTTTAGTATGATTTTGATTATTTTGATATCAGTGTATGGCTTGAGACATCAGCTTTAGTTTTGTAGTACATTGCTTTAACGTCCGACTTTTGGTTTGGTTGAAAAACCAAAATAATCGAATTTTTTTTTCATCATTTTTATTTATTTTTAAATTTCTCTTAAACTATTGTATATTTTGGAACATATTTTATTAGTGAAATATATAATATTTCATTAGCTTTCGTTTAATATCCCACACGTGTATGTGCAATGCATAGTTTGGGTGCAAAATGCAATATTCGCAACGAGGCGGGAGTCATTTTGATGACGTCATTCCGCTGAAGTAGATGGTCGGCGCCGCTGTCTCCCGGCAGTTTTGGAGACCCAGTACCATGCCCAATAACATACTAAAAATTGGTAGCGGTTTTCGGATCTGAACTATCTCTTCGACCGTTTCCCATAAGGCATAGTACTAATCATGATAGAAAGGATACAAAATAAGTTCACTAGGTACTTATACTGGAAACGGTATGGAGTATCTTTCTATCCGCTGATGTACCCTACACTATTTGTAATTGGCATGGTCGGTTACGACAAATTAGAAACCCGTAGGAATCTGGCGCTTGCGTGTTACGTGCTTCGCATTCTCCGTGGTAGTGTAGGACAAACCTGCTCCGTAAGGCACCTCTCAGCCGTGCCTTGCACTAACTGAATCTCGTGGCCGACAAGACAGACCTTTTTTATTGCCCTATGTGGGAATTATTAAAAACATGATTGTATGTATTGTGTATGTGTAATATAAAATATTGAAATTAAATTTAAATAATTGTGTAATCTATAAGAAAGGTAATATTGAAATGTATGTAGGTAAAAAGAATTTTTTGACTATTGTGTCATTAAATAGATTGGAATGATTGTGTAATATATTGAAATTCAAATTGACATAATTTAGTTAAGTAAGTAGTAATAAGGTTCATTTAAGGCACTATTGTGCCTGTAGGATTTACCTGTAAAAATAGTTGCTCTGTTTAACAAAATAAAAAAAATAAAAAATTACCACTTTAGAAGTGTCTCTCGCGCAGCGTTTAGAAAAAAAATATGTTAAAAACCTCAATATCATTTTTGAAGACCTATCCATAGATGTATGGGTTTGATGAAAAAAATGTTTTTGAGTTTCAGTTCTAAGTATGGGGAACCCCAAAATTTATTGGTTTTTTTTGTGTGAAAATCTTAATGCGGTTCACAGAATACATCTACTTACCAAGTTTCAACAGTATAGTTATTATAGTTTCGGAAAAAAGTGGCTGTGATATACGGACGGACAGACAGACAGACAGACAGACAGACATGACGAATCCATAAGGGTTCCGTATTTTGCCATTTGGCTACGGAACCCTAAAAAGGTATTTATTTCATTTGTTATTACAGCATACCAACTTTGGTACATATATTGCGAGAAATGTCGCGACAAAGCGCTGAAAGCAGTTTCGTCGGTGAAACAATCGAAGACCAAATCGGTGTCTGACGTGTGCTACGAGCGCAGCGGCGACGCGCCGGAGGTCGACCACCAGATCATGAAGGAGAACGCCATGTTTCTGCTGGATTTAGCACCTTTGACTAACTCGGGTATGTATTTATAAATGAAAAAAAAAAAAAACTGGTAAATATTTGAGCCGTTTGAAGTATATTTGAAGAAGATTTTTACTACATATTTACAATGTGAAACTCCTCGTAAGTGTTCGCGTTCTTGTAAAGGTTAAATCTCTTGTCTGTGTATTGTGTGATAAGGATCCTGACCGAATTCTTAGTAATTTTTTTACATCTTTTTCGAGAACGATTTTTTCTGCTTTTAACCTCTTCTAACCCACGATTTTTGACCACCGGTAGCGCCAAATAATGTATCATATTTTTTCAGATACGTTTGCATATATTTTTTATTAATTTCTCAAAAACTGCTCCAACGATTTCGATGAAATTTTCAATATAGGGGCGTATGCAAACGACAATTCGATTAAGCTAGGGTACATTTTGAAATTATGAATTTTGAGTTTTCACGGTAGCCCGGTGGGTACTAAATTGTAAAGTAATGATGCGACTTAATTTTTAAGCCATAGACACGAGGCAGAAAAATCGATCCATCTAGGTTTTATTGTTGCTAAGATTCGATGTTGAGTGTTTTTTTTAATTAGTCATACAATATTTATAAGTTTTATAACATACGTACATTAATTGGGGTCCCCAATCAGGGACCGGACAACCCTTTCCACGATAAAACCCTTTCAATGGGCGATACTTAAACACGGCTAACACATTGAAAGACTTTCCCTTTTGAACTGCAAGCCCATTCATACCCTTACCTTTGACTAACCCTTACCGAAAAGCTAACCAAAAATAAGGCTAGCTCTTAATAAGGGTTACCCTTATCTTTAAGCGCTTTTTATAAAGGTTTCCCTTTGCGTGAAAGAGACAGGATTAGTATATATCTACGGTAGTGTATGAAAAGGAAAGAAAATACGTGCAAAGTCAAAGAACGCCGCCGTCGCCGCCGACGATCGCTCGGATTCGAAGTAATGTGTGCTTTATGAACAAGGTAGATGACTTAAATTAGCACGCTTATATGCGAAAAGGGAAGCCCTTTATAAGGCTAACCCTTATAAGCAATATGCAAGGTGTTGGTGAGCGGATGATAAGGGTTTTGTAAGGGTATTTGGGCTACCGATTACTCAAATCTGGTAGCTTTATATAAGGGTTTAAAAGCAAAACAAAGGGTTTCGTCTGGCAAAGGGTATGGTGAGTTAAGCCTTATGCAATACCCTTATAAAACCCCGATAAGGGATAGCGGGCCGGTCCCTGTCCCCAATCCGCATTGTGCTAATGTGGTTGCCCACGTTTCCACGTGCAGTGGGATGTAAGTAAAGCCTGACCAGGAATATATGATCATTGTCAAGAGGGCGCTATTATTCTCATTTATATGGCAACAGTTCAGTATAGTCTGAACAATGTGGATTGGCAACTCGTTTGACTTACATCTCATGATCATAATCATAATCATAATCATTTATTTAACTCCAGACAACAATGGTCCATCCACAATATTACAAATTAAAAATTACTTCTAACTATCTCTATCTACTTTTATTCAGCGTAATCAAAATCAGAACCCATTTATTTGGTGTCTACACTTTTTTTATAGTCGGTACTTCTTTTTTGCCGTATAAAATTCATATATTTTCTTACGTATCACATATAGGTCAATTTTTTTATTTTTGGTTAGCATAAAACCTCAGGAGGTACAACTTTCTCGTAAAAATCCGCGTAATCGATGCCTCCGATTTACCTAGAAAATATCAATTTACATATATGTATTTAATTTAGTCGTAACATACCAGATGGTGTGACTACTATTAGCCACACCGTCAGCTTAGCTCAGCTCTATAGTTGAAAAAATCCAACCCACCAACGGAGCGGCAGCTGACGTTCACGAGGGTTCATCATACATAGCCGTTAACCGCTATACGAGTTTTCACCCGGGAGGCGATGACTGGCGAAATTTGCGCCTGGCTCGCGGTCCATTAGTATGAGTTATTAAAATTAAGTACTATCTCGGACGATCGATGTTCGAAATGTCATTGATATGTCACAATTTTCAATTGTTTGGTTGAATTAAATGTAATGCTCGCGTTACAACAAAGCTATATGCATCATTTAACTAATTTTTATATTTATTTTTTTGAAAATTAACTATGTGTTTAGTTTTCTTAAACGTACTTAACCATACCCCGAAGTTTACGGAATTCAATAAAAACACGGTGTATATGATCGTGATGATGATACAATCATTTGTTACATTTACATAAAATATAGAGTCTAATTTCATGAATTTTCTAGTGAATGCCTGCAAAAAATTGCAGTATGTTAGATTTTTTGCCGCTTATGTATGAAATGTTAAAAGAGGTCAGTAACTTACAGGGGTATACATAAACCACCATATGGTAGCATGTTTGTAAACACAATAAATCAATTCCCTACAACTGTGTAGGTGGTGCGCTGACGTGCCCAAAATGCGCTCGAGTATTTAGCAAGAAGATATACCTAGGGTGACGTGAGCCACCAGAGAGTGGTCCAGCTACACTCTATTAACGCGAGTTAAACATTGCCTACTCCAGAGCACACAGTCGCTGTGGCCGAGATCGGTCAGGAGCATCATCAAACATAAAGTCGAGCATTGCCTTGGATGTAGTCTGATATTTGTTTGTTACCGGCTAAATCTTACCGTTTTATTTGCTTGTTAAATGCATTTAGAATTCTTTGTTAATAATGAAACGGAATTCGAAACTTTTATACTATTAATTCTGTGACATCGTTGACATTGACATTATGAAAAGGTGTTTTTTTTTACAACACAACAATAAATTACTCTTAATCTAAACTATACTACCATAGAAACTAATAAAATTGGAGAGAAAAATAAAGAAATACCAAAAATAATAATAATATGTCACATTTAAAATAAACCACACATTTCACATTTCACGCACACACATTCAGTCACATTTTAAATAATCAGCCGTATAAATCGTCCCGCGACCCCCCCGATGCTAAGGTGCCCATCACGCTCGCCGCGTTGCTACGTTGAACCGCGATGGACAATCTTTGCATCAGGAAGGACCCAGAGCGAGGTTCCAAACCTCTCTCCCGCATGCGTCTTCCCACTTCCCCGAAAAAGGCCTTGGCCTCTGCACACCAGCACCCCGTAATTTCAACGGCAAGAGGGACAAATAAATA
The DNA here is from genome assembly GCF_947568885.1 of Cydia strobilella. NCBI lineage: Eukaryota > Metazoa > Arthropoda > Insecta > Lepidoptera > Tortricidae > Cydia > Cydia strobilella. The sequence continues at coordinate 23,290,656 of NC_086068.1, forward strand.
GTTCGCCAGGACCTCGTATTTCTCCCGCTTGCGAACTGCAGCAACCTCGGCTGCTGCCCCTGCCGTTCTTACGGTACGGCCAATATGCCACGCCGCGAAAGTGCTGACTCACGTTGCGTCCCACACTAAACATTTCCCTCCGGCTAAATGCGTATATTGTATTGTGTGTACAAACTTACAAAGCAATCAAATCGTTTTTAGAGTCCCTCTCGGCGTCGCCCTGGCACGAGTCGGCGGGGCGCAGCCCCCCGACGCCGCCCAGCAGCATGTGGCAGCCGGCGCCCCCGTTCCAGTGCCTGGCCGCGCTGGGCGCCGCGCCCAAGACCAACGCCGCCGTAGACACTGCCAAGTATCATTCACTCGGACGCCCTCCACCGCCAACGATCGCCCCAACGGTCAGCTGATTAAACTATTTGCATAAGTCTTAAATTAATTACTCCTTATCTTGGCACGAGTTACTCCCTCGAGTTATGTAGGCGAAGCGGGGTACTGCGCATTATTTCTTACCCCCTTATTCACAAAAGATTATTAACGTCATTTTAGATTTCACATTCGTTACTTAGAGTTTAAACCATTCAAACTGCGGCGTTTCGTTCAAATATTGGCGTGCAATAAGACGGATACAGAAACTATAACAGATACTTAGTTAAATTTGTTTTTAGGAAGTATGAGGCCTATTTTATTAGATATGAATAAAACTGCATGCAAAGTTTATTTTAATCGTATATAAATTGACCGTAGTTATGCAGAAACCACCAACCCCTTTTTTATCATTGCAGAAAGCAACCAAAACCACTGTTATGGTGTGTCACATTGACAAAAAAAAGTTGGTCGCTTCAGAACTACGGTCAATGGATTAAATCCGGAATTAATAAATTCTTGGCAAAAAATTCAGTTTTGGTACAAGCTTTTATTGCTGACTGTGCTTTTCTTTCCACAGGCAACTACTTAATACTCATCGAGACAATTCTGACAACCCCAAACACAATAAGGTTGCGTTGTTTGTCACAGAGTTCATATGGCCTCCTATTTCCATCATTAGATCCGCTCGACCCGTTATCACCCGACTTACTTACATATGTATTATTATGTATGCAAATTTTCAGCTTCATCAGAAACCGGGAAGTAGGTCAAGTTTAACTTGCAAGATTTGATAACAGACCCACAGACAGACAACTAAATAAAAGCTTGTAAAAAACTAAAATATTTAGACTACAACGGTTACACTCACTTGAATTTTTTGTCGCTATTGGCGACATGTTTCGAGCCCGTCGGGGGTCCTTCCTCAGGCACAAGTGCTCGCGGCGGCTGCATTCCGTGCACTGCAAGCTACCGCTGTAGTCTAAATATTTTAAAATATGTCTCACTAAAGTTGAATTTCGATTGTAAAAATTTGTACAAACAATTTCCCTTTATATACTACTAGGTAACTTAGGTTGGCATTCCACCCGTCCAATATCTTGGTCCAATGTCCAATTATTTTTTTTTGTTACTTTGTACAACTGTCGTACTTTGGGTTGGTGCGTCGAAATAGGCGTTAAACACCAATATTATACTCACCCACTCAAATTAAAATTTCTGGTTTACTTGTGTCTTAATTTTCTATGTTAACTTGTTATATTAATAATAACGTTTTTTTTTTATATCAATAATAATGTTTGAATGTTAATAGGGTATATGACTACTAGTCAAATCAGTATCTTTTTTCGAATTGTCAAAACGATTTGCTACTATGGAATTTATATGAAATACTAGCATGTGACGTCACGATCCAATTACCTACTCTTTATAGTTTAATACGGGATTTAAAATATATATTGTGTCTAAAAATAACTGCTGTGTACGTTTCTCTATTCTTCTTTTATTTCTTGCATGGTGTAATAGTACATAACCACAGAGGTTCCAGGTCATAAATGTTCCAAAAAAAAGTACTACAGAGGCTGGGAAGTAAGGGGTTGCCGGCCGAATGCATATATACGGCCAAACTTAGTGAGGCCGGATAGTTATGAGGCCGACAACCCCTTTTCACGCCGATGTATGTATAGTGCTTTTCTCAAACATGGAATGAAATAAATAAATAAATCTCCACGAAATGTATAGTGCTTTTCTCAAACATGGAATGAAATAAATAAATAAATCTCCACGAAATCAAAGTTTTATTTCTAGAAAAACTAAAAGTAAACTAGTCACAAAATAACACGTGTCGTATATTTTACACGTAGTTTATCAATTTATTACACAAATTTTCAAGATATATTTATGTATCTTTAATTTTTGCGCGTTGCATCCGTCTGACTGTTGTTTTAGCCACATAACTACATAGTTTTTTATGTTGATATTATGCTTCACATACATCGTTGCCTTAAACATGTAGTATAATTAACTGGTATTCATTTAATATTTTCGTCGGAACTCATATTAAATAACACAATCAACAACGCACAATAAATCCAATAAAATAGAATTACAGAATGAAAAATGTTCAACTTTACCTCCAAAACGATTAAAAAAATACCTACGTGTGTCTGAGACCAGCATACGCTTAGCCTAAGTTAGAAGGTCCCCACAGAAAACCAGCGCCTGAGATTGCCACGGCATTATGCTGAGTGGGGATCCTATTTTAGCGTCCAAATGTTTTTATTTCTGCGTGCCTTGTTTTTTAGGGTTCCGTACCCAAAGGGTAAAAACGGGACCCTATTACTAAGACTCCGCTCTGTCTGTCTGTCTGTCTGTCCGTCTGTCACCAGGCTGTATCTCATGACTTATGAACCGTGATAGCTAGACAGTTGGAATTTTTAACATATGATGTATTTCTGTTGCCGCTATAGCAACAAATACTAAAAACAGAATAATATAGATATTTAAGTGGGGCTCCCATACAACAAACGTGTATGGGAATTCGCTATAGTAATATAGTCATTATACCTGTGTAGATTAGTAGTAAATAGAAACTTGAGGCACATAGGTAACTCCATTGCAGAACGGTCCGTACGGCGGCGAGGGTCTGGCGCGCGGGCAGTGGCCGCGAGTGCACCGCTCCGTGTCGATGGGGCAGGCCAGCGGCCGCGACCTGGCGCACGCTACGCCGCTGGCCCGCCTCCACCGCTCTACGCAACATGACAGCCTTTCTGGTAACCATCACATGTTTTAACGCTTTCTCACAAGGTACGCTAAAGAGGATACAGACACAGAATAGATAATTCTGTACTACGCAGAATTCTCACTGTCCAGCAAAACCGATGTGCGATGAGCGAAAGGTTGTTCACGTTGTTTCTCTTTTTGTTTTTTTTTTGTTGTAATTAGTAGAATTAGACGCATTTAATGGCTGCCCGAAGCGGTCCCGAGACGGGCTTTTATTATACTGAAATAATAGTAGGTATTCATATGCTTATTTACTAATTGTCTTGATTATCATTATTACCATATTTCTAGGTGCGGGCTCATCTCTCCTTGCCCAACCTAGCGCTGCCCTCCAAAAGTTAGTCGGTTGCGGCGAATGCACTGGCGAAGGTTGCGGCGTGTCGGCTTTTGAACCGCCTCGGATAGACCCCGAGGCGCTCATGCGTAGCCCGGTGCTGTCGTTTGTGCTCGCCAACCGCAACCTGCACTCCTACAGGCAGAAAATGGATGCTGCTGTTAGAATAAATACTGTTAGACAATATGCCTTTGAGGTAAACATAATCTTATCAATTGGTGGGTTTTATTTTATTTTGTCAAGGTCAACGGGGGTAATTGTAATTATAAAATAAGTTTAGAAAAGTGATAAGATAGATAATTTTAAATGCCAGTAAACAGTGAACGTATTTTTCCTATCTGACTGTCAAAAGCCCTTTGCACAAATGACGCTACACTTACCAGCTGATGCAGTTACCTGGTTGACCTTAATTTAAACCTATTTAACGTAAAATGTAATCAATTAAATATTGCAGGCGTTAAATTGGCTACTGAGGTGTTCGACGCAACCTACCTGCGTACACGACGTCATGTGGTGGTTTTGTACAGCTCTCGATAAATACGCTACAATCGTTCCCCCTCCACTGGCGTTAGAAGATAATAAAGAGGTAATCAGTTTTAACGTTTACATTACTTACATTAACTAAAACTGTTAAAATATATTGTTGTAGTTATCAAATTGAATTTGAAATTGTGAGTACCACTCTGAAATAAATTAGGCTTATACACGGTGTTTTTTTAACTTTGGTTAACTTCGGGATATTCAAGGAAACTGAATGGCTAGTAAATTTGCATTTATTATTTATTTACATACTTTATTTTAGTTTTTGTAAAATTAAAATGCTGCATATAGCGTTGTTGTAACATGGGCAATATGGGCATGCTATTTAACTTAACCAAACAATTGAAAACTGACGTCAATATCATTTTCACTTCTCATGCTCGTAAAGTTCTACTTTAAGTCATGCGTAGACGACATAAAGTTACTTATTATGTTCTATAGCATAAAGTAAAATCATCTATTACGACCCTTATTGATTTCGCAATATAGTCCAAAATCTGCCATACATACTGCCAGCCCTGCCGGCGCGCCCCCGACCGGTCCGAGTACAATTTTCTTTAGTCTTTAATAAAAACAGTGAAAAAACCTAAAATATTGGATATTTTTTATTATAATCACAATCGAAGTGAAAAGCAGTGTATAACTCAGGCATAAATGTAAATTTTTTCGGCTATATTATAATATTAAATTCCCTAGTTCTAAGAATAAATTCCCTCTGATAAAAATGGATCGTCCTTATCATGGCCTTGTTGTACAATCTACTATTATTTAACCGTGAGGCGGGCCGGGGCCTAACGAAGGCTAAATTATCAGTTATAATATTCATTGCATCAGGCCGGTGGCGCCGAGGTAACACGCACGGCGGCGGCGGCGACGGCGTCGGCGTGCGCGCTGTGTCCGGGTGGGCGAGCGGCGCGCGGCTCGCGCGCTGCCCTGCACGCTTTCCTGGGCTCGGTGAGCGCGCTAGCGCCCGCGCTGCCGCCGGCCAGCGCCGCCTCACTACAGGCCGTGCGATGCTGGGCGCTGCATTACTCGCCGCATGACAGAGCGTTCCTACACAGGTGAAATTACTATTATACTGACCTGTTGTAACATTATAATCCGCTTAATAGTAATAAAACACTGGAATATAATTTTAAAACTTTATTAAATAAATTGTATGATAATAACTAGCTTTATGTCGGTTTATTTTATATGTAGTGTGCAGATAATTCAATAAAATAATCATATGACCTGTTTATGTGCACATTTGTTAAATGTTTTGCTTGTGATCTCTAATGCTGCTCGGAATCAGATCGCAAGTTTTTAGTGTGATCAGCAAGATATTGTCGCACTCTGAAGACGGAGTTTACGAAGAAGGCGTCCTCGGCGCTTTACATGAGAGCTTTCATAGCTATCTTCGGAAGGTATGGAGTATCGTCAATCGCTCACGTGACTATTTGTAGTAATCTAAATTCTTAGTCTCCGATTGATACCGTTCGCTTCGGACTGCGTCGCGTCACGCTCTAATCAAATGTTGCAGTCCGAAACCAACTCCTCCTCGCTCCTCCTTAACGAGTAACCAAATTGAATGTTATCCCTCAGCCTACAGAGAATGATTGTCTAATTTTATCTAATTATAAATCACACATTATTTGCTCTGTTGTGTCGCGTGAATGCATTGATAATTTAAAATAATATAAATTAACATAAGTACTAGGTTTGTTTGTATTTGCTCTATTCGATGTTAATATGTAATAATAACAATAACTACAATAGCCCAGTCTCATTGTCCACCCAAACTTCAATCCATAGACCGGTATACTGTTCACTTTTTCTACAATAGTCCCAATGCCTGCTGCGACCGGTTCATGGTTGTCTATTGTTGCGCCTGTGAACGGGTTCCAGGAGGCGTTCTTCTATATGACATTAAAGCTCTCCAAGGGGCCTCTACGTGTTGAATCTATATCCCCATGCAAGCCTATCAAAAGACCGGGATTTATAGGCCCGTGAAATCTAAGGAGATACAATAACTATACGAATAAATGGAATCATTTCGGCTTCAAATATTTGTAAAATAAAATCTTAAAATTTAGAGAGAAAGTGGGTTGACTAATGGCGGCCAAGAGAGGCAGGCTGATTTTGGTATAATTAATGGTTGTTTTCCATGTTAAAAGGTCCTATAGCAACTGCATAAGGTATAGTTTGATATGAAATACAAGCATAACAGTATAGTGCACCCCTTAATCGTTGCAGGATAACTTTGTATGGACTTGCGGCGACGTGACAGGCTGGTGCGACGTGAGCGTGTCGTCGCGGCAGGGCATGGCGGGCGCGCTCACCGACGGCAGCACCGAGACCTTCTGGGAGTCGGGCGACGAGGATCGTAACAAGGCCAAGTGGGTGCAGGTGGCGCTGCCTGCGCCTGCGCCCGCGCCGCCCGACCGCCCCTACGTCGTCTGCGTGCATGTTGACAATACCAGGGACACCGTGGTATGATTACGAAACATTATATTTACATTTTTAAAACGTAGGAGGTTCGCAAGCCGTCGCATATTATTTTTTTATGTGTGACCACACAGAACTTTTTACAGTTTTCCGATTTTGATAATTCTTTTTTTATTGGATAGGGTATACCTAGAAATTGGTCCTATATAAATATAGTAAATCCTACTCTAAAGGGTGGGAAAATAGGGGTGATTAAATAGGATTGTGTAGATTATAGCCACAAAAAATTATAAAATAAAAACTTTTTAACAAAAAAATTCAACCGCCAAAAAAAAACGAAAAAAAACCTTCTTTATAATTTTGAGTCGGCGGCGCGACACGCCCCTTCGCCGGAAAATGAAGAACTTGATTGATTGGCGCCGACTCAAAATCACTTAGGTACACTTACATTATTTTATGAAATTAGTTATTAAGGTTAAATAAAATTATGCATTTTGTTCGCAGAATAAAACCTTGTTAGTATCGTTCCTGTATACCGGCGGATCCAGCGAACTGTTTCACATGCAAGATATGGAAGTGGACTCCAAGTCGGCTGCATGGCTTTGTTATACGTTGCCGCGTAAGTAAAAGAGCAACTCCTTTACATAATCCTAAGACTATCTTGTGCAATATCGATGTATGTAGCCTAAAAACTAGACTCACTTATGGGACTGGCTATACTTACTTACTTACTTACTCCTCTGGCGCAGCGACCCAAAGTGTGTCTTGGCCTCCAACACGACAGTTCGCCACTGATCCCGGTCCTGTGCAGTTTCTCGCCAGTCTTGGACCTGGAGCTCGCGCAGATCAGCGTCCACCACATCCGCCCATCGGTACATAGGTCGCCCGACTGGGCGGCGTGCTGTCGGTTTTCCCTCAAACGCTCTTTTCACCGCCCGATCGTCTCCCATTCGCTCCAGATGGCCGAGCCACCGAAGCCTTTGCGCCTTTGTCACACCAATGATGTTTGGTTCAGCAACTAATTGTTCAATTTCGGCGTTTTTGCGGATTCTCCAACTGCCAGGGTGCCAGGGTCAGTGGGCCATCTGCGTTGGACCGAGGATTTTGCGGATAATCTTCCTCTCAGCCACCAGGAGCTTACTTTCCTCCTTCAACGTTAGTGTCCAGGCTTCACATCCGTATGTTAAAATAGGTCGGATTACGGTCTTGTAAATTCGGATCTTAGTGTTTCTGCTGAGAAGCCTGGACACCAAGACTTTGTGCAGAGCTGCACCGCACCGCAAGGCATTCTGAATGCGAATGTCGATTTCCTCGTCACGGGTATTCTTGTCGTTGATCGTACAACCTAGGTATTTAAATTTGGCCACCCCTTTAAACACGGTCTCTCCGACATGTAGATCTGCAGGTTTGCCTCGATCGGGTTTATAACGTCGCATGTGGAGATACTCGGTCTTACCGTGGTTTATACGTAGGCCTACTTTCAACGCTTCAGTCTCAAGGGTTTTAGTCGCCACCTGGACCCCTGCTCTACTACTACCCAAAAGAGCCAGGTCATCTGCATACCCCACTACCATATGCTTTCCATTCAGCTCTAGTCCGACTTCCAAATCTAGAACTTTTCTGAGGACGTGCTCCAGCACTAAATTAAAAAACATTGGCGATAAAGCATCGCCCTGTTTTAACCCTGTGTCCACCGAAAACGCATCCGTCAGATCGCCCTGTACCCGTACTTTCATATTACTGACCCTCGTTACAGCCTCAACCATGATGACTAACTTGTTAGGGATGTCGAAGTTCCTCAGTATGGTGTACAAAGAGTCCCTGTCTATGCTGTCGTATGCCTTAGCGAAGTCTACGAACATTACGTGTACAGATTGTGCATATTCCCATCTCTTCTTCATGATCTGTTTTAAGAGGAAAATCTGGTCAACCGTACTGCGATTTCGACGGAACCCACACTGATAATCACTGGGAATCTTTTCCGCGTACGGTTCCAGCCTTTTGAGGAGTACGTATGGTGGGACTGGCTATGCATTTTTTTATTCACAGTGTTTAACATACCAGCGCAGCAAAATCAAAAAATCAAAAAACAAAATCAAAATTTATTTATTTGTAAACATAGGTTAAATATAGTTCTTATACAATAATTTATGTTTCACTATGTTTTGCCATTTGGCATACAAATATAAACAAGAAGAGATGGAGCATGCACTAATTATAACAGATGTCAAACGAAAGTAATATGTTAAATGTCAAACAAAATAAGAGTGTACTAAATTGAAAATTAAATTAATTGAATTATAAACTAAGAGTGTACTTAAAACTAAAACAACTTAAATTCAAAATATGTCGAGTAAATATTCCATTATCGAATAGTATGCTTTTTGTACCAAAAAGTCATACAGGCATTTCTTAAATTCAGTTACATTATCTATTGCAATAATATGTTTTGGCAACTTATTGTATATTTTGGGTGCCATCCCAAAGATACTTTTAGCAAGCAAAGCCGAGTTCACGGATTGGATGTAAATTTTTTCGCATCTGCGAGCACTTTTAAACATTGAAAATTGATCGATGTTGTTTTTAATGTAAACCGCAGTTTCAAAAATGTATAGACATGGCAGGGTTAGTATATTGAACCTAATGAAATGTGGTTTACAGGTTTCCATTAATTGTAATCTACAAACTGATCTTAAACATTTTTTTTGCGCCTTAAAAGCAGCCTCGCGATCAGTGGAATTTCCCCAGAACATGACACCATATCTCAGTGTTGATGTTACGTATGCATGGTAGGCAGTCAGTAAAGCAGACTCGTTGACTCTTTTACTTAGATTATACAATGCATAAGAAAATCTGCTAAGCTTATTGCATACAATTTCAATTTGATTTTTCCACGTCAACTTATGGTCTAAACTTAATCCCAAAAATTTTGTAATGTCCGTTTCATCAATAATGTTATCTTTATATGTCACAGTTAGATCGGGCAATTTGTCTAGTCTTTGTTTAAAATTCATAATTTTTGTTTTAGTCAAATTAATGCGTAAATTGTTTCTGTTTAGCCATTCTATTACTGTTCCAAGTGTCTTGTTTATGTCAATTTGTAATGCATGTGGGTCTGAATCTGAGAATACAATTGTACAGTCATCTGCAAAGAGGACCATGGGGTGATCTATAGCTAGTGGCAAGTCATTGATATAGATAATAAAAAGCAATGGGCCAAGTACACTGCCTTGAGGCACGCCAAATTTTATTTCTTTGAAATCAGATGACACAAGCTGCTCTGTTTTTGATTTTGTACATATCTTATTAATTGTTACTATCTGCCTACGTCCAGTTAAATACGATTTTAGAAGTTCATTGACATTGCCGCGTACGCCATAATTATATAACTTATTTAACAAGATATTGGGATCGACAAAATCGAACGCTTTGGACATGTCCATGTACAGAGCGCAAACCGGTTTCTTTTTATCCATGTCAGTCATAATTCCATGTAGTAAGCTGTAAATCGCCATATTTATAGACTTGTTTTTCCGAAATCCATATTGTTCTATTGCAAACAATTTATAAGTTTCAAAATATTGATATAGACTATTATAAATAACCTTTTCTATGATTTTGGAAAAAATTTACAGAAGTGCTATTGGTCTATAATTGTCCATACATTCTTTGTCACCCTTTTTAAAAAGCGGTCGTACTACTGCAATCTTTAGCATTTCCGGGAATTTGCCGTATTCAATGCATAGATTTGTGATGTAGCAAATAAGTGGTGATATTATATGAGCAACTTTTTTTACGACTTTACAAGATACTCCATCGTGGCCAGTGCTATTCGTGTTTTTTAAAGAATTAATAATTGTGTAAATGTCATGGGGGTCAGTGGGTCTCATAAAAATAGAATTAGGATATGTATATGTCAAGGTATTATTATTAGGTATAGTTACTGGATCTAAATTATTATTTGACGTCACGTGATCTACAAAATGTGAATTGAAATTTTGTGCAATGTCTTTTGTGTCATTTATTCGTCTACCGTCACACTGAATGTGTGTAATGTTCTCTCTTAAGCAAGGAGATTTTGATTTTTTTATGACATTCCAAGTAGCTTTGGATTTATTTACAGAATTTTTAATGTAGTAGTCATTCTGTGATTTTTGGGTAAGTAGTATAATTTTTTTAAGTCTATTGGAATACGTTTTTAAATAAGTTTTGTTACATGTGTTAGGCGATAATCTATATTTCCAAAGTAATTCCCTTTTTTTCCTGCAGCATTTCCTTATTCCATTCGTTATCCACCTAGGTTTTCTGGCTGTTGATATCTTGATTTTGACATACGGAAAGCAAAGATTATAAAATAACTGAAAATGATTCATAAAGTGATTATAAGCTTCGTTGGGGTCATTAGTCATGTATACGTCATTGAAGTTTAGGTTTTCTAGACATTCAACAAATTTTGCAACGTTTTCTGTACTATAATCCCTTTTCCTTATAAACCAGAATGGTAAGACATAGGTTTTTTTGACTGGACATTTTAAAATCTGGGCTGTGTGATCAGAGATCGCCAAATCAATAACTTTGGTTTTCCCACCTCGTATATTATGTAGGATGTTATCGATACAAGTATTACTTTGTAGCCGAGTCGGTTCTGATATCCCTTGTTTAAGATTATAGCTCATTATTAAATTCCTAAAATCTAAAGAGTGAGTAGTTTTTTTGAGCATGTCAATATTAAAATCGCCACATACAACAACTTTCTTATTACCATTAAGACATATCTTAGATAAAATATAGTTTAATGTGAAATAAAACTATGAAAACGGATTATATCGCGTATATTGAATTTATAATACATCCCGACGTTTCGAACTCTTTACAGCGTTCGTGGTCAACGGGTGACCACGAACGCTGTAAAGAGTTCGAAACGTCGGGATGTATTATAAATTCAATATACGCGATATAATCCGTTTTCATAGTTTTATTTCATGAGTAACTATCGCGGTAACCGAAGACAATATTATATAGTTTAATGTGTTAAAAAATATGTTTATAGTATATTTATCGTATTTTGGAATTCTGTATATGCAAATTATGACAATACGATGTTCCGTTAGTTCTATAGCCGAACATTCAACGACATTCGAAATGGAAGAAGACAGAATTTCATGTAAAACTGTGTACTTATGATTATTTTTAACTAGAATACACGATCCGCCATTTCTGTTATCTCTTGAGTAAAGTGTAGCTAAGTTATAGTTCGTAATAGATAGTTGGTCTTCGTCGCCTGGCTTCATATTATGTTCTGTTATGCATATAACATCAATTTGTTCGTCCGAGTTCTTCAAATCTTCGAGGTGTACACTTAGAGTGTCAGCTTTATGAATTAAGCCATTAATATTCTGATGTAATATAGATATGTTGTTATACACGAAAAAGATCGTTAGGCATGGAGAAGCTTTTCTGACTTTTTTCGTCCTCGCAGTCTATAGTGCCCGCCTGTGGGCGTTCTTGAGTCTGATTGTCATGTAGTTTTGCAGGACTTTCTTTTGTATTCTGCGTGGTTGGCAGTTTGAATTCTGATCCGTTAATGAATAATCGATTGTTTCTCATTACCGCGAAATGTCCCTTACGACGTGCGATTAGAAGGAGCTCCCTTAACAATTTCCTTTTTTGAAGGGCTTCACTGTCTAAGACTTCTGAGACTCCGTATCCAGTATTTTTAAAGCATGATTTATTTTGCAGTACATCATTGGTAATTCTTTTACTAATGAGCTATCATAATTTTGCCGTCCTTTTAAAATTACAAGTTTTAACCCTCTGCGGCTGATGTGCGGTCTGTCAGACACCGCCAAGTAAACTTTTTGTTGGTATGTCGGCGTATGGCGTGATATAGCTCTGTCTCGCTCATTACCTGCCTAAAACGACTCGCGGCATCAGACAGTGATGCCCGTGTGGCGATGCGGTGCACACACCGGGAGATATGAGTTGTGGGTGTCCCACAGACGTGAGTACAGCAATAAGTCCTGGCTCTGACAGACCTCACCTCATAAAATTATGTAATTGTCCATAGTGTGAATAGTGTCTATCAGACGTCACCACATAAAAAAAAATGTTTCTATAGTGTCTGAGATACCTAACCACATAAATAATTATATTTTAGATGGCTGATCGAGGGAAAACCTTTAAAATAAGTACCAACTTCAGGACTGATTATTACCTTATTCCGTCTTTAGATTTTCTCAATTTTTCTTTCAGGTATAAATACAATGGTAAAAAGTAGGAAAATTATTGAATTCACTAGAAGCTGTTGTTTGTTTAGTTTTTTATAATTTTTTTGTGAGCCTTAGTACAAATTGTAAGAAACTTATTACATTTTTCTTATGTATTTTGTTTTTTAACCCATTTTACAATTTAATTTATTAAATTATTAATGGAATAATCGATTGATAAAACAATAGTTACCATTTTGCCATTAGTTTATTTTTAATGAATTATCGAAAATGAGGTCTGATAGACTCCACATCAGTAGAGTCTCTCTAAAAAAGTCACCACAGTTGCAGAGGGTTAATGCAATATGCATTTTGTCAGGCGCGTCCAGCGGCGCCGTGCGTGTGCGATGCGAGCTGCGCGGGCCGGAGGCAGCGGTGCGCGTGCGGCAGCTGCGCGTGCTCGGCGCGCCCGCCCCCGCGCCCGCGCCGCCCGCATCGCCGGCCGCGGTGATGCACGCCCTCGCAGAGGCCGACACGCTGCGCGTCTTCCGACTTCTCACCTCACAGGTTCAGTATACCTATCGCAATCTAACGACATAATCTATAGGTATTTGTGAATCGTTTCTATTGGCACCGTGCGAAGTACACGGTGGGAGTAAGTAAAACGATCGCAGCGCATAAGGTGGTAAAAATTTACAACTAACGGATTAGCGTCTTTAACATTTCATACAAGTTATATGGGTCGAAATGGAACTTTAATTTACGATTACTCCTGAGATATTAATTTAAATTGTATGGTGTAAGGGACCATTATAACTGTATGAAATGCCTAATATAACTAACTTATTTATAATATTTTATTATGTATATTTACTTATATATAATATTATTTGATAATTAATTAATACTGTATCAATGTAAATAGCTTTGCAAATACCACATACTATAAAATCTTTTTGTAGAAGATAAGAATGGATATAGTAAGTTATCCTTAAAAGATAGACATACACAATCGCGGACTTTTTTGTAGAGCAATGATAAAGAGGTCTTTCCACCATACATTGTTTTGTTATATCTCAAACGGGTTATGCAGCGTTTTCGATTAAAGCTTTTAGCCAGCGTGATTTTATTCTGACTTCATTACCAAATATCGTCATACTAGCTGTTGCCCGCGACTTCGTACGCGTGGATTTGTAACATTATGCAGCAATAGATATCAGTAGGGACGGTTAATCATTTGTTAATAATTATACAACGCATGAAATTTGTCTCATCTATTATAATATAATGCCCTTTTACCAAGTTTCATGTTCCTAGCTTAAACGAAAACTTGTACTACATATAAACTTGTACTACATCCTCTTGTTACCCCCTTAGGGGTTGAATTATTAAAAACGTTGAAATAACTTTTTTTGTAATATTATACAATGCCTTTCTAAGAAGTTTAAAAGCATTTGTAATGGATTCAAACTTTCAACCCCTTTTTAACCCTTTTAGGGGATGAATATTTAAAAACGCTTAAATTACTTTTCTTGTATTCTAAAAATATGCCTTTATACAAAGACTAAAGTCCTGTACGCAAAAAAAAGGTTTGATCTCCATACAAACTTTCAACCTCTTTTTTAACACCTTGGGGGATGAATTTTCAAAAATGCTGAAATAAGTTTTCTTCCCTTTTAATTAATTTTCTTTCTACATAGTTTCAAGTACCTAGCTTAAAATAAAATTAGGACCCCTACAAATTTTCAACCCCTTTTTAACCACTTTATGGGATGAATTTATAAAAACGCTAAAATTACTTTTCTTGTATTCTAATAATATGCCTTTAAACAAAGATTCAAGTCCCACACTCAAAGAAATGTTAGATCTCCATACAAACTTTCAACATCCGTTTCACCACCTTGGAGTATGAACAGAGAGCGAAACTTTGGTGCCGATGACAGACGTATGACGTCAAGCTAAATACAGAGTGTTGTTATCTAGATTATAGATACTTATTAGCCTCTTTAGTTTACTGATATTGAATCTTTAGTTGAGTTTTTATATGTACTGGACACGTATAAAAACATAACTAACTGTCTTTGTCATGTTTAAAACAATATTGTTGGAAATGACAACCAATTTCTGTTTACTTATTTTTTATTAGTAAAATATAACGGAAATATTATTGCTTAAAGTCGCTATGGAGTCTATGCAGCCGTATTTGCAGGAATTTCCTTTTCTGATTGTAAAAAATGAAAAACTGTACTGCTCCTGCTGTGACCAAAATTTAACAGCAAAAGCAAGCAATATAGAGAAACATTTAAAAACAACAAAGCATATTGAACGAGAAGGAGCGAAAATGACACAATACAACATACAAGCAACGATCCCACGAACGAACCATTGGCATTGGCATTGGCGAACGATTAGCGTTATTCCCATCAAAAGAAATTGATTTAAATGAAGAATGGTTGACCGTCAACAACATTTGCTCCAGGTGTGGTTATAGGAATTATGACCAGAGCGACGCCAATTTTGTTAACTAGCGAGAGGTTCAAGAATTATTTTGCCCTGAATGTACGTGTATCTAAATATTTTAAAAAAACTTCGACATTCAGAGGAACGTTTTGTTGTGTTGTTTTATTTACACGAGGAATAATATTTTTTGTTTGAATTACATTAGATTAGAATTAGTCATTACCCAATAAAAAATGTTACTCGTATCGTTTTTTAATGTTTACATTATTTTTTGTGTAAAGTACCAAGCATTTTTATAAATACACGATTATATATATGTATATTATCATTATTAAGAAACATTGAGGTGTTACGTTGTTTTAAAAAACATCCTATATGCGACTTAACGTCATACGTCTGTCATCGGCACCAAAGTTTCGCTCTCTGAGTATGAATGTTCAAAAACGCTAAAATCACTTTTCAACTCTTTTAATGATATACCTTTTAACGAAGTTTCTAATTTCTAGCTTAAAATAAAATTTGAACCCTATACAAAATCACTAAAATTACTTTTCTTCTATGCTAATAATATTGTTAGAAGAATTAAACGCAAACAAGTCTAGCAACACAATTTGTGTCACGTCACTATTAAAAAAAAAAAAACTTCTTGTCTACGTCTTACATCCGTGAGTTTCTTTCTGCTTTTCCTTAAGCCCTTAAATATTAATTAAAGCACTAATCAGTTTAATATTAGAGGTTTCTAAGAGGTTATGGGCCCAGTAAGACGTTTATACAAATATTCAAGTCCCGTACTCAATAAAATGTTTGATCTCCATACAAACTTTCAACCCCCTTTTCACGACTTTGGGGGATGAATTTTTATTAACGCTGAAATTAGTTTTCTTGTTTTTTTAATATACCTAATACCTTTGTGAAAAGTTTCAAGTTCCTAGCTTATAATAAAATTTGAACCCCAAGACAAACTTTCATCCCCTGTTTAACCCTGTTTGTAGGGGTTAAATTTCCAAAAACGTCGAAATATTTTTTTTGTAAGCTGCTATTATGCCTTTCTAAGAAGTTTCTAAGCATTAATATTTTGTAATGGTTTCAAATTTTCAATCCCTTTTTAACCCTTTTAGGGGGTGAATTTTTAAAAACGCTGAAATTACTTTTCCTGTATTCTAATAATATGCCTGTATACAAAGTTTTGAGTCCCGCATTTGATAAAATTTTTGACCTCCATACAAACTTTGAACCCCTTTTTAACCCGTTTAGGGGATGAATATTTAAAAACGCTTAAATTACTTTTCTTGTATTCTAATAATATATGCCTTTATACAAAGATTCAATTCCCGCACTCAAAAATATATTTGATCTCCATACAAACTTTCAACCCCATTTTTACCACCTTGGGGGATGAATTTTGAATAATGCTGACATAAGTTTTTTTTTCTCTTTTAATTATATATATTTCTATGAAGTTTCAAGTACCTAGCTTAAAATAAAATTTGGACCACGACAAAATTTCAACCCCTTTTTAACCACTTTAGGGGATGAATTTTTAAACACGCTGAAATCACTTTCCTTGCATTCTAAAAACATGCCTTTATGCAAAGATTCAAGTCGCGCACTTAAAAAAAAATGTTTGACTTCCATACAAACTTTCTACCCCCTTTTCACCACCTTAAGGGATGAATTTTCAAAAACGCTGAAACTTCTTTTCTAGTATTTTAATAATATGCCCTTATACAAAGTTTCAAGTCCCGCACTCAAAAAAAAAGATCTCCATACAAACTTTCAACCCCTTTTTCACCCCCTTAGGGGATGAATTTTGAAAAACCCCTTCTTAGTGGATACTATCGTCATAAAAGCTATCTATTGTAAATAATTCAGCTCTCTAGGTCCAACGGTTTGGGCTGGGCGTTGATTTAAGTGGGTCAGTCAGTCAGTCAGTTAGTCAGGACTTTTACGTTTATATATATATATATAGATTTTAACCAATTTACACAAAACCTTAACAAATTATACGCCTTAATGTTCCTCAAGAATCACTCTATTCATAGGTGAAAACCGCATAAAAATTCGTTCAGTAGTTTTCACTAAAATTATTACGATTTACCTACTTCTCGCTTAATAGTTTTGACAAAATACAAGCCTATAGTCAGGCCTCCTTCACTCGCTCAATGGTCTTATAAAAATTATATAATTCGTATAAAAATACCGCAAATCGATGTACAGGTTAGGCGTTTGGCACACACATACTAGAGGCCAAAACAAAATTTTTGACCCGCAGTTCCTAAAAAAATTTCGCTGCGGGGGGAGTGGTAAAACATTATTTTTCTTGTATGGAAAAAAAAAATACAATTCCAAAACCTATGGAGTGTGATATCATACGAAAGGGCTTTTTGAGGCGATTCTAAAAATATATCACATCATTACATTTCGGGCATTTTTTTAGGAACTGCGGGTCAAAATTTTTGTTTTGGCCTCTAGTATGTGTGTGCCAAACGGCTAATCTGTACATCGATTTGCGGCATTCCTTTGAAATTGGGGTCGAGCGGCTTCCGCTACAAGGCCACGCGCTATATGCCTACCGCTCGGCGTATCGTCGACGATACAATCGACAGAGGGCCGCCGAACGCCCGCCTGAGCGCTCGCACCGCACGTTTCCCGCGCTTACGCTTCGAAATGCCGAAACGACGTAATTATTGTGCAGTAGATGGGTGTAAAAGTCAAAAACCAAAGAAAACTTGTCGTTTTTTTAGGGTTCCGTACCCAAAGGGAAGTACTAAGACTTGGCTGTCCGTCTGTCACCAGGCTGTATCTCATGAACCGTGATAGCTAGACAGTTGAAATTTTCACAGATGATGTATTTCTGTTGCCGCTATCAACAAATACTAAAAAGTACGGAACCCTCGGTGGGCGAGTCCGACTCGCACTTGGCCGGTTTTTTCATTTCCGAGAGACGAAGAAAGGTGAGTAGTATTTTAAATCTATCTTTATGAATTTTGTCACTATTTATTTCTTTGAACCTAAGTAGATAAATCGTAAATTAAGGAGTTTTTTGAGTCAGGTATTATAAGTGCTGTTTTTAAATATTTGATCGACTAATATAAAATATGGTTGATTCGCAACATTCGTTTTATTACAATAATAACATAAGTAACAGTACAACCCTAGCGCATTCTTACGATGACGCGTTGGCACGTGGCTCGCACGGCGAGCAAGGCAGTCTCGACTCTTTGTGCGCGTACTTATGGTACATTTCTTCTCGTCCTGAGCAGCAGGTATAATATAAGTATTTTCGCTTTTGTATGGGAATTATGTATCTGTTACGTAGTAACTATTTATCAATCTGTGCTGTAGTTGCAACCGCTGTGTGGCGCTGTCATCGTGCACGGTCCTAATCTGTGAGTAGCAAAGATTCAGTCAGAATAAGGCAAATTTGTGCCTCGAATTTGGCAGCTAACGTTCATGGCGCTGAACGGCTCCGTACATGTGGTACCCTGGTTGTCAAAAAATTACGTTTGGCACAAAAAGACCAGTTACTTGGGGTCACGATTTTTTATTACCAAATCTTAGGCAGTAGTAAATCCTACATATTTTGTGCTATTTAAGCTCGATTACAGTAACATTAGCGATCCCTAGGACTGATCAACGTCACTCAGCAGTGAACTGTGAAACTGAAACTTGCCATGCAATGATTTGGTGCAACGTACCTTTACTGAGCGCCGCGCCGTTTTGTACAGGTGTTTGGTAAGCTGCTGGAGTGGGAGCAGAGCAGCAGCGAGGCGGGCGGCGAGGCGCCGGCGGCCGAGGAGGCGCTGGCCGACGACAGCGACCTGCGCGAGCACGTCGTCGGCATCCTCTTCGCCGGTCACAAGCTCACCTCACTACAGCGTCAGGTAAACCATATATAACATGGCTAATACTCATTGTTCCGAATACCTACCTACATCTCAGCAGGAATACATAAGAGAGTTTATGATTGATTGTTGATGTGGATGGATGGATGGATAAAAAAAATAGGCAATAATGAGGGTATAAAGTTCTTCTTTATGTTACTATTTAATAATAATATTTAATTTTTAAGTAAGTGATTGGTCCACACGAACTTGGTAGTAGGAACGAGCGTGGCACTCGCCTTATTCAGTTCGCCTTTGGGCAAACCTTAAAAATCTGCAACACATTCTTTCACAAAAAACCGCATCGTCGTTGGACATGGGTAGCACCTGCCGGAAACATCCATAATGAAATAAATTACATTTTATCATCCAGTAGTTACGTAGTCAAAGACATATCCGCTATCCGTTCTCAACCAAATACAGTTTAGTTCCGACCACAGACCGTTAAGAGTAAAATTAAGATTCAACGTGAAAATTTACAGACAACAGCTCTTCAAACAGCAAATAAGACGCCTTGACAAAGATACCCTTATTTCAAACAAAAACCAATTTAATTTAGAACTAAGTAATCAGTTTAGCCTTCTCGATAAAGTTGCAGATGTACAAGCACAGTATAATAAAATTAAAGACTGCATTAAAATAGCAAGTACTAAAATAAAACAACCCAAAAGACACAACAATAAACTAAGACAATCCACTATAAAATTAATAGAAAACAGAGAAAGGAACAAACATAACAGCAATCAATACTCATTCCTAGATAGAGAAGTAAAACGGAACATACGAAAAGATAATATAAGAGACTTCAATACAAAATTAGTAAAAATAGCCATAGAAACTCATACTTCCCTCAGATCCGCTAAAAATGGATTAAAAAATGGAAAATCATGGATCAAGAGTTTACGAGATGTGGATGGAAGAAAATACAGCAGCAGAGACAAAGTGATCGAAATCTGCACTAACTTTTATTCATCACTGTATTCAAATCCAACTGCCTCGTCGACGAGTGATAACTATTTATGTCCTAACACCATCCCTCCCATAACAGGTTATGAGGTCAATGCTGCTCTCAAGAGCTTATAATACCAGAGGAGCTCAGGAGAAGATGGTGTAACGACTGAAGCTCTGAAAACTTGACAAATTTATTTAACTCCATTTTGCACACCGGCGAATTTCCTCAAGATTTCTGTCACTAATTAGTACCTTGGCGGAACAGGCTTTAGGTTACTTTTCGCTCATGTCGTCGCAGACATGGGTATATTTGGTATCAGTGCATTCAGTGTGATGTCCTGAACACAAATATATTAGATGACAAGCGCGAAAGTGGTGGGGGGGGAGGGGGGGGGGGTCAAAAAGTCGACAGTACGAAGTTTTTTACCTTTTTTAAAATCATACCATGTGGGGTACCAAATGAAATGGCTTTGTGAGTAGATCACAAATATATAGCATTTTCACTACTTCGACTAACAAATTATTAGAAATCGTTCAAAAATTTCACAATCCACAGTTGACTTTGAACTGCTCTAAATTGAAAATAACTGAATGGATCATTCCAAAATACATACTAAGTGACTGTGAATATCCTCTATATAATGTTAAAAATAATTAACCAGATATAACCAAAAATAAGAAAAGTGCATCAAGTTAAAACAAAAAAGTATAATTTTCTGTTACAATAAACTGCAACTATTATTAAAACAAACAAAAAACCAGACTGTTTACATATATTTTTGAAATGGTCTTTTCACTAGCTTTCATTTGGTACCCATATTGCTATAGTAAGAAATAAAACAATCCCCCCACCTCCCTTTTTTCATTAGCGGGCGCCATTTTCAAAATTTATACGACATGAACGAAAGTCGATCTCTAGAAGACTTTTAGACCGAAAACCGTCCCTCTAAATATTATTATTCTCCATAAAAAAGGCGATAAATCCGACATCGGAAACTATAGACCAATTAATTTAATTTCACATATTTACAAATCATTTATCAAAATCATCGAAAACCGCATTGCCTCACTCCTGGACAAACACCAACCCCCAGAACAAGCTGGCTTCCGACTGAGCTTCTCGACAACAGACCAGATCGTCAATCAAATAATAGAGAAGGCCAAGCCAATGAGTTCAATATACCACTCTACCTTGCATTTGTGGATTACAGTAAGGCGTTTGATATTGTTAAACACTGCTGTAATTTCTGCTATGCGTGAATAACTAATCAATAACACTTATCTTGAGCTCATTGAAACCATCTACCGCAAAAGTACTGCATGTATCAAACTGCATGTTCCCGGTCCTAAATTCCGCATCCAAAAAGGTGTCAAACAGGGTGATCCGCTGTCTCCAAAGTTGTTTACCTCTTGCCTACAGGAAATCTTCAAGAAGCTGGCGACCAAGTGGGAAACAATGGGCATGGACGTCGGCGAGAAAAAAGGTTGACAAACCTGCGTTTCGCCGACGACATTGTCTTATTCTCCCACACTGCACCCCATCTAGAGAAAATGCTACAAGGCCTTAGCACGGCAAGTCTTGAAGTCGGACTCGAAATGAAGAGGACAAAAACAGTTAATGAACAATGGCGCGAAACGTGGGGTCGCGGTAGATGGGCAGGACATACAATATGTTGACGAGTACACCTATCTGGGCCAGATAGCATCCTTCCATAACAGGCAGTCCAAGGAAATCGATCGACGCATTCTATTCTATTCTAACCTACGGCGCCCAAACGTGGTCACTAACAGAAGCCCAAAAGTCCCGACTCAAGATTTGCAAGCGAGCAATGGAGCGCAGCATACTCGGAGTCCGTAGAACCGATCGGATAAGGAACACAGAGCTGCGCTCCAAAACTGGTATCGCGGATGTGGTTGTGAAGGCCGCCAAGCTCAAGTGGGATTGGGCGGCACACATCTGTAGGATGCACACGGACAGATGGGCCAAAATAGCGACCGAATGGGCACCACAGATCACCCGATGCAGAGGCAGGTCAAAAAGGAGATGGCGAGACGACGAATTAGTTTATGTAGCTTCAGATACCATAGAAAAAAATACAGCGAATTTAAATTTTTCATACAAAACTTGTTTTTGCTCTATTTCGTTTGTTTTATAAGCTGGAGCTATATAAACTAATTACATACCTAGATATACCTCATGTCATTGTATGTGCATAGTTTCATTACAATCTAACACGAAGGTTTTAAAATGAGAACGAAACTTCGTTTGTATGGGAAGGTGAATTTTGGCCGAGCTTGCTGCGGACTCTTAAAAAACAATTTTTCATCACACTTGCTCGTAAAAGGTGTGATTACTGATACCACATAGGCGATACGGTCCTTAAATCCAAAATTTTTTTAATTCCTAGGGCTGTAATGTACGTCCGAAATTAGGCAGAAACTTGTGTTTGACTTTCCTTATAGTCGAAATGAAAAGTAGAGTGTTAACTCGGGTAAAAGTAACCACCTCGCCCTCGAACTATTGGCACTGTCACGTCGTTCGAGCGCCAAAATATCTCGGGTGATATGGTTCACTTTCCACCCTTGGTCAACAATCTACTATTGCTTAACAGATTAAGGTTTGCAATATAACATTTAAAACTTTCGCGGTTTAAAGGTCGGTAAATAAAGGTAACAAAATAAATTCGCGATAGACCCGTTTCTAAATGTGATTTAATATGAGATTAAGGTTTGTCCAAAAAACCACACCAGAAAATGTCAACTATAAACACTATTTTTTGTGTGTACGAAGGTGATGTCGCACATAGTGTGTGCTATCGGGTGTGAGGCAGCCCGCGCGCGCGACGACTGGGAGACGGCGCTGCTGTGCGCCGAGGCGAAGAGCGCGGGACAGGCGCCCGCGCCGCACCACCACCAGGACAACTACTGCTTCGAAATGCTCTCTCTGGTCTGTCTTCATTCATACCTTATATGTATCCGCCATTCTTGCATGAACGACATTCCGTGTGCTATAACGCCTATAACATTAGACCCGCTAGCATGAGTTGGGTTCTCGCTCGCAACGCAACTCATGCTAGCCAGTCAGAAAGAGAAATCAACACGTTGCTCACACACGTTTAGTGGTTGAGAAGTTTCGCTGACTGCGTCTGTCTATTTGCACTAGGCAGTCATAAGCGCAGGACTTTCAAGCGCACTAAATTCGCCTGTATTTACTCGAAATATGTAGTAACTCCAACACTGAGCCGAGCGCACCCCAGGTTCTCAGTAAGCCGGCAAAACAAAATGCCGCGACAACGAACGCTAGGAGGATGATGATTACAGTTACTTCAACAACGTACTGGCCTCTGGTAAGTGACTTTATTTGTTGGGAATGATGTGTGTAGCACATGCGGTTTTACTTAACAATAGACAAAGGATAAGCCATTCGGGGCCAGCTACATATCGAACGACTATACAAGCTGAAACTGATACGCTTAGCTCGAGCTTCACACTCGCTTAGTCAATCAAAAATATGAAATTCATGCAAAAAAATACAAAAAGTAATAAATATCTGCATACACGTCTGGGGATCAAACCTGGATCGTCGCTGTTACCACCTGTTTCTAAGCGGCTGTTTGTCAACTGCGCCACTATAGGATATACGTAAGTCGGTGAAATTAGGCTACTTATTCTCGAGAAATAATTTAAACAAAAGAGGGCCGTGACGTGACGGGTTTTCGCGACGGCAAAACCTTACACTTTTCTTCGCCTAGCCCCATCCGCCAACCGTCCGATAAGAAACTTCTTTCCAATAACGCATTCTTTGCTACTCCTCCTGAAAGTTCCATTAGAGCATCTCGGTCGATATTATTATATAGAGATGTAATAGGGGAGGGGGGAGATGCCCCTCTCCCATTACATCCCTGTATTATTTATTGTAAACAACAAGGATAATATCAGTGCAGAATATTAACATTGTTATTCGATTGCAGCTTCTGGCTTTGAGCGGAAGCACCGTTGGGCGTTCTCATCTCGCTCAACGAACGGAGCTGCTTTCGGATTTGCTTTCACTTCTACACACCGGCAGCGAACGAGTTCAAAGACAAGTAAGCACTTACAATTTTTGTTATGATTAATATAAGTAAATAAATATGAAAAAAAAAACATTAATTATGCCAATATTTACTATTTTTAGTAAATTACATACATAGATATGAAGAGTCGTATAATAAAGTAAACATCTCTCTTTCAGGTTATATCTTTAGTACGGAGAATTATTATAGAGATACCACCACAGAAGATGTTAGCAGCTGTAAACTACGGCAACGATTTAACACCAAGGTATTTAATATTTTCAGTTTCTGTATCTACTAGACATAGTTTGTGTAGTTTATTACATTGTACTTATATGACTATGCAAATTAAAATATCAGTGTAATATGAATTATATGAATCAAAAGTGTTAGAAAATAGGAATAAATTAATTTTGTTTTAAAATCTAATGAAACAAAACAAATGCTGTTCCAATTAAGAATTTGATTGAGTTAATTTGTACTGTAAGATAAAAACAGGTTTTCAAATTTTCGGTCAGTAAATGAGCGACTGTAGTGTACAGATGTAGACATTTTATTTCTAGGTCATGATTATGTTTGTAGGGTGACGCTGGTAGAGCACCTGGTGTGCTATCTGGGCAAGGCGATCACGCTGCAGGTGAAGGTGAAGGGCGCGGCGGGCGCATCGGGCGCGTCGGGCGCGGCCACGCTGGGCGGCAGCGTGGCGCCCGCGCCGCAGGTGCCGTGGTTCATGCGCGGCGACACCACCAAGAAGCACGCGCACCTAGTCTCTAAGCTTCTAACTGACATGGCCGAGGTTTATACTTTTACTTATTGGATACCTTTCCATTGCAATGTTCAGTACAAACATCAATAATTAATGGGGTATAGTATATTTACATTTAGCCATTAATAAAGCAAAAACTCAAACGCACTAATAATATTTTAGGTTGAAAGGCTTGGCCAAACACACGGCGTGACGCAGCGCCGCGTGATGCCTGTTCAAACCGGTCGCGCGCGGATCGCGCCGGCCTCGCGCTCTCAACACGCCCTCATCGCGCCTTGTGTTTGGCCAAGCCTTCAATGGCGAGCGGGGTAGGTTAGAGCCACCTTACCGTGCGAAACCACGCTGGGGCAGAGGGAGATGATTTTATATGTTGGCTTTTTTATTTCAATTTCCTTTGAATTGAAGAGCAACTTTCCAAGTAGTTGTATCAGTCTTAGGATCTCGACTAAGCCCGCCGTCAGACACACCTAAATTAAGTTAAGAAAAATGTCTTGTTTCGTCTGAATGATTGGATACCAAACATATTCATTCTAAGAAATGTACCGACGACCCGCCACTGTCCTAAATACTAAATTATAAAACGTTTGGCGAGCGAGACCTGGTCATTTGTAGTGTTATAATTATGTAAGTTGCGTGGTACAGGGCAAGCTGTCGGCGGCGTGGGGCACGGAGACGCGCAGCGCGCTGGCGGCGCTGGCGGGCGCCGTGGCGCAAGTGGCAGAGCCTGAGCGCCACCCGTCACGCTGCGTGCTGGCGCCCACGCTCTGGATGGCGTTAGCGGCGCTCTGTGTCTGCGACCAGTCGCATCTCGACCTGTATGTGACTATTTTTACTCTTAACCTTTCGTATGCGCATGTCAAAAAATTGCCATAGCAATCGTGACTTCATGTTATCCGTACTAAATTGTTGCCATCTTGTTCTTCTTAATAATTTTCTACAATTTCTTGTCGGACTATATGTACAATATGCATGTCATTTGTATTTTGTACTTAGTAATAAGTTTTTATTAATATTCATTTACATAACTATAGGTCTATTACTAGTAAAATGTTATGTTATAAAATGACATTTTACTAGTAAACCTATAATATTTTACTAGTAATGGACCTATAGTTATGTAAACGAATATATATATGTGGAGCAGATCTGCTACTAAGCATACGAAAGGTTAAATTACGATGCGTTTATCAAGATTACGACACGCCGTCAAGTATATCGGGTGCAAGTGTTTCTAGTTCTTAGTAACTAGTGGCACCAGGTTTACTTTAACCCTTGGACCGCCGGTGTCCGGTGTCTACACAAGGCAACGATACGCTGCACGCTGTAGTGTAAGTCCTTCGCATAAAAAAACCGTAAATCGATGTACAGGTTTAGCCGTTTGGCACACGCATACTAGAGGTCAAAACAAATTTTTTGACCCGCAGTTCCTAAAAAAATTTCCCCGTTAAATTGAAAAATAAAAAAAATAATGTAATTATTTTCAAAATTGCTTTCTTGGGGTTAGACATGAGGATATCACGTATCATTGGTGGTGTATTGTACAAAAAATACAGCCATATCGTATCTGGAGGAGCCCAAACTTGGTATGTTTCGAAAATTCTTTTTGTTTTAATTTAAAAAAATGGCCGAAATGTAATGATGTGATATATCTTTAGAATTGCCTCAAAAAGCCCTTTCGTATGATACCACACACGATAAATTTTAGAAAAAAAAATTTTCCATATCAAAAAAAATATTGTTTTACCACAGCTATATAAATCCATTATTTTCCAATCATTCTTATTATAATAATTCATTTAAAAAAACTGCTCCTTTCAACGTTTTTCATGTCCCTCGTCGCCGTTGTCTTGTATAAAAGACAGTTAGGGATGGGAATGTTAACTCGAATGGGAATTTTTAAAGTAAATATAAAGTCAGTAATCTGTTTTTATTTAAGTATTTGAACACACGTTAATCGTTAATTCTTGGTAACGAGTAGGTAACTACTAGAATACGTAAAACGAGAGACAGATAGGCATAACTACCTATATATGTAAAGTTAAGGGAGCTTCTTCAGCTTCGCTGTCCCGCCCATGATGCCGGTTGTCAATGTCACTGTGCGAGCGTGACAGCTATATAATTATGCGCTTGGAATAGAGATAGCAACAGGCGGGTCTCTGCTTTACTTAACACATTCACTGCCCCCAACGCACATGTGCGTTCACCGTCATACAAGTTTGTTCCCAGGCCAGGCCCCCTGGCAGTGAATGCGTTAAAACATCTGACACGGATAAAAAGGCACATAATTTATTAAGTGTACATTTTGTGAATTGAAAATAATATCCTCTCAGTTGGCATATGCCAATTTTGTGTTGTTTGAGTGACAATTTATTGACAATTATTTTGACACAAAATATCAAATCATTTTCCCAACATTACTGCAATGTTCTGCCACCAGAGTGCAGCACTAGCCCCATTAGTAAACCATAGAGTAACACTATGGCTTTAACAGTTTTTTAACAAGTTTTCAGAGATAATAATTAATAAAATATGACATTGATGCATCAAGGCGGTTTGTTTGCAGGGGACCTACCGGGAAACGCAAATCCGAAATTTCGCTGTCTGCCTCTTTATCGCTCGAATATGCAGTAACAGAGCTATTAGATAACTAAATTTCGATGTTCTTGTTTCGCGATAGACCCTCAGATTGTGGTAGTGGTGCCCCCTACGCAGAGTTTCGCATAGTATTCCCTATTTAGGCTGTAGCTTCAACTTCGATGTCGCTGTTAGATAAAAATCTATTCAGATATTAGTATCTATCTAATTAAATTAAATTCAATTCAATTCAATACTTTATTCATAAAATACAATTTTACAGGTCAGCAGCGAGTTAGCGAGATATAACACGCGGAATAGTTATTTGTGCAACAAGAGAGGAAAGTTGGTTTTTCTTGCGAGTGTTTTTTTGGAGTCCCGAGAACGCGAAAGATTCTTTAATTAAATCGCGAGCGAAGCGAGTGATTCTAAGTTAGAATCTTGAGCGTAGCGAGGGACTCAAAAACACGAGATGTAAAATAACTTCACTAGTTGTAAAGTCGCACTTTCCTCACTCCAGGGAGTGATGAAAGTAGGCTTGTTCGAGCTGCTGAAGTGAAAATATTATTGTTAATCGTTCATCGTTCAGTAGTGGGGACTCGCGTGAGTCCCGCGGGCGCGAGTCGGCGGGGGAGACGCGGCCGTACTGCGCTAACCACGACGACGGCGCCACGGTCGCAGTGGTGGAGTGCCGCATCTGCGGCGCGCTGTGCGCCGAGTGCGACCGATGTTTGCACCTCAACCGCGTCGCTCGCACGCATCACAGACAGGTATACAACGTGCATTCTACTAACACAACACTATTTAACTATTGGTGAGCAACTTGCTTACTATTGGGACCGTGCACAAATAAGTCAAATAATGAGCGCAACAAAATAACTAGATTATTCCCAAAAAATATTTACTATAATGCACTTAACACTGTGCGGAATCTTTTCATTTTTAATGTTAAATACACTTGGTTTTTGCTTTACTGAAAATAGTAAGAATTATCTGTGTATTTTATATTATTCAGTAATTTTTTCTTCGTTGTTGTTTCCTTAAAAATTCAATGAAAAAATGTACGTTTCATTATGTTTTGATGGCCCACTTCGTGATCCTTCTCCTGGGGATATGTATGATGTTTGCAAGTATAAAAACTTTGCCCTTTTTCACAGGTTTTAATCAACACTTTTTATTAGACTTATATTGACCGGGATATAGACCGTGATTACCTTTTGACATAAGTCTGGTGAAACTAACCGTGAATCATTCAAAACACTTTTTTGCTGTTGCTGTGCTGCGCCATATGTTTTGTGGTCAGGTCACTGACTATTCAGTGCCTATCTATGCAGGATGACAGCAACAAACAATCATGGAAATAATGGTTTCAAACAAACATTCATTATGGTAATATGATTCAAAATAATGGCCCAATTTCAGTATAAACATTAGGATTATTAATGTTTTCAATAAACTAAAACTGCAAAATTCTTCAATCGGTCATTTTGATTGAAACACCGTTCAGAAGCGAGCCAAACTGTGACGTCATCACTCCATGACATATTTCTTTGAGCAGCATAGACAATCTCATTGACCGTAATGCAGACGTCCTCCCCAAAGAGTTTGGATGTTCAAAATTTTATTATATTTCTTTATTTCACCATTAAACATTGATTACGTACAAAAAATATACGTACAAAAAATTACACGGTAACGGTTTATCGTTATCACTAATTAAAATCCTATAAATAAGAAATAAAACTAAAACCTAAATATAACTATAAATTACTATAATAAACATTATATATGTCGGCGGCAGATTAAAACCGGGCATATCGAGATACTCCTAGGCATATCATGAAACGCCGCCATTTCACGATCTGACTAGCGACTACCGGCCATATAGTTCAAACCTCAACGTTTAACGATTTGCCCGGCGACGTTTAGGCATATCAAATAAGTAGGGTGTTTCATGATCTGCCTAGCGACCACTAGCCATATCGTGCAAACTTCAAGTTGTGATGTTCCTAGGCAGATCATGAAACGCCGGCATTTTGTGATCTGCCTAGTGATCACCAGCTATATCGTGCAAACCTCACGGGGTGATATTCCTAGGCAGATCATGAAACGCCGGCATTTCATGATCGGCCTAGAGACTACTAGCCAAATCGAGCAAACTTCAAGGTGTGATATTTCTAGGCAGATCATGAAATGCCGGCATTACGTGATCTGCCTAGCGATTACCAGCCATATCGTGCAAACCTCACGGGGTGATATTCCTAGGCAGATCATGAAACGCCGGCATTTCATGATCTGCCTAGCGACCACCAGCCATATCGTGCAAACTTCAAGGTGTGATATTCCTAGGAAGATCGTCGCATCGAAATCGCCGTGAAGTTGGGCGAGTGTGGAGTCATACGTCATCTCCGCGAAGTCGCGCCGCGATTTACGCACATAGTCTGGAGGGGCCTTTTCCAATACACAATTTTCACAAAAAATACGTACCTACGATATTCCTTCGCGCCTACATTTTTTTAATTTGCTCCGCACTAATGGCTACGATCTGGCAACACTGGCGGCCGCAGCGCCACATAGAATGCAGCGCCACCAGTGGTAAAAAATGCAATTATTTTACGATGCGCCCGGTATCTATCTGCCGCATCTTTTATAATAGTCTAAGATACGGCATATATGGTCGACCTTCACCCATACGTCTGACGGATGAAACTTACATTTTATGAAAGAAAGTATGTTCCTGAACATAAGCAAATAGGGTTGCCTAAAGAAATATGGTCAAGGCTATTTTCAATAAATTTTTGAAAAAAAATTTTTTTCTTCAAATTTCACCTATTTATCTGACGAACGAAATAAGTTCCAATGGAAAGTATACAACTTGTACAACATGAATAAATTAGGTTGCCTATGTTTTTCCGGTCACTATTATGAGGTTGCCGTGTTTAAACGGGTGAGTTAAAATCGATAATTGCACCCATCTGTCTGACGCTTGAATTATATATCAAAATAATGGTAATTTTATTGCGAATACAATGGTATAGGGTTGCCTCCAAAAATCCGGTCACAAATAAGGGTTGTCAAGGCTTTAAAAGAAAAGACTTCTAGCGATAGCTCAAAAACGGCTTAACTGATCATGATTGTTTTAACTATTTTCGAATGTGTTTATTAATTACTATTTTTGTGATTTTTTTCATAATTTTTGGATGCATGGTTCAAAGGTTAGAAGGAAAAACCCTTTTTTTCCTTTCTAAATAATTATTTCCAAAATGATTCACTTTATAAAAAAATGTTGTTTCAAGACCCCTATTTATTTTGAAAGACCTATCTAACGACACCCCACACTATAGGGTTGAAACAATAAAAAAATTGTCACACACATTTTGTTTCTTTCAAAGCGATTATTTCCGAAATTATTCACTTAATCAAAAAATGATTTTCTAAAATCCCTATTCATTTTAAAAGACCTATCCAACAATATCCAGCACTGTAGGGTTGAAACGATAAAAAAAATGTTACACACATTTTGTTTCTTTCGAAGCGATTGTCTCCTAAAATATTCACTTTATCCCTATGGTGTGGGATGTCGTTGGATAGGTATTTTAAAATGGATAGGGGTTTTCTGAAATTAATTGTTGATAAAGTGAATATTTTCGGAAATAATCGCCTCGAAAGAAACAAAATGTATGTAAGGATTTTTTGGTTAGTTTCAACCCTATAATGTGGGATGTCGTTGGATAGGTCTTTTAAAATAAATAGGGATTTTAGAAAAACATTTTTTGATAAAGTGAATATTTTCGAAAATAATCGCTTTGAAAGAAACAAAATGTGTGTGACAATTTTTTTATTGTTTCAACCCTATAGTGTGGGATGTCGTTAGATAGGTCTTTCAAAATAAATAGGGGTCTTTAAACAACATTTTTTGACAGTGAATATTTGCGGAAATAATCCCTTCCAAAGAAATAAAATGTATGTCAGGATTTTTTCTTTCATTTCAAACCTATAGTGCCGGATATTGTTCGATAGGTCTTTTAAAATGAATAGGGGTTTTCAAAAATCAATTGTTGATAAAGTGAATATTTTCGGAAATAATCGCCTCGAAAGAAACAAAATGTATGTAAGGATTTTTTGTTTCGTTTCAACCCTATAATGTGGGATGTCGTTGGATAGGTCTTTTAAAATAAATATGGATTTTAGAAAAACATTTTTTGATAAAGTGAATATTTTCGGAAATAATCGCTTTGAAAGAAACAAAATGTGTATGACAATTTTTTTATTATTTCAACCCTATAGTGTGGGGTGTCGTTAGATAGGTCTTTCAAAATAAATAGGGGTCTTTAAACAACATTTTTTGATAAAGTCAATCATTTCGGAAATAATTATTTAGAAAGGAAAAAAAAGGGTTTTTCCTTCTAACTTTTGAACCATGCATCCAAAAATTATGAAAAAAATCACAAAAATAGTGATTAATAAACACATTCGAAAATAGTTAAAACAATCGTGATCAGTTAAGCCGTTTTTGAGTTATCGCTAAAAGTCTTTCCTTTTTATTTTCTTTTAAAGCCTGGTAACCCTTATTTGTGACCGGATTTTTGCAGGCAACCCTATACCATTGTATTCGCATACAATTACCATTATTTTGATATGCAATTCAAGCGTCAGACAGATGGGTGCAATTATCGATTTTAACTCACCCGTTTAAACACGGCAACCTCATAATAGTGACCGGAAAAACATAGGCAACCTAATTTATTCATGTTGTACAAGTTGTATACTTTCCATTGGAACTTATTTCGTTCGTCAGACAAATCGGTGAAATTTGAATAAAAAAAAATATTTTCAAAAATTTATTTAAAATAGCCTTGACCATATTTCTTTAGGCAACCCTATTTATTTATGTTCAGGAACATATTTTCTTTCATAAAATATAAGTTTCATCCGTCAGACGTATGGGTGAAGGTCGACCATATATGCCGTATCTGCTACTATAAGGCATATTGTGATATGCCTGGGTTAATCTTAGTCAGATCATGAAATGGCGGCGTTTCATGATATGCCTAGGAATATCTCAACTTGAAGTTTGCACGATATGGCTAGTGGTCGCTAGGCAGATGATGAAATGTCGGCGTTTCATGATCTGCCTAGGAATATCACACGTTCACGGCGATTTCGCAGTTTGGTTTGCGGCAAAATGGCGGAAAAGCATCAGCTGATCGAGTAGATTATCTACGGCATCATATGTGGTTTAGCTGTTTTTCCATTTTGTTTTGTTGTAAAACCGTAAAATATAGTCGCTTAATACAATATAATTCTAATTTATAATTGATATTTATCTTTCCACTTGAAACCCTTGAAGATTACACGATATGGCTAGTTGTCGCTAGTCAGATCACGAAATGCCGGCGTTTCATGTCATTTTACGATGCGCCCGGTATGAAGCTAGGAATATCAATATATTAGGCAGATCGTGATATGCCTGGGTTATTCTTAGTCTTTCAAAATGTCAAAATGCATAGAAGTTTTGGAGGTTTCAAGCTTTTTTATCGGGAATTTTCACTCTTTATTCATAATTGTGGTAAATCTTTGTCCACCTTTGGTTAATCGTGGACATCATGGTAAACAATAGATACCTACTCGTATAACTCAATAAATGTTAGTGGTTTAAGAAAAGTGCCAACTAAAATATATGCAAAATTAAACAGGTTGAAAATATGACACATTAAAATACCTTTGTGTATATAGAACGTATTGAATTTATAAAAATAAGCATAGAAGAATTTTGCGATCTATTTTTCTGGACCTACATATACAGTGGTGCCAACTGGTGAGCACAAAAACGGTAGCCCTCATTGTGATTCTGGTCAAAAGTCTCGTGATGACAAAGTTTAAAGTTTGTACGGAACCCTCGGTGCGTGAGTTTAACGAACTCGCACTTGACGGTTTTTTTAAAGGGCCTTTATTAAGTATTACGCGCAAGGGCGCGAGTGTGATATTTAGGACATGTTGCCGGTTAATGCCGACTCTGCTCATTCCTCATACAAACAAACCTCAATTAGTTCATTTACATTAATTTTATTCCTTAGGTTGGTATTACAGTTACACCTGGCCAATATCTTGGCCTAATCAATGTGCATTGCATCTCACTCTCTCACTAAGCAAAATGTGAGATGCAAATACATATTGGACAAAGAATTTAGAAAGAAAGAAAGAAGAAAGAAAGAAAATAAATTTATTCAGGACGCTTACAGTATTGCTTAAATGTAATACAAATCTTTTGTTAATATAAAACATAAACGTCACTGAAAAGGTCTCCCCTCAGCTTGATGTCAAGTTACCTTTCAGGTATCTTGACGCTGGTCGTCCGTGGTCACGGAGACCAGTCCTGTTCAAGCGATCGCGTCAGCACGTAAACTTAACTATATAACATTGGTTCAACTAAATTGAGATCAGAACAGATATTACAAATAAATATTAGGTACCTATTTCAATTTGACTTATTTAGTATATATAATGTATGGCTTATTTAATAGCATATTTGTAAGACTTAGAGTTGACTGAAAATTGCTTAGACAAAATTTAAAGTAAAGGTTGGCACTTACAAGTGATCTACTCTTTGAACAGATTTCTGCAAATTCAAAATATACTTTTTGTATTCTACTTTGAAAGACAAAATGAAAATTAGACAGGTGCACAGGTGGAATACCACCCTTATTTACAAATACATAAGTCAAAATGGTAGATTAAGATAAAACGATTAATAGTTAATTGAGTATTGTAGCGCGTTTATACATAACGAAGCCACTAAGTGATGAGTATGTTACATTTATACAGCAATATAATTTGCAAGATTCACCTCTATTTGTACCATTTTTTTATGAAAAAGAAACCATAATAACTCTCATGTTTTGTTATCAAGATTTGTAAAGAGGAAGAGAGCGCAATCCGTATTGACATCCACGAGGGCTGCGGGCGCGCGAAGCTGTTCTGGCTGTTGTTGCTGGTGGACCGACGCACGCTGAAGGCATTGGCCGAGTTCCGCGGCGTGGAGGCGTGCGCGCGCGTCGAGCCTGCAGGCGGCGCGCCTCCGCTGGCCGGGACGTGCCGCTTCTGCGGCGCGCAAGGCAACTCCGGCCTGCTCGCTATCGGGAACGTATGCGCAGATCATCAGTGCCAGGTAACCAGCGCTTCTCGGTTCGCGATCTTCGTAAATCAGGGGTGGACTTCATAACTCACGAAACATCGTTTGATTCCTGCAATTCCATTATAATAAGCAATAATCTATTCATATTTGCACAAATCTTGTAACGAGTAAAGTTAAAAGTATTAACTTTCATATAAGGAGCACGGGCGGGAGGCGTGCGTGCGCGTGCTGGCGTGCGGGCACGCGTGCGGCGGCGTACGCGGCGAGCGTGCGTGCCTGCCGTGCCTGTTTGGTTGCGGCGCGGGTGCCGCGGCCGACGCGCCGGTGCCACTGCGCCAGGACGCCGACGACATGTGCATGATCTGCTTCACCGACCCGCTGCAAGCTGCGCCCGCTATACAGGTACATGCTCGTTAGATTGCAGTAGGTATTTGGTCGATCGACTGAATTCATTGTAGTTAACAATGTACCGAATATTGCATGCAAGTTCTTGAACCATCCAAATGGGCCTGCATTTGTGATTTGGTACCCATTTGCTGGAAATTAACTTCAGTTTAATAATTAGCAACGAAATATCAAATAATTGCCAAGTATTATAAGTAAGCCGCCGAGCAATAGTACATTACTACAGAGGCCGGGAAGTAAGGGGTTGCCGGCCGAATGCATATATACGGCCGAACGTAGTGAGGCCGGATAGTTATGAGGCCGACAACCCCTTTTCACGCCGATGTATGTATAGTGCTTTTCTCAAACATGCAATGAAATAAATAAAGAAATCTCCACGAAATCAAAGTTTTAATTCTAAAGAAACTAAAAGTAAACTAGGCACAAAATATAACTACCACCTGTACCTATCTTTTTCACACGAGTCGTATATTTTACACATGTAGAAGTTTATCAATTTATTACACAAATTTTCAAGATATATTTATGTATCTTTGATTTTTCGCCTTGCATCCTTCTGACTGTAGTTTTAGCCGCATAACTAAGATTACATAGTTTTTTATGTTGATATTATGCTTCACATACATCGTTGCCTTAAACATGGAGTATAATTAACAGGTATTCATTTAATATTTTCGTCGGAACTTATATTATTAAATAACACAATCAACAACGCACAATAAATCCAATAAAATAGAATTACACATACACAATGAACTCAACTTTACCTCCAAAACGATTAAAAAAATACCTACGCGTGTTTGAGTAGACATTTTTACCGCTAATATTTAAATGAAATATAATTTGTCAAAGGACTGTCTCATTTCAAACATAGACGGAGATAATCATACTATCTTTTTGTATTACACTAGTACTAGCACCCAAAAGAAAAGGATGAGAATAGTTTTTTTGATCTTATTTACTGACAAGCTGGTTTGACCAACTATATTTTAAATCTGATTTGTAGGTAAATTTGCAATTAAATATTATTGGAATTTGTTAATAATGTTTTATTTATAATTTTTTTGTAAATTTGATACAAATAAAACTACAAAATATATTATTGTTAGTTTTTTAAAGGGTTATTGGCAGAATGTTATTCCGAACCATAAGCAAATATTGGTTATAGTTTTTTTTGGCTGAATGCCATGATGCTGTGTCACAAATATATGTGAAATGGAAATTAAAAAAGAGCCACTTCCCGGCCTAGGCCTGCAACTTTGTATGAAATTTCATAACAGTCCCCTCGTCTAGCCGCGCCGGAGACGTGATACTTCCCAGCCTAATATAAAGAACGTAATATCAATATTACATAGCATGTTTGAGAAAAAATATCTTTTTATGCTTCAAAAGGGTATCTTTTTGTTATTCTTATTATATAGGTAGAAATAGCTATTTATGCAACAAGTGCGGAAATCATCTTTACGCACGTGTATCATACAATGATTTACTATCATTGTGCGAGTAAATAAAAAAAACATATCATGGCAAATAAGTTTAATTATTAAACAGAGTATTTTAAATCGACACGAGTTGCGAATTACCTATTCGGACGTGTATCGTACAACGTTTTACAGTACATATGGCCCTTTAAACTTTCGACATGTGCACTAGTGCGAAAAAGACCACTTTTCGTGCATATGTCGAAAGTTTAAAGGGCCATATGTACTGTAAAACGTTGTACGATACACGTGCGAATAGGTAATTCGCAACTCGTGTCGATTTTCCTCTTTTCCGCACTTGTATCGTAAATAACTATAATATAGTAAGGTATATTATAGGTACCTTGAAAAGACTTGAAATTATAATTATATTGCTATTTTGAAAATATTTTATGGACAAACATGTTTGGTAATGTAATATTCTTGCTGAAGTTCCATGTTAAGTACCTACATACATAATTATATGATATGCTTTTGATTATTAATTCCGTTTTTCACCTGTTTGTGTCCCATTGTATTTCTATAAATCACAGTATTAACTCTATTCATTGTCAACAGTTGAAATGTGGACATGTGTTTCACCTGCACTGCTGTAAGAAAGTTTTAGCCAATAAATGGATAGGGCCCAGAATTACATTCTCCTTCTCCATGTGCCCTATATGCAAGGTAAGTCATGTGATTTTTACTATCATTTTGCAGTTGTATACTGTGAGCTATATAAGAGTTGTTGTTTTAAATTACGTCTCACGGTTTTCTCCTCATATTGTCCAATTAGATGGTCCATTGGGATAAGGTATTAGGCATTTCCACGTCCTACGGTGGAAATGCACACGCTCATTTGCTTCAGTGATTAACTTGTTTTAGTTTTGCTTGTTTTAGTGAGTGTTTTGATTATTAACAATATTTATATTAAGCTTAGAAATAAATTAAAAGAGGAAAAATTCACTGTCTTGGATATTCGCTGCATTGGGTACGGTCTTGGTGGCTCAGATGGTAGAGCACTGTACTAGTCCTGTGGTCGTGGGTTCAAGTCCCACCCACGACAGTACATTTTTATTTCACTTTTAATTTATTTCTACGCTTAATAGCATCGTTCGCAGACGTTTCTGCTTGTATTAAACAGTAAATAGCGAATGATGATGATGATGATTTATTGATTTATATTAAACAGTAAAATACTAAAGTTGTTGTTCAACCGCTCGTGCTAATACTGACACCCGAGCAAGAGAAAGATTCCAAAATTTCGAAAATGGAATCTTGAGCGTTGCGAGGGTTTCAAGGCACGAGGGTAAAACAAATTTTGCTTCCGAGTGAAACACAAAGTTTTTCACCACACCAACGCGACGAAAACACTAAAGTCGGTCAAGCCATTTCCGCCAGTTGAAAAAAGCGGCAAATTTAAAAAAAATTGGCACGATGGATAATTGTACCATAGAAAATTTTGATTTCGCGCCTTTTTCTACTGACAAAGTTGTTTGACCGGCTATAACTGTAATATATCGAACAAAATCAAACCCACGGAGTAGGATGGAGATGGCAAGTGGGCGTTCCCTTGTATAGGTATTGTACAGATTGTCGTGGTCGACTCACTGTATGCACACACTATGCTCAGTAGTTTTGTTAACTAACTACATACTTGAATGACGTTCATGTGACACGTATGTTTATGTAACAAAATATTGTTTATTAAATTTAAAATGCCGTATTGTGTGCCGAAATAATAGCTATATAATAAATCTTCCACGCGGAGGTATTTTCTATAACCAGAAAATGATATTTTAGAATGTAACCTGATAAACACAAAAATACAGTTTGTTTGGCATTATTTACGTAATACGTTGTTTTTTTTATTTTATTATTATTATTATTTTTTATTTAGGCAACAAACAGTTATACAAAAATGATGTAATAAAATAATAAGCAATGTGTTAATAAACCTTGTGTGCCCTACCTTAATAAAATAATTTCTAATCTAAAGTAGCTAGTGTAGGAGCAGTAAGCGGAAAACAAAGTTATCATTAATTAACAAACTTATCAGTAACTTGAGTGTATCTATATATTAAATTCTACTTTATTTCTAAGAACTTAGAGTTCATACTCTTTTGTTATTACTATTTATAATTGTCTAGAATATTCGATATCCTAAATGTCAAATAACTTACGCTACTCAAATGCTACGGCGAATGCCAAATAGGTCTTATCATAATTTACCAGTTGGTGTGGTGAAAATAAGTTTTAAAATATAATAGGAGGACATGTGCCACTGGACACTGGAGGAGCTGCTAGCGCCGATCAGAAGGCTGCGCGAGGAGGTGCGGCGCAAAGCGCTGATGCGGCTAGAGTACGAGGGGCTGGCCACGGCGGCCGGCAGCGCGACGGGCGGCCGCGCACGCACGCCCCAGGACCC
Source organism: Cydia strobilella (assembly GCF_947568885.1). NCBI lineage: Eukaryota > Metazoa > Arthropoda > Insecta > Lepidoptera > Tortricidae > Cydia > Cydia strobilella. The sequence goes on from NC_086068.1 coordinate 23,329,419, forward strand.
CGCCTCCTACGCCATGGAGCGATACGCGTACTACGTGTGCCATAAATGTGGCAAGGTATAGTATAGTATAGTGACTCGAACAAATACCAGGCATACACAATACAACTAAAGTTAACGACCCGACCCGACCCCATTATACATATATCAAGTATTTCTTATTTGAGTTGCTATTGAAAAAATATATTTCGCCTGTAAAGGTGCAGTACAAATTAGCCTTTTATTCTAATAAATTTCTACAGGAAAGACACGAACTTGTTAACCTTACAATAAAATCTGTACGACCCATTTTATTATTTTTATTAGTATTTTTTAAAGCATTACTAGGAAAATGCTTAAAAAATACAAAATTTCTATTATACTTTATTATCTATCTATTATAACTATTATAAGGAGTGGTTCGGAAAACAAGTGACAGCACATTATGTGAATTTTTAGGGTTCCGTATCTCAAAAGGAAAAAACGGAACCCTTATAGGATCACTCGTGCGTCTGTCTGTCTGTCTGTCCGTCTGTCACAGCCTATTTTCTCCGAAACAACTGGACCAATTAAGTTGAAATTTGGTACACATATGTAAGTTTGTTTGTGTGTTTGTGGGGCACTTTTGGGGGTAAATGAGAAAATTAAAAAATAAAGTTTGTCAAACTATATCGTGTTACATATCAAATGAAAGAGCTCATTGTGAGAATCTCAAATATATTTTCTTTATAATTTTAAGATAAACAGTTTAGAAGTTATTCAAGAAAATAGGCAAAAAATGACTATTCCCCCCCCCCTTTATCTCCGAAACTACTGGGTCTAAAATTATGAAAAAAATATACAAAATAGATCTATATCTATATATCACAGGAAAACCTATTAGAAAAGTGCAGTCAATCGTGAGTCGGACTTAATTACTTAGTTTTTGATCCGACCCCTACGGGTTTTTTAAAGACATTTCACTCACGTTTCACATCATAATAAATACATTGTTTAAATTATGTAATGTACGGAACCCTTGGAACGCGAGTCCGACTCGCACGTGGCCGGTTTTTCATTATATTTTGTGATAATTTTTAATCAGTGCATTTTTAATAGTAATCTGTAGATACTATTCTATAAAATACTATAAATTGGTTATTACTTGGAATGACAGCTGATGTAGATGACTCTGTACAGCTCCGTACATTATGCGGTAACTATCAAAAGATGAGGCTTGATAATCCAGTGACCACTAAACATGACGCTGTACAACGCCATCTCTTTCAGTTGTTCTAATTCTAACAGGGCGAGCATTTCTATTTGAAGTTGTACCCGGCAACTTTGTGTTAGAATTGGGAATTTTTATGTTATTTGTACTCAGAATCACGACCTCTTTCCAGTTTTCCATCCTTAGAGCGTTTTCATATTATCCAATCCGATATCGGATGTAGGAAATAATGAAAAATTCTAAAATGTAAAATGCAACTTGGGGGTACCACTTTGATTACAAATGGCCAATAAGGAACTGTCGTACAGGCGTACTTCGGAGGGCTGGCGCGGTGCGAGGCAGAGACGAGCGGCTGGTGGGAGCCGGCCGAGCTGGTGTGCGGCGCCTGCAGCGACGTGGCCGGCGCGCGCACCTGCCCCAAGCACGGCGCCGACTTCCTCGAGTACAAGTGCCGTTACTGCTGCTCGGTATACACTCTCATTAATATCTAACTACAAAGCACGAGTAGGTTACGAGTTAGGGAACACCATATCAAAGGCTGGTCCGGCACACCACTTTTCGAATGGACACGTTTCGTGTGAACAAGCATACTATATGCGTTGGATATCTTGCTTTATAGTACCTGTGCCTTGCCCTGCCCTGCCTGCGGCTAGGAATCTGGTGTGGGAGCATGTAAGGGTAACTAGTCGTTTCCTTGGACCTCGTGTTCAAATTATGGTGGTCGATCTTTCAAATTTACCAAAATAATTACCTAAAAAATTGCATAGCTGCCATTCCTACGATCTTCCAAAGATAGAGAATTTTTTTGACTGCTTCTCTAGCCTACATGCCACGGTGTTGTGTAATTGCAGGTGGCCGTTTTCTTCTGTTTCGGCACATCGCACTTCTGCAACGCCTGCCATGATGATTTCCAACGAGTCACCAACATACCAAAGCATCATTTACCTCAGTGCCCAGCAGGTACGGAAAATATCAAAGCATTAACTACCCCAGTGCGCAGCAGGTACGGCTCATTCCACAGCATCAACTACCCCAGTGCCCAGCAGGCACTGAACATACCAAAGCATCAACTACCCCAGTGCCCGGCAGGTACGGAACATTCCGATGCATCAATTACCTCATTGCTCGGCAGCTACGGAAAATTCCAAAGCAGCAACTACCTCAGTGCTCGGCAGGTACGGAACATACCAATGCATCATCTACCCAAGTGCCCGGCAGGTACGGAACATTCCAAAGCATCAACGACCTCAGTGCTCGTCAGGTATTTTTTATGGTCAGTCAAAAAATAAAAAGTTAAAAACATTGCAGTATCGATTTCGGGACCGCAATGTTGCACACAAATTCCATTATTTGTCGAGTTTTAAACTTTTTAAAAGTTAAAGTGGCCATATCAAATGAAGGCATAGGTCCATTAAACAGCCAAACAGATGATCAGTACTTATTATTATAATGTTGGTACCGCGACTATTTAGGTGTCTCAAATAAGTAGGCGTATTTTCAGCAGAAAAATACACTTATTTTTAATTAAAAAAATAAAAAGGCGGCAAAGCAAATCTTTTTACTTTTTTCTGTGAAAATATATACATACATAAGAACGTTGCTTCTGTAAAATATTTCTATTATATTTGTATTTATGCGCCATTTTTGAGAAAAGCACTATATATGACTCGGCTGAAAGGCTACTTGCTGGCTTCGGATTCAATTAAACGGACTCCCAAGGTCGTCCGTTTAAAACGAATCCTCAGCCAGCAAGTAGCTACTTCCGAGCCTCGACAATAATATACTATTGTGACATGTTAGTGGGCCCCGGGTGGTTGAAGTTCGGCTACTTGTATAAATGGAAGCATATATTTTACACAACCAGCAATTAGGCTCTGTTATCCTTAACGAATTTTTTCTCCTTTCTTGGGGCATGGATCCCGTTTGGATAAAGGCCTCCTCCCATTTCTTTCATAAATTTCTATGTTTGGCATTGTACATTCAGTCTTTCCCGGCAACCTCTACTATGTCATCGGTCCACCGTTTGACGTGTGTGTGTTTGAAACATATTTTAACCAAATTTGAAAACTAAAATTAAAAACTAAATAATTGAAAAGAGTATGGAAACAAAGAGGCTATAATAATAATAATAATAAGCCCGCAGGGCAGCTTGTGGCGAGCTGTTGGGGAGAGACGACCCCACGGACCCGAGTGCTCCAGAGAGTCGGTCAGGGTCTCCGTCTCCGGCGTGTCTTCGCCGGTCGGAATGGACCCCAAGGGGACCCGCAGGACTCTCAGCTCTGGCTTGCAGCGGCAAGTCACCACCTGCCTCGATAACGTGTGTTAGCATTGTTATGGCAGGTGTCCGGACTTTTTTACAATAGCCCAGTCTCATTGTCCACCCAAACTTCAATCCATAGACCGGTATACTGTTCACTTTTTCTACAAGAGTCCCAATGCCTGCTGCGACCGGTTCATGGGTGTCTATTGTTGCGCCTGTGAACGGGTTCCAGCAGGCGTTCTACATGACATTAAAGCTCTCCAAGGGGCCTCTACGTGTTGGATCTATATCCCCACGCAAGCCTATCAAAAGACCGGGATTTATAGGCCCGTGAAATCCGAGGAGATACAAATAATAATAATAACCCCGCGGGGGCAGCTTGTGGCGAGCTGACGGTGAGTGGCGACACCGCGGACCCCTATTCCAGAGGGCCCTTTCATCTGGCCCTCGCCTCTGTGCTTGCCTTGACTGGCCGGCTAGAGTGGAGTCGCAAGAGCGGGACCTATGCTCCAGGTTGGAAGTGTAAAATGTCATAACGCCGGCGGCCTGCTGAACGGATTACCGGGATCTGGCTACCGCAGACTCACCTCTCGACAACCTCACAGCCACTCTGAAGTGTTGCTCTATTGTCGCACTGTGCGTGCGGCCGTTGTAGGGCCCACTAAATTAATTGGCGAGTCACCACCTGTCCTTAACAATTTTGAGACTGATTGTCACGGCAGGTGTCCGCTAGTCTCTCCCATAGCCCATTATCCAGTCCATCCAACATTCAAATCTATAGCCCATGACCTTAGTTCCCATCGCAGTACAAATGTGCTGCACTGCAATAGTCTTTTCACCTCAGCAGCTCGAACAAGCCTACTTTCGTCACTCCAGGGAGTGAAACAATGTAGCTTTTTAATTTAGTGAAGGCCATGAACTTCATACTTTTATTCCTTTTTTTTTAATGGTATGGTACGGTACGAAGTACGAGAACATATTAAAGTTTAGGTCCGGACCGGACCGGACCGGACCGTATCGTATCGTATCGTATCGTACATATTATAATACTTTTTTTTTCTGTTTATTCTGTGTAATTCGAAATACATTTTAACCTTTAATATGTTCTCACTACTGAGGTGAAAAATTATGTGTGCAACACGAGAGCAAAGTTATTTTACATCTCGTGTTTTTGAGTCTCTCGTTACGCTCAAGATTCTACCTTAGAATCTTTCGCTTTCTCGGGACTCAAAATAAACACTCGCAAGAAAAACCAACTTTCCTCTCTTGTTGCACAAATAACTATTACAGTACATATGGTGCTACTTTCTCGCACTAGTGCGTAAATTGCACTTAATTTTTGTGCATATGTCGAAAGTTTAAAGGGCCATATGTACTGTAAAACGTTGTACGATAGACGTGCGATAGGTAATTCGCAACTCGTGTCGATTTAAAACACTCCCTGCGGTCGTGTTTTAATTTATCGCCACTCGTTTCGATGAGTACTCGTTGCCAATAAAATGAATTAATACCACTAAAAATCCGCAACATGGCAAAGGCCAAATAGAATCTTGTCAGGCTGTAAACTATAAATGTGTGTTCTATATGTATATAGGTCCGAAAGGCGAGCAGCTACCGGGCTCGTCGGAGGAGTGCCCGCTGCACGTGCAGCACCCGCCCACCGGCGAGGAGTTCGCGCTCGGCTGCGGCGTCTGCCGCCACGCGCACGCCTTCTAGTACCCAGTACCCACCGCTAGCTTCCACACCCACCCTACTATACTATTACACTTCACAACCACCTCAGAGTTTCGTTTACGAAACTTAATGCATAAGTATCCGATATAGGCCATGAAGTCTACCCTCCTCCAACTTGCACGGCACTCGTTACCACGAATAACGAGTAATTAATACGAGTTTTGTATTAATAAGTAACCATTGACAGATACAAAAACATCTTGGGGCCACACAAAGTCGTTAATTTGTAATGATTTGTAAGAAATAAGTAGAAATGACAGGTTGAAACGAAAGCTTACGGTATTTTACTGACATTTGCATACATTAAGTATTCCATTTTCTACTGTCATTGTCGTTAATGAAATACATAGTACCCGATAGGAATTGAATATAAAAATGAATATCATTATATTAGAAAGTGGTTAGTTAATGAAAGGTCTTTTTTTCTTGAATAACTTTTAAATTTCATATTTTAAACTACTTAGTTTCGTCTCAACGGTACCCAGTAATCGTAATGTTTTCTTCATTACGTGTTTACTTGCATAACTTGCTCGTAGCTTATGCCATAACCAAAACACCCAGGTATGCTGAGGCTACAATCACTTATAAATACAACATGTTACAAGTAGAGTACCGTCAGCACACTACACCTACACCTGGCTATTAATTCATTTACATTTTAAACATTTTTTTCCCCAAGGGTTTGAAACATCAGATTTTCATTAGGTATGTTTTAGGGTTCCGTACCCAAAGGGTAAAAACGGGCCCCTATTACTAAGACTCCACTGTCCGTCTGTCTGTGTCACCAGGCTGTATCTCATCAACCGTGATAGCTAGACAGTTGAAATTTTCACAGATGATGTATTTCTGTTGCCGCTATAACAACAAATACTAAAAAGCACGGAACTCTCGGTGGGCGAGTCTGACTCGCACTTGTCCGGTTTTTTAATTATTATTATGTGTATGTCTCGGGACCCAAAGGGGATCTATCGGGGACCTATCGGGACCATGGGTTCCCGGACCTTTGTGAGGCGTGTGTGGGGCCAAAGCCAACATCGCAGAGGCCCGTTTGACAAGTTAGATGTCGTGTAGAACGCCTGCTGAAATCTATTCAACCAACCACCAGCAACCGCAACCGTGAACTGGTCTCAGCAGGCATTAGGGCTATTGTTACAAAAAATATAGTTAACTGTTTCCTTTTTTTTTACATTTAGACCGTAAAATGAATTAACAAAAACGAAAATTGCAAATGATTAGAATTATCGTAAATACATACAACAGTAGTTATCTGCTGACATTGACATTTTGGCGTTTGTGGTTGTTTCTTACAAAAACAACTATAATGTAGTAATAAAATAACGATGGTAGAAAATTTACTTGCATATTTGGGTACCTATAATATTCCTTTATCAGATGATTTCAATTGTTTTCTATTAAATGAGTAAAAATTATAGTAATCACTACAATATTGATTTAAATATTTACTTTATACGTGTATAAATGATTAAATATTATTGAAGATTGGAGTTGTAAAATACGAGCATATTTATATTAAATGTTACTTTGACTTTATTTACATCATGTAAATTGTAAATCAATGTTGTTTAAATATAACCCACTAGGCAAGTCTGTTGAGAGGTAACATTTATGTTACATGTAACTTGTTTAAAACTAGTGTAGGAGCTGGCATAATACATACATATGTACTGGTACATAATAATATACATATGGCCAGCAGACTGGAATCGTATAAGTGCATAAAGTCTTAATCAATTGACAGATATTTTCCGTTGAAGATCTAACGTGCATATAAGTGTTTATAATGGCGAAATGTTAACTGAATTAAATCGGTAGTTGTATCTAGTTCAATATTGTTACACTTTTAGTGCTGGTATTTTGTTTAATATAATATCCCATAATCTCCTAAGTATTGTAGTGGTCGCATAAATTCACTTTGTGTAAAGGGGATGCGCAATGTTTTAAGGAAATTACTTCTAGCTGTACTTATTGCACCGTTACGATTTATATGTATAACTGGAACACCAAAATGGTGATTTATTTTGTGTAAAACGATATAGATAAATATAATTATCGTCGTTTATAAGCCGTTTACACTTAAAACATGAACACATAATCCTGACCTAGGAGTGTAAACATTATAAATAACAATGTGTCTTATTTTACTTATTATAACGCAACGCAATGCTCCTAGGCTCTATATCTGTAATTAAATTGTGGAATATAAATTAGTTGTAAACCTATTTTATTTACAATAAAAATTAAAGCTTACGGTGAAACTCATCATATTTATTTTATTTTAATCCAAATAATGAGACATACTGAAAAATACGCTCCAATAAAAATATTAATGTTTTTTTCACTTCTCATGCTCTTAAAGTTCTCCTTTGTGCTAGATGTAGGCTGCACAAAATGCTACTTTTATGCTCTAGTGCACAAAGTAATTTTTTTTAAAGACTAAGACAATCAAATCACTGCCATAGTACACAATAAAACATAATCGGATAATATTGTTATTCCACTTAATTTGGCCCGTTCTTTTAATACAAATTTACCATTTTTAGCAGTCCAAACTTTACGAAATTTACAAATAAGAGCGACAAAATCAGTGCTTTACGCGCGTTTACTTAAACGTCCTTCAGAAAAAATATCATTACTAATTTAGTGAGTGTTCTCAAAAAAATGATCTGATAAAAGGCAAGATAAGAAGACGTGCTAATAGAAAACAGTATTTGTTATTTCAATTTGGTAACAAAAGGTGTACAATTTCATCAACGAAATCTATCAATTTTACATTTTTGCGACTAAAATCGACACCGGCCTCTTAAAAAAGTGACATTTGATGAAGTGGAACTGCTGATGATGATCAGAATGGAACTCTTTAATTACCCATAGTTTACGTTTGGCGATTTGTCCTCTTCTTTATGTTTGTTAAGCAACTTAAGTTTTTAAGACATATTTTCATCAAGCTCGAGTTCTGATGATGAGACCCACGAGGAACCGAGGGAACTCCTCAAATGTGAAAGGCATACATATAGTGATTTTTGTATTTTATCAACAAATCCAGCATTTACATTTAAAAAAGTGACATTTGATGAAGTGGAACTGCTGATGATGATCAGAATGGAACTCGTCAATGACACATAGTTCACGTTTGGCGATTTGTTCTCTTCCTTATGGACCCAGACCCAAACTTGGACACGGACTCGGACCCGGACCCGGGTCTGGACATGGACCCCAACTCGGACCCGGACTTGGACCGAACTCTGACCTAAACTTGGACCCGGACAGCCGGACACGGACCCGGACTCGGATTCGGACCCAGACCCGGACCCGGAAATGCTACTAGAAAAGTGGGTTAGGTGGGTGGGTGGGTTTTGAACTGCGATTCTCACAGAACAGAACTGCTATCAGAAAAGTAGGTTAGGTTAGAGCTGTGACCATTACAGAAACGAAATGCTATCAGAAAAGTAGGTTAGGTTAGGTTAGGTTAGAACTGCGACCCTTACAAAAACGAAATGCTACTAGAAAAATGGGTGGTTTTACCTCCTTTTCTACATAATTAGGCAAAAGATGCTGTCTTTTTAATTTCATTGTCTGGAATCTAAGAGTGCACCATCACAGTTCCGCTCCGAGCGCTCACAGTTCCGCTCCGAGCGCTCTGAGTGAGGACGTGTTGATTGTTGCTGTCTGATTGTTTACGGTACGCGGTGCTAAACATATTATGTACAATGATGCAATGTAAACAGTGTAAATTGTTTGTATCGACTAGCAAGGAAGATTCCATCAAGTGTAAAGGTGGATGTGATGGAATTTTGCATAAGAAATGTGCGCTGAAGGTAGGCCAAAAAGACCTGTGTGATGATTGTGGAAAAAAAGGCTCTCCAACAGTGCATAGAATTTCTTTGGAACCTGGAAACGTAACGGTGGAGGCGCTGCTGAAGGAGGTAAACAAAAAGCTAGATATAGTCTACAATATCGAAAATAAATTTCAGGAGATGTCGGATCGGATAGATTCGTACTCAGAACGGTATGCGGAGCTGCACGAGTTCAAAGAAAGAGCAGAGAAAAATTTATCGCGTTAGAGAGGAAAAATGTTTATTTACAAAAGTGCAACGCAGCCCTGGAGGAAAGAGTAGAAATGCTCGAACAAAAAGAGAAAGAGAAAGTAATTGAGTTAGCCTGCGTGGACGAGGTCGAACATGAAAAACTAGACGAAGTAGTAGCATCTATTGCCCAAAAGCTTGACCTCAATACCGAGGACATTGAGCAGGTCCGGAGAGTGGGTGCCCCAAAGAAGAAGGTAGACGCAGAACACGGCGATAAGCAGGCGCGAGCGCGGCCGATCGTTGTTACCATGCGCACTAAGGCAGCCCGGGACCAATGGATAAACAAGCGCAAGACTCGTCTCACTAAGGGCGAAGTGTATGGAAATAATAATCAAAAAAGGATTTATATCAATGAGGATATGACTAAGTTCAAACGCCAATTATTTTGGTCCGTCAAGAACCAGCTAAAACCTACGTACAGTTATATGTGTGGTTCCAGAAGTCTAACATATTAGTGAAAAAGAGCGAGTCAGAAAAGAAAATTTATAATATTAGAAGCGAAGAGGGTATTAAATCCCTAATTTATAACATTGGAAATACGGCAGAGTAAACAGTATAATACATAGCTATTGGGCGCCGTTTTCGAGCGCGTGCACACTAGATACTTGGTTTTTAATTGCATAATATATATAAGGCATGAACATGGCATTCGATTTCTTAGATGAGGATATCGAATATACTACATACGATAGTACAACCATATGGAGTGATAGTATTAAAAATAAGTTGTCCGACCACCACATCATAGGGATACGCCTGACATAGTTACAAGCGATAATGACCCGAATGTGCGTGCGCATAGGTATGCATTGAATAACCATAAAATTATAGATCAGCTGAAAATAATAAATTGGTCTGAGTTGTTATCAATAGACTGTCCCGTAATTCTATATGAAAAAATGTGTTCTGTTTTTAGCAACATCTATAACGAGTCATTAACTGAATGTAAGCAGGAAAATAAAAGAGTAACACAACCATGGATAAATAAAAGATTAGAAAGCATGATTGCGCAGAGGGATACATTATTTAGAATTTGGAAATGCAATCCTAATAATATGAATTTGAGACTAGAATATACGCGGTACCGAAATAAAATAAACAAAATTATAAATGTTGCTAAGAATAAATTCAGACAAAATGAAATTGTGAAATGTGAGGGTGATTTTCGAAAAATATGGGGCAAAATTAATAACTGGATAGGTCGAGTTAATGGGAACGTAGACAGCACAATAATGAAATATTTGGGAAAAACGAATAATGTGGAAAGTATCTGTAATAATTTTTCAAGTACCTTTACACATGAAATTGTGGATATAAAACATAATTGCGATCACAAGTTCTTAAATAGAAATTCCTATGTAAACGAGAGAAATGTGTCTTTTAGATTTAAAAATGTGAGTGGCAGCGATGTCGAGAAAGTAATTGACAAATTGAGTTACGGGAAAGCACCTGGTATTGATAAAATCAGAGTTCAGGATATAAAATATGTTAAAAAGGACCTAAGCATAATTTTGGCAAAATTTATTAATCTGTGTTTGACAAAAGGCCTAATACATAGATCAATTAAAAAAATCCATAATTAGGCCAATCTACAAGCAAGGCTCCCATTTAGATTATACAAATTATAGGCCAATTGCTATCTTGCCTGTAATAAATAAAATAGTGGAAAAAGTTGTGGTAGGACAAGTGAGCTCTTTTTTGGAACATTTCAATATAATATCGCAAGCGCAGCATGGTTTCAGGAAGGGACGTAGCACCGCTACGGCCTTGACCCAGTTCTCTAATTATGTTAACAAGAGCCTTGGCGGCGGACAACAGGTAATTGCTTTATTTATTGATTACAAAAAAGCATTCGACACGCTGGACCACGAGCAGCTATTGCAGGCAATGGATGAATGTGGCATCAGAGGACCCACGAATCAATGGTTCCGCGAATACCTAAACAATAGGACCCTGCGCACTGCCATCAATGGTGAGTCGGGATCCGACGCGCACGTCACTCTCGGTGTGCCGACCGGCTCGGTGTATGGGCCGGTTGGGTACATCATGCATGTGAACAGCGTGTCGAATGTAGTCCAAAACTGCACAGTCTACATGTATGCGGATGATATGTGCCTGTTGTTCGCTGGCAAGGACGTACGGACATGGTGAGCAGAGTGCAGGTGGATTTTGAGAATGTCACTAAATGAGCCCACGACAATGGAATAATTTTGAATTTAAATAAAACTAAATGTATGCATATAATTTCTCCGTACAACAAAATAGCAAAAAATGTAATGGCAGGTGATATTAATGTCATAGGACATTCATATGAATGTTTACATAAAAATAAAGATAATTGCACCTGTAATAAATTAGAAGTAGTAGATGAGTAAGTATCTGGGATTATTAATAGATAAACATTTCAATTTCAAACTTCACATAAATCAATTATGCAATAGGCTTAGGTCTATTTTAGGACAATTTTGCTACCTAAATCGAATTGTTAACAAACGCACCTTGCGCATTGTTTACTATGCACTTGCTGACGCATTATTAAGCTATGGACTCAGCTGTTACGGACTTACCTTTAAAACTTATTTAGATAAAATAAAGTTACTTCAGATTAGATTAATGAAATATTTAGTCAGTTATAATAGTAGGAAAAAACACAAACATAATTATGATACACTTTTCTCAACCTGCAAGATAATTCCTGTGCATTGTAAGGCTGTATATTTAAATGTATTACATAGTTACTACACTGATGATTGTAAAATACCAAGAATAAGTAAGCGTAACACTAGGTCTGCTAAGAAAATAAAATTGACACAACCGTCAGCAAAAAACTATTATGGACGAAGAACAAAAGAATACTTGATCCCTAAAATATAAAATGATTACCCTCTCCTAAATTAAACATAGGTAGTTTGAAATAAAAATTTAAACAGATTTTCCTACACAAATATGAAAACATAACCTAGTTACTTACTTTCTTACCTATTTTCGGTTGCTAAATAAGTAAATAAAGTTTTATATAATTGTTACTGAACGTAGACCTTATCTCAACGAGATAGGATTTACGCATGGACAGTTGATACCGTTTCGCATGATAGATTTAAGATACCTACGTATAAGTATGTTCCTAATGCTATACCTAACTACTGTAGTTTACTTAATTTTAGTGTACATATTTAGTTTAAGATTATTCTAGAGCGCACCGCCAACAAACTGTTTCACAGTTTGGCGAACATTAGATTAAGGTACTTATAATGTTATAATTTTTGTTAAATTTTCAATTAAAAAAAAAAACAAAAGTGAACTTTCAGCGGCATCCCCCATTGAAGTCGGTTTTTTTTTTCTTAAAAAGTATATAGGAAAACTATCATGTTATTTGGGGCATTTTCTATAAAAAGGCATCTTATTGTCGATGGCGCTTACGCCGCACAGCATCGCGCGGCATTGTACTTATATTTATATCGGAGCATCGTTTATAATGGCGTAAGCGCCATCGACAATAAGGTGCCTTTTAATAGAAAATACCATATTTAGTATAATTTCAAAGCTTATTAAGTCTTCCTAAAATTGAGTACAAAAAAAACAATGTTATCGCTTTAGATTTTTTATGAAAAATATTTTTTTACTAAATATCAGTAATTATTTCATTGGGTCAACTTGGTGTATTATGTCTTCTTATTGTGTTTTGATATCTTAATAATAGATAGCAGCGCCACCTATAGATAGCAGCGACTAGATATAAAAACTCTTTGCTTCTGGGTTCTATTTGAACTATGTGACTGTTGTCTAATTTTGAATTTGGTATACTTTAATACATTGCTATTACTGCACACGATAATGGTGGTTTCATTATAGGTTATGTCCCCAGTAAAATTGTATTTATTCTCGCAGTAAACTTGCATTTTAGTGCTGGATAAGTTTTTGCAGTTTGAGAATATACTGCGCAAACAAATAAATGAAAAAAATAAAGAAGTCATCTACATACACTGTGACAATGGTTTTTAATTATGTATTTCAACTACTTCAACTGGGCCCATAACCTATAATGAAACCACCATTATCGTGTGCAGAAATAGCAATGTATTGAAGTATATCAAATTCAAAATTAGACAACAGTCACATAGTTCAAATAGAACCCAGAAGCAAAGAGTTTTTATATCTAGTCGCTGCTATCTATAGGTGGCGCTGCTATCTATTATTAAGATATCAAAACACAATACCCCTACTATAACTAATAATAGTCATAGTCATAGTCATATCATTTATTGCATACATGTGTTTACATTAGGTCTTATTTATATCTTAGGTTACAACATGCACCCGTTAGGGCATAGCAACATAGTTAATTAAATAATACTTAGTCTAAATTATATCTTAACAGCTATACATTATTCACCAGCTTAAATTATATTAAATTATAATTTATCATAAAATTATCCCAATATTAATATTTTTACAATTACAAATTTTTACATTATTATTATGAAATCCAATTTATTCCAAATTATCATTTAAGAAATCATTTAAAGAATAATAGCATTTGTGTAACACAAATTCCTTGATTGCCTTATAAAATAATTTATAATTATTGTGCGACTTGATTTTGTTTGGCAGTTTATTATATACCCGGATTGCTGTATATTGTGGGCTATTGGATAGCATTTTTGTTTTGGAAGGGGGGATAACAAGCTGATATTTTCTCCGGACACTATTTGGTTCCTTAAATAAATATTTATATTTCCACGCATATATGGCTAATGATAGGATATACTGGCACGGCAATGGCAAATAACGTGTTCCTCAAAATAGGGTCTGCTGTTTTCAGGGCATTGAATGCCAACCATTATTCGGACGCATTTTTTTTGCATGACAAATAATTCCTCGGAATCTGTGCTGTTGCCCCACAGCATGATTCCGTAACTTAACCGCGAGTGTGCTAATGCATGATAGGCCGATAGAGCAGTTTTTAAGTCTGTTGTCCTACGAAGGTTGTACAGTGCATATAGGAAGCTTGAGATTTTGGTTTTAGTTATTTCTGATAAATACGGAAAGGAGCGAGTAAAACCACAGACGGCCGTTAGCGCACTGACATTTATTTCAACGAGTAACAGCGTGTGGACGCAGCCTCACGCACACATATGCAACACTTCCTCCCCCTAGTTACATAACTAACCTAAAACAATTCTTAAAAATATTTCTTAAAACTAATATTGGAACGCTTCCGTAATATTCTTTTGGGGACTATTGGCGCATTGCTCGCCATTTCTGGCTTCTGGTCTCCTGCTTCCGCCTCATGGAATTCATCCTCATCATCTGAGCTTGTCACCTCTTTTCTTACTTCGCTCTTTGCCTTACTTTCCCCCTCTGCGGGGTCGTCCGATGATGGGGCTAAAGTCCCCGTGAGTGAGGGACCCGGCGGTAGTTCATGGGTTGACATCGGCAATGGTGACGGCAGTGGAGTTGGTGGCGATGGCGTTTGCGGCAGCGGCGGTGGCGGCGGCGGCGTTTGCGGCGGCGGCGACGGCGGCGTTTGCAGCGGCGGCGGCGGCGTTTGCAGTGCAGAGGGTAAGGATGTCTCAGGTAAGTCACAATCCAGTGCGTCACAATAGTCCCAGTTACTTTCAGTACCTTTGTACTTAAGTATATGATTTTTATATTTTTTAATAAACGCTGAAGTAGTAATGTCTTTTATTAAGTATAAAACTTTGCCTAGTCTTCTGTTAACCACGCCTTTAGACCAAGTGAACTTATTTTTATTAGTAATTTTTTTGTATAGTACGCGCTCGTCGGTTGTAAAGGTTTCATTGTTCTTCCTATTTAACTTGTTATTCTGCGAACACTGTTTATTTTTGATAACATTAGCAAGGGTGACCGATGAGGATGAAGGCGTTGGCGTAACCGGGTGCAGTTAATCTAAACGCGATCTTAGTTTGCGTCCATACACTAGTTCAGTTGGTGAAGAGCCCGTGGTAGAATGAACGGAGTTCCTGTAATTGAACAAGTACTGTAATAGTTTAACCTTACTATCCCGTACATTAAGCCCTGTTATTAAACTAGATTTGATCCCTTTTTTGATCACTTTGACCATACTTTCCGCCTGGCCATTACTAGCCGGATGGTATGGTGGTGACGTCACGTGTTGTATCCCGTTTAAGTTACAAAAAGCGGTAAACTCGTGCGAACAAAAGGATGCACCGTTATCACTTACGATTACCGTAGGTAACCCGAACCTTGAAAAAAAATCACATAATTTATCTATGACCGCCATTGATGATGTCGAGTTTCCCATATCATAGACCTCCACCCATTTGGAATATGCATCCACAGCGATTAAATATGTGTGGTTATTTATAGGACCCAGGAAATCAATGTGGAGCCTAAAAAAAACCGTGGGGGGTAGGTCCCAATGTGCCAATGGAACCCGCGCCGGAGATGGGCGTAATTGAATGCAAACGTCGCACGAACCTATCATTTTTTCTATCGCCTCGTCTATACCGGGAAACCATAACCTTGAACGTGCCTCCGCTTTAGTTTTAACGATACCTAAGTGTGAGATGTAATTCAGACAACACTTTCCCCTGCAATCTTTCCGGTATCACGGCTTTATGGCCCCGCATAATACACCCGTTTTCAATTGATAGTTGTGTACGACATAAAAACAATGGTTTTATTTTTATATCGTTAACTTTATGAGGCCAGCCATTCACGGTATACTTAATTACCTGTTGGAGAACAATGTCTTTACTAGTTTCATTACGAAGCTCATTAACAGAAATTGGCAAATTACCATCCGTGACAAAACAAATGTATGCAGCTCGATCCCAATCATCGCGCGGGTCGACCCGAGTTTCATCCTCCCCGCCCCCTCGCGGCGGCAGACAAGCCCGCGACAAGTAGTCCGCGCTGTTATCAGCGCTGCGTACGTATTCTATGACGTAATTATAACCACTTAGAAACATTGCGTATCTCTGTAATCTATTCGCAGATACTTCGGGAATGCCACGCTCGGGATGGAAAATGCTGGTTAAGGGCTTATGATCTGTACGTAAAACGAAGGGTACCGACCTTCCGTACAGGTACTGGTGAAATCGACGTATACCAAACACGATACTAGTGGCTTCCTTCTGTAACAGCGAGTAACGTTTTTCGGCCGCGTTAAGACTGCGCGAGGCAAAGGAAACCGGTCATTCGGTGCCATCTGATTCGATCTGTGATAAAATGGCAGATAGCCCGGTGGGGGATGCATCAACTGTCAAGATGACCTTCGCGTTAGGATTGAAATGCGCAAGTACCTGATCCGACGCTAAGACACTTTTAATCTTTTCAAACGCAGTGTCATGCTCGCTTGACCAATGCCATTTTATATATTTTTTAATAGGTCATACAATGGGCTCAAGATTGTTGATGCTTCCGGTACAAAACTCCGGTAATAGTTTACGAGTCCCAAAAAAGACTAATTCGTTAACATTTTTAGGTTTTGGTGCATTTACCATCGCTACTATTTTATCCGATGATTTTTTTAAACCGTTTTTACTTATGACATACCCTAAGTATGAAACGTCGGCCTGGAAAAACACGCACTTTTCCTTTTGTAGGGTTAACCCCGCTGATTGTAACCGCTTAAGGACTGCGTGCAAACGGTCTATGTGCTGTTTTTCATCACTGCCCGTGATGAGCACGTCGTCCAACAAACAACACGCCATCCATGCCCGCTAGTAGCCCCTCCATAGCACGCTGAAAAATCGCTGGTGCCGAGAATAACCCGAACACTAACCTTGTATATTTATAAAGGCCTCGGTGTGTATTTATACACGATATATTTTGTGAGGCCTCGTCGAGCATAAACTGATTATATGCCATCGATAAATCGAGTTTTGAAAATTGTTTGCCGCCACATAGAAAATAACTCATTTGCAGTAGGTAGCGGGTATTGCTCAACGACTAGTTGATTATTAATACTCACCGAGTAATCTGCGCATAGTCTAACGGTTCCGTTTCGTTTTAATACGGGGACAATTGGGGAGGCATATTCAGTGTTCGACCGGAACGAGAACGCCTAGATGGACTAGCCTATCTATCTCCTTATCGATCTTATCTCGCAACGCGAACGCGATCGGCCGGGCTTTAATAAAAACCGGTTTAGAGTGTTCCTTTAAAGTTAATTTAATTTTAGTTTTATTGTAACACCCGAGTTCATCCGAGAAAAGCTGAGGGTATTCCTTTTGTAACCGTTTAACTATAGTTTCATCACTACAATAATGCACAGGGGTTAATTGTAAATTAAATGTAGAAGTGAAATCTCTTCCTAGTAGTGCGGGGCCCTCATCACAGACTACATATGCGTTTATCGAATGCGTGCTCCCCGCATATGAAATGGGTAGTGGAATCATTCCAATACACTGAATACGTTCCCCAGAATACCCGTGCAACCTTTTGCTCGTGGATCGTATGGGAATGTCACTAAAACTCTTATTGTATGTATTTTGCGGTACAACCGTGACGGCACTGCCCGTGTCAATTTCAAATTTAAATTGTTTTTTACGAATAGTAATGGTTTCGACCATAGGCTCTCCGCGAAATGAACGAATAAAATAAATCTTACCGTCGTCATCGCCCTCATCCTCTGGTCCCAAATTAACGTATTTCACTTTACACATTCTACGCAAATGTCCCTTTACATGACACTTTTTGCACACGAAATTTGTAAATCGACACTCTGCAGTCTTATGATTTGTGTAACCGCAAACCGTACACGGAACCTTCGCGCCGACACCTGTTTTCTTCGGAATCTTCTACGGAATCTTTCTTCGGAAGGCGTCTACTCCGCAAGCATCTTCTGTCAGAAGAATTTAAATAATGTTCTCCATCTTGTATGTACTAATATGTATTAGTTTATCTTTTGTATATCATATAAGTATTAGTATTTAATCATAATTTTGTTAGTTTACGTTATTATGTTTATATATAAATACATAATATTTGAATTTTTTTTGGTTCTATTTCTCGTTATAATTTATAAATCTATCCTGCACCAACATTTATGTCTCTGTTTGACCTAATGGTTGACTGGTAGAGAATGCCTTTTGACATTAAGTCCGCCATTTGTACATTTTTCTTTGCTTGTGCAATAAAGTTTAAATAAATAAATAAATAAAATCTTTGATATCTTCAACAGCTGATCAGTGCCGGGTTCGGAACCCGACGCCGTAGCCCCCGCGCTGGCGCACCGAATAGTTTCTGCCAACTCGACAGCTTTAGCCAGCGTCAAATCCTTCAACTTCCGAGCATAAAGTTTTTCCTTCTCCCGGCCTGGCAACATGCCTATCAGGAACCGGTCACGCAGTGCCTCTTCTGCATTAGCAAATTCACAGTGTGCAGTCAGACCACGGAGCCTCGCCGCCCATTGCGTGTGAGACTCGCCTACCTGCTGTGACGCGGAGTAGAACTTATGACGCTCCCCGAAGCCCACCCGTGTCGGTGTAAAATGTCCGTCCAAAAGCGTCAAAATGTCCTCGAATGGCACGCTTCCCAATTGCTTTGGCAACGCTAAATCCTCAACTAATTTATACGTGCCTTCGCTGAGTGCGCTTAAAAGAATGGCTTTCCTCTTCTTCCCCGTAGCATCTGTCGTCCCGTCCAAATCATTAGCCAAAAAAATTTGTAGAATCCTGCCTTTGTAGCTCTTCCAACTTTGGCCAGCGTGATCAAAAATAGTTAAAATCCCGAGATTAGCACTTGCCATGTTTTTTTTTTGCGGAACGGGTAGATTACGCACGCGAGTCGCCACTGATAAATACAGAAAGGAGCGATTAAAACCACAGACGGCCGTTAGCGCACTGACATATATTTCAACGAGTAACAGCGTGTGGACGCAGCCTCACGCACACATATGCAACAATTTCTATATGTTTTTTCCAGTTTATGTTACTGTCAAGGGATATTCCTAACATGTTAAAAGTGTCCACTTCCTCAATTTTGATGTTATTTATTATTATATTAAGTTCTAATGGTTTGTTAAGTCCGTGATGGAATTGAATTAATTTAGTTTTGTTGAGATTGATTTCGAGATTTTGAACTTCTAGCCAGTTATTGACTTCGTGAAGAAATTTTTTGATTGTATCGTTATGACTTTCGCCTTTATCAATTTCAAACAGTAACGAAATGTCATCTGCAAATAAGATGTTGTGTATATTAACTAAATTTGGAAGGCCGTTTATATATATTAAGAATAACACGCAACCTAAAACACTACCTTGTGGAATAGATCCTAGTAAATGTCGCTTTTCCGAACGTGTCTCGGTGATTTCATTTGTGTTTGAGTTATGATATTTAATTTGCACATATTGAATACGGTTTTGCAGGTAGGATCTAAACCAATCGTGGACTACGCCTCTAATCCCTGAATTATAAAGTTTTTTAAGTAGAATTTCGTGTGATACTCTATCGTATGCTTTACTTAAGTCTAGTAGAAAGCCAACGGCGTGTTTTTTCCTGTCTAATATTGTTATAGCATTCTGTATGTAGTTAGTCACAGCAAGTGCTGTAGATCGGTCTTTTCTAAATCCATACTGATTTGCATGAAGCACATTGTTGGTTTCTAAAAAATTGTACAACCTATCACACATGGCTTTTTCGTAAATTTTCGACAAAGATGATAATAAAGCAATAGGTCGGTAGTTACAAGGGTCCGTATCATCGCCTTTCTTAAACAACGGTTTGACTACAGCTATTTTAAGGTTATCTGGGAACGTTCCCTCAGCGAAAGATTGATTTATTAGCATAGTGATTGGTGGTGTCAGTTCCATATTACAGATTTTTAATAAAGTAACTGGGATTTCATCAATTCCCAAGCTATGTTTAGTTTTAAACCCCTTAATAATTTTGAAGACTTCCTGCTCACTGACGGGACGCAGAAACATAGATTTTTCTACCGGTTCGAAATCTTTGTATTTTTGTGCAGCATTCATAGTTGGATTATTATTAGAATTTACCGATTTAGACTCATAGACGTTAGCAAAATAATCATTAAAAACATTAGCTACTTCCTTTGGTGACTGTACAATTTTATTTTGGGATTGGCTTTTAATTTTTATATTATTTTTAAAAAAAATTGTTGACCTCCCGCTTTTCTCATTAATAATTTGCCACATGGTTTTGTTCTTGTTCGTAGAATTTTTCATCTGTAATATATAATTAACTTTTTTAGAGTAATTTATGCATTTTTTGAGAATTTTGTTATATGAATTGTAGTATGTTTTTAGTGTGTTAAGACCATTTGTTTTATTGTAATTAATGTGTATTCTAAGTAATCTTTT
This sequence comes from Cydia strobilella, assembly GCF_947568885.1. Classification (NCBI taxonomy): domain Eukaryota; kingdom Metazoa; phylum Arthropoda; class Insecta; order Lepidoptera; family Tortricidae; genus Cydia; species Cydia strobilella. The sequence continues at coordinate 23,350,017 of NC_086068.1, forward strand.
ATTTCTGCATGATTTACGTACACCCTTTGTTAGCCAATTTTTTTTTTTGCTTTTCTAATTTTAATGTATTTTAGAGGAATCGTTTTATCCAGTATTTGTACTAAAACGTTTTGGAATGCCTTAAAATTACTATTAGCATTTCTATATATTAGTATACTAGTCCAATCTACAGTTGTAATAGCTTCTTTAAAAGCCAATTGGTTTGATTGGCTGTGTATGCGTTTTAATGTTTTCCAAGTCTTATCCTTAACTACTTTAATTTTTAGATGCACGTCAAAACTGTAAACTATTCCTTTGTGGTCTGAAATCCCGAATTCCGTAACTTCGAGGTTAAATAGTGTATTATTTGTAAATAACAAGTCTATGCACGTTTCTGATTGGGCTGCTATTCTAGTTGGCTCTTTAACAACTTGAACTAAATTAACACTGAGCATTAGATCTGTGAGACGTTTAGATAGCTTACTTTTTCGAATCATGTCTATATTAAAATCACCTCCTAGTATGATATGTCTGTTTTGTGTCTTTGTTTTTATTATCTGTAATATTTTCTCTAGGCAACCATAAAATGTTTCTGTTTCACGATTTGGTCTGTAAAGGCAGATCAAGATAACATTCAATTTCGGTATTTCTATAGAACAACATTCTACATCATATTCTAGTGACAAATTTACAATGTCTTTTCTTTCTATAAATTCTATGCCATCTTTAAGCAAAATCGCTACCCCTCCACCATTGCGTTCTTGTCTGTTAAAAGCTGTAGCTAGTGTATAGCCAGACACGCGAACTACATCCTCTTGAGACTTATGGATCCAGGTCTCCGTCAAACATAGGGCATCATAAGGGTTTTCGGTCAGAAATTCTTCTAGTTGATCTACTTTATTTTTGAGACTCTGCATATTTTGAAAGTAAACCTCGAAAGGTATGTGTTAGTATCCGAAGTGTCTTCTTTGTTAGGTCTTTGGTGCTTTTGTTGTTGAAATATTTGTACTTGTTTCATTTGTGGTGAAATCTTCTAGTATTGGTAATCGGGTGCTTGTAGACGTGTCGCTAAGATTTTGTTCTAAAAACTTTTCTTGTGTTTCATGCGCCGGGATGTATTTTTCTCCGTCGATGTATAAGTTGTTGTTCCGTATAACAGCATATTTTCCACTTTTCCGTGCATTTGTGAGCTGTTCTCGTAGATGGCGTCTTTTATTTAAGGTTTCTGCATCCAAAACTTCATCAATAGCGTATCCGGTATTTTTGAAGTAATTTGCATGGTCCAGTACATATGTACTGGACCATGCAAATTACTTCAAAGTCATATGACTTCATTCGTTTGCTGATTAGCTCTATAACGAGCGGGCGTCGGTTTCCTCTTTTTCCGATTCTCTTGGCAGATTCAATAAATCAATTTATTTGTATATGTAGTATCTGGCTAAACATGTTATTTAAACGATGGCATATGTCCGACTCGTGTTCGTCGTAGTATTCGTCAAGGCCATAAAGTATAAACTTCTTTTCGTTGTCGTTAGAGGGGCTTCCTGCCTTGCTTTGATTACTGGAGTGGCTTGAGTCGGTTTTTTTCTCAGTGAGGGCCCGTAGTTGGCTTAGTTCAGTCTTAAGTCATTTATTTTCTTTTTCTAGAGCGTCTATTTTCGTATTTATGTTTAATAGTAAAACAAATTAAATTTTAACCATGCCTAAAGCATTTATAAAAGTATAATGCTTCTTTGCACATAAACTCTTAGTGAGCAAATCAGCGGGCATGTCAGCTGTGGGCAAGTAATGCAATTTAACTATTTTGGCAGAAACACACTCTCTAGTGAAGTGATATCTCACATCAATGTGTTTCGACCTTCTATGAAACACAGGATTTGACGACAGCTTAAGTGCACTCTGATTGTCATTGTACAGGTTCAAAGTATACATCTTATTAGTAATTTCAAATTGCAGGTTCCTTAAATACACTGCTTCTTTACAAGCTTCTGAAATACTCATATACTCTGCCTGACATGTTGATAAAGCTACTGTTTTTTGCTTTTTACACTCCCATGAAATGACACTATTTGACATTAAAAAACAAAACCCAGTATATGACCTCCTATCCAGAGTGTCGATAGCCCAATCGGCATCAACAAAACCTTCTATCTCAGAATTCCCATTCTTAGAATACTTAATACCAAGATTCTTAGTTTTCTTTAAGTATTTTAAGATCCGTTTCGCATAAGACCAATGCTCGTCAGTGTGACAATTGTTAAATTGACTTAAATAGCTTACAGAATAAGTTATATCAGGCCTGGTCAAAACCGATAAGTACATTAAGCTACCTATGAGCTGTTGATATGGTATTTGATTGTTTACACTTTGACCTACATCCACATGCAATTTATTCTCCATTGGAGTATCAAAAGTTTTACAATCTGTCATTTGAAATTTGTTCAACAAACTGTCAATATATCTTTCCTGACTCAATGTGACAGAACCCTCCAATTTATTAAATGTTACATTCATTCCTAGACATTGCTTTACCTGTCCTAAGTCTTTAATTTGAAAGTGACTTGACAACATGTCTTTGACTTGTTTACACTCCTTATCATCATTTGAAAAAATAAAGAAGTCATCTACATACACTGTGACAATGGTTTTGCGGTCACCATCAAGCTTTGTATACAGACAAGGCTCTATTTTGGATTTTGCATAACCATTTTCAACTAAACAAGTGTCTACTTTCTTATTCCAGGCCCTTGAAGCCTGCTTTAGACCGTAAATTGCCTTTTTAAGTTTTAAGACCTTTTTTTACCTCTCAGGGGAATCGAAACAATCAGGTATCTGCATATATATAGTTTCCTCTAGCTCACCATTTAAAAAAGCTGTTTTCACATCTAAATGGGTAACGTCTAGTCCTAACTGTACTGCTAAAGAGAACAATAGCCGTAAAGTTGTATGCCTGACAACAGGTGAGTTAAGTCTCTGTGTAATCTACACCAGCTTTCTGTGTGAAACCCTTTGCTACAAGTCTAGCACGAAACCTCACTGAATTGTCACTGTCATACTTTTTACGTAATACCCACTTGCATTTTGCAATGGTGCTGTCCTTGAGTGCAACGGCGAGTTCCCATGCCTTATTGTCTTCAAAGGATTGCAATTCATCATGCACCGCCTCCAACCACTGAGCTTTTTCTGGACCTTCCAGCGCTGCTTCAAGTGAAAGCTCACAGGTATCTTCACTGCTTTCTCCACCTATACAAGTGTTTGAAAAGCCATACCTGTCTGGTGGGTGCCTTTGCCTCTGGGAACACCTTCTCACCTCAGCGACTTCTAAAACACTATCCATACTGCTGGCTGAAGAGTCTGAAGATCCCTCTTCTTCTGGCTGATATGTGTCATCGCCATCATTATATTCTTCACCACCTGAAATATTGGAAACATCCCCTACTGAATCCAATGACATTCTATCAGTAACCTTCTCCGAGATGGGTTTTCCTTCAAATTCAACTGTGGTAATCGCTGGTGCAGGGTTCTCCATCACCACCACATCTCAGCTGGTTGTGATATCATTCATCATTGATTCTAGGAAGATATGTGTCATCACCATCATTATATTCTTCATTAGTTGAAGCCCGTTTGTTTGCGTTCTCGCGACTTTGTATTTATCGGACTTTTATCAACTTTTCTTTCCGTGCAAATTTTTTTTTTTTTTTTATTGAATAAGGAAGCAAATTACAGTTTTTTAGATCATTACAAGACCCATCGTAGGCAAAACCTTATGGAGGGTTGTGTGCCGATGGGGAGTTCGAGAATAACATAAAGAAAAACAATATTATATCCTATATCTTATCATATATCCTATATCATCATAAATATGATTCTTAGTATACATAGCTTGTGTCGTTAGTTTTTAATAAGTGCATTTTAACGACTTTTTTTATATGTTGATGATTTTTTGTTAATGATTACGATAATGGCCGGGCATCTTGCATTTGTAACAAACAATCGCCTTTTTAAGGAGAACCAAAAACTCTTTGCTTCTGGGTTCTATTTGAACTATGTGACTGTTGTCTAATTTTGAATTTGGTATACTTCAATACATTGCTATTTCTGCACACGATAAAATGGTGGTTTCATTATACTTCTAAATGGGTAAACAAAAAATTATGAAAAAAATATATATGAATCTTCATTTATTGTTCAACAATTATAAAATTAAACTTTTTTCCTGATATTTATAGTTTTACCGTAATAAAAATAATAAAACAGGCCATTTTGCGGCAAACTTTTTTATTTTTACTAAACGGCTAAATCAATTAAAATTATTTTTAAACTAACAATAATGTTTTAATAGCTGACGGTATTTCCACCGCGATACAACCGGCCGATATTATTAACAATATCATCTAAACTACCATCTGACAAAGTATGAAATGGGATGCGATGACTGAAAAGATTTTTTTGCATGTTCATGTGACCAACTGACGGTCCACCGAGATACAACCGGCTGACCATTTTTTAATTCACAATAGCATCTAAACCATCATCTGACTCAGTATCAAGCGGGAGGCGATGACAATTTTTTTTGCGTGTTTCGGTGGCTGCCATTCCTCAACCCATCAACGGAGCGGCAGCTGACGTCCACAGGGGTTCATCGTACATAGCCGTTAACCACTAAAAAAATAAATGACTGCAAAGCGCTGATTTGGTTGTGGCGCGCTTGTAATAAAAACCGGCCAAGTGCGAGTCGGACTCGCGTTCCAAGGGTTCCGTACATTACTCATATTAAACAATTTATTTTTTATATGAAACGTGCGTGAAATGTCTTTAATAAACCCGTACAGGGGTTGGATCAAAAACTAAATAATTAAGTCCGACTCACGCTTGACTGCACATTTCTAATAAGTTTTCCTGTGATCTATAGGTAAAGATTTATTTTGAGTATTTTTTTTCAATTCTAGACTCAGTAGTTTCGGAGATAAAGGGGGGAATGTTAATTTTTTGCCTATTTTCGTGAATAACTTCTAAAGATAAGAATCTCACAATGAGCTCTTTCATTTGATATGTAACACGATATAGTTTGAAAAACTTTTTTTTTAATTTTCTCTTTTACCCCCCAAAAGTGGCCTCCGTGTTTAAAATTAATTTGTTTACGTTACATGTCCGTCTTTGGGTCACAAACTTACAGATATACAGTATACACCAAATTTCAACTTAATTGGTCCAGTAGTTTCCGAGAAAATAGGCTGTGACAGACGGACAGACAGACAGACAGACGCACGAGTGATCCTATAAGGGTTCCGTTTTTTCCTTTTGAGGTACGGAACCCTAATAATGATTATATTCCCACGTAATGTTTGAGAAAACTTCGAACTTCGCGAAATAACACATTTGTAGTAGTATGTGTAGTATATGAAGCTAGTAGGTATTTTAATTTTATAAGTTAACTATTAATGGCATTATTTATATTTATTTATTACGGATTTAAAAAAAAATCTGAATAAAATAAACGCACTGTACGCCTCAATTTAGTACATACCAAGCTTTAGCTATAAATCTTAATCCGTCGATTTGACTTAAATATTTATTTGTAAGAAACAGATAAAACACAAATTAACTAATTGAGGTTTGTAAAGTATAATGCATTAGGGAATATATTTTTATTATAATTTACGACCTCCACTACACGCATGATCTACTCATACTCAAACAACAAAATATCTGCAAAAGATACACAAATACGAGGTATAGCGCCAAATGCCGCGCGCCTCTGGGCTGTAGGTTATTCTTTGAACCTCGTTCCGCCGCACCGAGACGAAATTCACGTACGATCGCAGTGAGCGGGGTGCGGGCACGGAGACGCTGAGACGCTCAAGGCCAAATCAGCGAGAAGCAGCGTTAGACTGGAACTGTTCGTAATTAAACCTTAAGGGGCCCACTGACTATCAGTCCGCCGGACGATATAGGCCTGTCAGTTAGAACAAAAATTTGACAGTTCCGAACAACTGGCAGGCCGATATCGTCCGGCGGACTGATAGTCAGTGGGCCCCTTTACCTGTAACCAACGGCCAGTGTTGGCCGAACGCTAATGCCATTAACCATTAAAAATTAACAATTAAAAAGGTTAATGGCCATTAACCATTAGCCATTTAATTCGGATTAAAGTTAATTCGGATTAAAGTTAATTCGGATTAAATTTTTGAGACGTTAATGGCCATTGAAGTTAATTCGGATTAACTTTAATTCGGATTAACTTCAATGGCCATTAAAGTTTCTAAAAATTTATTAGAATTACTCTCAATTGCATCAACGTCTAATAAAATTACATTCGTGATATTTTAAAATGAGACAGCAAAATGACCCTGACTGAACCCTGGCAGTAGTAGCAGTACCTACCTACTACCTAGTAGAATTCTGGTTTGGTGCAACACAGACATACGCGGTTTTGGTCATTTAAATCGTCTTGATGAGCACTTCGGAGAGCCGTACCCACGATAGAGCTGATGCTGAACCCTGGCAGTACCTAATGGATCTAAGGTTTGGTGCAACATAGGCACACGCTGTTTTAGTCATCCGACTCGTCTTGATGAGCACTTCGGAGAGCCATACCCATGATAGAGCTGATGCTGAACCCTGGCAGTACCTAATGGATCTAAGGTTTGGTGCAACATAGGCACACGCTGTTTTAGTCACCCGACTCGTCTTGATGAGCACTTAGGAGAGCAGTACCCATAATGGAGGTGATGCTGAACCCTGGCAGTACCTAGCGGAACTAAGGTTTGGTGCAACATAGGCACACGCTGTTTTAGTCATCCGACTCGTCTTGATGAGCACTTAGGAGAGCAGTACCCATGATAGAGCTGATGCTGAACCCTGGCACTACCTAGTGGATCTAAGGTTTGGTGCAACATAGGCACACGCTGTTTTAGTCACCCGACTCGTCTTGATGAGCACTTAGGAGAGCGGTACCCATGATAGAGCTGATGCTGAACCCTAGCAGTACCTAGTGGATCTAAGGTTTGGTGCAACATAGGCACACGCTGTTTTAGTCACCCGACTCGTCTTGATGAGCACTTAGGAGAGCAGTACCCATAATGGAGCTGATGCTGAACCCTGGCAGTACCTAGTGGATCTAAGGTTTGGTGCAACATAGGCACACGCTGTTTTAGTCACCCGACTCGTCTTGATGAGCACTTAGGAGAGCAGTACCCATGATAGAGCTGATGCTGAACCCTGGCAGTACCTAGTGGATCTAAGGTTTGGTGCAACATAGGCACACGCTGTTTTAGTCACCCGACTCGTCTTGATGAGCACTTAGGAGAGCGGTACCCATGATAGAGCTGATGCTGAACCCTGGCAGTACCTAGTGGATCTAAGGTTTGGTGCAACATAGGCACACGCTGTTTTAGTCACCCGACTCGTCTTGATGAGCACTTAGGAGAGCAGTACCCATGATAGAGCTGATGCTGAACCCTGGCACTACTTAGTGGATCTAAGGTTTGGTGCAACATAGGCACACGCTGTTTTAGTCATCCGACTCGTCTTGATGAGCACTTAGGAGAGCAGTACCCATAATAGAGCTGATGCTGAACCCTGGCAGTACCTAGTGGATCTAAGGTTTGGTGCAACATAGGCACACGCTGTTTTAGTCACCCGACTCGTCTTGATGAGCACTTAGGAGAGCGGTACCCATGATAGAGCTGATGCTGAACCCTGGCAGTACCTAGTGGATCTAAGGTTTGGTGCAACATAGGCACACGCTGTTTTAGTCACCCGACTCGTCTTGATGAGCACTTAGTAGAGCGGTACCCATGATAGAGTTGATGCTGAACCCTGGCAGTACCTAGTGGATCTAAGGTTTGGTGCAACATAGGCACGCGCTGTTTAGGTCGTCCGACTCGTCTTGATATGCACTTAGGAGAGCAGTACCCATGATAGAGCTGATGCTGCACCCTGGCAGTACCTAGTGGATCTAAGGTTTGGTGCAACATAGGCACGCGCTGTTTTGGTCATCTGACTCGTCTTGATGAGCACTTAGGAGAGCGGTACCCACGATAGAGCTGATGCTGAACCCTGGCAGTACCTAGTGGATCTAAGGTTTGGTGCAACATAGGCACGCGCTGTTTTGGTCATCTGACTCGTCTTGATGAGCACTTAGTAGAGCGGTACCCATGATAGAGCTGATGCTGAACCCTGGCAGTACATAGTGGAAGTAAGGTTTGGTGCAACATAGGCACGCGCTGTTTTGGTCATCCGACTCGTCTTGAGGAGCACTTAGAAGAGCAGTAACCATGATAGAGCTGATGCTGAACCCTGGCAGTACCTAGTGGATCTAGGGTTTGGTGCAACATAGGCACACGCTGTTTTAGTCATCCGACTCGTCTTGATGAGCACTTAGGAGTGCAGTACCCATGATAGAGCTGATGCTGAACCCTGGCAGTACCTAGTGGATCCAGGGTTTGGTGCAACATAGGCACACGCTGTTTTAGTCATCCGACTCGTCTTGATGAGCACTTAGGAGAGCAGTACCCATGATAGAGCTGATGCTGAACCCTGGCAGTACCTAGTGGATCTAAGGTTTGGTACAACATAGGCACACGCTGTTTTAGTCACCCGACTCGTCTTGATGAGCACTTAGGAGAGCAGTACCCATAATGGAGCTGATGCTGAACCCTGGCAGTACCTAGTGGAACTAAGGTTTGGTGCAACATAGGCACACGCTGTTTTAGTCATCCGACTCGTCTTGATGAGCACTTAGGAGAGCAGTACCCATGATAGAGGTACTGCCAGGGTTCAGCATCAGCTCTATCATGGGTACCGCTCTCCTAAGTGCTTATCAAGACGAGTCGGGTGACTAAAACAGCGTGTCCCTATGATGCACCAAACCTTAGATCCACTAGGTACTGCCAGGGTTCAGCATCAGCTCTATCATGGGTACTGCTCTCCTAAGTGCTCATCAAGACGAGTCGGATGACTAAAACAGCGTGTGCCTACGTTGCACCAAACCTTAGTTCCGCTAGGTACTGCCAGGGTTCAGCATCAGCTCCATTATGGGTACTGCTCTCATAAGTGCTCATCAAGACGAGTCGGATGACTAAAACAGCGTGTGCCTATGTCGCACCAAACCTTAGATCCATTAGGTACTGCCAGGGTTCAGCATCAGCTCTATCATGGGTACTGCTCTCCTAAGTGCTCATCAAGACGAGTCGGATGACTAAAACAGCGTGTGCCTATGTTGCACCAAACCTTAGATCCATTAGGTACTGCCAGGGTTCAGCATCAGCTCTATCATGGGTATGGCTCTCCGAAGTGCTCATCAAGACGAGTCGGATGACTAAAACAGCCTGTGCCTATGTTGCACCAAACCTTAGATCCATTAGGTACTGCCAGGGTCCAGCATCAGCTCTATCTTGGGTACTGCTCTTCCAATTGCTCATCAAGACGAGTCGGATGACTAAAACAGCGTGTGCCTATGTTGCACCAAACCTTAGTTCCGCTAGGTACTGCCAGGGTTCAGCATCAGCTACATTATGAGTACTGCTCTCCTAAGTGCTCATCAAGACGAGTCGGGTGACTAAAACAGCGTGTGCCTATATTGCACCAAACCTTAGATCCACTAGGTACTGCCAGGGTTCAGCATCAGCTCTATCATGGGTACTGCTCTCCTAAGTGCTCATCAAGACGAGTCGGATGACTAAAACAGCGTGTGCCTACGTTGCACCAAACCTTAGTTCCGCTAGGTACTGCCAGGGTTCAGCATCAGCTCCATTATGGGTACTGCTCTCATAAGTGCTCATCAAGACGAGTCGGGTGACTAAAACAGCGTGTGCCTATATTGCACCAAACCTTAGATCCACTAGGTACTGCCAGGGTTCAGCATCAGCTCTATCATGGGTACTGCTCTCCTAAGTGCTCATCAAGACGAGTCGGATGACTAAAACAGCGTGTGCCTACGTTGCACCAAACCTTAGTTCCGCTAGGTACTGCCAGGGTTCAGCATCAGCTCCATTATGGGTACTGCTCTCATAAGTGCTCATCAAGACGAGTCGGATGACTAAAACAGCGTGTGCCTATGTTGCACCAAACCTTAGATCCATTAGGTACTGCCAGGGTTCAGCATCAGCTCTATCATGGGTACTGCACTCCTAAGTGCTCATCAAGACGAGTCGGATGACTAAAACAGCGTGTGCCTATGTTGCACCAAACCTTAGTTCCGCTAGGTACTGCCAGGGTTCAGCATCAGCTCCATTATGGGTACTGCTCTCCTAAGTGCTCATCAAGACGAGTCAGGTGACTAAAACAGCGTGTGCCTATGTTGCACCAAACCTTAGATCCACTAGGTAGTTCCAGGGTTCAGCATCAGCTCTATCATGGGTACTGCTCTCCTAAGTGCTCATCAAGACGAGTCGGATGACTAAAACAGCGTGTGCCTACGTTGCACCAAACCTTAGTTCCGCTAGGTACTGCCAGGGTTCAGCATCAGCTCCATTATGGGTACTGCTCTCATAAGTGCTCATCAAGACGAGTCGGATGACTAAAACAGCGTGTGCCTATGTCGCACCAAACCTTAGATCCATTAGGTACTGCCAGGGTTCAGCATCAGCTCTATCATGGGTACTGCTCTCCTAAGTGCTCATCAAGACGAGTCGGATGACTAAAACAGCGTGTGCCTATGTTGCACCAAACCTTAGATCCATTAGGTACTGCCAGGGTTCAGCATCAGCTCTATCATGGGTATGGCTCTCCGAAGTGCTCATCAAGACGAGTCGGATGACTAAAACAGCCTGTGCCTATGTTGCACCAAACCTTAGATCCATTAGGTACTGCCAGGGTCCAGCATCAGCTCTATCTTGGGTACTGCTCTTCCAATTGCTCATCAAGACGAGTCGGATGACTAAAACAGCGTGTGCCTATGTTGCACCAAACCTTAGTTCCGCTAGGTACTGCCAGGGTTCAGCATCAGCTACATTATGAGTACTGCTCTCCTAAGTGCTCATCAAGACGAGTCGGGTGACTAAAACAGCGTGTGCCTATATTGCACCAAACCTTAGATCCACTAGGTACTGCCAGGGTTCAGCATCAGCTCTATCATGGGTACTGCTCTCCTAAGTGCTCATCAAGACGAGTCGGATGACTAAAACAGCGTGTGCCTACGTTGCACCAAACCTTAGTTCCGCTAGGTACTGCCAGGGTTCAGCATCAGCTCCATTATGGGTACTGCTCTCATAAGTGCTCATCAAGACGAGTCGGATGACTAAAACAGCGTGTGCCTATGTTGCACCAAACCTTAGATCCATTAGGTACTGCCAGGGTTCAGCATCAGCTCTATCATGGGTACTGCTCTCCTAAGTGCTCATCAAGACGAGTCGGATGACTAAAACAGCGTGTGCCTATGTTGCACCAAACCTTAGATCCATTAGGTACTGCCAGGGTTCAGCATCAGCTCTATCATGGGTACTGCACTCCTAAGTGCTCATCAAGACGAGTCGGATGACTAAAACAGCGTGTGCCTATGTTGCACCAAACCTTAGTTCCGCTAGGTACTGCCAGGGTTCAGCATCAGCTCCATTATGGGTACTGCTCTCCTAAGTGCTCATCAAGACGAGTCAGGTGACTAAAACAGCGTGTGCCTATGTTGCACCAAACCTTAGATCCACTAGGTAGTTCCAGGGTTCAGCATCAGCTCTATCATGGGTACTGCTCTCCTAAGTGCTCATCAAGACGAATCGGATGACTAAAACAGCGTGTGCCTATGTTGCACCAAACCTTAGTTCCGCGAGGTACTGCCAGGGTTCAGCATCAGCTCCATTATGGGTACTGCTCTCCTAAGTGCTCATCAAGACGAGTCGGGTGACTAAAACAGCGTGTGCCTATGTTGCACCAAACCTTAGATCCACTAGGTACTGCCAGGGTTCAGCATCAGCTCTATCATGGGTACTGCTCTCCTAAGTGCTCATCAAGACGAGTCGGGTGACTAAAACAGCGTGTGCCTATGTTGCACCAAACCTTAGATCCACTAGGTACTGCCAGGGTTCAGCATCAGCTCTATCATGGGTACTGCTCTCCTAAGTGCTCATCAAGACGAGTCGGGTGACTAAAACAGCGTGTGCCTATGTTGCACCAAACCTTAGATCCACTAGGTACTGCCAGGGTTCAGCATCAGCTCTATCATGGGTACCGCTCTCCTAAGTGCTCATCAAGACGAGTCGGGTGACTAAAACAGCGTGTGCCTATATTGCACCAAACCTTAGATCCACTAGGTACTGCCAGGGTTCAGCATCAGCTCTATCATGGGTACCGCTCTCCTAAGTGCTTATCAAGACGAGTCGGGTGACTAAAACAGCGTGTCCCTATGATGCACCAAGCCTTAGATCCACTAGGTACTGCCAGGGTTCAGCATCAGCTCTATCATGGGTACTGCTCTCCTAAGTGCTCATCAAGACGAGTCGGATGACTAAAACAGCGTGTGCCTACGTTGCACCAAACCTTAGTTCCGCTAGGTACTGCCAGGGTTCAGCATCAGCTCCATTATGGGTACTGCTCTCATAAGTGCTCATCAAGACGAGTCGGATGACTAAAACAGCGTGTGCCTATGTTGCACCAAACCTTAGATCCATTAGGTACTGCCAGGGTTCAGCATCAGCTCTATCATGGGTATGGCTCTCCGAAGTGCTCATCAAGACGAGTCGGATGACTAAAACAGCCTGTGCCTATGTTGCACCAAACCTTAGATCCATTAGGTACTGCCAGGGTTCAGCATCAGCTCTATCATGGGTATGGCTCTCCGAAGTGCTCATCAAGACGAGTCGGATGACTAAAACAGCCTGTGCCTATGTTGCACCAAACCTTAGATCCATTAGGTACTGCCAGGGTTCAGCATCAGCTCTATCATGGGTACGGCTCTCCGAAGTGCTCATCAAGACGATTTAAATGACCAAAACCGCGTATGTCTGTGTTGCACCAAACCAGAATTCTACTAGGTAGTAGGTAGGTACTGCTACTACTGCCAGGGTTCAGTCAGGGTCATTTTGCTCTCTCATTTTAAAATATCACGAATGTAATTTTATTAGACGTTAATCCAAATTGAGAGTAATTCGGATTAATTATTTGACTTTCATACCCATTGAAGTTAATCCGAATTAAAGTTAATCCGAATTAACTTCAATGGCCATTAACGTCTCAAAAATTTAATCCGAATTAACTTTAATCCGAATTAACTTTAATGCAATTGGTTAATGGCGGAACTAATGGTTAATAAAATTGATCAATGGTTAATTAAAATTAACAATTACGGCCAACACTGCCAACGGCCCACTATTGCCTTGGGTGAGACTTGAACTCATGGCCTCTGGATCGATACTCCAGCACTCTGCCAACTGAGCAGCCAAGAGTTCATCCATAGTCAGCAAATCTTCACATCTACTGTAAGAGCGTTATGCTTCTTAAACGGCCACCGGAGATCCAAGTCATATTAGAAATTCACCAGAGCCATTCTAAATTTATATTTAAGTTTAATAGCATCGTTCGCAGACGTTTCTGCTTGTTAAAAATTACCTACGAATATTTTTGCCGCCACTGATACAATACATACACTACCTTCGGGTCCTAGAGTAGAAACTTATTACTTTCAATTACCTTCTTACCGAGCTAGTCTCAAACCTACCTAATATATCGATGCGATCAATTTCGCTATATAAAATAATACATAACATTATATGTAGTCCGTATTTTTTCAGATCAGAAAGTTTATAAGCTCACCGAATTATAGTGTCCTTTACATATTATTGTATCGCAATATTAGATATCATAGGAACCCTAGCATTTCGGAAGTAAAAGTTGATTACCACTACGTATGATGTTAGAAAAATTCTAATCTTAAAAAAAACGGGCTATAATGTGGTGGTGTGGTAGTGTGGTGGTGTGGTGTGGTGTAGATAAAGGGGTTCACTCGCGGTACGATTCATCTTTACAATCCGTCGTTACAGACCGATCGAAACGACGGATTGATAGTGTATGTTAATATCTTTAACGATTTTCTTATCGAAGACGATGTCGGAAATCGCAACAAAAACCCGTGCAATCATGAATATCGTAACGATGCATCGACATTGCATGGCTCTTTGTGACCAACGATTTGCTTTTCATTCATGACGCTGTCGCCGCACGCGCTGCATCCCTCGATCGCGTATCGATTGTAACGACCAATTGCTCCGTGTATGAGCGCTGCGTCCCTCGATCGTAACGACTAATTGCTCCGTGTGTTTACTGGCATTTTCGAAGCGACCGATCGTCACGATTTTCGTCAGATTGATCGAAGCGAGTAATCGTACCATGAGTGGAGTGAACCCCCTTAAATATCCCGCATCTATATCTCAGAACTGGATTGTCGGCCGATATCTCTAGAACAAATAGAGCTCCACTTGAATTGAACGTCCCCAGTGCGTCGATTCAAAGATAGATATATTTTAGAAACGTAACTGATTATTATCTGTTTATCTCTAGTTTATCTGCAAAATATTGCCGAATACGATTTCGAACGGCTTTGTGGTGCACTATAAATTTTACCTGTTTCAGTATACTATGAGCCTTGTATATTAAAGAGTGTAGAGTAAAATAGAAAACAATGTTTTTTTTTTACTTAAAGGTAAATATATAATGTGAAGTGTATATTATTCTAGTGATCCCATTTTGGATTAGTGTGTGCTATGATAGGTATACCTACTCGTATTAAAACTATCAAGTGATTATTTGTCAAAAAAGATGTTTACTAAATCGATTATTGCGAACCATGGCACACAGTTGTTACAATCAATTTATAGAAACACATGACAACCTGAAAAGGGTATTATTGATAAATTGTAAGTGTTACTGTTTCACATAAAAGTTTGTAATAATGCACTTTACCTTTATCTTTCGTAGGACCGGATGAATTGGGAGGCCATACGAGCGCACTTGTGCACTTTGGCAGTGGCAGTCAGCTTTAACAGTACGTGGAGGGTTCCCCGCGAGGCGTACCGATACGGTGGGGTGTCTTACTTATTGGTGTTGAGCATTGCCATGGTAATTTTTGCTCTCCCGGCTACGCTAATGCAGCTGACTATAGGACAACTTAGTCAACAAGATGCAGTTGGCGTTTGGAGAGCTGTGCCTTTCTTTAAAGGTATATGTGACCCTTTTATCCACATCCTTTTTGTAACTTAGCATAACTTAGTAAAAACAAAACATTAATTTACTTTGAGCTTCGTTGGAGCTGTCATCAGACGAAACAAAATAGTACAATCGGATTAAGTCTCACCTCGAGATCCTTCCAAAGATATGAAATTTGGTATGTATGTTAATTAAAGGTCTCTTTTTCATGTCCACACTATTTGACATTTGGGGACCTCGAGGAATCGCAGCCATCTTGGAAAATGTGTACCATCCTGGAGAAAATGCGTTTTACTCTAAATATACGTTCTCTATGAAAATATGGTGTAAGGCAACATTAAAGCTTATTAAATTCTACACAAATAAGTCCTAAATAACTTTGCGGAAAAAATACATCTTGTTATAGAAAATAATAGCTGAATCCAGATTTAGCGCTTGTACCCTTTCAGGGGATATTCTCTTAATATGAAACTTGGAGGAATATGAATTCCACTTTTGTCTATACATTTGTACACGTTCTACTGCAATATCAACATTTTACTCGACTGCGACTTAAACAGAAAGTAGGGTTATGGGTTTAAATACTGAAAATCAGTACATCCTGTAGCTCAGGATACTGGACGGATTTTTTAAAACGACATATTGGTAGATTCCCCTTGCCCTTCACAACCTGCTTACACCTGTTTTATTAAAGAAAAATCAATACAGCTGCCTTGAGAGGACGCCGAATAGCAAATCATATTTTTACTTCTAGCGCCTAAACTATTGAGTCGATTTCAATAAAATAGACATCAGTAGATCCATAATTGGTACACGAGTGCTATGCAATACAAATTTACTAAAATAAATGGAGGAAAAATGTGTAAAACTTAAAAATGTGACTATAAAAACAGATTTTAGGTCTTAAATGGGGTTTAAACAATAGTGACACTTGACAGTAATGAAATTTGACACCTACAATTTCGGGGATCCCTGTTTGCGTGTCGTAAAATTGGAGCTTCGGGGACCACGGGGATCAAACGCCATCTTGAAAAGTATGTCGTTTTTGGTTTTTCTGTTTTTCTCGGAATATCTGGGTTAAATGTGAATACTGTGTATAGCGAAAACAATGCTTATTAAATTCCACACTATAAAGTTATACAACACCATGTCCCAAAAACGAAGCCTTTTTCTAGAAATAGGGCTTACAAGTTACAAGGGAAGCTTACAAGTTTCATATAAGCTTACAAGATCCATAATTGTTACAAGCACTCGTGTAACAATTATGGATCTACTGATGTCTATTTTATTGAAATCCACTCAATAGTTTAGGCGCTAGAAGTAAAAATATGATTTACTATTCGGCGTCATCTCAAGGCAGCTGTATTTTATTTTTATTTTATTCGTAAACACACAGACAATAGACATACATTTAAAGAACATAGTGAAAATGAAGTGTCACGAAATGGCCCCATCTCAGCATGCTGCTGGCGACTGGCTGTAGGCTGGCTGGCTGTATTGATTTTTCTTTAATAAAACAGGTGTAAACAGGTTGTGAAGGGCAAGAGGAATCTACCAATATGTCGTTTTAAAAAATCCGTCCAGTATCCTGAGTTACAGGTTGTACTGATTTTCAGTATTTAAACCCATAACCCTACTTTCTGTTTAAGTCGCAGTCGGATAAAATGTTGATATTGGAGTAGAACGTGTACAAATGTATAGACAAAAGTGGAATTCATATTCCTCCAAGTTTCATATTAAGAGAATATCCCCTCAAACGGTATAAGCGCTAAATCTGGATTCAGCTATTATTTTCTATAACAAGATGTATTTTTTCCGCAAAGTTATCTAGGACTTATTTGTGTAGAATTTAATAAGCTTTAATGTTGCCTTACACCATATTTTCATAGAGAACGTATATTTAGAGTAAAACGCAAATTTCTCCAGGATGGTACACATTTTCCAAGATGGCTGCGATTCCTCGAGGTCCCCAAATGTCAAATAGTGTGGACATGAAAAAGAGACCTTTAATTAACATACATACCAAATTTCATATCTGGAAGGATTTCGAGGTGTGACTTAATCCGGTTGTAGTAAAATTCTTACACAGATTCGTAAAGAAGTGCAAAATATTGTGCTCAAAAATTTGGCAGCTTAAGTAAATAGCGCTCGATGGCACTATAGATACCTGCTATTAAATTTTGCGGTAACTATCTATAGATACCTACCTACTTGTTGCCTACTATTTTTGTTTTCACAAAACGTATGGCGGCGGTTACATCGACAAAGGTCCTAAGGGTTAAAAAAGCGTTAAATTAAAAAGATCCCTATCAATATTAGCAACAAAATAAGATAAGATTAGATAAAGTATCTATAGTTATGTATTCTGTAGCACTTGGTTGCTTATAAACGGTTCTCACTGCACCCGCCTTGTCATTTTTCTGTTTGGCCCTATGGTTGACTGGTAGAGAAAGCCATCAGGCATTAAGTCCACCATTTGTACCTTTTTTTGTTGTGAAATAAAGTTTAAAATAAATAAATAAAATATTACTATTTATCTAAGTTTATGTTACTATTTATTTGATTTCTTTGAGGTTTTTGTTTCAGGTGTTGGCTACATAAGATTACTCATTTCATACATTGCAAGCATATACTCTATCATATATGTTGCTTTGTCGGTACTGATATATCTTCTCTTTACCGTAAATAGATCTATTCCCATATGGGAATGCACGAAGCCTATTGTGATATCAGTAAGTTCCAATCCGAGAAAAAAAGTACAGTCGCCATCAGATATCAGAGCGACCGAGGTGTTCACAATATCTGAAACATGCACTCAAACGCCCTGACAATAGAGGCGTGTTCAGATATTTGTGAGCGCCTTAGTCGCTCCGATATATCTGATGACGACTGTATATATATATACATACAATGTATGCGCGTGAATAATTTTAACATTTTTTTTTTCATCAACAGGAAGAAGACAAATATGAATCCACTGAAATAACGTGCTTGAAGTAAGCTCATTGTTTTTATCATACATACTCGTATAACTATGTACCGAAAAACTGTAATAGATGTCATATATTAAAGAAAAAGTGACGAAACCCTCCAGTGGTGAAGGCCGGATTCTAACCGGCGTCTTTAGCTATCGCGGCTAACGCCATGAACCCCTAGGCCACCCCGCCACGGCGGTGCCCGTCCGAATTTCTCGACTATATGCCATCTTAGTAAGACTAGGCGTCTTTGACCAGCTCTAAGGGCAAGCAGTGCGCGCTTTTTCTTTAATATATGACATCTATTACAGTTTTTAATTTATATATAGTAGCGTGACTACTTAAAAAAAAAACAAATCAAAATATTTAATAAAATAACTTTATTCACTTTATTCAATGTACATAGGTATGTGTTATTTAAATACCATTAGGTAGTTATCTTTACTATTCTGTTACAGTTCCACTTTTTTGGCGCCGCTTGCGGAGCAGCCTGAATATTACTTAGCTTTGTCTATGTTGACCATAGTTTTATGGATTATTTTTCCTTTTATGTAAGTAAATTGATTTAACTTTTCTTACTTATATAAGGATTTCGGTATGTAGTAGTAGTAATCACTTTATTGTACACAACACAGCCATCGTTGATATAATGTATGGCAATAGTCACGTGACTTTTCCGAGCATTTGTCATCCCGATACATTTTTAACCTACTTCAAGTTCATAGAACGAGGAGGTTCTGTATTTGGTTGTGGCTATTTTTTTAAGGTTCCGTACCCAAAGGGTAAAAACGGGACCCTATTACTAAGACTCCGCTGTCCGTCCGTTTGTCTGTCTGTCCTTCTGTCACCAGGCTGTGATAGCTAGACAGTTGAAATTTTTACAGATGAGATGATGTCGTTCTGTTGCCGCTATAACAACAAATACTAAAACCAGAATAAAATAAATATTTAAATATCCATACAACAAACGTGATTTTTTTGCCGTTTTTTTTTGCGTAATGGTATGGAACCCTTCGTGCGCGAGTCCGACTCGCACTTGGCGGTTTTTTTTAAAGTAACTATGTTCACCGATTACTCCGAGACCCGTGGTCCGATTTGAGTAATTCTTTTTTGTTCGAAAGAAGGTACTTCCAAGGTGGTCCCACATTAATCTGGTGCTGTTCTTATGATTGGATCCATGAGAAATTGAGGATTTTTTTTAAATGCACATGTATGGTAATTTGGGTGTTTTCTCAAGCAACTTGAGCATTTCCTCTTGAAAACCACCAATTTGATGAAGTGGACCTGATGATGATTGTTTTGATGATAATGATGACGATTTTTAAATGTAGGATGTTCAGCGATTACTGTGAGACCCGTGCTCCAATCCGAGCAATTGTTGTTTTGTTTGAATGGAACTATCCCCAAGATGGTCCCACATTAATCTGGTGCCGTTCTGACGATGGGATCCATGAGAAATTGAGGGAACTCCTCAATTTTTCAAGACACGTGTATGGTGATTTCGGTGTTACCTAAAGTAACTCAAGCATTTCCTGTAGGTATAGTGTTGAAAACGACCTAAGAGACTGAGGAGTGAGAGGTAGGTATGAGAGGTAAAGGTAGAGCGTGGTGTTTATGGGGTCTGAGGTTCGGGGTTTGAGGGGTTGGGGTTTGACGAGTCAGGGTTTACGAGGCTAGGGGGTTGAGGGGGCGGTGAGTTGATGGGTCAGGGACTGAGGGGTTGGGAGTTGAGGGATCGGGGGTTAGGGCTAGGAGTTAAGGGTCTGGGGTTTAGGGGTCGGGGAATGGCGGTTGAAGGGTTGTGGTTCAGGGTCGAGGGGTTCATTGATCAGGGGTTGATGTGCTGTGTGGTGGTGGTGATCGGGGGGTTGAGGGATTAAGTCAGTGGCGGGGCGGAGGATGGATTTAGTGTAGTGACAGGAATGATTTCCCAGACCGACTCGACTCCAAAATCCTGATTATTTATTATAGTTTACGAATTTAGTGTTAAACATGATTAATGTGTCACGCTCTTAACAATGTGTTAGCGAAACTAAAAATGGAAAAATAAAAGATACAAAAAAAGCAAACCGACTTCAAAATTTAATTAAATATTATCCTTTTTTAAGTATAAGCGTTATATTACGGACTGCGCCAAGAAGGTTCGACGGTGTGTTCTTAGGTACCTGCAGAAAGTATGTTCATTGCCGTCGTGTAAGACAATCCAACGTACATACTTATAAAGGCGCATCGTACCAAAATCATGGCATGCTTCAAAATTTGGCTTGGCACCGACTTCAAACATATCAGTTGATAACGCATAGGTATACTTAAAAAAGGATAATATTTTATTATCCTTTTTGAAGTCGGTTTTCTTTTTTTTCGTAAAAAGTTTTTTTATTTCTTTTCGTTGGCGTTTGTACGATTGTGTCGATTGGCATCAGGGCTGGGCCCCACACCCCAGGTCAGAAACTCATTTTATACCTTGACTTTTAACAAGTTTTTTACTTAGAACCTACGTGGTTCGTAAGAGTTAGTGATATATGAAGAAAAAAAAGCTATAACTCCCTTGGGAGTAAAATTGACTTTACCTCTCGGTGCACTTGCGTGAAATAACGCGCTTACTGCGCAAAAGTGTTATGTAAAGTGTTTTACGTGACATGATCACCGACAAACCCAAAAAATCTAATACAAAACTTGTTTCGATTTTCAGATTTTACAATCCCATAAAATTGATGAAACGGATTTTATATGCTTTGGGACCATTAGTATTGATACTAATGGTTGTGATTGCTAGTTGTATTGGGAGCAGGAGCAATTTAGCAATGCTTCAGAGGCAACATGACTGGCTTTATTATTTGGAGTCGAAAATATGGCATAGCGCCGTTATTCAAGCTGTTTTGTCATCGCAAGCGGCTGGCGGTTTCCTTATGTCGTCCGGCACCGCGATATATTCAAATACCGACGTTCAACGGTGAGGATAATCCTACTCAATGTGTATTTTAAGTTTATGTCAAAATACACTATTATCCCTGCCTATGAAGCCAATGGTCCTGGGTTCCAATCCCGGTAAGGGTGTTTATTTGTGTGATGAGCACAGATATTTGTTCCTGAGTCTTGGGTGTTTTCTATAAGTATTTGTATATTATAGGTACCGGGTGTTTCCTGTAACAGGAGCAATAAATTAAACTGGAGGCTGTACGCCTCAAACTGACCAACATTTGTTCAGCAACTTTTTAAAATTATGAAATTTTTAGATTATACCTTTTTCGTACTAATTAAATATTATTTTCAATGTACGCTGCCATCTGTGTGTTTGACGTTGCTTGTCACCCTTTAAACATAACAAATTTTGCAATACATTGCGTCTTAGAATAAACTTTAAAGTGTAATGAAAATCAAAACACAAGTTAGTTTTAAAAGTTGCTGAACAAATGTTGGCCAGTTTGAGGAGTACAGCCCCCAGTTTAATTTAATGTTCCTGTTACAGGAAATACCCGGTACCTATAATATACAAATACTTATAGATATATATATATATCGTTCTCATGTACCCACAACACAAGCCTTCTTGAGCTTACTGTGAGACTTAGTCAATCTGTGTAAGAATATCCCTTAATATTTCTTTATATATACAGGATTGGGCATGAGTGTGATAGTTTCAAATAGCCATAAAATTAAAACGAAAGTTGAAATTTCAATATTAAACTTGTTATTATTTTAAGCATACTCTATATTTACAAAATTAATTAATTAGCTCTAATTGCTCTTCTTTAACCTGTATAATTAATAATCAAATTAACTTACCTGTGAAGTTTGATTACAATTATACGAGTATCCAAATCCAAGACAACAAATATAATTTACAAAGCATCAGTGCATGGTATCATGCCGTTCTTGTCACACATTTTAGAGATAATATTTAAAAAACAAGTTCGCGCTGTCCCTCTTTCTTACTACGCCATAATCCTCTGCCATCCCGCTCCAACCTCGCTCCGCAGATACCCGTCATTATTTCAGAGTGGATCTTTTTGTGATGAACAGAGACTATTTTATTTTAATTTTCGGGGTTGGGAAGGCGCGACTTTGTTGTCTTGGATTTGGATACTCGTATAATTGTAATCAAACTACAGAGGTAAGTTCATTTGATTATTATATACTATCTATCCAAATCCAAGACAACAAATATAATTTACAAAGCAGATGTTCAGAGCCTTGTATCTAAATACAGATGCGAAAATAAAATGAAATATCGATATCAAATCAGTAAGTTAGTAAGTTACGTATACCGTTACTAATATTACTGATTTCAGCTGAAGAGAAGAACGGTGCCTCATAGGAGGTATTAATTTATATCAAAATTTTGTAATTAATTAATTTCTACCTACAAATGTAATTTCATGTAGGTATAGCATTATATTTAATTTACATTACATTTAATAATGGGCGTCATTAATTAACGGGTAAAATTAGCATTGATATTCCTTTTTGGTAAAAGTAAAAAACAAAAATGTATAAAACTTTCTTTGATTTCATTGTAATACCTATTGATAAAGTTGTATTTATCTTAGGATTTTGGGTATAACTGTTATTTATGTAATTTTGCCATTGCTTATGTAAACCATGACGCCATTGAAAGGTGTGTTCAATCTTTAGTTAGCTCTGAACCAATTTTGATAGCTATTTATTACCCATTATATTATTGGTATTTCAATTTTACTAAAATATAGGGGGGATGAATGTTGCTCACGTCCGCAGGTAGAATACCCTTAGTCGCCCTGCACGTGTCCCCTGGGTGGTGCCAAACGAGCAGCAACTCTTGGCCGCTGCACATTGTTCTCTCTCGGAGGACCTCGCAGCGCTTCACACGAATCGAAGATATACATGCAATCGGAATGTTACCACATGCGAACGGCTCTTTACAGAGTCACTCGACAAAAGACATCGGACCTTCAATCCGGAATGTCAGCTGAATGTAGAAGGAATTAGTAAAGCTAAGTCGGACTACTTGCAAAAGCTACTGTATGATATTAGAGCTGACGTTGTCACAATCCAAGAGACCCACACTAAGGACGATCAGGACTTCGAATCCCGGGCAACCATCCAAGGCTTCACGCTGATCAAGGCCATCAATCACCCTAAGTACGGCATTGCTACCTACGTTAAAAGCAGTTTGCAAGACGTCAATCTCATCCACCACGCCGACGCTGGGAACTACAGCCTAATTGCAATCGTAGTCAACGGTCTGCGTGTAATCAACATCTACAAACCGCCGAGCGCATCATGGAAAGATAACACTGTCCCTACTTTCGAGCACCCCTGCATCTATACAGGCGATTTTAACAGCCACCACACTAACTGGCGATACCAAAACGATGATGCCAACGGTATTGCTCTTGCTCAATGGGCTGAGGGTAACAACCTACATTTAGTGTTTAACGCCAAAGACAAAGGCTCCTTTCACTCAGCGCGGTGGAAAAAAGATTATAACCCGGACCTGACTTTCGTCACTCGGGACTGCAATGGTCTCCCCCTGTCAACCACCAGGAATATCCTACACGACTTTCCTAACAGACAACATCGCCCTGTGCTCTCGGAAGTTGGCATCAAAATACCTGTGGTCAACTCCATGCCACTCCCGAGATGGAACAAGGCTGATTGGCAAGCCTACAGGAAGAAAGTGGATTCCTGCGTACATTTTGTTAACAGGAAATTAGGCTGCATTAACACCAATTAAATTGCTTCAACGTAACTAAAATCTCTTTTGTATTTCATTCTACATATATATACAAATCCTGTAAACTTTAGCTCAATCCTTAAATACCTCGTATTTACAATTTACATTCGTAAAACAACTTCATCACTATTAAAGTGAAGTCAACTTAAAAGTCTGGACACAGACTAATATGTCAAGTACATTATATTGGCATCAACACTGTAACGGTAGAGCAACGTTATATTATCTTTGACTCAATTTATAATGAGCAAAGCGACTGCATACCAAATATACCGAAAAACGAAAGGACCGAAGAACGAAGTGACTGACGAACGAAGTAATCGAAGGGCGAAGCGACCGAAGAGCGTAGCATCCGAAGAGCGAAGCGACCGAAGAGCGAAGCGACCGAAGAACCAAATGACGATGAATATGTAGTTTACGATATCACGCAATAATCATCATAAAAATCTTCGAAATAATAAATGTGGAGTAAAGATAGCCTAAAGTAAAGTGGGGATTTTTTTTAGCCTCAACACTGCGACAGTTGCGTCAGCGGAATCCTCGACACAAATTTTTGTGGAGTAATGATAGCCGCGTCACTATTAAAGCGGGGCAAATTCAGCCTCGACGCTATGAAAGCGGAGCTCTCGACACAATAAATGTGGAGTAAAGATAGCCTCAACATTGCGACAGTTGCGTCAGCGGAGTCCTCGACACAAATTTTTGTGAAGTAATGATAGCCGCGTCACTATTAAAGTTGGGAAAATTTAGCCTCGACGCTATGAAAGCTGAGCTCTTGACACAATAAATGTGGAGTAAACACAGTTGCGTCACGCGCGTGACAGTTGCGTCAGCGGAGTCCTCGACACAAATTTTTGTGGAGTAATGATAGCCACGTCACTATTAAAGTGGGGCAAATATAACCTCGACGCTGTGAAGGCGGAGTTCCCAAACACAATCCCTGTGGAGTAATGTTAGCATCTTCACTATTAAAGAGGGCCAATTTTGCCTCGACGATGTAAAAGCGGAGCTCTCGACACAATCATCGTGGATTAATTATAGCCTCTTCACTATTAAAGTGGGGTACATTTAGCCTCGACGCTGTGAAAGCGGAGCTGACGACACAATTATTGTGGAGTAATGATACCGGGAATTCCCGGTTCTTTTCGAAATATTCGATTTATTTATTTTTTCAATTTATTTCTGTCCGTTTTGCGATAATAACGCGTTTAGTATTTAATGAATTCGCAATGTTGCATCTGCAAAGATCAACATGACTGTATTGCGAGCGTAAAACATCTTTCTTTTCTAACTCATACCAGAATTTATCCTATTTTATTCATTCGCACCTGGTGACCGAGAGATAGATAACGACTCGTGCCATTTCGCCGCATGCATGGTATTATTTTTTAGCAATTGTTTTAGTTGGACAGAAACATTCATGTTAAACGGTCGTTCGTTTGTGTTTTATGGAATCGTGAATGGTTACGACTTACGGATTAAGGATTGTGGTTTTAGACGTTTTTTTGGGATATCATTAGAGTCTGACAATTGCTCATGGCATTCAGTTGGCTTTGTCAGACGTGTTCTACAAAAAACCTGCGACTACCACTTTCCATGATGACACCACTCAACAGGAAGATCAAGACTTCCTTGAAGACGAAGATAATATCACATTAGCAGAATGGATTAGGCGACGACATTTATTTTCAAGAATTTGATGGAAATGATGATGCCGATGATGGTGATGACTGTGATGGAGTATTGTTTGAAGAGGAACTCAGAAGCTACGAACATGTCAAAGATCAGTCTAGTAACGCTTATTTTGATTTGATATCAAAAGTCAGAACAGTTGTAAAACTGTTTAAAAACTCACCTACCAAAAATGATGATATATTGCAAAAATATGTTATAACAGAGTTTGGAAAAGAGTATCCTTTGGTCTTGGATGCAAAAACTAGGTGGAGTAGTTTAGCAGAGATGCTGAGTTGATTCCTTAAACTCAAAGTGTGTATAAGTAAGGCATTGTTGGATGTTAAAAGCGAAATATTCTTCAGCCAATACGATTGGAAGACTTTACAAGAGCTGAATTAAGTCCTTGATATTATAAAAACTATTGTGGAGAGTTTGTCTCGACGCGATGCTACTTTGTTAACTGCAGACGTAGCAATAAAATATGCCATAAAGAAATTAACGGAGATGAATACAACAATGAGCACACAAATGAAAGATTCCTTAAAGAAAAGGTACAGTGATCGTCGTTTGATAGAAGCATCTACACCTGTATTACCTCACAAACCAGAACCAATACTTTGAAGACATAACCAATGAAGACATTTCAACATTTCCGAGATCTGCTTCCGATGACATGTGCAGAAATATAATGAACCTAGCTAAGGTTAACCGGGTTTCCGAAGACGAACCTACAAATGAACTTGTCCAACTTCACCGCTCTGAAGACGATATCGGCAATGAACCAATCCCTGCACCGGAAATGAGCAAAGCAGATGAGTTAATTTAGAATTAAAAAAAGCTACTACCAGTACAATTCAGATCAGGAGCGGTATTCGACATGCGTTAAGTGACGTTACGTGTTGAACTTCAGTTGAATGGAAGAAATCGTGTGTTGTCGAATAGGTAAATTTGACATTAGCAATCCACAGTTAGGTGACAACGAAACCAAACCGAACCACGACGAGTTCAGAGCCATTTTAAACCGTATAGTAGTAAGAAAACAAAGTTGATTTTTGTTGAATAATTTTTTCAATGAATGAGTTTTGGTTGTACCAAATGATACTTTCCACGGTTGATGAACAAATGATTCATTCCACTGTTGAACTGATGTTGAAGCCGAAACTGACAGTTGTGCATCTCGAATAGGGCCCCAACCATCTGAAAATGATTTAGATGATTTTCAAAAGATAAAGATAGAAATGGTACTATTTGAAAATGGGGGCGATCGTGGAAAACTCTAACGCTCGCGCAAGTCGCGCACAAACACTTAAGTGCTATACCCCCAACTAGTGTAGAACCGGAAACAATTTTTTCGTCGGCAGGTTACATTTGCAACCGATTAAGAACTTCATTGAGCGACCGTAGCCTAGATGTTATAAGCTTTCTTCGCTCGTATTACCAAGAAAAAAATGCAAATAAATAGCTGTGATTACTTTTATTCTATTTAAGTTACGATTATTGGTAAATGTTATAAGACTTGTGATAATAAATGAGTGTGATCAAAGAGACTATTTTATAATGGAAAAAATTGTGATTTAGCTAATAGAAATATTGATTATGTGGTTACTTATTATCGAAGAGATATAATTTTCTAATTATTTATATAAGTATAACGTATGACAGTGGAGTCAAATCAAGCTAACTCTGCAAGTCTGCACTGTGTTTGATAATACAGTGTCATAAACGTCAAACTTCATGAAACTGTGACGTTTAAAAGAACACTTGCGCACTCTGTGCTATCAAACACTGTGCAGGGTTAGCTTAGCCTGAGTCCAACCGCAAAACAATTTAGTAGTACCTATCTAACTTAGGTAAATTATATTGTGATAATGATAAGTGATTTGATTTGTTTTCGTTTAATAATAGTACTTCTAGTAGACCGCTTGGGTCCAACTGGCATAATAACTATAAAAATATACTATTTACTTACTAAGTAAGTTACTTACTAAGTTTTGAATCGATATATATATATATTTTTATGTTGATCTATTGTTGTTTAAAACATTCTTGATGTGCTATTGATTTTCTGAGGTATAGACCTTTATGTATTAAAAATATTATTATAAAACATACCTACTATTCCTACCAGTCCCGCCCGGAACCGGGAAATGAAATTCTTGGAACCGGAACCGGTACTGCATGCCCTACTCTTCACTTTTAGTCGACGTCTGATTTTTAACTAAATAATTATTTGATATGAATTTTAATTTTTACCTGTTAATTAATGTGCAATATTATAAACTCTACTTTTGGCATTGACTTTTATTTGGTAACACGGTTAATACCGAGTACTAGTTTGATGATCGCCTTGTTGCTTAGTATACCTAAGCTTCTAAGTACTTAGTCTACTTAAGCTATCAAATTCTGAATCCCAGCTGTCATTAGGAAGTTTTACTTATATTCCCGATACGGTTTACGCATGGGTAAATGATCCTCGACGCTATTGTACTAGCGGAGTATTAGTAGACGTAGTCCAGAATATTTCACAAATCAAGTACCTATACTTAGCCCATGATTGATTTCATTCTAAAATTACATTGAGTGGAGAATGTGCGAGTGTGGTAAAAATTAGATGAAAGCACATTTATGAGGTTTACACGTAGAGAGATAAACTTCTTCATAGTTTGTACGCCTCCGTTATGAGTACTATTGTAGAAATTAACTAATATCCGGCTGTGATGCGTGGCATATAGCATACTTAATAGTGTCAATTAAGGATGTCTAGTTATCACAAGCAAGTGACTAACTGATGAACAAAAGGAGACGGTCGTCTGGACCCGAGACTCGACGATACCGCGATTATAGCCCCCTAATCCATTATATTCCGTACAATACATTCACTATGAGGGCGCCTGGAGCGCTTGGTATCGGAGCACGCATAGTGCGTCCTTTATATACATCGGTTACTGGCATTAAACACTTTAAACAGTCGGTCAAACTGTTCTTCAAATATATTGTAGATTGTGTATAGAATTAAATTTTTCATGTAAATTTATACCTGTAGGCATCCTCATAAGATGCCTATTAAACTTGTTGGTTACAGAATATTATTATGTACTATTTGCTATCGTTCATAGGCACTTATTACCAATCGGCAAGGATTTATATTGTTACCTATCTATTTTATTATATGATAGGGTAGGTCGGACATGATAGGAGCCGTTTTGATGAAACGATTACCTACATGTATACTTATATAAACTATTCAATTCAGATATGATTTGTATACTACTATATACAGCATATAAAATCTGTGGGTAAAGCATGTGAATATACTTAATATAATAATGTGGTGTTCGCATTCGTAAACAATTTAATGAGGGAGCATTGCAGTGTATGCAATCATACAATGTAACATATTTTATTCGAAACATGAAATGTAAGTAATATCGTACATATTACTATAATCTTTGGATTATGGATTAGTCATAATAACTGGATTAAAGTTCATTTTGCCCCGTAAATACTTATTTTTTGCGTAATTCTTTTATTCGTAAAATAAGGTAGTTGTAATAAGTGATTTCATACGAAAGCAAAGATTACTTACATAGTTGATTTCTTAGGTAAAGAGTTTATTACGCTAAATGAAAATACAATTTCAAATGAAAGTTTACCAGCCATATACTCGATTACTCGTAAGTATTGAAAACGAGACTAGACTTGCCGTGCCGAAAAACGTTTATTTTTCGCTCGGGGGCGGTCGGCAGTACAAATATTTCTATAATTATTAATAATTATTCAGCGCACAGTAGACATAATAAACTTACTCACCCTAACATTATCAATCGAAACACATACACAGGTATTATAGAGGAACACTATTTTTGACAAAAATACGTGATTAGGACTGACACAAAAACATGTAATGACGGGTATCTGCGGACCGAGGTTGGAGCGGGATGGCATTGGATTATGGCGTAGTAAGAGAGAGGGACAGCGCCGACAGCGCGAACTTGTTTTTTTAAATATTATATCTCTAAAATGTGTGACAAGGACGGCATGATTCCATGCACTGCTGCTTTGTAAATTATATTTTCACCCCAGCAGCTCGAACAAGCCTACTTGCGTCTCTCCCTGGAGTGAGGAAAGTCGCAGTTTCCTAACTCCAGGGAGTGACGAAAGTGCAACTTTCCTCACTCCAGGGAGTGAAACAAAGTAGCTTTTTAATTTAGTGAAGGCCATGGACTGCCACTTCATATACTTCTATTCAAATTTTTTTTTAATTATTCTGTGTAATTCGAAATACATTTTAACATTTAATATGTTCTCACTACTGAGGTGAAAAATTATATGTGCAACAAGAGAGGAAAGTTGTTTTTTCTTGCGAGTGTTTATTTTGAGTCCCGAGAAAGCGAAAGATTCTATAATTGAATCACGAGTGATTCTAAGTTAGAATCTTGAGCGTAGCGAGGGACTCAAAAACACGAGATGTAAAATAACTTTGCTCTCGTGTTGCACACATAATATTTCACCTCAGTAGTGAGAACATATTAAAGGTTAAAATGTATTTCGAATTACACAGAATAAACAGAAAAAAAAGTATTATAATATGTACGATACGATACGATACGATACGATACGATACGGGACCGGACCGGACCGGACCGGAAGTCGCACTTTCCTCACTCCAGGGAGTGACGAAAGTAGCCTTGTTCGAGCTGCTGAGGTGAAAAAATAATTTCATCGCCCTCATGACAAGGTAGCAAGTCCCCTGCGTTTTTTCACTCTCGATTTTTTCTGGGCACCTGTTCATCCATGATTTTTTAAGCACCTAAAAGTGGCTAGTTATAACGATTGACATTAAGTACATAATTAAACTTAGTTTCTAATCTAAAGTACCTAATGTACCTATCTTACCTTATAATAAGTATAAGCTTAAGATTTAAGATAATTTAATTTAAGATAATTTTGGTAAACCTTGTAATTAATGGAAGAGCGGAGCCTTCTGGCGCAAGTATCTTTTTACTTAAAAGAAGGTTCTTGTTTTGATTCTAGTTAAAACCTGTTGTGTACCCAATAAATCATTTTTCATTTTCATTTTCATTTTTCATTAAGTACCTAAACATTGATGTTTGGTTTCGCAGAACGACGTGGTTACTGGTCACAGCCAATGTGGTATGTAGCTGGCTCGGCGTAATATTTTGGTTCAGTGTAGCGGGTGGCAGCGAGGACCGCGACGAGACTGCCCTGGCCGTGCTCGTGCAGATGTACAGAGCCGCGGAGTATCACAGCTATCACATCATTTGGCCAATACTTGTATACGCCTTGCTATTCTTTTCGGGAATCATTTCAATGGTAATAACTACTGTCTTTTACTTTTTAATATCGCCCCCTACTTAAAAATAGGTAACCGTGTGTTTCTTACTTCCCACGACCTAGTTTATCGTATTTTGATGTTAACGTAAGTTACTTTACCTACGCCTTTATTCTCATGAATTACAGATGTTGCTAAATTGATCATAAATAGGTATCATTAGAGATAATTACACACCTGCCTATGTGAACAGCCGGTTTTTATTAGGTACATTAATGTTGGAACTAAATGCAGCGTATGCACGGTGAAATGCGAATGCGTATGTGGTCAATAAACAGTGCGACATTACATAGCTACGGTGTGGTGTGGTTGATCTCTTACTTGTTTACTATGTTTTAGCTGGTACAATTATTTCCACTGTACGATAACTTCCGGCGAGTGGGCGGGCAAGGGTGGCGGTTGATATCGTTCACGGGCTCGTTTTTCGGCGCGGCGGCAGCGCTGGGAGTGTTGGTAGGAGGGCTACCCGTTTTATCAGTGCTAGAAGACACTGCGGTTCCTCTTCTCATCTCCATAGCAACTGGTTTAGAAGTTCTGGCTTTCATATTCATTTACGGTAAGTTTCATCTGCCGTATTTCGCTTTTATACATTGTCGTAAACATTTACCTACGGCGATGGCACGTTTTACCATCACTTGTATAAAATTGTATGCTGTTGCTTTTAACTGTTGGTGGACGGTAACGGCATGTATCTAATATATGGAAGTAAACTTCCACGGTAAATAATAAAAAAGCAACCACTAGGTAAAGTAGCTGCAGTATTTAAAAACAATATCTTCGCTGAATCTTCACGTCTAGATGTAACTGGCACAAAACCTCCTAGTCCACTAGTTTGCGAGACTTCCATGTCGGACATACGCATACGTCAGACGGAGGTTCGCAAAGTGCTGCAAAACCTGGACGTGAACAAAGCAAGTGGTCCTGACGGAATTTCAGCCATAGTTCTTAAAACCTGTGCACCTGAGCTATGTCCCATATTGACGCGCCTCTTCCGCCTCTCTGTGGCTACCGGCCAGGTTCCGAAGTCTTGGAGGCTTGCTAATGTTCAACCAGTGCCGAAAAAAGGTAGCCGAGCTGACCCTGCCAACTATAGACCGATTTCGGACACGTCCATACTCTGTAAGAGTATGGAACGTGAACTGAACAACCGACTCCTGGCATACCTAGAAGCGAATGACCTGCTCAGTGACCGGCAATATGGGTTCCGCCGAGGCCGGTCTACTGGAGATCTTTTAGCGTATGCCACGCACATTTGGAGTGAGGCCATCGAGAAGAATGGAGAGGCTTTAGCTGTCTCTCTGGATGTATCGAAGGCCTTCGACAGGGTTTGGCACGAGGACCTTATTAGCAAGCTACCGTCCTTTGGTCTACCCACTAGTCTCTGTGACTGGGTATCAGACTTTTTGAGGGATCGATCGATTCGAGTTGTCATTAATGGCTGCTCGTCCGATCAGATGGCAATCAATGCCGGAGTCCCTCAAGGGTCCGTGCTTTCAGTGACCCTTTTCCTGCTCCACATAAACGACCTGCTGCAGCCAGGTACGTTCGTATATGCAGATGACACCACGGTTGTTGAAAGCTACATACCCAATTCACGAGCTAGTGGAGCCCAAGTTCAGGCGCTCAGGGAGGCAATGGTCGAACGCATGAACGTGTCACTGAAGGCAGTCTCCGATTGGGGCGAAGCCAATCTGGTTGCGTTCAATGCTAGTAAGACTCAGGCGTGTCTTATCTCCGCTAAACGGAGTCCATGATGCTCGGAATCTCGCTGACCTCGAAACTCAACTTCGGCCCGCATATCGAGTCGAAAGCACAGTTAGCGGCAAAAAAGCTAGGCATCCTCAACAAGGTGAGGCAGTATTTTACACCTAGGCAGCTGCTCGACCTTTACCAAGCACAAGTCCGATCGTGTGTAGAATACTGTTCTCATCTGTGGGATGGCTCTGCAAAGTACCAGCTTGAGGCGCTCGAGTCAGTTGAGAGGAGGGCCAAGAGAATCATAAATGACAGCAATCTGACGAATGCTCGACTCCAAAGTCTGGAGCATCGTCGCAAGGTTGCCAGCCTGTCGATCTTTTATAGGATACATTTCGAAGAGTGTGCCGAAGAACTGCAAAACCTTATTCCTCCGTCCCATTTTTACCATCGGACCACACGACAAACGGCACTCCGGCATCGCTTCATGGTAGGAACTCCAAAAATACGCACGAAGCGTTTTGCTTCCACATTTCTTATGCGAACTGCCAAGGAGTGGAACGCCCTGCCCGAGTCTGTGTTTCCGCATGAGTACAATTTGGAGCTCTTCAAGGCAAGAGTTAATAGGTATCTCATAGGTAAGCGTGCTCCACCGTAGACCACATCATCACTTACCATCAGGTGGGATCGTGGTCAAACGCCTGCCTACTCATCATAAAAAAAAAAACAAATTAAAGAAATGGTTAATCGAGCAAGCGTTCTACGACCATAAAGAGTTCTTTAAATTAGGAACTTAGGTAGATGTAAGATATTAAATACAACCTACATTATGTAGCGAAAATTCATACTTAAATATAATCTTTATACACTGTATAAAATGTGACATCGTATTTATATTATTAATAAATGTTATGATTATTATGATTATGATTAAATAGTAACGTGTGTTTACTGTTTCACAAATAGGATTCACTTTGTCGGTTTGTCTTTGGCTCGGAAAAGTGACGGTAGGTGACATAGGTGGCTGTCTGTAGGTAATTTCAAATTGGTTAAACGATCAAATATGTATGTAGATCAAAAAACTTAAACCGACTTAAAATTTTACATCTCCGTCACTTTCTTAAGTCAAATAAGATCTCTGTTTTTGGGGTTCCGTGCCTCAAAAGGAAAAAAAAACGGAACCCTTATAGAATCACTTTGTTGTCCGTCCGTCCGTCCGTCTGTCTGTCAAGACCCATTATCTCGGCAACGCGGGGAGGTAACGAGTTGAAATTAAAACCATATACTCAGGTCTACTGTCCCTTGAAGCTGTGAAAAAATCAAACTTCTAAGTTAACGTTAAAAAAAGATACAGCCGTTTATGCCGCAAAAAACGTATATTTCGACACTCTCAACTATGAAATTTGGCAAGTAATATCGTCATAAATAGGGACACTACAAGTACCTATAGGGCAGAATCTAAAAACTAAATTTGAAAAAATAAAAAAAATAGTTAAATTTGTACGCAACCCTCGGTGGGTGAGTCCGACTCGTACTTGGCGTTTTTTTTTTACTAAATGTGGATTCGACTTGTGTTAGTAACAACTCGTGTCATAGTAACATATGCCCGATTTTGTAAAGCGAGAACTGTGTTTAATGTTAAACAACTAGCGACCCGCCCCGGCTTCGCACGGGTGCAATGCTGATGACCCTTCCTCTTGAACCACTCTATCTAATAAAAAACCGCATCAAAATCCATTGCGTAGTTTTAAAGATCTAAGCATAGGGACAGACAGACAGCAGGAAGCTTTGTTTTATTTATACTATGTATCTAATGATACTATGTAGTTATAATGGCGAACTCGTCGTAAGCCTAGTCGTAAATTGAACCCTAGAGGTGTGAAATATCAGAATGTAAAGTAAATAGGTACCTATACATACGTAGATTAATACCTGCACGACCTGAAATTAAGATATCTCATTTCAACTACAGGCTGGAAGCTATTGGTGGAGGACGTGGAGTTTTTAACAGGGCGGGCATTAGCGAAACCGTGGGTGTTTGGCTGGATCGCCACGCCTGTTGTCGTGTTGGCGGTCACTGTGTGGTGGGTGGTGGCCATATTCCTCGGTGACGAACAATGGACGGAAGCCCCGTGGGATGCTGCCACTATTCTGGCTACAGCATCAGTGGCTGCTACAGTTTTCATTGCATTAGCTGCGGCGTCTGTTGCTAAACAAGTTCAATTCGATATATTAGGGGTAAGTCATTAGTGGATTACGAATCTTGTAAAAACTATCAAATTAGTTCTAACGTTTTGGTTTCCTGTTATTTGCAAGCTGCTTTGCAATGTTTATCACGAAATGCTCGTACTTTTCCTGAAGTAAGTTCCGTCTTGTTGAGGATAAAACCTTGTCTACCGTGTGGCATAGGCCTGAGGACCTCGGAAGTATTAGGATATAAGAACCTACTTGTAGTCGTTCGATTTGTACCTGGCCCCGAACGGCTAATTCTTTGTCTATTGTTAAGTAAAACCGCACGTGTGCCTGCAAAAATAGGGTCAGTCATTTTCTAATTGGCAAACAGTGTGTACGCTTGGTGCGTTCTCCGATAACGCGCTTTTGTAACGCATCTCGATGACACATTTGAGACTGGTTCTGGTGGACTGGTGGTGGTGGTGGTAGTGGCTGGCTGGTTGGTGGTGGTGGACTGGTTCTGTAGCGTTCGACTCGCCGGCACTCAGTAGCCGTAGAGGAACCACACAAGAAATGGCAAATTATTTTTCTATTTGTTCATTATGAACCTTATTGCTATCTCCAGAGAGTGGTAATTCAATAACCTTTTAAAACGGCTCAACCATTTCTTATGCAGGTAAGTAGCACGTGCGGTTTAGCTTACAATAGACAAAAAGAGTTATCCCTTAGGGGCCAGCTTAACAGCTAACTACTATACTTATGACTCATCTCAGCTCGGTTGTCCTAAACTGAATCCAAATAATTAAGTACATATATTTCATTTCTCGTTTAATCACAATTATTTATTCAGAAAATTAAAATCGATAAAGCCTTTTATGATTCAAGTGTCTTTTAATACCACCTAATAATAGGTAAAATGTTAAATCTAAAATAAATAAAAAAAAATCATTAAACAATTATTTTGCATTTATGCTAAAAGCCAGCAATTTTATAACAGACACTTTAAAATTCTAATGGTTGAGTTAAGGATGACTCACGTTAGACCGGGCCGTGACCGGGCCGAAGCTTCCGGCGCTTACTTTTCTATGACATGACAGGTGATCACGTGATGCTTTCCATAGAAAACGAAGCACCGGAAGCTCCGGCCCGGTCACGGCCCGGTCTAACGTGTGTCATCCTTTACTTATCCCTATATACATATTTTTGTTTTAAAACCATTTATTTTACTTAGTACCAGATATGGGTATTTTTTGGAAGCATACAAGGCGCGCGTGTTTTTGTACTTTGGAAACAAAAATTTGCTATTTATATGTCTTATAATTTAAATTCAAATATACCTGACGTTCGTGCAATAGCAGCCAAGCTGTACTTAAAGTTAAAATATTCAACTCGTGTTTACCTGGACGACAAGCCACAAGGGACTGGGACGCACGAGATCATAGAATTCATAGACGATACTCTAACACAGGGGTCGGCAACCTTTTAGCAGCCAAGGGCCACATAGCGGTTAGCAAAATTGCAGCGGGCCGCACACTGTTAATAATTCGTGAATTTATTAGACAAAAGGCTACATTGTCGTTTGTCAAAAAGGACACCTTTTAATATACATTTTTATGCAAAAGAGTGCCGAAATTCAGATCGCGCTTCGCGAGTTCTTACATACAGGGCGCCCCTCATCGTCTTACATGCAGGGCTCCTGCGGCGTCCCTCACAGTTATTCAGCGCGCGCTCTTACATTCAGGGCGCCTGCGGCGTCCCTCACAGTTATTCAGCGCCATTCGCGCGCTCTTACATACACACTTAAAGGTCGGGCGGAGCCGGACATTCATCGCGCTTGGCGCGCTCTTACATGCAGGGCGCCTGCGGCGTACCTCAGAGTTATTCAGCGCCCTTCGCGCGCTCTTACATACAGGGCGCCTGCGGTGGCCCTCACACTTAAAGGACGGGCGAAGCCGGACATTCAGCTAGTCGCGCTTTGCGCGCTTTTCACATGCAGGGCGCCTTTAAAGGTCGGGCGAAGCCCTACATCCAGCGAACCATCCACACTTAAATGTCGGGAGAAACCCGACATTCAGCGTGCTTCGCGCGCTCTTACATTGCGATAAGGGCCCTCCACACTCGTACGCGAATCGCGGCGCGAAGCCGCGAACGCGAGTCTGGAGTCTAGTTCGCTAATCAGCGAAATCGACTCCACACTCGCGTTCGCGGCTTCGCGCCGCGTAGTCTGGAGCGCCCTATAGGCAGACACTCATATTGGCACGTCTGTGCATAGTGCATATTGAGTGATCATCACATTTAATGTAGAACTTGTGATAACCCAACCCAATTCCAAATAATTAAATTGAAATTAAAGACTTTTCTTTTTCACTCGATCACTTTAGTGACGTAGGACTGATGTAACCCGGAGGCTCGCGGGCCGCCGGTTGCCGACCCCTGCTCTAACAAACGCTTTAAGAACGTGGGTTGATTGATATTCCCTTATGTGTCCGTAATATCTACTCTCCCCTAAATAGGTTTAAGTAGTTTATAAGATTATTATACGTTAGTTGACAAACAAAACTCACTAATTACTAAAAAATGATTAAACAAAAATCAGCCTTATTTAGGTGTTAATATGGTTCACAATAGCTATTAACTTGTGGTAGTAATTAGTGAGATTTGGTTGTCACCTGACGATTTATAAATTAAACTGTAAAAAAGAGACACTCAAGTGGAAACGTATATTTTCAGAAAATTAAGTCCTCCTTCAATCCCTCAAGACACTGGGGTCCTCGTGATCCAATAACATATTATTATTGGATGGCTCGACGCCAACAGAGCCAAACTGGAGCAAGAGACATCTTCACGCCCATGTATACGAGGCGACATTTGGGACAATTCACGGGAGGAGCCCGTATTTTCGACATTTCTCAGCCAAAGAAGAACCTGGAGGAAAGTAATTAGCTGAAACTGAAAAGTGGTACCTATAATGAACGACAATGAAACAGGAACGTAGGTAACTAGTTAGGTACCTACATAGTTCCTAGTCCTACGCTTTCATCCTGCGAGCTGCGGTTCGTCATCAGAACTACGTACGATACGAAGTCAGCCAATCGCAGTATCGCAGTAATACGATACTAGTTAGCGTAAATCGTTTGTTCTTATTACAATGTATCGTAGTCGGATGGAGTATGAATTTTAGTATTGTTATTATTTTCATTTTTATTTTGACGATCATGATAGAAATTCTCACGAAATTCTAATATTTTTGACATTAATGCAAACTTATAATGTAATTGTCTTTCATGAAATAAATCATCTAATCTAATCTAATTTGCGACACTGTAAACGTTCTTAATATCTTAAAATAACCCTTTAATTCGAATAATATTTGGTGTACCTATAAATATTTAGGAAGGGTTAGGTACGTTAAGTCGTGTCTTAATATCTTAAGTTACTTAATGTAGTTAAGTAAAGTTAGGTTTAGGTATAATGAGTGAGTAGGTGACTTAAGCTTGTTCAGTGACCTTCCTTTGGGCAAGTAGATGAGTCCAAGCCGTTTGTGACGACTGTCCTTTCTGGGCGTCATGGCCCGGGCGTGTAATGAGTCCATTACTTATTCTCGTCACGCTGGCATGCCGTCACATTATAAGAGTTCATAAGGAAAAATGTATCTTGGTTAGTAGTATTGTTGTTTTGCACATACGTAGCTTTAAAGAATGTACCTAATTATTTTTCATCCCTCCTATTCGGAAAGTTCACCTTTCATAGGCTGATAGCCGGGTGGAAAATGACAATTCCCACCCTAGGGTGGAAAGTATTTTTTTATTTGTACTTCGAGCTACGGCTAACAACCAAAGACAGCATATGCCATATTATTCAGATAAAAGCTCTCATATTAGCTTCCACATTTTCAGACCAAGTATTATCAAAATTAAATGTCAATTTACATTGAATTATTAAATATTTATGTATGAAATAAACATAAATATTTGTTAATAAATCAATATAAATGACGACGATTGTTTAAAATATTATCATTAGTCATTATTACCTATACATTCATTCATTCAATTTCACTTTTTTTTAAGGCGCGTATACATTAAGGCCATTTCAGACACAACCCAATTTAAGACAGGATTGTCTATGGTTTTAGATTTTTCTTCGATCTAAATGTATATACCTATATATACAATTAGTAACTATTTATACAACAAGAGACCAAAGATTGATATTTCTTCGAGTGCTTATTTTGAGTCCGGTGCAAGCGAAATATTCTATAATCTTGAGCGTAGCAAGGGGCTCAAAAGCGCACGAGATGTAAATAACTATGATCTCGTGTACACAAGATTTTTCACCTCAGCAGCGAACATATTTGGAAGGAAAAATACAACCTGAATTTTTTTATCCTCCTTCATCACTTTTTCACTCATGTTTTCATAAGCTTAATAACCGACATAAAATACAATAACAAACGAAATAATATGGAAATAACGAACGTTAATTGACAATTCCATCCCCAATTTTTTTTTGAAAAAAAAAAAACTGTAATATACGGTCCGAATTGCGGACGGCGGCTATTTGCCAACTATAGTAGAAATTGTTAAGTCGAATTATTAATTTTCCGTGATAATACTGATAATCTTTGTATTTCTTTAAGTTCATTATTTAAATTTTACAATAGAATACGTAAAATATAGTGTTTTTATATTAATCTTTTTCTTTCACTAATTAATTATTACGAATTCATACGCGTGTGTTTTGGAAGGATGCGTTCTGACTTATTTCAGGGGTCTATTATAAACCGTTCGCGTTAATATACTGAACTATTTTGTCTAGTAGTATTTCGAACTTGTATAGGCCCCGCACGCTGAAATAATATTCGAATATAAATGTCACTTGAATGTCATTTTGTCTCACTCTGAGCAAAATGCGATCTTGCTCACTGTTTTTAAGCAGCAAAGTGCCCTTGTTCGAGCTGCTGAGGTGGAAAATTAATTACACATTATTACTATTTATTAACATGAAAAAAAAAACGGTGTAGGTACCTACACCAAGATAGCGGCAGGACAGACCATAAATAAATAAAGTGTCAAATGTCATTCTGATGGACAATTGTTTTTTAAATTATATTTGTGGTTCTGGATTTCAGTTTTAGAAAGTGACGTCATGTTTTCAATATGATTATTTTAAACGACACATTATATAAAAAAACCGGCCAAGTGCGAGTCGGACTCGCGCACGCAGGGTTACGTACCATTACGGAAAAAAACAGCAAAAAAATCACGTTTGTTGTATGGGAGCCCCATTTAAATATTTATATTATTCTGTTTTTAGTATTTGTTGTTATAGCGGCAACAGAAATACATCATCTGTGAAAATTTCAACTGTCTAGCTATAACGGTTCATGAGATACAGCCTGGTGACAGACAGACAGACAGACGGACAGACGGACAGACGGACAGACGGACGGACAGACGGACAGCGGAGTCTTAGTAATAGGGTCCCGTTTTTACCCTTTGGGTACGGAATCCTAAAAAAGCAAAAAAAAAATGGGTTGCATAAAATGATTTTTCTTTTTAACCAGCCTTTTACCTTTTTTTTTTATTTTATTTTTTTAATAATAGGGAAGATGAAAACATGAAATCTTGTCAATTGTCAGGTGCCACATGTTTAGTTAGGCATGTATCTTATTCTTTAAACGAGCAATTCTTGTAAATATATATATATATATATATATCGATGAAATTTGCTATATGGGGGTTTTCGGGGGCGAAAAATCGATCTAGCTAGGTTTTATCTCTGGGAAAACGCGCATTTCCCAGATATTAAATATAATACAGGGTTAAAAAAAATAATTACTCTCGCCATCAAACTTCACAGTTTGGCGAGTTTTATGTATGTAATTTATATTTGGAGGATGTAACCAAATGGAGACGCCTTGTCTGTTATAAACTTCTGTACAAAACAGTCTGCCGATTTTTGCTCTTCAGATGTAATCCGCGTAAAAATTGCCAAGTCAGATAAGCGTCAGTCCATACAAGGTGTATGACCATTGGTCATAGTTTCGAGAGAGGAGAACGCCTACTATGGCTACTCCGTTTGGTTATATATCCTCCAAGAATTTATAAAATTTATTTTACTTTATCGTGAATAAAAATGCCAATTAAGGTTTAACAATTTTAAACCTTAATTGGCAAACAACATGGAACATTGAGTCACCATGAATCACTAAGTTACCTGGTGGCTGAAGATTTAATGTTGCGAAGTGTGCATGGACGCTGTATTCGTATATAGGTACATATGTGGCTTCAGAGGCGAGGGCAGCGCGGCGGCGCGGCGGCATGAATAGGAAATGCTCCTTGTATTCATTTTGTATGGTGAGAACAGAGAATTGCAGGTTCCAGGAGTTTTTTTTTATCGAAAACCCGAACCATATCCGTGACCAAGATCAAGCTCTGTGCACGGTTTGCCACCTGCCTCAAAACTTACGTTAAAACAACATTTTGTCAGGTGATAACCGATAGCCGATAGCTAGGGGCCATCTTTTGAATTTCGAGCTTTCGTTTTCATGTGGCTCCCTTTAATATAGTTGGTCAAACCAAATTGTCTCAAAAAAACTATACTCGGATGAGGTTCCTTTGGGTGCTAGTACTAGTGTAAGACAAAGATAGTAACTATGATATTCTCTGTCTATGTTTGAAATGAGACAGTCTTTTGACAAACTATATATCTCCACTACTAGGAGTATAGTTAACGCTATCTCTACTGAGCTCGTTCACTTACCTATATTAACAAGGCATTCTGTTAAACAAAAGCCATTATTTCTTTTGTGTGAGCCCGTGGCCTTTGTGCCTGAGGTTCATACACACAATGGCCACGCGCTCAGGCACAAAGGCCACGCGCTCACTCAAAAGAAATAATGGCTTTTGTTTAACAGAATGCCATTGTTAGTACAGGTAAGTGAACGAGCTCAGTAGAGATAGCGTTAACTATACTAGGCATTTAAATTCTACTAATAGTATTGAAAACAAGTGGCACTAAGTGGTCAATACCACCAGATTCCCAATTTCTATTTCTCGTATTTTAAAAATATAAATTCGACGTATTTCACAGATTTTCGAGTGACAAAATCGAGCGCTCGCAATTAAAAAAATTAAATCGGCCCTTAAGTCACTAATTACTATCACAAGTTATGAGTTATATGAGTCATAGTGAACAGTGCAAGTACCAAAATTAGGTTATTTTTTTATTGAATTATTTTTTGTGCAACAAGGTAGTAAGTTTTGGATATCACTTGTCGATTTGTTCAATTCAATGTAAGTACATCTTATGATTAAACTTATGGACATCGTATTATTGATGAGTTTTTTTAAATAAAAAAATGGTTTGATTGGCATAGTTACAAATTTGTATTCTAGGCTAGTTTAAAACTAAATAAATACTGACTAGTAGCTCTGTAGATAAGCTGTAGATATCACGAACTCGGATCCTCATGTTCTCGTCCGCCGTTTTAAATAAATACTGACTAGTGGCTGTGTAGGTAAGCTGTAGACATCACGAACTCGGGTCCTCATGTTCTCGTCCGCCGTTTTAAATAAATACTGACTAGTGGCTCTGTAGGTAAGCTGTACACATCACGAACTCGGATCCTCATGTTCTCGTCCGCCGTTTTAAATAAATACTAACTAGTGGCTCTGTAGGTAAGCTGTAGACATCACGAACTCGGGTCCTCATGTTCTCGTCCGCCGTTTTAAATAAATACTAACTAGTGGCTCTGTAGGTAAGCTGTAGACATCACGAACTCGGATCCTCATGTTCTCGTCCGCCGTTTTATATAAATACTGACTAGTGGCTCTGTAGGTAAGCTGTAGACATCACGAACTCGGATCCTCATGTTCTCGTCCGCCGTTTTAAATAAATACTGACTAGTGGCTCTGTAGGTAAGCTGAAGACATCACGAACTCGGGTCCTCATGTTCTCGTCCGCCGTTTTAAATATATACTGACTAGTGGCTCTGTAGGTAAGCTGTACACATCACGAACTCGGATCCTCGTGTTCTCGTCCGCCGTTTTAAATAAATACTGACTAGTGGCTCTGTAAGTAAGCTGTAGACATCACGAACTCGGATCCTCATGTTCTCGTCCGCCGTTTTAAATAAATACTGACTAGTGGCTCTGTAGGTAAGCTGTAGACATCACGAACTCAGATCCTCATGTTCTCGTCCGCCGTTTTATATAAATACTGACTAGTGGCTCTGTAGGTAAGCTGTAGACATCACGAACTCGGATCCTCATGTTCTCGTCCGCCG
Organism: Cydia strobilella; assembly: GCF_947568885.1. Classification (NCBI taxonomy): domain Eukaryota; kingdom Metazoa; phylum Arthropoda; class Insecta; order Lepidoptera; family Tortricidae; genus Cydia; species Cydia strobilella. The sequence continues at coordinate 23,393,009 of NC_086068.1, forward strand.
TTTTATATAAATACTGACTAGTGGCTCTGTAGGTAAGCTGTAGACATCACGAACTCGGATCCTCATGTTCTCGTCGGCCGTTTTAAATAAATACTGATTAGTGGCTCTCTGTAGGTAAGCAGTAGACATCACGAACTCGGATTCTCATGTTCTCGTCCGCCGTTTTAAAGAAAAACCCAAATACTGAATCAACAAAAAAAACCATTTGGAAATGTCGAACCTGTTAACAAAATTTCACAAAGTTGAGAAATACGACTTGGGACAACAACAACAGCCGGACGAAAGTATTTTTGTCAAGCTGAAACTGAGACGCTTCGCTTCGCTTGGTCAATAAAGTAATTTTCTCAAACATGCGCGGAAATATTGTCTTTACGTTCGTGATAATAGTCTGCGAAACATCATGTTGTAGTTTAATAAAACGCGCCGGCTATGGATTTTCACACAACCTTGGCGCCATAGTACCATCTACAATTCTATTTACACGGCCGATTATAAGACTATTATTGATTTTCTGGCAGTTTAGGTAGTCAAATAATTTAATTTCAGTACCATTTCGTACCTTGTCACAGTTACAATCAATATGAAAGTCGCTAGGGACCTCATACTATTGTCACTGTGATAAGGTACGAAGTGATACTGAAATTAAATTCCTTGACCGTACACTACATGCCTTTGTACCAAAGAAACTAGTGTGCTGAAGTACTGCTTGTAAACATAATAACAAATTAATATCACGTCAACACTGTAGTTAAAACGCTCTGCGCGAGTCATGCGTGCGCGCAGAGGTCACTTGAGTTCCAAACAGCGTGCGAAGCGGATCGCTCGGCGGTTACGGTCGCGCGCATGAATCTCGGAATAGCTTTATTAAACTAGTATAGATATAAATCTAGAGTAATGCCAAAGGATCCGCCCAGATTGAGCAGGCTCGGAGTGCTGGCGCCAGCGGCGCTGGCGGCTTGCATGGACGCCTCGGTGTTGGCCGTGCCGGCGGCTGGAGCTATCGTCTCCACAGTGCTCAAGGAGCTTAGCAAAGCTTTCATGCTTAAAAAGTAAGTTGGTTTTTTAATTTTTAATGTAAACTATTTTAGTGTACATATTTGTTATATAAATATTATATTAATATCAGAATCAGAAAAAGTACCTATACCGGCTATACCTACGAACTTTGTCCAACTCGTATTCTTAACATTAGACAAATGTTACCATATGTTCTGTTAGATATACCTAGGATCCATGGGTATATCTAATAGTAATCTACTCCTAATTGGTTGTGCATTCTACACATAAATAGTTTATAGGTATTATAAAAGAATTTCTTACGTGGATAAACACGTAATAAGTACCTATATAATGATGTACTTATATATAATAATATCTCTGTATTTAACTGATAACTAATGTTATCATGCTGCCTGGCGAATACACTTGTTAGATTAAGTATTTAAGTGTCCGGAATGTGTCTGTTCTCTATAATTATATACTTGTACACATTTGTTGTTAACAAACTAATAATGTAAGCTATAAATTATTGTAAGTAGTTTCAAATCGATAAGTAAAAATAGCCTTACCGATTTGAAACTTTGCAAGTACCCGTCCATATACACATAACAATTACATATATATAATGCAGGCGACAATAAAATAACAGGACTCATCGCGCTTATCTGATGACGGAGCCTAAAGATGGATAGTGGAACTCTTTGGTTATTATGATATCAATTATCAGAATAATCTATGGCACATGGAACTTATTCTTCTGACGGAAATGGCTTGCCAGACTATATACAATGTACGTACTGGAGTTCCTGATAATAACTATTGAACAACATTTTGTTTTATTGATTTTTAGTGCTCTTCAATTAAGCTCTTACACTTGTTTGTTTGCGGACCTGCGAACAATCTTTCCTAATAAGATATGGGTTCAAGTATCATAATTCATTGATCTTTAAAACAATCATAATCGTCAACGTCCGTAAATGGTGAAAAATTTAAGAATATGATTAGTTTTGTCGAGAGTCCAATTCTTATACTTACCGTGGGGCTTAGTCAATTTGTGTAAAAAATATCCTATAATATTTATTTATTTATACTTGCTGCCCTCAGCTAGACTAAATAGTACCTAGGTGTTTATTAAAAAAAAGTTAAAAAAGAAGTGCATTCCCGTTGCCAGGGAGGTTTTGAGATTATACTGAACAGCTTGTACTATGGGACTAACCCCGAAATCATGAAAAAAAATTGTCTGTTTCATATATTTTGGCTGGTCCTTTTTCTATGGGAAGGTTAATTTTCTTTTCGCGATTTCGTAGTTGGTCCCATAATATAAAATGCTCAGTATAATCTCAAAACTTCCCTGGCAACGGGTATGCACTTATTTTTTTGCCAACCTGTATAATAGGACCATTGTTTTGGAATAGAGCCGAGAATAGTCTTATAAAAATAGTAAAAAAACGGAAGTATACAATGATCAGTTCCTAATAGGGCAGAGGTGGGCAGCGCCGAAAACATCTCGAGCATTGAGACCGAGGCCGCTGCCGTCACGGTCACGGAGTCTCCCACTTCCACTGCCATCACTCGATATTAAAAACAAATTATCGTTTTTATCGCGTAAAGAAAACTATTTCTCGTCTAAATAATTTGTTTATCGAGTATAATCGTCTCCAGTACCAACTTAGTCATCCTAATTTCTCCGAATAAAGGATGACTCACGTTAGACCGGGCCGTGACCGGGCCGGAGCTTCCGGCGCTTACTTTTCTGTGACATGACAGGTGATCACGTGATGCTTCCCATAGAAAACGAAGCGCCGGAAGCTCTGGCCCGGTCACGGCCCGGTCTTACGTGAGTCATCCTTTAGGATAACAAACAATTCATTCAGTCATTAACAGAAATAAGTTAATAGTACATTACTATAGAGGCTGGGAAGTAAGGGGTTGCCGGCCGAACGTAGGTGTGGCCGGATAGTTATGAGACCGACAACCCCTTTTCACGCCGATGTATGTATGTATAGTGCTTTTCTCAAACATGCAATGAAATAAAGAAATGTCCACGAAATCAAGGTTTTATTTCTTAAGAAACTAATAAAAGTAAACTAGGCACAAAATATAACTACCACCTATACCTATCTTTATCACACGTATACATGTCGTATATTTTACACATGTAGTTTATCAATTTATTACACAAATTTTCAAGATATATTTATGTACTCGTATCTTTGATTTTTTCGCCTTGCATCCGTCTGGCTGTAGTTTTATCCACATAACTAAGTTTACATAGTTTTTTATGTTAATATTATGTTGCCTTAAACATGGAGTATAATTAACAGGTAGTCATTTAATATTTTCGTCGGAACTTATATTAAATAACGGCTTATTATTTTCGCGGCGACAGAAAAATTAAAGAGCAGCAAACTATTTGCAACTAAAATAATAACTTGTCAGCGATTAAATATTTTGGCAATCATTTATATTAAATGAGCTTTTAAACTAAGGATATTTTAAAATTCAAATAATGGCAGCTACTTTAAGGTAGCAGAAATAATAAACAAGATTACTGAAATCATAGGCGAGGTACTATAAATAATGACTTGGCGACTAATATTAGCAGAAGGATAACAAACTTTATATTAGTGGCAACTACAGGTCTCCATCTAAAAAAGCAATTTGGGCTTTGATTTGCTGGCAGCTTAAATATTAAAATGGGTGTTATATAAAAGTAATGGGGAGTTATTTTTTTAGTTTTCGAAACCATAATGTAATGAAAACGGCGACAAGCGCGTTCGTTTGAAGTGGAGTGCGGGGCGCGTATTTACAAAAGCTAAACTATTTCAATTTGAATTACCGATTCCTAGCCACGGTTGGCAAATGTTTTGTAACTGTCTACAAAATGGGAATCTAAAATTACACTAAATCAGTAGGTAGGTTAGGTTCGTTAGGTAGCTTTAAATGCCCGAAGGGCAAACCGCCCAGAAATAGGAGCCCCGCGAAGCGGGGCTCCGTCTAGTTAGCTGGCCACTAAATAAAACTATAGACCAAAATTATTATTTATACATGCAATTTTCAGCTTTGATTAAAGCTCTTAAAGTGTAGCACAAAGTATTTTTTTATGACCTTGATTTATTTTATATGCAATCTCCATTGAACAATTAGAGTAGGCCATTTTCAACTTTTTATCCGCTGTCATGTTTCCGCTTAATTAGTTAATTCAGTCGCCAAAACAATAACTCGATGCTAGTTTATATTGAAACAAATCCGAAAATTGATTACTTAGCTGCTACTTTTTACTTTATACTAGTCTCCGCAATTCGGGGATACCACTCAAGGCATATATCTACACACCAGGCCGGATGGTAAACTGTTCAACATCTCACTCCTAAAATCCAAAAAATACCGCGAGGATTTGTATGTTGACAGTTTGCTATTTGCTGACGACGCCGCCTTCGTTGCTACGTCACCGGGGGAGCTTCAGAGTATGGTACACAAATTTAATGCGGCTTGCAAACTCTTTTCTATGTCGATTAATGTCAAGAAGACAGTCGTAATGGCTCAAGGCATAAATCAAGACCCAACAATACAGTTGGATGATTTGCCTTTGGAAGTTGTTGAAAAGTTCTGGTACCTTGGATCAACCGTAACCAATAATCTCTCGCTGGAAGCAGAGATTAATATTCGTATTGGCAAGGCATCCACGATGTTCGGAAAGCTCAGTACAAGAGTATGGGACAATAAACATCTAACCATAAACACGAAGATGATTGTTTATCAGACATGTATTTTGTCCATACTCTTGTACGGTGCTGAGACTTGGACATCGTATGCCAAACAGGAACGGAGGTTGAACAGCTTCCATATGCGCTGCCTTCGACGTATTTTAAATATCTCGTGGAAGGATCGAGTCACAAACGAGAGGGTACTTAGCATCGCACGTCTACCCAGTATCACAGCAGTCTTAAAACAGAGACGTTTACGGTGGTTGGGGCACGTGCACAGGATGGAGCCCTCTCGTTTGCCACGTCAGACTCTCCTGAGCGAAATAGCGCACGCGAAACGACCGGTTGGGCGACCAATGCTTTATAAGGATTGCGCAAAGCGAGATATGTTGTCCTTCCGGATCGATCCCACCGACTGGGAAAGGGAGGCTGATGACCGCGACCACTGGAGGAAAACCCTGGGCAAGGGAGCAGCTGCACACGATGAAGCATGGCTTGACCTCCTTCACACTAGGCGAGAACTAAGACACCAGCGCGCTGATTTCCCACCTTCATCACCGGGCACAACATTCTCTTGCCCGCTATGCGGTCGCGGCTGCCGCTCTCGCATTGGACTTACTAGTCATTTACGTAAGTGCCGCAGTGTTATTATTATTATTATTTGGGGCGTTGTGGGCCTTTGAGTGTCACGTCGACCAAACAGTGATCTATTGTGACGGCCCTTTAAAGCTCATTACTAATGCCCGTTGAATCCAGAAAATTCCAGATTCTTTGGGCCGTAATGTTCTGTACCTCATAGGGTTGCAGTACGTGCCGCCCTAAGTAGGTACTTCTTTTTGACATTAGTGGTCCACAGGAACAGAGAATGTGCATTGCAGTCTCCTCTGACTCCTGGCAGAACCTGCATGTCGGATCTTGTATCTTTCCTATTTGAAACATGTGTTTGTTCAACTTGCAGTGTCCAGTCAGTATTCTAGTCACCGCGCAGGTTTTGTGTCTTTTGAGCCCTAGAAGCTCCTTAGCAACTTTGCTGTTGAATCCTTTAATTAGAGCTTTCGAGTGTTTTTGTCCTTTGACGAACTTCCACCAATCGATTGCTCTCGTTTTTTCTAAGTTGCTGAGCAGAGAATATGCATCCCGTTTTGTGGTTCCACAGAACGGTTCTGGGCCGACCAGGGTTGTGTCTGCGCCCTTTCTAGCAAGTTCGTCCGCTTCTTCATTTCCGTTAATGTCGGAGTGCCCTGGTACCCATCTAAGTATGACTTTGTTGGAGTTAGCCAGTGCATTTAGGTTGTTTTTACAGTTCTGGACTAGTTTTGAGTTTGACTCAAGTGAATCTAGTGCCAGCAGAGCAGCCTGGCTGTCTGAGTTGATGTAGATATGTTGGTGTCTTAGGTTTTTATCCAGGTTGATCTCCGCACATTTGTTGATGGCGAAGACTTCTGCCTGGAAGATTGAGGCCTGTGTGCCCATGCTGACGCTAGCTCTGAGCTTAGGTCTTTCACCATAGATCCCACATCCTACATCATTGCCTTTCTTGGAACCATCTGTGTACCAAATATGGCTTCCCTCCTCAAAGTACATTTGGCCGTTGGTCCATTTGTCTCTAGGAGGTATTTCTACTGAGAACAGTTTGATAAATTGACATTCTGTGTGCGTGTCATCAGTGGGCATGCTAAGGGTTTTATTTGCAAAAACCCAGGCCTTCAGCTTGGTTAGTGCTTGAGAGCGCCATTTTGGCCTGTTTAGCGTGCATATTCTGTAGACGCACTGCTTGGCCTCCTTTTGCACCTGCAAGTGGAGTGGTAAAATGTCCAGCAGTGCATCGAGGGCCGCCCCCGGTGTCGAGGAGAAGGCGCCTGTTACTGTTAAACAAGCCATGCGTTGCAGGCTGTTTAGAGTATCTATTGCCGTCTTTTGGCTGGTTTTGTTACACCAGACTGCGGAGGCGTAGGTTATAATGGGCCTCACTACCGCTGTGTATAACCACATAGCAATTTTGGGTCTTATACCCCATCTTGCTCCTGCCATTCGACAGCATGACCACATGGCCATTTTCGCTTTTTGTATAATTTTCCTCAGGTGAGCGTTCCAAGTTAACTTTTGGTCGAAAGTGACCCCTAGATACTTGACCTCTTCTGAGAACGGTATTATTTGTCCATTAAGTCTTGGTTCTGTAAGCTTTTCAAGCTTCCGTTTTCTTGTAAATGGTACTATTACCGTCTTACTCGGATTAATGGACAGGTCATTTTCTCTACACCATTTGAATATTGTGTTTAGAGCTCCTTGCATTAGGTTGGATATAGTGTGGAGGCAAGGGCCTTTGACAATGACTACAAGGTCGTCGGCATATCCTTGTGTGTCATAGTCTTGGCCTGACATAATTGCAAGAAGTTGGTCCACTGCTAGGGTCCATAATAGTGGGGATAGAACGCCTCCTTGTGGGCACCCTTTTGTGGTATAAAATTCATGCTCTATAGTATTGAGGGTCAGAGTGGCTACTCTGTTCGAGAGCATGCTATGTACCCATCTGGTGGTGGTTTCGTCTACTCCCTTTGATTTCATACCATTAAGTATGGTCTCTGTGGGCGTATTATCGAAAGCACCCTCGACGTCAAGGAACGCACATAGAGCGGTTTGCTTTTCCTCTAGGGTTTTCTGCACCTTGTCAACCAGGTCGAGTAGGGCAGTCTCCGTAGATTTCCCCTTTTGGTAAGCATGTTGGTTTACACTTAGTGGTCTATCCACCAGATATTTCGCTCTAATGTGCTGATCAATGATTCTTTCCATCGTTTTGAGTAGGAACGATGTTAGACTAATAGGTCTGAAGGATTTAGGTTGTGAATAGTCCTTTTTCCCTGCTTTCGGTATGAAGCGTACCTTGACCCTAGTCCATTGATCTGGTATAATTCCCCACGCAAAACTTGCTCGGAATATTCTGGCCAGATGCGGGAGGAGGAGGTCCTGTCCTTGCTGTAAAAGTGCTGGAAACACTCCGTCTTCTCCTGCCGATTTAAATGGTTTAAATTTTTCCAATGCCCATTTAATTTTGTTTGGTCTAAAGATATTAGTTGCCAAATTCCAGTCGATATTGCGTGCCCTGTGGATTTGATTATTCCTTTGGGCGCATAACTGTGTGTTACTGGTTGTGTACGAACCGGGGAAGTGGGTGCCTCTGAGCAAGTCTAGAGTTTCCTCTTCTGTGCTCGTAAAAGTGCCATCTGGTCTTTTAAGAAGGCCGAGATAGTTGGTCGGTGTCTTGGAAAGTATTTTGTGAATTCGCGCTCCTTTGTGAGTTTGGGCAATCTCTTCACAGAACCTTCTCCATGACCTCCTTTTTGCCTTCCTGATTTGTTTATTATATTCAGTCAACGCTCTACCATACCTTTCCCACTCATTCGGCGTGGTCGAGTGATTGAATATGCGACGTGTAGACCTACGGAGGTTTTCTAGCCTTTTGTTCCACCACGTCGTTGTGTTAGTAGTTTTTGCCTCTTTCAAAGGACAGCTTTGTTCGTAGGCCCTAAGTATGCCTTCAGATAATAGATTAACTGTCAGGTTGAGAGAGTCTGGTGTTTTGACATATTTTGGTACATCCTTTAGACGATTTTCCAGGTCAGCCTTATAGGCTTCCCATGACGTTTCTTTTGGATTTCTACGCGTTAGTGGTTCCCTATCTAGAGAGTCCTTAACACTGAACAAAATATGTCTGTGGTCCGACATTGAATTTTCGCTGCTGACACGCCAGTTGGCTAGGCAGCTTGCCGCCTTTTCAGTAGCGAAGGTTATATCTAATACTTCTTGCCTAGCTCTAGTTACGAAGGTGGGCGTGTTGCCCTTATTCAACAAGTGCAGACAATTGGTAAAGATAAATTGGGATAGTAACTCACCCCTTTTGTTGATTCCAGTGCTCCCCCAGATGGTGTGGTGGGCGTTGGCATCACAACCCACAATAAGTTCCGCCTTTTGTGCCTGAGCGTACTCTAGCACTTTAGTCAGTTCTTCTGTGGGGTCTTGCTTCTCTCCGGGCAGGTAGGCGGAGCAGACTATTACCTTCAGTGCTCCTCTCCCTTTGAGATCGACGTAGGCAGCTACTATATCTTCACTGCATAGCTCTGTAACAGGCAAGAGGTTAATATTTTTGTTAAATACGATGCAGGCTCTCGGTTTAGCTCCTTTTTCGTAGATTAGTACCTTTCCTGCTCTGTTGAGTCCTGTTGCCATGGACTTGGTGTTTATCCATGGTTCTTGTATGAGGGCGATGTCCAGGCCATTTTCGCCAAAAAGCTTCTCTACGACCGCTGTGGCCGCTATGGCGTGGTGGAGATTGGCCTGAAGGAACATCACCCCCCTACCCCTGGTAGCGTCTTTTTTATTTGCCACGGCGGTGGGCACTGCCGTGCCCTTGGTGGCCTCCTCCGTTCCCTCTACCCCTTGGGCGGTTTTTGCCCCTGTAGCCTCCCCTGTTGGCGAGAAACCGCTGCAACCCCGGAGGTCCTGGAGTGGGATTGGAAGTGGAAGGAGCCGCACGCTTTGGACCTGAAGGCACCTTTCGGGCGGGTGTTTGGGTTAGGGTGGTGGGAGGGGCAGGGTTTGCAGGCTGCGGTGTTGGGTTTTGGGTGGGTTGCGTTTCGGGCTGTTGGGTCTTAGGTTGGCCCTTTAGCCGAAACTGGACCTCCCGGAAACCTAGGTTTGCCTTTAGGTCCTTTTTTTTAAGATTCTCCACCGACACGTCGTCCAGAGACAGGGTTACCAAAACCCCACCCTTCTCGACTTTGGTGTGGAGAGTCTTCCATAACTCTGTGTGCAGCCCCTGGTTCTGCGCATAGAGTAGAGATAGCGACTGCTTGACCATGGAGTCGTCTATCTCAGGAATGAACACCATCCCTATATTAGGCTTAGGAAGCTCATTTTCAGGGATGACCCCGAGGTTGGCTTCCGGCCATGGTTTTAGGGTTGGTGTTACTTCCTCAAGCCAGGCTTTGGATCTTTGGTCACTGCATGTAATGAGTAACCAACCTGGCTTGTATGCATAACCCTTGAACTTTGGTCCCTCATCCATCTCCAGATTCGCAATCTTTTGCAAGATGGTATTGCATAGGGACCCCAACTGCGCGACGTTCATCGGCTTGGAGTCCTTGATTCCGACCCGGACCTGGCTAAGGACCTCGTTAAAGGGTTGTAGAGGTTGGGGTTGGGTTGGGGGGCTCTCACTCACCTTTGGGTTCTTGCTGGCGTTCCCCTGCGGTGATTTTTCCTCCGAGCGCGGCCGTTTGGCCGATTTCGGCTCGGGTTTGGAGTGTGAGGACCCGAACTTGTATCCCAACTTTTTAAGTTCCGCGAAGCTCTTTGCGGACAGTCGTAGCGCCTCCTCGTGCGCAACTCCTAGTCCTCTAAGAGCTTTGTAGCGGCCCTTCGCAGAGCCCGTCAATTTCTTGACGGACTTACGTGTGTCAGGGTTGGGAGCCTCCGTTGGGATGTTTGGGCAATGAATATCGCTCCTTTCATCCGTGTCGACGCTCTCCACTCCCTCCATGGCTTGCTCTGATGTTTGGGCAGAGTTTTCCGCACCTACCATCAGGGGCATTAGTTCCTGGCATAGGTCTTCCAGGGTACCTTCAGTTTTATTATTAACGTTCTCCATACAAATCCCACGAGAAGCTAGGGAAAAATGTGGTCGGTTCCAGCAGAGCCCCGCTTGCCGGAACAAGGCAAAATACTCCTCGAGGTTGCCCGGTATCGAGGGTCATCGTTAGCGGCTGAGCTTCCCCTCAGCCACGCATCTCTCGGCACGATTGTTCCACCTTAGATTGGGGATTTTTTAAAGAGGTTGTCTCCTCTTGGAGTGGAGTAGGAGAAGTGGTGTGAAAGGAAGCCTGGGGTTTGCATTCCGGGTCCCAAATGTGCGGAGGATCGTTCCGCACATTCAGGCTCCGGACTGCAAACCCCAGGAGAAGGGAAGGTAAGACGGGAATAACAGACGGGAAATGACGTTTTGGAGCATGGGATTACAGACAGGAATTCTAGGGTAAGGAAAGGAACACCTGGCGGGTGGGGATGCCACATCACTTGGCGTGGCCCACACCAGGCGGGGCCCTCATACTTGGCTACTAGTGATCCGGGGTATGTTGGTAAATGTAGCGACGCCCGTTACGACCACTAGCATTGCCCGGGGGAGACGACCCACCCACAAGTGTAACCCTGGGTGAGCTCGGCCCTGATCCGCGGCGGCAGATACAGGGCCGACGGGGACGTGTATGACGGACTTGAGGTGTAGGCCAATAGCTCAGCGTCGCATACCTGAGCGTACCTACCCCTCCTCCCCCCCGCCGCAGTGTTAGGGACGTTGTTTAAACCATCATTTAATTGATGTTGAAGGCCAATGATGATGAGTCTCCGCAATTAGTCGCCCACTTATTATTTTTGCTACCCCCTTTAATTTTTTATAAATCCCTAAATCAGATTAATTTGTCGCCGCGTTAAATACATGCGTTAAATAAATAACACAATCAACAACGCACAATAAATCCAATAAAATAGAATTACAGAATGAAAAATGTTCAACTTTACCTCCATAACGATTAGAAAAATACCTACGCGTGTTTGAGTAGACATTTTTACCGCAAATATTTAAATGAAATGTTTTAAATCTTTATATGTAACAGTTAAATTTGCAATTCAATATTATTGGAATTTGTTAATAATGTTTTATTTATATTTTTTTTGTAAGTTTTATACAAATATAACTGCAAAATATATCAAATATCGTTTATTGTTTTTTTTAATAGGCAGATACATACATACATACATATAATCACGCCTATTTCCCGGAGGGGTAGGCAGAGACCACGGATTTCCACTTGCTACGATCCTAACATACCTCTTTCGCTTCCTTCACTTTCATAACATTCCTCATACACGTTCGCCGGTTTAGGGTGCTCTTGACCTGGCCTTTCTTCAGGATTTCCCCGATCTGATCAGAGAAAGTCCGCCGAGGTCTGCCCCTTCCAACTCCCGTTTCTACCTCTCCCTTATATACTCTCTTTGTTAGCCTCCTTTCACTCATTCTTTCCACGTGTCCAAACCATCTCAACATACCTTTCTCAATTTTTGTCACTACATCTTCGCTCAGTCCACACTTTTCCCTTATCACACTGTTCCTAATTCTATCTTGTAATCTCACCCCACATACACTTCTCAACGCTCTCATTTCCACTGCATTGACTTGGCTTTGATGCCTCTTCTGCCATACCCAACTTTCGCTACCATACATAAGTGTAGTACCATACATAAGTGTGTGTAATAGGCAGATGGTCATTCAAATTCAAAAAAGCAAATAATGGTTATAGTTTTTTATGGCTTAATGCCAGATTGCTGTGTCACAAATATATGTGAAATGGAAATTAAAATAAATTGGCCAACCCCGCAGTCATAACTGCGGTAGCAAGTGTCCCGTGCGTAGGTAATCCATCTAATATCGTACGCATCGTTGACGGATTAAATTTTAGGCATATCTCAAACACTATGAAATGCAGGGCCTTATTAGCTATAAAGCTTTATAATACAACCGGATTAAATCTCACCTCGAAATCCTTCCAAAGATATGAAATTTGGTATGTATGTTAATTAAAGGTCTCTTTTTCATGTCCACACTATTTGACATTTGGGGACCTCGAGGAATCGCAGCCATCTTGGAAAATGTGTACCATCCTGGAGAAATTTGCGTTTTACTCTAAATATACGTTCTCTATGATTATATAGTGTAAGGCAACATTAAAGCTTATTAAATTCTACACAAATAAGTCCTAAATAACTTTGCGGAAAAAATACATATTGTTATAGAAAATAATTGCTGAATCCAGATTTAGCGCTTATACCCTTTCAGGGGATATTCTCTTAATATGAAACTTGGAGGAATATGAATTCCACTTTTGTCTATACATTTGTACACGTTCTACTCCAATATCAACATTTTACTCGACTGCGACTTAAACAGAAAGTAGGGTTATGGGTTTAAATACTGGAAATCAGTACACCCTGTAGCTCAGGATACTGGACGGATTTTTTAAAACGACATATTGGTAGTTTCCTCTTGCCCTTCACAACCTGTTTACACCTGTTTTATTAAAGAAGAATCATTACAGCTGCCTTGAGAGGACGCCGAATAGTAAATCATATTATCATATCATATTTTTACTTCTAGCGCCTAAACTATTGAGTGGATTTCAATAAAATAGACATCAAAAACTGTAATTGATGTCATATATTAAAGAAAAAGTGACGAAGCCCTCCAGTGGTGAAGGCCGGATTCGAACCGGCGTCTTTAGCTATCGCGGCTAACGCCATGAACCCCTAGGCCACCCCGCCACGGCGGTGCCCGTCCGAATTTCTCGACTATATAAAACCAAGCCAACCAAGACCAAGACCAAGCTGGTCAAAGACGCCTAGTCTTACTAAGAAGTAAGACTAGGCGTCTTTGACCAGCTCTAAGGAAAATAGACATCAGTTAGTGTTGTACATTTAAGCTTTGAGGCGTAAACTACAAGACTTGAGTCGCGACTGCTGAGCCTTGAAGCCTCGAACCTTAAAGCCTCGGAACCTTAACGACTCGAACTAAGAGTTCGTGTTGCTGCTTACGAGCAAAGAAACCTCGAGTCTTTTGGCCTCAAACTTTAAAGCCTCCTAAGCTTTGAAGGTTTGTAAGGTTTTAAGCAGTAAAGGTTTGGAGCAAAAAGTAAAAGCTTTTAACAAATAAGATCAACCTATGCTATAGGGTATAGGGTACCCTACCCTATAGGGTAGGGTGAAATTTAATACGTTTTTGTGAAATAGGGAAAAACAGAAAAAGATAATTATGACTTATCGCGTTTTTAGAGTTCCGTATGTCAACTATTAGGAACCCTTATAGTTTCGCCATGTCTGTCCGTTCGTCTGTCTGTTAGTCCGCGGGTTGGCTCAGTGACTAGTACTAGAAAGTTAAAACTTGGATTGAATAGGTATGTGTTGTGAAATGTGAACACGCTGACAAAGAGTGCTCGAGCAAAAACAAAAAAAAAATCTTTAAGTAATCACCCAGTCTTAACTAAGTAATAAATATTTTTTTAAATACTTTTATTTTTATTTCTTATGACTCACTCATATAGGACGGAACGGAACGGGAAAATTTTGAAATATAGTTTCATAGAAAATGTATCTGGATGTACATACGCAACGGAATCACGGTTCTAAATGGTCCAACCTGTATACGTTGCAGGCAGTAAATGCGTTAACTGATGTTAAGGCGGTTCCCTGAGCCAAAAGGCGAAAAATCTCCTTATATGATCATGTTTTTCTAAGAGGCGTTGATATTCGTAGACGTGGAAAAAATATATGTAGTTCTTGACTATATTATCTTTAACAACATAGCTTCCGATACACGAGTTATGACACTTCGCTCGATACAATTAATTCCCAAAGTAACCTCTAACTCGGACTTTTAATCGTACTTTACTCGGTTATTTATTATGTGATACTATAAACAAAAAAAGAAGAAAAAACAATCTTAACTTAAATAGTAACTTCATAGCTTTCGAATTTCGATATTGTAACGTTTTTAAAATAAATAAAAATCGACCAAATTCGATCAAAATTGACACTTGGCGCGTATGATCTTTCCCGTTCTTTCTTGCGAAATGTGACAGTGACAGCGGCAAACCGATGGAACGGCCTTAAGTTACTCTTCCGATTTAGGTATATTATAATATTCGAAAATTCTCTACACAAAAATAATTTCTGCAAAGAGAGCTCAACGTATGAGCTCTAAGCTTGACACAAGCTTTTAAGGTTCGGGGGCTTGAGCTTAAGTTAAAAAGCTAGAGTTCCCTATGAGGCCCGAGTCTTAAAGACTTCATTTTGACAAGTGATAAAAAATTTGAGTCGTTAAGGTTCTAAACCGCTTTGTGAGCAAACCTTTAACGCTCTAGCTTTCAAAGCTTGAGCCTTAAAGGTTCGCGAGTCGTTAAGGTTCAAAAGTCTTAAAGACTAGTCTTTTAACAACACTAACATCAGTAGATCCATAATTGGTACACGAGTGCTATGCAATACAAATTTACTAAAATAAATGGAGGAAAAATGTGTAAAACTTAAAATTGTGACTATAAAAACAGTTTTTAGGTCTTAAATGGGGTTTAAACAATAGTGACAGTAATGAAATTTGACACCTACAATTTCAGGGATCCCTGTTTACGTGTCATAAAATTGGAGCTTCGGGGACCACGGGGATCAAACGCCATCTTGAAAAGTATAAGTCTTTTTTGGTTTTTCTGTTTTTCTCGGAATATCTGGGTTTAATGTGAATACTGTGTATAGCGAAACAAAAGCTTATTAATTTTCTACACAAAAAAGGTATAAAACACCATGTCCCTAAAACGGAGCTTTCTTCTAGAAATATGGCTCAGAAGTCAAAAGGTTATACTTAATCATCTCCTACTAAAGGGTCAGAAAAAAATACTTGTAATTTTTTTTTACCAATTTTTGGAACACAAAAACATTATCTACCCAACCACGAAAAAAAAATGTGTGGAAACTTGTAAGCTTCCCTTGTCACTTGTAAGCCCTATTTATAGAAAAAGGCTTCGTTTTTGGGACATGGTGTTTTATACCTTTTTTGTGTGGAATTTAATAAGCTTTCGTTTCGCCATACACAGTATTCACATTAAACCCAGATATTCCAAGAAAAAAAGAAAAACCAAAAAAGACTTATACTTTTCAAGATGGCGTTTGATCCCCGTGGTCTCCGAAGCTCCAATTTTATGACACGCAAACAGGGATCCCTGAAAATGTAGGTGTCAAATTTCATTACTGTCGCTATTGTTTAAACCCCATTTAAGACCTAAAATCTGTTTTTATAGTCACATTTTTAAGTTTTACACATTTTTCCTCATTTGTATTGCATAGCACTCGTGTACCAATTATGGATCTACTGATGTCTATTTTATTGAAATCCACTCAATAGTTTAGGCGCTAGAAGTAAAAATATGATTTACTATTCGGCGTCCTCTCAAGGCAGCTGTATTGATTGTTCTTTAATAAAACAGGTGTAAACAGGTTGTGAAGGGCAAGAGGAATCTACCAATATGTCGTTTTAAAAAATCCGTCCAGTATCCTGAGCTACAGGGTGTACTGATTTTCAGTATTTAAACCCATAACCCTACTTTCTGTTTAAGTCGCAGTCGAGTAAAATGTTGATATTGGAGTAGAACGTGTATAAATGTATAGACAAAAGTGGAATTCATATTCCTCCAAGTGTCATATTAAGAGAATATCCCCTGAAAGGGTATAAATAAGCGCTAAATCTGGATTCAGCTATTATTTTCTATAACAAGATGTATTTTTTCCGCAAAGTTATCTAGGACTTTTTTGTGTAGAATTTAATAAGCTTTAATGTTGCCTTACACCATATTTTCATAAAGAACGTATATTTAGAGTAAAACGCAAATTTCTCCAGGACGGTACACATTTTCCAAGATGGCTGCGATTCCTCGAGGTCCCCAAATGTGAAATAGTGTGGACATGAAAAAGAGACCTTTAATTAACATACATACCAAATTTCATAACTTTGGAAGGATTTCGAGGTGAGACTTAATCCGATTGTACTATTAATCATTTGTGAAAGGTATTTCGATCAGGTTTTAAGACGATAGTGGACGACTGGGTAATTACGACGTATTGGGTTTACACGGTTGGGTTGGGTTGGGTTGGGTGGTAGTTATAGCTCTAGTAATAGAGCTATTAAGGTAAATACAAAAAAATCCTCTAATCAAGCGATACCAATACAGTGAAAGCATTATTTTAGACACCTATGATTATGACTTCCCACTGCCGTTTACTCCTATAATCACTACACCTTATAAAACAAAGTCCCCCCGCGTCTGTCTGTTTGTGTGTATATACTTATGTTCGCGATAAACTCAAATACTACTGAACGGATTTTCATGCGGTTTTCACCTATCAATAGAGTGATTCTTGAGGAAGGTTTAGGTGCATAATTTGTTAAGGTTTAGTGCAAAGCCGGGGTGGGTCGCTATAGTCCCTTAGTTACCTTGGATTGTTATCCAGTGTTGCTTTGCTAATGGGCTTTGTAGACTGGTTGCCACTTGCCTGTGATTCTTAACCCTCATTCACACCACCAACTCACATTGATAAAAATCTTGTTATTAACGGTCCATTTAGCATTTATGTAAGCATAAAGATAATATATTTACGAAACTCTCTTTACATCTTCTTCTTCTTCTTCTTTTAAAATTATGGCTTCAGCCCAGTGGGACTATTTCGCCAGTATCAAGGTATTGAGAGGTTTACAAACGACAAAAATTGTACGGTTGTACAAGACAGTGTACGGTGATTTGTTAGCTCTTGTAAATCGATAGCTAGTCTTTACAAGAAGCACGTGGACTACCGGCCGTTGACTCCAAGATGGTGGTTAAACGCGCTTCAAAATTAATTCTCCATTCACTGCACACTACCACATTAGTTTACTGTATAATAAGCTATCGATATTACACTTTAAACAATATTAATAAGCAAAAAACAAAGTAATTAATCACGATGCTAACTATCAAGATGGCGCTCGAACCGGAAGACCCTTTACATCTTCATTTACCAAACACCAAAATGACAATCAATGTAATAAACGTCAAAGTTGACAATAAACATGACAAATAACAACTTCGTACGTGAAAAACTAAATACGTCAAAAACAGTAAGTAGGTATAAAACCTCATGTTATGATAACAGCCTATGACAATTTATTAACATAGTATTTAAAACATGTAGACTGGACGCGGCTCAAAATGGAAAGTCAGTTTTCGTCACTTAGGTTCGTTTCTTACAAATACCCCTTTACCGAAATTTTTAATAAGAGGTAAGTATATGAAAGTAGCAATAAGAAAAAATACATTTTATCTAGAAGACGAAGAAGACTAGAGACATTTAGGTGCGTATATGATTTGAGTTTGCCTGTAGCCGCGAACGTAATGTGACGCTCAGATCTCTGGCAGAATACCTACCGTGAAAACTAGTTTCACCTAGTGAAAATGCGTATTCCCGAAAAGTCAAAACTAGGTTTCACCATGTACTTTTGCGACAACTAGTTTTGAAAAATCCGAGTTATAACTAGTGAAAATGCGGTTTGGAAAACTAGTTTTACTCGTGAAAATGGGTTTTCACCGGGGTGTTACATAAAATTTGTTTTAACTAGGTAAAACGCCTTTTATAATAGATGAAACTGTGTTGTACCATATTGTGCCTATAAATGACCATTCATTTGTAATATGTATAAGGTTCCTATCTGTCCATCACATAACCTTTATCCAGGTTTACTTGACAGTAATTTGACTAATCAGATAGTGAACTGTCATCGTATTTAATGCAAAGGGATATTGTGTATATTGTTTCAACGAATTAGATACTCTCTTAAATATTAAATGACTTTGTTATCTCTATACGTCTTACTAACTATGTGCTTTATTGTGTAAAAAAACAAAACGACAGTGAAGAACGGAATTCTTAATTTAAAAATTGGTTAGAAAGCCCGTTCGAAATTAAAGCTTATTTGCATTATAACAAGGTTGTATTTTGTAGATATTTTTTTCTCTCATGCGTTTAGTAATTACAAAGAAATGAAATAACCCACAAAAATAAGCAAGTTGAATTAAACTTTGTGTCAAACACATAAGTCATTAATTTCAATGACAAAGTTTTAAGTAAAGATCTTTCTCGCTAAAACGACTTGCTAATATGAAATTACCAGTCTAAGAAGCTGATCCAAGCTAGTAACTTAACCTAAGTAACCAAAGATCAGGCTGCAGTTAAAAAACTAATAAAGATAAGGTTAACCTGATAATTTTCCCGCCGTCTCCATATACTCGATTTAGTTGGTTACTGGCTGGTTAGCTGCCTGTTAGCTATAGTTTTTGCGAAAATCCCCAGGACAGAGGAGAATCTTTTTGTATGAAACCTTGCAACTTTAAATGCATTTTTTATGGAAATTCGCAGTCTAAAATGAAGTCAAAATCAGTCCATCGACTCATGTTTTTGCAAGCTTTCTAATGGTACCCCACTCGATTCTTACAAATAACATAAAAAAACAGGTTACCCCTCTCAACCCCCTAAATTACCCCCTAAAATAAGAAATAAGCGGTTTTGACTTATTTACAATATTAGTGTTGGTAATTGCTATAACTGTTTAAAATTTTAGATATCTATGTCAAACGGTCTCTGAGAAAAACGCATTTAACTGATTTGCAAGACCGAAGTGATCCCATAAGTGTTCCGTTTGTCAAAACAAAGTTTTGCACGGACCACTAAAAAAGAGGCACTTCCCGACCTAGGCCTGCAACTTTGTATGAAATTTCATTACAGACCTCTCGTCTAGCCGCGCCTGAGACGTGATACTTCCCGGCCTAATATATGAAGAACATAATATCAATATTTCATTGCATGTTTGAGAGAATTAATATTACAATAGGTACCTACTTGTTACATCTTAACAATGGGTATTTCCGCAAGTCTACATGGGTACAAATGTATGAAATTTTACTTGGTGACTAGTTAACAACTACATATTTTCTTGGGTCTTATTTATTGTCATCAGAATACCTTAACCGCGTCTTTCCTGTAACATTGCTAAGTTAAGGGAATCTAAAGCTTATTTTTATGGTGCACGGCGGACTTACAGGCGGGATACATTTTTTCACTGCTAGAGATACAAATAAGAATAGTTATTTTCCCCTCACTAGCTCGGAAAGTTGTCGTTTATCCTTCAATACAAGCGGGGAAAAACGCGTTTTATCCACTAGTGGGGAAAGTAATTTGACCTTGGATGGAGCGTGTTTAAGTAGCTTGACAGATAACAAAACGTAAAACGCTCAGGATAATGGTTCGTTCGATATTAATTATCATTAAATAAATGGTTTGAGAATCTAATAAAAATACCAAATTTAGCTTTATTTAATGATTTTAAGTCATAAACCTTAAAATTCCATAAGAAACGTTTGTTTTTTTTATAATGATGTTAAATATAATTCTGAACGCACAAGTTGAGTCGATGCAATTTCAAAACGCATCGTTGACATTTCATACATCTGAAATGTCAACATTGTCAACATTTTTTTTACTTAAAACCTTTTCTCACCGACTCGCGTAAAAATACACAACTTCCAGAGTTTTCTGTTATAATATCGTAAAGAAATGGGTGATTACAGTGATGAAGATGATCTAACGCCTGTGGATGTTGCACTTTCCTCGCTATAGTGAGGTGAAAAGCAAGCGAAAGGATTCTATAGTTGAACCACGAGCGAAGCGAGTGGTTCTAAAATAGAATCCTGAGCGTAGCGAGCGTTTCAACACACAAGAAGTAAAATACATTTGCACCCGTGTGTTACACAAAACTTTTCCCCTCACTATAGCGAGGAAAGTGCAACATCCACAGGCGTTAGATCATCTTCATCACTGGAATCACTTATTTTTGTACGATATTATAACAGAAAACACTGGAAATTCTGATTTTTACGTGAGTCGGTGAGAAGTGCTTTTAGTAAAAATTTTGTTGACAATGTTGACATTTCTGTTCTGACGTATGAAATGTCAACGATGCGTTTTGAAATTGCATCGACTCAACTTGTGCGTTCAGAATTATATTTAACATCATTATAAAAAATCTAACGTTTCTTATGGAATTTTAAGGTTTATGACTTAAAATTATTAAATAAAGCTAAATTTGGTATTTTTTATGACATTCTCAAACCATTTATTTAATGATAATTAATATCGAACGAACCATTATTATGAGCGTTTTACGTTTTGTTATCTGTTAAGCTACTTAAACATGCTCCAGTCAAGGTCAAATTACTTTCCCCACTAGTGGATAAAACGCGGTTTTCCCCGCTTGTATTAAAGGATAAACGACAACTTTCCGAGCTAGTGAGGGGAAAAATCATTATATACTTACTTATGTACCCGGGTCGTTAACTTTTATTGCACTGTACACATAAGACGTTTTTAAGGTTCCGTAGTCAAGTAGGAACCCATGTATAGTTTCGCCATGTCCGTCTGTCTAAGCCGGCTTTGCTCGGTGGTCGTTAGAGCTAGAAAGCTGCAATTTAGTGTGGATATATGGGGCATTTTCTATGAAAAGGGACCTTATTGTCGATGGCGCTTACGCCGCACAGCGTCGCGTGGCATTGTATTTATATCGGAGCATCGTTAATAATGGCGTAAGCGCCATCGACTATAAGGTCCCTTCTTATAGAAAATACCACATATGTCAATTATGCCAACATTAGGTAGTAAAAAAAAAATACCTTAAAACTTTTACTTTACCCTACACGTAGCGGGTATGTATTTTTTTTTGTTCGGGTATAGTGTGGGGTATCGTTAAATAGTTATTTCAATACGGGTCTTCAATAATATTTTTTTGATAAAGTTAATATTTTCGGAAATAATCGCTCCGAAAGAAAAAAAACATTGTGTCCCGGGAACACCCAAATATTCCGAAATATGTTTTTCCGTTTTTTATAAGCACGATTGTGTTTTTTTATACGTCCGTAATATCAAAATTACGAATAAAAACACGATGGAAGAAAATCACGAATGTGCTATTTCCGAAAACTTTAAATCCGATTGTCATTTGACCGAAAGCTTAAAGGTCCGATTTTACACTTTTCCGAAAATATTTTTTTTCAAATTCTTAAATTCCGAAAAATCATTGTCCGATCGGAAATAAAATAATTCGGTATTCAGAAAATCCGTCTTTTGTAAGGTCGGAAAAATGAAATTCGTGATATTCAAATGAAGGTTTTAGAACTGTGACCCCCAAGAAAACGAACTGTTGCCGGAAGTGGGTTAGGTTAGGTTAGAACTGCGACCACCAAGAAAACGAACTGTTGCCAGAAAAGTGGGTTAGATTAGGTTAGAACGCATTGCAGAAAGGGTCCCCTCTCTTGGCAGGGAGGAGTTCTTCTCCCCCAGGAGAATAGACGTGAGGAGACGCGGCTGTACAGAGCCGATAGAGGGGTGGTTAAGGCGCTGCAGCTATCCATCTGCGAGGCGAAGGCGAGCGCCAGAGCGGAGCTTCTCGAGACGCTAAACCGAGATCCATGGGAGAGGCCGTACAAGGCGGTCAGGGGCAAATTACGCCCCTGCCCCCCCCCCCCCCCCCCCCCTTGACGGAGAGTCTCGAGCCTCGACTGCTGGAGCTGGTTGTTTCCAACCTGTTCCCGAACAGACCGAAACACCAGGGCACCTCCCCATCAGCGCGTAGGGTATTAGGTTGCGGAAGTCGTGGTGCCTGCGGTAACGGAGGCAGAGCTTGATGCAGCCGTGCTGAGGCTAAAAGCTAAATACACGGCACCGTGCCCAGACGGGATCCCGGGACGCGTTCTCGCTCTGGCGCTGCGGGCCCTGGGGGAGAGATTCCGCGGGCTACTGGATGCCTGTCTACAGTCCGGCCGATTTCCGACCATCTGGAAAATCGGCCGGCTCATCCTCCTTAAAAAAGATGGGCGTCCCGCGGACTCTCCATCAGCCTACCGTCCGATCGTGTTGCTCGACGAGGCCGACAAGCTCTTCGAGCGTATCATCTGCTGTCGCATCATCAAGCACCTCCGGGGAGTGGGACCTGACCTGTCCGAACACCAGTTTGGATTCCGAGAGGGCAGGTCGACCGTAGATGCGGTCGCGCGCATTAAAGCCCTCTCGGATGAGGCGGTTGACCATGGTGGGGTTCTCCTGGCGGTGTCCTTGGATATCGCCAATGCCTTTAACACCCTGCCATGGTCGTGCATTAGGGAGGCGCTGAAACACCATAAAGTGCCTCCCTATTTGTGTCAAATAGTCGGGGCCTACCTTTCGGAGCGGTGTATCCGGTCCGGGGCGGCGGGCTGACAAGGTGGGAGACATCGTGCGGTGTTCCACAGGGCTCGGTCTTAGGGCCGCTCCTGTGGAACATTGGATACGACTGGGTGCTGCGGGGGGAGCCCCTCCCGGGGTCAAGTGTGACTTGCTACGCAGACGACACGCTAGTCACCTCCCGGGGGACGTACCGGGAAGCAGCACGCCTCGCCACCGTGACGGTAGCACAGGTGGTGAGACGCATAACGATGCTGGGTCTGGAGGTGGCGCTGCACAAGTCCAAGGCGCTCTGCTTTCACACTGCCCGGAAGGCCCCACCTGCAGGATCCAGCATCGTCGTTGGTGGCACTCGAATCGTGGTAGAGTCCAACATGAAATATCTTGGACTTGTCCTCGACTCCCGCTGGAGCTTCCGCGAGCACTTTGCCCGCCTGACACTCCGACTAATGGCAGCATCGGCCGCACTGAAGAGGCTGATGCCCAACATCGGGGGGCCGGAGGTTGCGAGCCGCCGTCTGTATATGGGGGTGGTGCGATCGATGGCCCTGTACGGGGCGCCGATCTGGGCGGTGACTCTGGTGGCCCGAAATGTCGCCCTGCTGAGGAAGGCTCAGAGGGCGATGGCCATCAGCGTCGTACGCGGGTACCGCACCACCTCATATGATGCGGCGTGCCTATTAGCGGGAACGCCTCCTTGGGATCTGGAGGCGGAGGCCTAAGCGGCCCTGTACGAGTGGCGCAGGGACCTCCGGCTCCAGGAGTACTATCCTGCGCCCAGGGAAGTAGAGGCGCAGAGGCTCCTCGTCCGGCAGTCCATCGTCCTCCAATGGGAGGAAGAACTAGCTGGGCGCGAGGGAGGACACAGGACTGTCGAGGCGGTCCGGCCGGTCCTACAAGACTGGCTGGAGAGAGAGCGGGGCTCGCTAACCTTCCGGTTGGTGCAGGTGCTCACGGGTCATGGCTGCTTCGGGAGCTACCTGCACCGGTTCGCAAGACGGGAGGTGACGGCCGAGTGTCACCAGTGCAGCTGCGGCGAGGAGACGGCGCAGCATACCCTGGAGGAATGCCCAGCCTGGGCGGGGCAGCGCCGTGACCTCATGGCAGTGGTGGGGGACGACTTCTCCTTAGTAGCCGTAGTTAAGGCCATGGTAGCCGACAAGAGGTCGTGGAAAACGGTCCTCTCCTTCTGCGAGGATGTAATGTCGCAGAAGGAGGCAGCGGAGAGGGAACGGGAGGCCGACGCAGCCTCGCACCCGATCCGCCGCAAGCGCGCAGGGGCTCGGAGGAGGGCGTATGCCCATCTCCTCCCCCCCACCTAGCGAGGTCTAGGCAGCGGCGCGCGGGCGTCGCTGCTCATTACATAGGCCTCGCAGAGAAGGCGCGCGTGGTGTGCCCACGCGCCTTCTGAGGAGGCAGGGCTAGAAGTTACTCCCTAGCCCCCCCCCCCCCCCCAGAGAAGGGCCCGCTGCATGTGGTAGTGGCGGGCGGCGCCGGCGTGGTCACGGTTGCGTACTTAAGAGAACCCGTGGCCACGCCCCATTGGCGGCGCGCAGGCATACCGTTGGTTTTTTAGTGGGTAGTGGCGCCTTTTGCCGAGTCCCACATAACCCGCACTTTCTCCCCCGAGGGTGTGGGTATGCATAAAGCATTTTTCCAACGAAAACAAAAAAAAAGGTTAGAACTGCGACCCCCATGAAAACGAACTGTTGCCAGAAGTGGGTTACGAGAACTGTGACCCACTATGTAATTATGCATCTTAACTAAGTAATATTGCAAACGTTAGGGCTACCTTATTACCATAGAGTAACTTATACTAGAGCGGTACTGTCATAGTAAATTTTGTAACCCCAGTAAATTCACTGCCATCTGTCGACACACTTTAAAACTAAAAATAAATATTTATAAAAATACGATAAAATGTATTTAAATATGGATAAATGATTTTTTTATTTGCATTAATTATTTTTATATGATTTTGACCCATGTTCTTTCACTGGTATGCGTTAAAATTATGAATAACAAACCAAACAGTCAACGCCCTCTATACGAGTGTAGGCCAAAACTAGTGGTGCCATCTGATCGAGAATCAAATTTTCGTGATTTTCGAGGCACGTTTTTTCCTTAGACTGTATCCATCTATTACGGAGTTATATCTATCTTTGTTATTACTAATGTTTAAAGCGCATAATTGTGTTTTTGAGTATGGACACTCACAAACACCATCTCTCTTATATTAAGTATGTAAAATAGGAAATGTTAATAGGCATTTCTGCTTACTTTAATGACGTAGGTACCTTCATGTATTTAACAATAAATTCAGAATATCGTTATATTCCGTTTGATAGGTTTCCTCGAGGAGCTGGGCTGGCAGGACTAGCCCACCCCCAAGTCACGCAAAATAGGCGCCAGTCGTCGAGTTGCGGAAAATCGCCCGAACTACAATACAATACAATACAATATATTCCGAAATAAAAAAATGGGATATTTAAAATAGGAATCACGTCAAATCGGAATTAAAAACTTCGGAATAATGGCAATTCGGAATTCGTAATTTCAAAAATCGTAAATGGTAAATTCGGCGTTTGTCACTATCGGAATTGTTATAATCGGAATTGTTTGTTTCAGAATTTAAAATTTCGGAATAATGGCAATTCGGAATTCAAGATATCAAAAATCGTAATTGTTAAATTTGGTGTTTGTCTCCATCGGAATTGTTATAATCGAAATTATGTGGTTCGGAATTTTCATAATTCGGCTTTTCGGAAATATAAATCTTCGTGATTTTCATCATTCGTAATTACGACAGTGGGAATTTTGATGGATCATTTAAAAATCGGAATAATAAAATTCGACATTCGGCATAAACATTTTCGGAATTGTGTAGTGTACCCAATCCTCTACCTGTTATACCATGGGTCCAAAAAGTACGAAAAAAATCGTACAAATAGAACTTAAGAAATACATTAAATGAAACCTATAGCGAACATAATCAGTTAAGCCGTTTTTGATTTATCGCAAAAAGTCTCCCCGCATAAGTAAAACAGAGGTACCGCCACAGTTAGGCTAGGGACACACCAAGCCCACGTACCCAGGGTATGCAATGCATTATGAAATCCGAACCCTGAAATTCGTATGCTTAGAAACATACTTGTCATACGCAACGCAACGCATGACAAGTAGCATACAAGTTTCAGGGTTCAGATTGTCATAATGCATTGCATACGTTGCGTAAGTGGGATAAGTGTGTCCCTGCCTTAAAACGTTATTACGACATTAAATAGGTTTTTAAAGTTATTTGGCATTATTCATATCAATAATGTAAAAGAGCGCTGGTGGCTTAGTGGTAAGAGCGTGCGACTTGCAATCCGGAGGTCGCGGGTTCAAACCCCGGCTCGTACCAATGAGTTTTTCGTAACTTATGTACGAAATATCATTTGATAATTACCAGTCGCTTTTCGGTGAAGGAAAACATCGTGAGGAAACCGGACTAATCCCAATATGGCCTAGTTTACCCTCTGGGTTGGAAAGTCAGATGGCAGTCGCTTTCGTAAAAACTAGTGCCTACGCCAATTCTTGGGATTAGTTGCCAAGCGGATCCCAGGCTCGAATGAGCTGTGGCAAAAATGCCGGGACAACGCGAGGAAGATGATTATGATTCATATAAATAATGTAAAACAAATAAATAAATAAATAAACATTATAGGGACATTTTTACACAAATTGTCCAAAAGTCCCACGGTAAGCCCAAGGAGGAGGAGGAGGAGGTGTTATGGGTACTCAGACACGATATAATATATATACATAGAAAACCCAGGAAATATCTGTGCTTATCACACAAATAAATGCCCTTACCGGGATTCACTACCCACTAGGCCAGACCGGTCGTCAAAAATAAAACAGTTTCATTGGCTGTACAACGCTTTATAACTGTGGAATAACGCCGTCGGTCGATTGGGCAGTTTTACAACGAAAAAGTAGAAAATTAAAAAGTAAGAGAATAATATTTTTTTAAAATTACTGCAGTTTTACGTTTATTTTTATGAAAATAAAACTCCAAATTATTTTTCCCAGTAGTTACCACTGGTAAAAGGTGGGATTTTTTTCCCCAGTAGTTACCACCAAAATTTGGAGTTTGATACTAATAAAAACAGTATAAAATACAGGATGATTTTGATAGTCACCTGCAATAATTTACGGCGTGAATATGTAGATCATAATGATCAACTTTTACTATGGAGCCATAACCGAAATCGCGAAAAATTTTTTAACTCCCATACAAATATCAACCTCAGACCAGTCAAAATGTATGACATAGTCAATTTTTTTTAAATAAATTTTGCTTTAATAAATTATTATAAGTTGATTAGTGTTTAATTTTAGTAACTTCTTGAAAAATAATCAAAAATACTAAAAGAAACTGTTTAACTTTAATTCGGATTAACTTCAATGGCCATACTGTTTCAAAAAAATAATTAGAACTACTCTCAATTGCATTAACGTCTAATAAAATTACATTCGTGATATTTTAAAATGAGACGGCAAAATGACCCTGACTGAACCCTGGCAGTAGTAGCAGTACCTACCTACTACCTAGTGGAATTCTGGTTTGGTGCAACACAGACATACGCGGTTTTGGTCATTTGAATCGTCTTAATGAGCACTTAGGAGAGCAGTACCCATGATAGAGCTGATGCTGAACCCTGGCAGTCCCTAGTAGAACTTAGGTTTGGTGCATCATAGGCACACGCTGTTTTAGTCATCCGACTCGTTTTGATGAGCACTTAGGAGAGCAGTACCCATAATAGAGCTGATGCTGAACCCTGGCAGTACCTAGTGGATCTAAGGTTTGGTGCAACATATGCACACGCTGTTTTAGTCACCCGACTCGTCTCGATGAGCATTTAGGAGAGAAGTACCCATGATAGAGCTGATGCTGAACCCTGGCAGTACCTAGCGGAACTAAGATTTGGTGCAACATAGGCACACGCTGTTTTAGTTATCCGACTCGTCTTGATGAGCACTTAGGAGAGCAGTACCCATGATAGAGCTGATGCTGAACCCTGGCAGTACCTAGTGAAACTTAGTTTTGGTGCATCATAGGCACACGCTGTTTTAGTCATCCGACTCGTTTTGATGAGCACTTAGGAGAGCAGTACCCATGATAGAGCTGATGCTGAACCCTGGCAGTACCTAGTGGATCTAAGGTTTGGTGCAACATAGGCACACGCTGTTTTAGTTACCCGACTCGTCTTGATGAGCACTTAGGAGAGCAGTACCCATGATAGAGCTGATGCTGAACCCTGGCAGTACCTAGCGGAACTAAGATTTGGTGCAACATAGGCACACGCTGTTTTAGTCATCCGACTCGTCTTGATGAGCACTTAGGAGAGCAGTACCCATGATAGAGCTGATGCTGAACCCTGGCAGTACCTAGTGGATCTAAGGTTTGGTGCAACATAGGCACACGCTGTTTTAGTCACCCGACTCGTCTTGATGAGCACTTAGGAGAGCAGTACCCATGATGGAGCTGATGCTGAACCCTGGCAGTACCTAGTGGAACTTAGTTTTGGTGCATCATAGGCACACGCTGTTTTAGTCATCTGACTCGTCTTGATGAGCACTTAGGAGAGCAGTACCCTTGATAGAGGTGATGCTGAACCCTGGCAGTACCTAGTGGATCTAAGGTTTGGTGCAACATAAGCGCACGGTGTTTTAGTCACCCGACTCGTCTTAATGAGCACTTAGGAGAGCGGTACCCATGATAGAGCTGATGCTGCACCCTGGCGGTACCTAGTGGATCTAAGGTTTGGTGCAACATAGGCACGCGCTGTTTAGGTCATCCGACTCGTCTTGATGAACACTTAGGAGAGCAGTACCCATGATAGAGCTGATGCTGCACCCTGGCAGTACCTAGTGGATCTAAGGTTTGGTGCAACATAGGCACGCGCTGTTTAGGTCATCCGACTCGTCTTGATGAGCACTTAGGAGAGCAGTACCCATGATAGAGCTGATGCTGAACCCTGGCAGTACCTAGAGGAACTAAGGTTTGGTGCAACATAGGCACACGCTGTTTTAGTCACCCGACTCGTCTTAATGAGCACTTAGGAGAGCGGTACCCATGATAGAGCTGATGCTGCACCCTGGCAGTACCTAGTGGATCTAAGGTTTGGTGCAACATAGGCACGCGCTGTTTAGGTCATCCGACTCGTCTTGATGAACACTTAGGAGAGCAGTGCCCATGATAGAGCTGATGCTGCACCCTGGCAGTACCTAGCGGATCTAAGGTTTGGTGCAACATAGGCACGCGCTGTTTAGGTCATCCGACTCGTCTTGATGAGCACTTAGGAGAGCAGTACCCATAATGGAGTTGATGGTGAACCCTGGCAGTACTTAGCGGAACTAAGGTTTGGTGCAACATAGGCACACGCTGTTTTAGTCATCCGACTCGTCTTGATGAGCACTTGGGAGAGCAGTACCCAAGATAGAGCTGATGCTAAACACTGGCGGTACATAGTGGAATAGTGGAAGTACATTTTTTTATATGTAAAGTTGATTGTTGCTTTTTATATATTTTTTATTAACCTGTGTTTAAAGGTTCAGTTGATTGTTAAATTGTCGATCTTTATATATATTTATAATTTTCCTTTGTTTTAAAACAGTGACTAATGATTTTTTTCACTTACACGTAACTAACTAAGATTCAATATTTACAATTCATAATGTATAAGAGCGTTGATTATTTGTTTGTAATAATCCATTGTCTATTTTGTAAATTATATTTAAAATGTTGAGCACAGAAATACAGCATTCATATCGTGTTACAAGTAGTAAGGTAAGATCAATACACATGTAGTGCATAATTGTTTGCCATCGTATTTTCACGGAAACGCACGAACGTGTCTTGCTACAATAACTTAAACTATTTCAAAAGGTCCTGATACAATAACTGAGTTTTATAGAAATAGCTTTATACTGTATTAAGGAATTATGCATATTGTGTCATAATGTAAGTTTTAAATTGTTGATTTTACATATGTATTTAGAAATGATTATAAATTATTCATATACGCATTTATATATTTTTATATGTAAAGTTGATTGTTGATTTTTATATTTTTTTTTATTTACCTGTGTTTAAAGGTTCAGTTGATTGTTAAATTGTAGATCTTTATATATATTTATAATTTTCCTTTGTTTAAAAACAGTGACTAATGATTTTTTTCACTTACATGTAAATAAGATTAAATATTTATAATGTATAAGTAAGTAAGTAAGTAAGTAAGTATTTATTTGCAAAGAATAAGTAGGTACAATAGTGTCTTAGGTGGTAAGTGACAATTAGTTGCTTATTCTGCTATTTGTACTATACAGGTTGTACTAGCATGCAAAAATCTTAAAACTAGAAACTACTACAAATCTGGCTGTATATCTTGAGAAAGGAAATCTTTTACATTGTAATAGCTTTTATCAGTCAATAGCTTCATCAATTTATTTCTAAATCTATGTACAGGTAGTTCTCTTATAGTTTTAGGTAGTTTGTTAAAAAGTTTCATGCACATAACAAAGCAGTGATTAGTGTATAATGCTGTCCTGGGAACACAGTCATGAACCAGCCTTCCAGGATCCCGTTGATTTCTAGTAGAGGCGCTTTCAGCTGTAGTAAATAAATACATATGCCTCTTTACAAACATGCAGATTTCCAAAATGTATAAGCATGGTAGCGGTAAAATCCTAAGTTTTTTGAACGATGGTTTGCATGTCTTGTAGGGGGCTAAATTACAAATAGCACGTATACATTTTTTCTGTGCTACGAATGGAATATTAAAGTCTGTGCAATTTCCCCACAAAATGAGCCCATATCTTAACACTGAACTAATATATCCATGATACGCGGCTAATGCTGTATGTAAACCTGATGAGCGTCTTAACTTACGTAGTACATAAACAAATCTATTTAGTTTAGAACGGATCTTTCCTATTTGTGCTTGCCAATCCAAATGTTTATCTAAAACTATCCCTAAAAAACTTACACTTTCCATTTCTTGAATTGTCTCATTTTCGTAATGTATATTGATCCTAACATTTTCGCCAAGTTTGGTGTTAAATTGTATGTAATTGGTTTTACTAATATTAATTTGCAAATTATGTAATTCCAGCCAGCAGTATAATATATAAGAGCGTTGATTATTTGTAATAATTCATTGTCTATTTTTGTGAATTATATTAAAAATGTTTAGCACAGAAATACAGCATTCATATCGTGTTACAAGTAGTAAGGTTAGATCAATACACATGTAGTGCATAATTGTTTACCATCGTATTTTCATGGAAACGCACGAACGTGTCTTGCTATTTCAGTCAGTCTCAGTACAAAAATACTGAGGTTGACAGAAGTAGCATAACAAATACGAACGTTTCCGAGAAAATACGACGACAAACACTTATGCACTACATCTGTATCATTATGTATAAAATAAGACTCAATTTTTATAATTGTTAAAATACATAGTGGTATATTATTTGTAATATATTTATTAAATAAATAAATAATGATAAATAAATATGTTATTTTAATTTATCCCTGTAAGGATTCCGATTCAGTTCATAAATACAAACATATTCTTTCATATCTTACATAATATTGCATGACCATGACATTGGTAATCATGACCAGTTAACACTTTCAGTGCCAAGAAGTCGGGTTCATTTTGTTATTGAAATGGGGCGCTTGGCGCTGAGTGTTGAATAATACAAAAATTTACAAAACATTGATTCGGCAGCACTTTTGTTACTATTCCCATGAACTTAATAAAAAAGGATGAACCAAAACAGCGCGTGAATAGATTGGACCATACCTGAGTCCTAGTAAGTACCTAGACCTACAGCTTACTGCCATAAGTATATGTTATCTATCTTATGAGTTATGTATCTGAAGATAATATTCAAATATTGCGCTCCCAAGTGCTCATTAGAACGAGTGAGATGACCATAACAGTTTGTGCCTATGTTGTACCAAACCTTAGTTCCACTATGTACTGCCAGGGTTCAGCATCAGCTCTATCATGGGTACTGCTCTCCTAAGTGCTCATTAAGACGAGTCAGATGACCAAAACAGCGCGTGCCTATGTTGCACCAAACCTTAGATCCACTAGGTACTGCCAGGGTGCAGCATCAGCTCTATCATGGGTACCGCTCTCCTAAGTGCTCATCAAGACGAGTCGGGTGACTAAAACAGCGTGTGCCTATGTTGCACCAAACCTTAGATCCACTAGGTACTGCCAGGGTTCAGCATCAACTCTATCGTGGGTACCGCTCTCCTAAGTGCTCATCAAGACGAGTCGGGTGACTAAAACAGCGTGTGCCTATGTTGCACCAAACCTTAGATCCACTAGGTACTGCCAGGGTTCAGCATCAACTCTATCGTGGGTACCGCTCTCCTAAGTGCTCATCAAGACGAGTCGGGTGACTAAACAGCGTGTGCCTATGTTGCACCAAACTTTAGATCCACAAGGTACTGCCAGGGTTCAGCATCAGCTCTATCATGGGTACTGCTCTCCTAAGTGCTCATCAAGACGAGTCGGACGACCTAAACAGCGCGTGCCTATGTTGCACCAAACCTTAGATCCACTAGGTACTGCCAGGGTGCAGCATCAGCTCTATCATGGGTACCGCTCTCCTAAGTGCTCAAAAAGACGAGTCGGGTGACTAAAACAGCGTGTGCCTATGTTGCACCAAACCTTAGATCCACTAGGTACTGCAAGGGTTCAGCATCAGCTCTCTCGTGGGTACCACTCTCCTAAGTGCTCATCAAGACGAGTCGGGTGACTAAAACAGCGTGTGCCTATGTTGCACCAAACCTTAGATCCACAAGGTACTGCCAGGGTTCAGCATCAGCTCTATCATGGGTACTGCTCTCCTAAGTGCTCATCAAGACGAGTCGGACGACCTAAACAGCGCGTGCCTATGTTGCACCAAACCTTAGATCTACTAGGTACTGCCAGGATTCAGCATCAGCTCTATCATGGGTACTGCTCTCCTAAGTGCTCATCAAGACGAGTCGGATGACTAAAACAGCGTGTGCCTATGTTGCACCAAACCTTAGATCCACCAGGTACTGCCAGGGTTCAGCATCAGCTCTATCATGGGTACTGCTCTCCTAAGTGCTCATCAAGACGAGTCGGGTGACTGAAACAGCGTGTGCCTATGTTGCACCAAACCTTAGATCAACTAGGTACTGCCAGGGTGCAGCATCAGCTCTATCATGGGTACCGCTCTCCTAAGTGCTCATCAAGACGAGTCGGGTGACTAAAACAGCGTGTGCCTATGTTGCACCAAACCTTAGATCCACTAGGTACTGCCAGGGTTCAGCATCAACTCTATCGTGGGTACCGCTCTCCTAAGTGCTCATCAAGACGAGTCGGATGACTAAAACAGCGTGAGCCTATGTTGCACCAAACCTTAGATCCACTAGGTACTGCCAGGGTTCAGCATCAGCTCTATCATGGGTACTGCTCTCCTAAGTGCTCATCAAGACGAGTCGGACGACCTAAACAGCGCGTGCCTATGTTGCACCAAACCTTAGATCCACTAGGTACTGCCAGGGTTCAGCATCAGATCTATCATGGGTACTGCTCTCCTAAGTGCTCATCAAGACGAGTCGGATGACTAAAACAGCGTGAGCCTATGTTGCACCAAACCTTAGATCCACTAGGTACTGCCAGGGTTCAGCATCAGCTCTATCATGGGTACTGCTCTCCTAAGTGCTCATCAAGACGAGTCGGACGACCTAAACAGCGCGTGCCTATGTTGCACCAAACCTTAGATCTACTAGGTACTGCCAGGGTTCAGGATCAGCTCTATCATGGGTACTGCTCTCCTAAGTGCTCATCAAGACGAGTCGGATGACCTAAACAGCGCGGGCCTATGTTGCACCAAACCTTAGATCCACTAGGTACTGCCAGGGTTCAGAATCAGCTCTATCATGGGTACTGCTCTCCTAAGTGCTCATCAAGACGAGTCGGGTCACTAAAACAGCGTGTGCCTATGTTGCACCAAACCTTAGATCCACTAGGTACTGCCAGGGTTCAGTATCAGCTCTATCATGGGTACTGCTCTTCTAAGTGCTCATCAAGACGAGTCGGGTGACTAAAACAGCGTGTGCCTATGTTGCACCAAACCTTAGATCCACTAGGTACTGCCAGGGTTCAGCATCAGCTCTATCATGGGTACCGCTCTCCTAAGTGCTCATCAAGACGAGTCGGGTCACTAAAACAGCGTGTGCCTATGTTGCACCAAACCTTAGATCCACTAGGTACTGCCAGGGTTCAGCATCAGCTCTATCATGGGTACTGCTCTCCTAAGTGCTCATCAAGACGAGTCGGATGACTAAAACGGCGTGTGCCTATGTTGCACCAAACCCTAGATCCACTAGGTACTGCCAGGGTTCAGCATCAGCTCTATCATGGGTACTGCTCTCCTAAGTGCTCATCAAGACGAGTCGGATGACCAAAACAGCGCGTGCCTATGTTGCACCAAACCTTACTTCCACTATGTACTGCCAGGGTTCAGCATCAGCTCTATCATGGGTACTGCTCTCCTAAGTGCTCATCAAGACGAGTCGGACGACCTAAACAGCGCGTGCCTATGTTGCACCAAACCTGAGCACCACTATGTACTGCCAGGGTTCAGCATCAGCTCTATCATGAGTACTGCTCTCCCACGTGTTCATCAAGACGAGTCGGATGACCAAAACAGCGTGCGCCTATGTTGCACCAAACCTAAGTTTCACTAAGTACTGCCAGGGTTCATAAGGAGGATGAGCAATACTAAATAAAATAAATAAAATAAAAATAAAAAAGCCTTTAATTCCACACAATTTGAACAATACTTAAAAAATAAATAAATTATAGCTTATAACATACTTAATTATTAATTTTATAAAATAACTTAATTGCTATGATTGGTGGACCTCTTCGCGAGTAAAGGCCTCCCCCAGCCGCCGCCATTCTGAGCGGTCCTGCGCTACCTCTTGCCATTTGTGCGATACGGTGTCGGTGACGTCATCGACCCATCTTGTGGTTGGTCTGCCAGACTTTCTTTTCCCTTGTGGCCCTTTCCAAAGTGTCACTCGTTTGGTCCATTTTTGGTTGCTCATCCTCGCTATATGGCCTGCCCATTGCCATTTCATTTTCAGACAGTGTTCTAATGCGTCGATGACTCTAGTTCTCTCTATTATTTTTGTGTTCCTCACTTTGTCTAGTCTTTTTAAGTTTAGTATGCTTCTTTCTTGGGCTCTTTGGCAAGTTTGAATCTTGTGTCTTATGTCTTTGGTGTAAGTCAAAGTCTGACAGCCGTAGGTCAAGCACGGCAATAAAGTCTAGAACTTTTTTCTTTAGACTTATTGGAAGGTTGCTTTTTAGGACCTCTTTCAGGCTCCAAAATTTGCTCCATGTTTTTGTTATTCTTCTGTCCAGTTCTTTAAGGATGAGCAATACATACTCAAAACTTTTACAAGTTCAGTGTTGCAGACCTTTGATCCCTTGGACGCCTTTATAAAATTATGATATTTTTTCTTGTTAATTGTTAATTTTCAATCACATTTTTAATTTTCATTGATTTAATTAACCATTAGTTTGTTTTAATTGTTAATTTTTTGAAATAAATTAACATTAATGGCCCTTGATGTTAAGGATGACTCACGTTAGACCGGGCCGTGTCCGGGCCAGAGCTTCCGGCGCTTCGTTTTCTATGGAAGGCATCACGTGATCACCTGTCATGTCATAGAAAAGTAAGCGCCGGAAGCTCCGGCCCGGACACGGCCCGGTCTAACGTGAGTTATGCTTTAATGGCCATTACTAATTCATTTTCCGTCAATGGCTAATGTTTAATGGCCATTAACCTTTTTAATGGTTAATTTTTAATGGCTAATGGCATTAGCGTTCGGCCAACACTGGCTGATACGTTGTGCGAGAAAGCCGCCAGCTCTTCGGTCACCAGTTACGTCAACCAGACGCTTCGCGATTTCTGCAAACAACTTATGCGCGCTGGGACCCCATGGACCTAGAAAAAATGTAATAATGTATCCTTACATTTTAGTTTTTGCATTTGTTCCGGTTTAACTGTTTTAATATTCTTGGTAACTTTTAAGGCAGTTTACTGAAACAAAAATAGACTTATAATTGTTTATTAAAGCACTATATTTATACTATATTATTTATACTGTTTTTATTAGTAAGTATTGAACAAAATTATGGGGGTAACTACTGGGAAAAAAAATCCCAGTAGTTACCACCAAACCGAGTTGATGGTTTTGCATTTGATAACTTTTTTAAACCATATAATTGTTTGGTTTTAAAAAGTTCTACAATGCAAAACCATATCTTCAGAAACACAGTTTAATATTTCTTAAATAATTCATAAAATTCATAAAAGACCAAGCGGACCACGGATAAGTGCTAGTGCTTTTTTAGTTGTTATAAAATTGTAATGCTGTCCTTACTTTACTATTAATATATGCAATATGCAATCCCACGTAGAAGGTGTACCTACTTAATAATCCGTATTTTATTGCAGCATTGTTAGGACGCCAAGCATTCAATAACGATTTTATTTTACGCTTTTAAGATGTTGATACTTCTATGGCGCTTTGTATTTCATGCGAGTCAGATTTATTAGTCTTGTAGCGCTGGCTATATTTTGAGCTCTAAGTTATAAAAATATTAAAGTTAAGATGTCAACATTACATTTCGTTTTGTGTCATATACACGGTGGCAAAAAAATAGTTTCATTCTCGTTGCCAGGGAGGTTTTGGGATTATACTGAGCAACTTTTACTAACTCCGAAATCGCGAAAAAAAAATTTGGCTGTTATGATGAAAAAAATACATTTTTGCTGGTCCATTTTCTATGGAAGAGTAATTTTTTTTTCGCGATTTCTTGGTTGGTCCCATAGTAAAGGTTACTCAATATAATCCCAAAACCTACATGGCAACGGAAATTCACTTAGTTTTTAGCCACCTTGTCTATAATTTGCTTTTTAAGTAATTTGATAATTTGTGGTAAGTAAATAATTTTATTTTGAATTACATATTTTGGAGAAAATAGACCAAGAAAAGTCTGCAGAGAATTTGAAAGCACATGCAGCATGCAGTGCCAGTGTTATTTATACGTCATAATTTCATAGAATATGCTGTCAAAATCTGTGCAGATTTTTCATGGTTTATCTTATTTTATGGATTTCGGGGGCCCTTGATCCCAAAAGATCTTTCTTCTTTTTTCTTGGTTTAACTCTAACTGTGTTGCATTTAGGATAGTTTTTTAGTGTGGAAACATTGTTTGTGTCAATTACGTCCATTGCAATCCGATACTATGTCATACTATTCAAAATGACACAAAAAAATATTAGAGTAAAAAAAATGCTGACGTCTCATTTAATCGTTTCAATATTTATTTATAATAAAAATTAAATCAGGCAAATACAAATGTGTCGGATTCGGCAGTTTGCCCCGGAACCTCCGAAACACGACACCCTTCGGCCAGAAGTCGACGCACTCGATGGTCCCCTGCAGCGGTCGCGGCACGCGCACCACAAAAGAGTTGAAGTGCACGTAGTGGCGCGATCGAAGCTGGAACACCCTCAGCTCAATATGTCCATTATTGTAACTTAACTCAGGGAAACAATGTACTGAATAGTCTTAACCGAGTATTCGGTTTGGTGTTTCGTCTGTGTGGACTTAGTAACCGCAGCTAAAGAATAGCGCCTGGAAAAAATCTCATAGCAATCTAAATTTAAGCATATTATGCACACAAAT
The DNA here is from genome assembly GCF_947568885.1 of Cydia strobilella. Lineage (NCBI taxonomy): Eukaryota > Metazoa > Arthropoda > Insecta > Lepidoptera > Tortricidae > Cydia > Cydia strobilella. The sequence continues at coordinate 23,430,413 of NC_086068.1, forward strand.
TAGCAGGCACTTCGTTAATTATCTCAATTCCACCCCGCTTTTCACTTTCTTAAGGGACGATTTTCGGGATAAAAACTATCCTATGTCCTTCTCAGGGACTCAACCTATCTCTATGCCAAATTTCATCTAAATCGGTTCAGCGGTTTAAGCGCGAAGAGGGAACACACAGACAGAAAGACAGACAGACAGACAGACAGACAGACAGATTTTCGCATTTATAATATGTAGCGAGACAGAATAACATTAGTACTCGCGAGGCGCGCGGATCCGAATATTTTCTCGCTCGCACACTACTACCTGTTGCGCTCAGCGGACCGACCGACCCGAGCGCGCGCGAAGATCTCCGAGCGGCGCACGGCATTGAACAAAAGGCGCTGCGCGGCCGCCGATAATCATTCGTTAGCTAGCGGTCTAGCTTCAAGTAGCTTGGGAGACGCTATCCTCAAGGTAAACCAACAAATGAGCACGGGTGAGAACGTCGCTACGTACAGTACGTACCGCCCTAAGCTTCATCCTCGGTTAACCTTTAGTCTAGCGTTGGACATCCCCTGAGGGATCGAGCAAGGAGTGAGAACGCCCCAGCGTACCGCTCTCCGCTCACATGTTATATATTTTGTAGCTAGGTACTTAACTTGTATGACTTGATTTTGTTCTAGCATAAGTTGCAACCAATAAAATACTGGTTTCCACTTGGCGTCTCATTCCATCCCTACAGTATGGATTATTCCCTTATCTACCATAAACTAGCGAATACTGAGCATGTAATATGACTATTATATCATTTTCGGATAAATTAAGATTGAGGAATCGAGTTTTAGAATATAAAACAATGCACTTTCTTACAAAGAAATTAATATAGTAGAAGAAATTAAAAAACGTATTTTTGTACTCGTCGAGTATAATCTGTGTATTACAACTTCACATGCAACACTACAAACCTTACTCTTTTCAACGTTGTATAGTCTATATGGCACTTCCGACTCAAGCATAAGAATTTTATCGATACGGTTTAGTCAATTATAAAAATTTTGAAAATAGAACTACATTTCGATAAAATGTTTCTTGTTTAAGGAGAGTCGATTCAATGCAAATTAGCCTACTTAAACACGCTGCTACGTCGCGCGTCGCATCTGCATTGTGATTGGTTGGCCAACAAAAACATTTTATTTTATGTAGAAACAATTGCTTCATAAGTCAGAAACGCGCATGTGACACCCTTCATATAACAACATCCATACTCTACGAAAACCGCTTAGCGTTGCTTGTTAGTCTCCATAGGCTACGGTGGCCAAAATCGAGAAAAAAAACTGTCTTAAAATTGAATTTAGCGCGGAGCAGGTACCAGGGCCTCATGAGTTATGAGGAGGTGTCGTTACCAACCCGCCGGGGGCGCCGGGCCCGGCGGCCGGGGCTCGTACGAGTATGAAGGTATCGTGGGCTGTGGCAGCTCGCGTATCTTAGCTGTATTATTTTGGTTTGTTTACCTATATGATTCTACTAGTTGAAAGCATTATTTTTTTGTCTCGTAGAAAAAATATTGTATACAATAGTGATATAATCAAGCTTTTCAATCTCGTACCTTACTTAAGTAAACACGGTACTCGACTGAAAAGCTCTCTATTATATCACGATTGTATAAAATACTATTTTATAATTACCAATTTAATTCATCAAACTTCTAACAAAAATCTCAAAACAAAAAATAAAGTCGTTTATTTAGTTAAAACAAATATATAGTTTACTAGTGACCCGCCCCGGCTTCGCACGGGTAGTTCAACTAATTTACACAAAACCTTCACAAATTATACATACATATAAGCCTTCCTCTTGAATCACTCTATCTATTAAAAAAAACCCGAATCAAAATCCGTTGCCTAGTTTTAAAGATCTAAGCATACATAGGGACAGACATACATACAGAGCGGAAAGCGACTTTGTTTCATACTATGTAGTGATTATATAAATCTGTTGATATATGGGAGATAAAAAATAATTATTAAGCGTGAGTCAGGGTGATCTTAATGCATGATCGTCCGTGAAGTAAGGTTTAGATGCTGTTTTAAACACACGAAAGGTGAATATATTTTATTGTTTTAGGTCTCTTAGTATTTTAAATGAAACAACGCAATGTACATTTATTTTATATATTACAAGATCCACTGCATAGACAGAGGTCTGAACATTTAAGCTGCCTGTTTTTGCATTTGCACCTGACAATTTCTAGATCTGCTTCTGCAGCAGCAGGCCAGTCGGTCCATGTAGGCTCCCAGTTGTTGTTGACCTGCATGCAACCCCAAGTAGATGGACAGGGTAGATTTTGAGTTTGTGCTAACTGCACCCCTTGATTATATGGCTCTTAAAAATGCTAATATAAAGCAGTTTTGGTCGGTGGGATGTGTTCTACTCGTATCTGCCGGTATTTCTTGGTAAACAGATATTTACGGCACTCAAGTTCAAGTTCAAGTTCAAGTTCTTTATTTGCATTCATGTTGTACGTACATATGGATATCAAATAACAATGAGTGGTTTCAAACATGAGCCCTGCAAGGGCATAGCAATATTACTTAACCTAACTTATCCCTAATACAAATAAAAATGTTAAATTGTAATCTTATTACATCTTAAAACTTATCATTTAAATATTCGTCGACAGTGTAATAGCTCTTGTTAATAAGGGTTTCTTTTAATTTTCTTACAAATAGATGTTCTGTCTTTTCTTCCTTTATATTGTGTGGTAGTTTATTATATATCTTTATGAACATTGATAATGGGCCAGACGAATGGAGTTTTAATCGGGAGGTTGGTGGCATTAACTTTGATTTGTTTCTTAGTGTATAGGTTAGCTGTACATCTTCACGTTTGATATATAATTCTGAATGTTTGCGGAAAAATTTGCATACTTCTAAAATATATAGGCTAGGTACAGTAAGAATTTTGTGTTCTTTAAAATGAGGTTTACAACTATCAGTTTGTTTAATGTTTACGAGTATGCGGATAAGTTTTTTTTGTAAAGTGAAAAGGGTGGGAGCGTCTGTACTGTTGCCCCATAGGATTATTCTCATTATACTCATTTACTGAAGTAGGTACGAGTACACGAAGCTGATCTGAAATAATAATTATGACACACAATATTCTGGTTTAAGCTTAGAGATCCTATTAAATCTCATTATTATTCACCACGGCGGGACTTCATCGCGTAAAATTAAGTTTTAAATTTTCCTCCGACGTTTAGAGGATGGCGTTGTCCCCGTGGTCGCAAGAAGACTGGCTAAAGTAACATCTTCTATTCTAGGCGCGCGAGTTTTTCGAACTTCCCGCACTTGATTTTTATACAATAGTTATTTGTTATACAAGGGCGCAAAGTTGTATTTTACGCGCGAGTGTGGAATTGAAACACGAGCAAGCGAAAGGTTTCTATAGTTGAACCACGAGCGAAGCGAGTGGTTCTAAAATAGAATCCTGAGCGTAGCAAGTGTTTCAACATACGAGAAGTAAAATACATTTGCACCCGTGTGTAACACAAAACTTTTCACCTCACTATAGCGAGGAAAGTGCAACATCCACAGGCGTTAGATCATCTTCATCACTGAAATCACTCATTTTTTTACGATATTATAACAAAAAACTCTGGAAATTCTGTATTTTTACGTGAGAAGTTTTTAAGTAAAAATTTTGTTGACAATGTTGACATTTCTGACGTATGAAATGTCAATGATGCGTTTTGAAATTGCATTGACTCAACTTGTGCGTTCAGAATTATATTTAACATCATTATTAAAAAACAAACGTTTCTTATGGAACTTTAAGGTTTATGACATAAAATCATTAAATAAAGCTAAATTTGGTATTTTTTATTAGATTCTCAAACCATTTGTTTAATGATAATTATTGTCAAACGAATCATTATTATGAGCGTTTTACGTTTTTTTATCTGTCAAGCTACTTAAACACGCTCCATCCAAGGTCAAATTACTTTCCCCACTAGTGGATAAAATGCGTTTTTCCCCGCTTGTTTTAAAGGATAAAAGACAACTTTCCGAGCTAGTGAGGGGAAAAATATATTTTTTCCTGAAATCTAAGTAAAAATGAAATAAAACTGAGCCCAAAATTTTGCTGATACTCATTAAAGAATTTGGGGTACCGCGGTTCACTGCCAGGGGTCTCCTACTCTTAACTAGGCGAGCACAAGGCCAAATTTTTGCGGTAAATTTAAGTAAAGCTCTGTTTACAATACTTACGAATTAGTTTTATTCAATTGGGGGGAGTGACAAGTGGATGACCGCTTCTCCATACAAATGTAGTTCCCATTTTCCTCTCTGGATATTGACATTATGGAAATAGTTATTTGTTATACAAGGGTGCAGAGTTGTATTTTACCCGCGAGTGTTTCAACACACGAGAAGTAAAATACATTTGCGCCCGTGTATAACACAAAACTTTTCACCTCACTATAGCGAGGAAAATGCAACATCCACAGGCGTTAGATCATCTTCATCACTGGAATCACTCATTTCTTTACGATATTATAACAGAAAACTCTGGATGTTGTGTATTTTTACGCGAGTCGGTGAAAAAAGTTTTTTAGTAAAAAAATTGTTGACAATGTTGACATTTCTGACGTATGAAATGTCAACGATGCGTTTTGAAATTGCATCGACTCAACTTGTGCGTTCAGAATTATATTTAACATCATTATAAAAAACAAACGTTTCTTATGGAATTTTAAGGTTTATGACTTAAAATCATTAAATAAAGCTAAATTTGGTATTTTTCATTAGATTCTCAAACCATTTATTTAATGATAATTAATATCGAACGAATCATTGTCATAAACGATTTACGTTTTGTTATCTGTCAAGCTACTTAAACACGCTCCATCCAAGGTCAAATTACTTTCCCCACTAGTGGATAAAACGCGTTTTTCCCCGCTTGTATTGAAGGATAAAAGACAACTTTCCGAGCTAGTGAGGGGAAAATATTTTTACACCATTTCATGTATGTTAACAATAGTTATTTTTAGGTAGTTTATACTACTTATTACAAAAGTTGGGAGAGAAAAATATTTTTGGAAACGGTTTTGGATGTTCCTAATTATAATAATTACATAACGCTAACTCACTTTAAAATAATGTAAAAATTCCAACAGGCAAATTCGAACGTAGAATGATATCAGAATGATATTTGAATAATGTTGTTTCTTTATCGTGCGTCTCGCAGGCGCCAATACATATACGAACAACTACGAGCGAAATGCACGTATAAGTCGATAACTATAACATTATTCAAATGGTATCATTCTGATGCCATTGCCATTCCCAGTGTGCGTTCGAATTGGCCTGTAAGTCTGGTTAGTAAACGATGGTAATGGCCGAAACTAACGCGCAGTTCATGCAAAAGTCCAGTACACATGTTTTTGCTAATGTGTTACATGAATGTAATTACAGGTGGTTTCATGGAGTGATGTCGGCAAAGGAAGCGGAGCAATTGATAATGGAAAAAGGCAAGAACGGGTCATATCTTGTACGCGAGTCGCAGGTGCACCCCGGCGAGTTCGTGCTGTCGGTGCGCGCGCGCGGCCGCGTGTCGCACGTCATGATCCGTCGGCAGGTGAGCTTCGATCAACAATGGCTGCTGAAATGCTTACAATTTAGGTTCAGCTCGCAGCTAAGTCAGGGACAGTTTTCGGTGATACACTTAAGTCACATCCAGAAATTTTTTTTTCAGTTAGGGTCTTGAAACTTCGTAGTTTGTGAAAGACAAATTTCATGGGTTGTATTATTATTAACAAATGATTAACCGTCCCTACTGATATCTTTTGATGCATAATGTTTTATATTATGGTCATGTAGAATATATAACCACCAACATACAAATCCACGCGTACGAAGTCGCGGGCAACAGCTAGTATGATCATATTACTGCCAGTGAGTTCCTGTAATTGGCTTCCTGTTTTAATCTTGTTGTTTATTGTAAGTGTAGAGCTGTTGGTTCTCCTTAACATAAATAAATAAATAAATATTCTTAGCAAAACACATTATTACAAGTAAGTATATCGATTATCACTTGCATTTTTTTCACAAATTCGCGGAAATACCTAACATAAACATATTATTTCAATAAAAATCTAATATTAAGTTTTACAAAATGATACTATTGTAAAATGGTATTGATTTGCTTCCTTTACCCATATACCATGAGTCACTGACAGTGCACAGTGTCAACACTGAGTATACGCAAATGTAGGTAATTGTCTTTGTATACATCTCGCTCGCACTAATGTGTCAGTAGGTCAGTACGAGCGAGATGCGTCGAAAGTAAGTTACGTTCGCGCTAGCGTTTATGTCAGTGCCAAACTGGTAGTAAAGTCGTCGTCAATAGAACTTGCAAACAATGTCAACAAATATGACAGATTTTGTTAGCGTTTGACACATAACATAACCTAACATATTTACGAAGGTTATTTTCGCTGAAATATTAATAATTAACATTTAATTTAACTAAAAATTTATATAAATATATAGACTGTTGATAAGGTCATAGGTTGTCCTTTTAAAGGGCGAGATTACGAAGTAATGAGAGTAAAACGGTTTGTTTACATTGTTCGCAAGTTCTATTGACGACGACTTTAGCCACACTTGTTAGCTTTATTAGAAAATTATTTGTGTAGTTTGACAGCCTAAATTAACTATCGCTTGTTCACTATTGTTTTTACTTCATAATCCTCAATGCCCCTGGCTTGGACTTGATGGCATATTGTTCTTAGAGGAACTATTGGGAGATGAAGCCTTATTTGGGATCAGTTATTTATTATGTTTTGTGTACTACACATGTTATTGTTGCTAATGAACAAAAACTCAATATTTATTATAATTAGTAACAATGAATTACCGGTGTTGATTACCGATGACAAGAATTTTTTGCTCGTCATTTGAGTACTTAATGAGAAAAGTGCTCGAGAGACCCTCCCACACTTGAGCGGAGTAATACATAACTGCCTCCGCGGTCGCTGCCATTTTTAGGGTTCCGTACCATTAAGGTACCAAAAGAACCCTTATGGTGCGTCTCTATCCGTCCGTCCGTCTGTCTGTCACATTGCTATATATCTCGAGAATGGGGTTGGCCGGTCGAAATAATTAGCAGGTGGCGCCAGCATAGCTTGCCCTGTCAATCCCTAGAACTGTGTCAAATTTTAGTTTTTTTAACGCCCTGGATGAAAAAATAATAAACTCACTAAAGAAATTTAATAATACATAAATAGATCGTACTTATATATGTATATAAATATATATTTAATTAATATTTTATATTCAGTAATTAACATGTATGTAAATGTAAAATAGAAACAAAGTAATAAGAGTTGTAGGCCGCCCGTACTGAAAGCGAGGACCTACAACTTTCAACATAGATGAAGAAAAAAAAAAAAAAAAAAAACGCCCTGGATGCCAGCCCTTTAAGCCAAATTTCATAGAAAAAGGGGCAAGCTATGATGGCACCATCTCTGCAAACCTTTGACAGTTGCCAACCCCATTACTTAAGCTGTCGATTTTAAATTTGGAATATTTATAAGCAACGCTGACGCAGATACATTGAAAGTGTAATTTTTATTAATTATAAAGTCTAGGTATGTATTAGGTCAAGTGGGGAATCATTTGAGAGAGCTCAAATTGATCTTGACGCGACTTTATTGTTAAGAGAATAAGAGCGCGTCAAGGTCATTTAGAACACCTCGCCCGCTTAGCAACTTCTGCTGCTGACTGAACATTACAAAACATTTTTTTTATTTTATTTTTTACAGTAAATAAAATATTTACGTATGTACATATATTATGTGAAAAAAAAGAAACCCCCATCCCCCTTAGCTCCGAAGTTTACCAACGAAAAATTATACATAACATTAACATCATCTAGGGGCAAGGCAGTGCCCCCGCCAAGTCGAGCAAAACAAAGAGGCACGGCCGTACCATCCTTTTCTCAAAGCCATTTAGGCCATTTTCGACGTCCTGTAATTTTGTGCTGGCTAAAGCTAGAACCCTGAATTTTCAGTGACATATAGGGCATGATATGGCTTACATATATTCCCAAGAACATTCAATTTGAACTTGTAGTTTAAGAATTATTGGACGTCAAAGTTTCTTACTTTTGTCACTGACACTCATTCACCGATCATCATAGTTCTAAGGTACTTCTAGCCAACCCACAAGCTGCAAATTTTAAACAAAAGTAGTTTTTAGCTTAACAAGCTATAAAAAAACCTTAAAATATTGCAATATCAGTCAATCTATATAAAAATATGCTGTTACAAAGTTACTTTTGCAGTTCCAACAAATAGTAGGTAAAGTAAAGGTCTAAGGTGTACGATGTGAGTATAAAGATGTGTATAGTATGAGTATGGTATGAAGTATGGTACGGATATGAATATGGTATAGATATGGTGTGGGATGGGGACTTCGGTATGAGTATTGTATGAATACAAATATAGTTTGGTATGGCCATGAGTACCTATTGTATAGGTATGAGTATGAGCTTTGAGAAAAGTGGTACGTACAAGAAGTAGTACCCGAAAAGAAGGACTGTCTACAAAAAGAGATGAGATCCCATCAAAAACTTTACATGTAAAAAGAAGAGATGCAAGTCTCGCAACGCAATTCTTCTACTACAAAAAAGTTTTGAGATGTAATGTGATACCAAGTCGGTTATTTTAGTCAGTGCCAGAGGGTGTTGAAACCGCATCAATATTAGATATCTTTAATTTTTAATCCCACCAAAACCATTTCATGTAAAATGTTGCCAAGATGAAACCATAAGACTCGCACTGTCAAAAAGTTATCAGATCTTTTGTAGAGCCAAGTTTCTAACTCTACAGGCCCTGACTTCACAAACTCTACACCTTAGTCGAAATATGTGGCTTGGCCGTTTCGCTACTGTCACATGGGCGTAAGGTGAAAAATGTATTCACTATAAATTATTTTGTATGTAACAAAACGGCCAAGCCACATATTTTAACTAAGGTGTAGAGTTTGTGAAGTTAGGGCCTGTAGAGTTAGAAACTTGGCTCTACAAAAGATCTGATAACTTAGAAACATGAGAAAATGGAAAGTTTGTACGGAACCCTCGGTGTGCGAGTTAAACGAACTAGCGGTTTTTTTAGGTCGGGTTACGGAATGCCTTTGGTTGATATCGTATTAAGAACGTAGGTAAGAATTAATAATCTTAAATCTTTATTTATCCTCCTCCTCCTTCCTTCCTCCTTCAGGTCCCTTTGAACTTGGCGATAAATCTGCTTTCTAAAACAGGACTAGGTAAAAAGATATATTTTCGGCAATAATCTTTCATTGGTTACAGTGTTCTCAAACTACTTATATACAGGTTGGCCAAGCCAAAATGTATGAAACAGCCAATTTTTTTTCGCGATTTCGGGGCTGGTCCCATAGTAAAAATTGCTTAGTATAATCCCGAAACCTCCCTGGCAACGGGAATGCACTTATTTTTTTTAGCCACCGTGTATAATAATCAAATGCTACCAGGTATCTACTTCTTAACGCTGCGCACGTACCCTAGGTACCTACATAAGATGAATCTCAATATATTTTGTATTCTTGTCTCCAAGAAACTGACGTAGGTTGGAAACTTGAAATAATTAGGCAGTTCCACCATCATTGCAATATAGGCGGGCTTATTAGACAATGTACTGTTAAGTAAGTAAAATTTGCTGATGCAAATCAAATCAAAGCGTACCTAAACAATTTTTTTTTCACATTCCGATTTCAATACAAGTTTTCATTACTGACTGTACGTTTATTGAGGCGGTCATCTCATTACATGAATAAATAGGAATAAACTGAGTCCAACAAAGGTTGTGTCGATTTATAACAGCTGTCATGGTCTTGTTCGGGCTCCAGCATCAGATCCGCTTGACGGTCACCCGACACGCCATCATTAAGGATTTCATTCGAAGGGTGTGTCAATGTTCCGGCCTACTCGAGCCGGTCGGTCTGGCAAGGGACGAGCGAGGCCTTCAATGCCGCAAATATGCCACCCACGACAGTGGTTGCACTTTTGAGGCGTTTGGGGTCATTACGCTGGGGCCGTGTGGGTCAAGCGCGCGTCGGCTCTACAGGGGTTTAGCGACGCGCCTTTTAGATATCACAGGTAGCTGGCCAGTATTTCGCTCAGCGTAATACCTATAATAAACATCGCCATTCACCGTGACAATGCGTTTTTATGTTTATTTATAATTTCTTTTTACCATTTTTTATCATTGTCGTATGTTATTATGTAAAATAAATATCAAATTTGAATTCTAAATTACTAATAAAATATTGCAGTCGACTGAAAACGTCGTGAAATGCAACATTCAAATTATGTCGGTCGGTAGCTCGGAGGAAAGGTCGGTCATTAACTTGGCTTGGATTTATCAGCGGTAACTAGCTGGACCACTTTTCTGTAATGGTCATATGTTGAACATAAAGCAATCACGTGGATAGTTATAGTGCAACGACATACTTATCGATATAATATTATCGACTATACCCGTGAGAATTTTTAGTGTTCCGTACAAAACTTTGTTCACGGAACACTTATGGGATCACTTCGGTCTCGCAAATCGGTTAGTTTTGCTATCATTTTTGAACGAAGTTCCTTATCGCACTGAAATGTGGCTAAAAAAAAAGTAAGAGTTTTACGTCACGAGTTTAATTCAATATTATCATGGAATAATAATAACATCAATAAATTGCTCTGATATGTAATTAGCTTAAGATAATATGTACATAATACTATGTAATTATGTACATAAAATACTTACCATTCATAAGTGCTTGTTGCTAGGCCTACATAAATAAAGTATAAATAAACAAATATTATAGGACATTCTTACACAGATTGACCAAGTCCCACGGTAAGCCCAAGGAGGCTTGTGTTATGCGTACTCAGACAACGATATATATAATATAGAAAACACCCATGACTCAGGAAAAAATATCTGTGCTCATCACACAAATAAATGCCCTTACCGGGATTCGAACCCAGGACCATCGGCTTCACAGGCAGGGTAACTAGCCACTAGGCCAGACAGCTTAGGTCGTCAAGTATATTTGAACTGAACTGTAAATGATTCATCGCTAGCTACATGAATGTTGATAGTTATATACGAGTGTAACGCTAACGACGGCCCGTGAAACCTGTTGCCGAACATTTAGCATTCGGCGTCTCGTTTCTCGCAGAAGGCCACAAACTGCCGCAGGTAAGGTCAGAATCATTTAAGAACCTTGTGCACGTTGCAAATCATACCATCGTTCGAAAAATTGGACAATGACGGAAAATTTAAAAATCACGTTTTTTATATCAACTATGTAGATATACTTGAATGAAACACAATATGGATACAGGTACTTATGTAAGTATATCTATACATTCCTTAGGTATAATTTTTTAAACTAATCAGGATATTACGTAAAACTCATGAAATATAGGTTTCTCATTTGTTTAAGTTTCTTCATATACCAAAATAGTTAGAAAAATATTACGGCACTGTTTTGGGCATTATTGAACACAGGCAGGGTATTACGGCCCACAAAAAAAATTACAGTAATAACAGATTTTAATCGTTTACGACCTTTGAGGGTGTATGAGATGACATCCCACTCGCTACTCGTGGTTCGAATAGTGCGATCCATGCAGGCGAGTGCATTCGTCTGTTTTACTCGCACCATCGATCTGTTGATTATTCGCGCAGACTGCACCTGGTACCTATACCTACCTGATACCTGATACTGCGGCCCGGACTGTACAAAACAAACATCGAGTTAACATCGTAATGACTTAGTATCTACATGAAAGAAGTTACAATAAATATAATTCAGTTCTGAAAACAAAGTTGTGATAAATAAAATCTTGTTTTTTACATGGGTGCATATAAAAGGAGTGTAACATTTTTATATATTTGTATGTATGTCAGTATATTTGTTTCACCTTGTTTGTTTCCCATCCTCGTATAGTTTGTCTTTATGGAGAGAAAAGGTTGTATAATAGTACATTTCGATGCTAGTGCGGAAAGTAGATAAGACTCGGGACGAGTGAAGAATGACATTTCCGCACGTGTATCGAACGACGTTTTTTTAATACAGTTGCGAAAAAATAAGAAAAGCAACAAGTAAGGAATGGAATTCGAAACTTTTATATCATTAATTCTGTGATATCATTGACATTGACATTATGAAGAGGTGTTTTTCTAGATTTTATTCGACTAGAATAGATTTTTATTGAACCCACTTCAATGAAAGTTTTTTTTAAATGCATGTTCTATAAGACAGAAACAGTTGTAAATATTAAAACATTGTACTATTATTACCTAAATATCATTATTTACGATTATTTGTGTATCGTATATTTATAAAAACAATATCGAATGTTGCCTTTGGAAACTTAAAACATTCTTGCAGTGAGAAAATACGCCTCTTGCTTGACAGGCGTTCCTTTCCATTCAGACAACTTATTAAGAACGGTTTTTCAACATTAACAAATAAACGTGTTATAATACTTATAATGATGAAGAGGTAAGTAATTAAATATGAAATATGCATATTTTTCGTATTCTTACTTTAACAGTAGGTTTTTATGTTGATTACGACGTTTAAAGGATACTAATATTAACACTCATCAATAAGTAGTCATGAATTGGAACAAGTAAAAATTAAAAAAAATTGGAAAAGTAAAAAGCACTAATTCGCGAAAACCAACTTTCCGCACGCTAAACAGCCACGAAAAGTAGCACCCTTTGAGCAACTGTATTAAAAAATATTTTTTTCATATCCATGATCGGAAAATTTACTTATGTAAGGTAAGGGAGCATATTCTAATTTAAAATAAAATATTTTCTATAATAATCAGGATATTATGTAAAAGTCACTCAATACCTATAGGTATCTAATTTGTTTAAGTTTCTTCATATACCAGAATAGTTATTAAAATATTACGGCACGCTTGAAAAACCACAAGTTTTATAAAAGTACTGTTTTGGGCCGTATTGAACACTAGCAGAGTTAATACTCTGTTAAGAGGGCCTTAATAGGCCCGCAAAACAATACCTTTTGACAGTAATAATAATAACAGATTATAATCGTTTTTAACTTTACTTATACAAAAAACAATATGGAGAAATATATAAAATATCTTCACAACAGGAAGATATTTTATTATGTATTAATGGAAATAATTCGCTTTGGGCCTTATACTATGCTAAAAATTGTATAAGAAATCTTCTATTTTACTCGAAAATAGTAGGCTAAAACTAAAATTAGACGTTCGTTAGTTACAGCTCTTTTAGCATAAACTCTTAACGAAAAAAAAAACGGTTATTATTTTTCACGTAAGTAAAGTAAATTCTTTTGGCCTTTTTTGAACTGAAAACTTCTTAAGCTGAGTAAGGACCATTTAGCACAACCTTATTTAGTGTAATTATTTTTAGTTTTAGTTTTATGTTATGTTGTGCTAATAAATGCTTTTTCTTTCTTTCTTTCTTTCTTTCAAGAACCAAAACGTCTAATAACATTGAGGCTACGCTTTTACTTTTGTAAGTCAGGAAGTACTTATACGAATAACTTATCAAATCGGCCTTGTTAAGAAATAAAAAACTCATAATTAACTCATAAAATTTTCTATTTAGTTTAGTTTAGTTTATTCATTAACCATAACCTAATATGATCACTACATGGGCAGTCAACATTTCATACAATATTATACTTATAGAGCATTATGGATTTACTATACAAAGTAAATACGCTTAATAATAATAAAAATCTTAATTATATAACAGCAAACTTCTCCAAAGGGCCTCTACGTGTTGTATCTGTATCCCCTCGTACGCCTATCAAATAACCGGGATCTATATACCCGTGAGTTTATATGAGATACAAATAAAAATGTAAGATTTAGAGTTTGCGTCAGTTTGTATCGTATGTATATGATGTGTGCAGCACAAGAAGTACAACGTGGGAAGCGGCGAGCAGTTCTCGGAGCTGGCGGGGCTGATCGAGCACCTGCGTGCGTTCCCCATGGTAACGGGCGCGGGCGAGGAGCTGCGTCTGCTGCAGCCCGTCTCCGGCACGAGGCTGCGCGCGCACCGTATTCAGAGGAAGGTCCAGACCCAGATCCAGGTACACTTAGACAGCCTAGTGCGCTCGGCTGCTGCTCTAAGCAAATACTCGTAAATATATATTATATTGTAGCAGATGCTAGTATAAATTATTTTTATTTGAGCAAAGCAAAGATTACCTACTTAATACCTACATAATTCTAGTGATATGAATAAAAGTAAACTGCTTTTTCTATAAATCGCAAAACAAATTTGAAATACGCCTACCTAAAGTCTAAAAACCTATACGTACAGTCAAGGTATTACATATCGATACGGACAAGGTGCCAAAATATGTACACACTACCTTAATGTATGGGCAAAAACTACATTTAATACCTTGACTGTATTTATAGTCTAATATGTCTGTGTTGCCTTTGCACTCGGCAAAAGTATCTACTTACTATTCTCTAATAGCCCAAAAAAATCAGATATTTCTCTATATAGAATAGATAAGTAGGCTGTAACAGATATTTAAGTACTTTAACACGCGAAATATAGAGATTCTCTATTTGTTCTGTAAAGTTCTGTGAAGTATCTACCACCCTAGAATTGTTGTAGATACTGTTGGCTCGCTATTTTACCCGCTGCTATTGATGCTGGCTGTACTACTATAGGGTAGTATTTTGTGCAACAGGTACATAATAACTAATAATAAGTGCTTACAATTCAAGGCCCGAAGTTACAAAATGAAACGAAGTTGAGTTTTGTAGAGACAGGCACAAACGAAACGAAGCTGAGTTTTTTAGACAGGCCCGAAAATTTTATGGTTTAAGAATTTATTATCTCATTAAGAATTAACAAAATTCACTTACATGAGATACACTTATACACGGTGTTTCCTGCAACAGGAGCAATAAATTAAACTGGAGGCTGTACGCC
This sequence comes from Cydia strobilella, assembly GCF_947568885.1. Lineage (NCBI taxonomy): Eukaryota > Metazoa > Arthropoda > Insecta > Lepidoptera > Tortricidae > Cydia > Cydia strobilella. The sequence continues at coordinate 23,445,426 of NC_086068.1, forward strand.
TCAAACTGACCAACATTTGTTCAGCAACTTTTTTAAATTATGTAATTTTTTGATTATATCTTTTTCATACTAATTAAATATTATTTTCAATGTACGCTGCCATCTGTGTGTTTGACGTTGCTTGTCACCCTTTAAACGTTGTGGGCATCACCAAAATTTGCAATACATTGCGTCTTAGAATAAACTTTAAAGTGTACTGAAAATCAAAACACAAGTTATTTTTAAATGTTGCTGAACAAATGTTGGTCAGTTTGAGGAGTACAGCCTACAGCTTTTTTTTTATACCACGTCGGTGGCAATCAAGCATACGGCCCGCCTGATGGTAAGCAGTTACCGTAGCCTATGGACGCCTGCAACACCGGAGATATTACACGCGCGTTGCCGACCCTTTAAAAACCTGTACACTCCTTTTTTGAAGAACCCCATAGCTTAATTTATTGCTCCTGTTACAGGAAACACCCGGTATAACAACAATTTTACTAGGCTAACGTGCACTAATCTATACATATAATAAAGTGGAAGAGGGTCGAAAGTCTGTACATGGAAGATATTTGAAAAAAAAAAAATTGGCTGGGGATACTTAGAATCGATAAGAGAACACGTTCCAACAGTTTTTAGAATTTTTGTCTGTTTGGCTGTTTATCTATTTGTCTGTTTATTTGACCGCGCATCACGTGAAAACGGCTGAACGGATTTTGATGCAAACTTTACTAATCTGTCGAAAAAATCCACGGTCAGGTTTATAGGCTAGATATAGTCATGGCAGGTGCAATAATTTTTGTAAATATTTTTTGAATATGACGATGTACAATTACTACAAATAAAATATATTCTATTCTATTCTATAATTTTTTTATAAAACTTACTCATAACGGGATTAAAAAGGGGATGAAAGTTGGTATGGGGTTCAAGATTTATTTTAAGCTAGCAAGTTGAAACTTAGTATATGGGCATATTATTATAATACAGGAAAAGTGTTTTCAGCGTTTATAAAAATTCATCCCCTAACGGGGTTAAAAGGGGTTTGAAATTTTGAATCAATTACAAATGCTTTGAAACTTCTTAGAAAGGCATAATAGACGATTACAAAAAAAGTTACTTCAACGTTTTTGGAAATTTAACCCCTCAGGGAGTTGAGAAGAGGATGAAAGTTTTGTCTTCAAAAAAGGAGTGGGCAAAATCCGCTGCTTTAACTACCATATTAATTTACAGTTAAATATTACTTACATCGAAGTGGTCTTCACACATAAAAACATTTGTATGCGCTAAAATGCTCTTTGGGTCTCTTCGCGCTAGTTTTAACCACATTTTTCTTTTTTTTTGGATTCGTTGGAACGGAAACAAACAATTTATCTGGATTTTTTATAGTCGTACTTGAACATTGCGGCACTATACACCATTTATATACCATTTTACAGTGAAATAATCAATTCAATGCACATAAACCATAATATTTACTAAGGTCATTGACTGAGTTTACTCGCGTGTGACGTCACACGTGTCACGTGATTAGCCCCTTTGCAAAAACGGCGTTTAAGGCGCGTTCAAAATAAATAAACTTTAACATTGATTTTTTATATTTAATACAGTAAATTTCACGGAAATATTAAGTCATAAACAATCAATTAAAACCATTTTCAAAAATTAGTCAAATAGCCTATTGTGGCTTTATATCTGATAACTACTTTTCTTTGTTAAAGGACATTGAAGATTCGCCAAAGCTCGATAAGAAAAATGGATTTGAAGGAGAATTCCAGTCGATTAAGATGCTAGAAGACAGGCACGTGTTTACTACAATCGAAGGAAATAAACCAGAAAATATTTCGAAAAACCGATATAGGAACATACTTCCCTGTAAGTTGATATCTGTGACAATGTGGGATACACTGTCGTATTTACTAATCCCTGCTATGCCACTTGCCCATGAGAAACCCGAGAGATTTTAACAGGTTATTCCTGATCATATAAATTTAAAGACTAAAATATCCTATAAACTATTTTTGGAATTCGCCTAGTTTCAGTCCAAATATCCTTATTGATAGATGTCAAAAAGTGACAAGTAACACTACATATAAAACTGTAGGTTTTACAAAAAAAGGTAACTTTTTTGAGTGACAGTTTTACAAATAGCATTAAAATTTAATGTACAAATACATACAAAAAAACGAAAAAAAAATGTACAACATTGTTTTCCTTCTTTCCTTCTCTTGGCCTCCGAAGTGCGTTATTAAAATGTATAACATTGTTTTCCTTGTTTCCTTCTCTTGGCCTCCGAAGTGCGTTGTTAAAATGTAGGTATAACATTGTTTTCCTTGTTTCTTTCTCTTGGCCTCCGAAGTGCGTTGTTAAAATCTCTCGGGTTCCTCGTGGACACTTTGTATATTATTATAATTTTAAGGTTATAAATGCGTAAGTAACTCTATCTGTTTGTCTGTCATTCTGTCGCTTCCATCTTTACGCTTAAACCGCTAAACTGATTTAGATGAAATTTACTTAGTATGGATATTGTTTGAGGTCCAAGAAAGGCCATGAGTAGGATACTTATGCACACAGACGAAGTCTCAGACACAAGCTTGTATATTATATATTTATAAAGTCATCTTATAGGTACTATTAGATTTTACGACAGTCTGTATTTAGTTTTTTTTTCGTCGCAGTGACGCGATAAAATGTCCCTATAGTTTAAATAATATATTGTAGGAAACAAGGATACGTAACAGCAGATATAGTTTCTGTTTGGTTATGCAAAAAAATGGTATTTACTTACTCGTGTTTAGAATAATGTTGGTTAATGTGTGTATTTAGATGACCAAACACGGGTAGCATTGCGGCGAAGCGGCGAGCATAATACGGATTATATCAACGCGAGCTACGTGCGGGCCGGCGCCGGCGCAGGCCTGTACGCCTCCCTGCACTCCTCATCAGAGAGCCTGGACAGCTTGCAATGTAAACTCTCACTATTTCTCTTCAAAACAGCACCTCTAGGAGTCCGGTCAAACACAACGACCGGTAAATAGTGTACACAAAACAAGTAATCTTTATTAAGTTGCAATCTTGCATTTTTTGTACAAATTATGGAGTAATGGACCGCAAGTAAGCAATAGGCATATTGTTATTCATGAGTTACTTAACGTCAGCTGTAGCTCTGTTGGCAGGTTATGAAACGGTACAAAATGTGATTCCTCCCGATTATGAAAACATTAAGCCAGCTGACTATATACTGATGCAGGATTATAATATGTATATCAGCTTATGTTGGTGATCTACGGTACGCTGCATGATTATACACCCTGTTTTTATTCAATTCCGGAAACTTCGGGGTATGGTTAAGTATGTTTCAGAAAACTAAATGGAATAAGTAGTTAATTTTCATTCATTATTAAAAAAAGTTATTAAATGTTGCATATAGCGTTGTCGTAACACGGGCATTACATTTAACTCACCAAACATTTTTAAAACTGTGACATATCAATGACATTTCGAACATCAATCGTCCGAGATAGTACTTACGTTTAGTAGAATATGTATGAACCCGTACTAAACACTAATCAATTTTTAAACAGGCCCTAAGGCTCGTACACGCTCGTGGGGGCCTTATCAGATAAAATTAAATTATTGATTACCTCCGAAATGGAGTTCATTAGATTTAAATTAGAATACCGGTGTCTTTGAGAAAATTACTACGACGTATATGTATAAATAACACTTGCACTGCGTGTGCTATCAAGACTTGTCTTGGTCTAACTCTAACATGTATATCTTTATCACACGTTTATTTTACACGTATATAATTATGATTTTTTTATTTTTGTTAGTTGTATTTTTATATGTTTTTTTTGTGTTGATAGTATGCTTCACATACATTGTTGCCTTATGCATGGATTCACATAGTGTTGACGATTTTATAGTTACTTTCAGTTCTTTAAAATATGCCACAAAAATGTTTCGATTTATAAAATTGCCTTAAGCAAACATATACTTCGCCTTTTATATTGGCGGCAGCAAGTTAAAGTCAATTCTGCTACGGCTCTCAATTCCGTAGGAGCAAAATGAAATATTTTAAATGTGTATTTGTGTAGAGTGTGTGCGGAAAGAGAAGAGTCGTAGAATAGGTATATGGGTTCCCTAACATTCCACGACTCTTCTCTTTCCGCACAGACTAGTCTAGTTAAATTTACATGTATTAGAATTTGTTAATATGTAATGTGTTATTTATTATAATACGTTCATGTCGATTTTATATAACTAAAAACCGCAAAATATAGCAAACATCCTTTATTGTTTTTTTAATAGGCGTAGTGGCAGAATGCCATATCGAACCAAAAAGCAAATATTGCTTACAATTTTTTTTATGGCTAGCTGAATTAGGCTAGGAAGTGAATGCCCAAAAAAAGTTATAGAGGGAAATACTTGGAACACAATTTTTGACTTCGTAGCTTTGTTTGGACTAGTTAGGAGATGAACATATCAAAAGTCCCCGGCCGTAACCCTGGTGCTGGGGGGAGATGGGGGTTTGAAGGTTCTATTTTTCGGTTTTTTGATTATATCTCGGAAACTTTGCGTCTTAGCGACTTGGCCACTTATACAAAATAAAAAGACATTTAATTTTTTACAAGTTTTATTAAGTCAAGTTTTTCGATATCTTGTATAGTTTTTGAGATATCCGCTCTTGAAGGTTTATTTAGGGCTCTCATTTTTATCTTGATCTACATCAGTGAAGCTGCTAGGCCGGGTTTGGTAACGTTTTCGAATAAATCGGGGATGCTGAATTCATTTATGGTATCAACATTGACACCATTCCTTAGTAAACACGCTTAAACCGCTGAACCGATTTCATTGAAATTTGGTACAGAGATGGTTTGAGTCCCGGGACAGTACATAGGATAGTTTTATAACCAAAATCATCTTTTAAGTGTGTGAAAAGTGGGGTGGAATTTTGTATGGGGAATCAATAACCGCTGAGCCTATTTAAATAATATTTGGGATGGTCTACATGTTTGATTTAGTTGAAAATAATACCAAACATGACTTCAAACCTAAATTTAAACAGTATTAACCTCAGGAATTCAACTTCGGCGAAGAAGCTGAATTCCCCTCACACCAAATTTCACACTTTCAAAGAATGATTTTTAAAATAAAAAAAATATATTATATCCTGTCTCGGGACTTAAAACATCTATTTACTAAATTTCAACTAAATGGGTTCAGCGGTTTAAGCGTGAAGAGGAGTTTAAAAAAAAGTTATTTGTTTAGTTTATATGTTTTTACTTCGGAAAGGTGTCGATATTGATACCATAAATGAATTCAGCACCCACGATTTATAAAACGTTACCAAACCCGGCCTAGCAGCTTCACTGATGTAGATAATCAAGATAAAAATGAGAGCCCTAAATAAACCTCCAAGAGCGGATATCTCAAAAACTATACAAGATATCAAAAAACTTGGCCTATTAAAACTTGTAACAAATTGAATCACTTTTCATTTTGTATAAGTGGCCATGTCGCTCAGACGCATAGTTTCCGAGATATAATCGAAAAACCGAAAAATTGAACCTTCAAACCCCTCTCTACCCCCAGCACCAGAGTGACGGTCGGGGACTTTCGACATGTTCATCTCCTAACTAGTCCAAACAAAGCTACGAAGTCAAAAATTGTGTTCCTAGTATACCTTCTTATTGCTTGCGTAAGCATAAATTTTAGGTCTGTGGCCTAAATGCCATATCTGTGAAATGGAAATTAAAAAAACAGTGCGAGTAGGACTCGCGTTTCAAGGGTTCCGTGCATTACAGAAGTTTTAACAATGTTTTAGTTTTGTACGTGAAACTTCTTGAAAAACCCGAATGTGTCGGACCAAAAACTAGATATAACGGAAAATGTTATGGCGCGGTAGTTTATATCTCTGCAACATTAAAAGCTATATGCATAGTTTTATTTTTATCGATGTTTAGGAAAGAAGCCATTACTTGGAATTTAATGCACCGCTGACAGAGATGGCGCTCATTTTGCGCTAGAAACGACGCATTCGGAGCTAAAATAACCCTAATGCTCGGTATTTACTAAGTGATCTCATTAGTCCATGGACGTATTTAGAAAAAAGTGATGTCATTTGATAGATCTTACTTAATTTATAAAAATATAATACGTGGGATTATAACAGAAATTTTACGATCGATCTGGTTTATATACAAAACTGATGCAAAGTAGCTCGGATAGCAAGATCAAATACCTCGAAGCCCAAATGCGAAGTTTCGGAGATAAGCGGGGGGGGAATGGTAATTTTTGCCTATTTTCTTGAATAACTTCTAAACTAAAGCGCGATAAAGCGCGATAAAGCGCGAGTCGCGATAGCTAAAGACGCCGGTTCGAATCCGGCCTTCACCACTGGAGGGGGCTTCGTCACTTTTTCTTTAATATATGACATCTATTACAGTTTTTAACTTCTAAACTGTTTATACAAAAATTATAAAAAATATATATCAGACTTTTTAATTTTCTCATTAACATAATATCAATATTACATTGCATGTTTGAGAAAACTTGAAAATTAAACATGATATTTGGAAACTTAGATTCATAGAACAGATATACACACCATTAGATATACATACGTCTTTACAAATACATGATCGACCTCCTGTTCGATGGGTATCTTTGAAAATATGCGAAATATTATAAATGCGTAGTAACTCTATCTGACTGTCTGTTTGGATGTTACCTCGTCACGCTTAAACCGCTGAAATTTAGTTTGGAGATAGCTTGAGGCCTGGGGCTAAACATAGTTTTTATCAATCAACATCATTCATCAGTTCATCACCATTCCACGCAGACAAAGTTGCGGTCAGAAACTAGTCTCTATAATACATATTAACAACATTAAATTTATTTTTCTTACTTTACCTATAATTGCTGCCGAGGATCTTTCTAAGACCACCTTGGCTTCAAAATCCCTGTCAGACGATGCGCTTATGCTGGTCCGGCGTAATATGAACATGAATAAGATCAATGGAAATCTATATCCAGATGCAGGTTTTAAACTAAAATATTTATAACCTTATTTTACATCATTATATTCATTAAATATGTAGTGTGCTCGCTACGCCGCACTCACACTGTTACACCTAGCGCTAACCAAGTACACTATAGTATATATATGTAATAAGTAGAGTTAGACCAAGAGAAGTCTGCTGATATTTTGACAGCATACGCAGTGCCAGTGTATTTATACGTCATAATTTCATACAAGTTGACGTTTAAAATAACACGCACTGCGTGTGCTGTCAAAATCTCTGCAGACTTTTCTTGGTTTGACTTCTAGCATACTTTGTAGATTTAAGCAGAATAAATTCGTATTTATAAGATATCGTCTGTCTCAATTAACCTGTCATATCCAATGGCGACCCTGTCATGTATTTTTTAATTTTTCCTAATGTATAATAATGTGTAATGTATGTTTCAGTCAAAACAAAGTTATATATCGTCACGCAAGGCTGTCTGGCAACTACAAAGGATGATTTCTGGCGAATGGTGTGGCAAGAAGATGTTAGAGTTATAGCTATGATTACAAATGAAATTGAACGAGGCAAGGTAAGCCCTTGATGACACCGATGACATTACGACACTATTCCCTAAGTATTGTTTATCTATGTATGTATGTATTAATCGGTTTCTGTTAGTTTTAGCTACATTTTTTAGACTTATATTAATTGAAACAATATATGGGTTCGGTTCGGAATTGATAAATGGATAATAAAAACAGGTAACTAGCAAGCTCGACCTCGACCCAAATATGTTACTATTCGCACTTAAACTATCGTGAGACATATTTCAAAATATTTATCAGTACGGTTTTTACTCACTATTATTTTTAGTCGCTTTTGGCGACATGTTTCGGATTCTTTGGGAATCCATCCTCAGGCACAGAGTGCAGTGTGCTTGACTTCGTTCGATACAGCCGCCCTACCAGACCTTCACTTGACGACTCCATCTGCGGACTGCCCCGCGCCCCCCGCCCCCGCCCCATCAGAGCGTGCGCAACGAGCGACGAGGCGGGCGGCGCGGGCAGTGCACGACGTACAACCGCCGCGGACACTCGTGCCTGAGGATGGATTCCCAAAGAATCCGAAACATGTCGCCAAAAGCGACTAAAAATAATAGTGAGTAAAAACCGTACTGATAAATATTATGTTACTATTGTTATTACGGGCTTCATCGATTACTTTATAAGACAGCTACGTATACATATACACTCTGTGGGTGCTGAATAAAATCTTATTAAATAGAAGAGTTGTTTGTTGTTTGATCTTCTGATTAGCCAGGCCTGAACCCAACACCATCTTATAAGAGTGCCGCTGCCGACTCGTACCTCAACCTGACCGGTCTGCGCTCTGAAAAGGGAACCTCACCTTTCCCCCTTGTTCACACTGCCTACCTACATAAAGTCTGGCAAAGCAATTTTGTCAGGTTAAGAACTGTCATCCAAAATTAATTTATTATAAATCAGTAACCAATATTCCTAATACAAAGGAATAACTTTTATATTTAAAACTTTTTTATTCTACATATACTGCACGACTGGCTCGCATTTGTCGCCCACAAGGCGATTTGATACCAATGTACTCTTACTGGCCCACTTCGTTACACCCGTAGGGCCCGTCTTTACGTTTTAGTTAATGACTTATTTATGCTGGTGTAAGATTGCTTCGTCCGTCCAGTGGCGCCCTTATTGGGGGAATTGTGTTTTCTAGTAAGCCAATTAATTTCTGTATAAATCAGTATGTTAATATTGTTGTCCTACTGATTCTCCAACTTTTGGTATTTGTCACATACTTAGTTTGACCAAACCAATTTAAAAAATAAAACTATGAAAACGGATTATATAGCGTATATTGAATTTATAATACATCCCGACGTTTCGAACCCTTTACAGCGTTCGTGGTCAACGGGTGACAACAACGGGATGTATTATAAATTCAATATACGCGATATAATCAGTTTTCATAGTTTTATTTCATGAGTAACTATCGCGGTAACCGAAGACAATATTACAAACCAATTTAAATTAAATCCTATTGAAATACAAAAGTAAGAGCAATATAAAAGTGTTACCGTTATTTTTTATTAATATTTTCAGTTTTATTTTTACAGAAAAAATGTGAACGATATTGGCCACTGTCAGGTCTTCAGGAATACTACGGGGATCTGCTCGTGAAGTCGACCTCGAAAATGTGTTATGAAAACTACATTCTAAGAGAATTTGACGTGTCCGACGATAAAGATCAGTGTAAAACTATCTACCAGTACCAGTTTACGGTATGTATTCGACCCCTAGGCGTTGTAACACCACCTGTTAACTGTTTTACAAGGGGGCAAAGTTGTTGTTTAACCCATAGTGCTAATATTAATAACCGAGCAAGCAAAGGATTCCGAATTGACGAGCGGAGCGAGTGGTTCAAAAAGTGGAAGCTCAGTGTTGCGACGGTTTCAATTCAAGAGGTTTAAACAAATTTTGCTTCCGAGTAAAGCACAGTTTTTCACCACACTAACGCGAAGAAAAAAGTAGCTGTAACACATTACAAATAAGTAGAATCCAAATGAATGCTATTGAATACTTGCCAGTGTACAGTTTTGAAAACATTTAACTTTTTTGATGTTGCTTGAATTGAAGACGTGGCCCGATCACGGGAGTCCCGAGGAGCCGGACGGCTTGCTGGCGTTCATCGCAGAGGTCAACCGGCGTGTGGCGCAGGTCATGAACGAGGATAGTCCGCCAGATCAGGTAATTTACTCACCCGGTATGTACACCCCTACATACTGAAATAATTATTACGTAGAAATGGAGAAAGCAAATAAAAATAATCCAGAAAAAACCGTCACACGCGTGTTTTAAAACGTATTGTAAAATACGTAAGTGACTTGTTTTAATATAGGTACCTATTTAATACCTATACCTTTAGGTACCTTTTTACGTGAATATAATATTATTAATCACAAACAATATGGTTTTCAGAAGGGCAAAAATACTTCTCAACTATTACTATCCACCACCACTATCTACCACTCCGCTTACCAAAAATGCCAAATAACACCTAGGATAATAGCACACAAATACCAGTGCCTACAACGCGTTACAACGAACACATGCGATTGCGAACCCCTGGAGCAAGTAGACAAACATACATACCTTGGCCTAAACATAGATAATAAATTTAACTGAGGCCCTCACATTAATTATGTATGGAATAAACTGAGATCCATATTGTCCAATTTATCCCTTTTAAAATATAAATACCCTTTAGTACCCGTAGAATGCTATACATGTCACTAGCCGAATCGATAATTAGTTACAGCTTAAGTACTTACGGCAGAACATAAAACTTAAGGATGACTCACGTTAAACCGGGCCGTGACCGGGCCGGAGCTTCCGGCGCTTCGTTTTCTATGGAAAGCATCACGTGATCACCTGTCATGTCATAGAAAAGTAAGCGCAGGAAGCTCCGGCCCGGTCACGGCCCGGTCTAACGTGAGTCATCCTTTACCTGGATAATGTATATAAACCACAACTAAGCCTGATAAAAACAATTGTACCTAACTCGATAGGGAAAATGTATAGAAATCACAAATCAAAGCTATTTGAGTACTGTAAAATAATTAATATCTATGATAAGTTTAAAATGATGCTAGTATGTGATGAAATCGCTAACTCACCTAAACTTCAAAATAGATCTAGGTCACAAAAATTAAGAAAGTATGTATTACCACCTTACAGGAATACCTATGGAAAGAGAACCTGGCAATTTCTGTTACCCGATACACTAAACTCATGGCCAAATGCTGTTAATCAAAATATATTTAATAACACACATAAGACTAAAATAATTAAAAAAAAAATGTTGTTATCAAGTACAGGAGCGCGCCCGAGTTGTTTATCAACAACTCGGGCAAACTAAATGCTGATTACTTAACTTACCAGTATTTCCTTAATATTAAATTTAGATAAAGAGATTTAGATTTAGATTCGGATAACCGGAATGTAAACGAGCGACAATGGCGGCAGATAAACCGTACGCGGTTTTCGCTCGCTGTTTCCAAATGTACATAGTATTTTAAGATTGTTTTAGATAAATAAATAAAATAAAAATATGGTGACTTTAGCTAGTTACTTACGAGTACAATACGGGAACTGATTTATAATACCTAATGTGAGATTGACTACTTTTCAGAATGTCCTCTGCGTACACTGCTCAGCGGGAGTGGGGCGGTCTGGCACTATGGTGGTCCTTGACATTCTTATCGATAAAATTAACACGTCTGGTGAGCATATGTCATCATTTCCGTACCTCCGTCGGTTTCTTAGCCACCGTGAACCTACTAATTGTTATTAAGCAAGTTATTTTTACTCATGCTCATAGTAATTTGTGGGATGATCAAAAACCGTGTTACAGGATTAAATTGCACGATCGACGTGTACAACACGGTGAGGTTAGTGCGCGCGCAGCGCGGCGGCATGGTGCAGAACAGCTTGCAGTACCGCTTCATATACCTTGCATTGCAGGCCTACATGGACACTAACAAAATTAAGTTGAAACGAAAGGTAGGTATCATCCGTAACCGTTTTTGTGCTTCCTTAGTGGACTACATAGGAACTCATAGTCATATCTGTCTGTCCATTGGCGGCTTATTAAGTTATTACTAACAAGCTACAATTGGACATGAACATACATATCAATCAAATCAAGTGCACTGAAACTTACTGTGGGTCCAAAAAGTTTGTAAATACCATGAAACTCAATCATGATCTGTTAAGCCGTGTTTGAGTTATCGCAAATATTTAATTTGCTGCGAAGATTGCGTTGTAATGTCCATAGTATCTACATTAAGCCCCCCCCATCCCCAGCCTTCTGTGATCGAGGGTCAACTACGGAACCCTACACGAAGCATGTTCGACATGCGCTTGGCCGATTTATAATTTTTATTTTGGTACTCCATTTCATGTTTCTGGACTTGTAATCCAATAACTTTGTCGCCTGAAAGTACCTTCCTTTCCTTCAAACTACCGGATTTTTTGCTGACTTGTTTATGATGTTGGCCCAATGAATAATCCAAGTTTGTGACCTCAAGCGCCGAATGCAACTTTGTCAACAATCGAAAAAACCGCGAAAATTTCGCACAAGTGAATTCAAGTTCGAAAAAATTATAATCTTTGAAAGGCTTTATCTCGAAAACTATTAGATCTACAGAGGCAATTCTAGTCTCGCATTGTAGCAAAGATAGATATAACTCCGTAATAGATGGATACAGTCTAAGGAAAAAACGTGCCTAGAAAATGACGAAAATTTGATTCTCGATTAGATGAATATTATTATTATCTTTGGCATACTCTCGTATAGAGGGCGTTGACGGTTTCGTTTTTATTTAACAATTTTAACGCATATCAGTGAAAGAACATGGGTCAAAATAATAAAAATAATTAATGCAAATAAAAAAATCATTTATCCATATTTAAATACATTATAAATCGTATCGTAACGTATTTTTATAAATCTTCATTTTGAGTTTTAAAGTGTGTCGATATATGGCAGTGAATTTACTGTAATTACAAAATTTACTATGACAGTACCGCTCTATAATATTATATCCTCTTTGATTGAAGTAAAGGCCATGCCAGGATAAGCTAAGTGAATCTGAGAGTTTTGGCTTGTAATTTTTTTTGATGATGTGGCTTTCTATTAATAACAAATAGGTATGCAAAATGTCAGCCCCCAAACTTCATAGTTTTTTTGTGAAAAGAAACGAAATATGATATTTCTTCAATATTTTTTTTCTAGCCATCTGTTGACGTGCGTCATGTATATGACAACAAGTACCTTGTTTTACCACAGATAAAATTAAGTAAATACAGTTATTCTGTAGCTTAATAAAAAGGCTAGCTTTGGTGAAAAACTTGGAGGTGTCGCTGACGTGAAAAAAGTAAAAAAAATGTATTCATGAAATAAAATTATGAAAACGGATTTATATTTAATTTATAATACATCCCGACGTTTCGAACCCTTTACAGCGTTTGTGGTCAACGGGTGAGACCCGTTTTTTCACGTCAGCGACACCTCCAAGTTTTTCACCAAAGCTAGCCTTTTTAATATTAAAACGGTTCTTCTTTGCCGGTTATTCAAATTAACATCGGATATCGCATGACGTATATCTTTAAAAACTAACAACAAAATGGATTTTGCTACGTTATAACGTACATAATAATATGAAATTTGAGTGATCTATTGCAATAATTACGTGTAAAATAAACAAGTACCTAGTCAACAGCATGTCTGCAAGTAGTCAGTGATGTAATATTTGCGCAAAACATATGATTAAACTGAAGGGCAAAATAAAAATATTATTAATATTTTATAATATTAAATGACGTCTTTTCAAATATTTTTTCAATTTTTTTATATTTATTTATTTGCACACTACATTAAAATTAAAATACAGAATTTGAGAAAATCTTAAAAAATAATATAGTTACATGTAAAAAATCCGCAACGCAGGCTTCGTCAGGTGGCTACAAATGCAAATCAGCAACATGCTTCGTCCCAAAAATACCAATGATGATATCCGCAACAGGTTTCGTAATTTTTTTTTTGTTTAAATAAAATAACCGTCACGAATCGCACCTGGCTCAAATGTCACCATTACGCTGGCAGCGTTACCGCGCTGAATGGCCAACGGTTCAAATTCGTTGAACATTGGTTTCGTCGTTCGTTGATATTTTCATTTTGGCTTGAGATTAATCATATTTTAGTGTTATTTGCCATACTATGATTGTAACAGCCAAAATTATCAAAATAAATTACTTACATGACATTTTAATTTTTTGCACAGAAATCATTTTTTTGTATGAAAAGGTATAATAATTATTTCAAAAATGAAACCCCGTCCCTAAATTATACGAAAATGATATATTACTTGCCCTTGTTGCTAAGACCTGGGCGAATTGGACCTGGGGAGTCGACCCCTCTTCCCCCTCTTTTTTGGGGGTAGGCGCGGTACGATCTCATGACTACCGGGCCAAATCAGCTTTATTTGACCTACTATGAATAACGGCACAGAAGGAACGTATTAGTTTTTTTTTAAGTTTTAATGAGGCGGTATAGAAAACGTAGTGATGTATTCAATTAAAAAAAACACCACAAACAAAATTAAGTAAAAACATTCATTTTGTAGCTTGCTAGCCTTGGTGAAAAACTTGGAACTGTCGCTCACGTGAAAGTACTTTAAAATTTTTTAAATTAAATTGTATTTTTTTTGTACAGAATAGAATAGAATTGAATTCATTTATTCAGACAACACACCAATACAACACATATATAGCAAATACAAGACAAGGATAAACAAAACAGTAGAAATAGAGATGTGAAGCCGAAATGGTCTCCACTCAGGCACTTAGGAATGGTGGAAATGTTGATACCATAAATGAATTCAGCACCCCCGATTTAAAATACGAAAACGATCCCAAACCTGGCCTAGCAGCTTAACTGATGTAGATAATCAAGATAAAAATGAGAGCCCTAAATAAACCTTCAAGAGCGGATATCTCAAAAACTACAAGATATCGAAAAACTTGAATGAATAAATCTTGTAACAAAGTAAATCTCTTTTCATTTGTATAAGTGGCCAAGTCGCTCAGACGCATAGTTTCCGAGATATAATCGAAAAAGCGAAAAATGGAACCTTCAAACCCCCCTCTCCCCTCCAGCACCAGGGTTATGGCCGGGGACTTTTGATATGTTCACCTAACTAGTCCAAACAAAGTTACGAAGTCAAAAATTGTGTTCCAAGCATTTCCCTCTATACCTTTTTTTGGGCATTTATTTCCTGGCCTATATGCACAATACACGTGACGCACGTCAAAATCGGCTGGCTAGAAAAAAAAATGGTGAAGATCATATTTCGTTGTTTTTTTGCAAAAAACTATAAAGTTTGGGGGGCTGAAATTTTGCATACTTGTTAATATAATAGAAAGCCATCAAAATAAAAATTACAAGCCAAAACTCGCTGGGGGCAAATTCACTTAGCTTATCCTGGCATGGCCTTTATGGTCTGCATCTTCTCAAATGATTTTTTCGCCTAAGACCCTAATCTGTTAAACAAAAGCATTTGTTCCTTTGCGTGCGCGTGCCCATTGTTGGTGAGCGCGTGAGCATTGTGTATCAGCGAGTGGCATGCACTCACCAATAATGGCATGGTTTTTTTTTAGTAGCTTAAAAACGTCTTGAGAAGGTACTATCAAAACTAGTCCTTTAGGGTTATAATTGCCTAAAAAATCCGAAATTTTCGTGGTTTTTTTCGATTTTTGACAAAGTTGCGTTCGGCGCTCGAGGTCAACTTGGATTATTTATTGGGGCAACATCATAAACAAGTCTACAAAAAATCAGAACTACCGGATTTGACGCAACCGCTAAATGTATAAAGTTACTGGATTATTGTTTATTCCCAATAATTCCGGATTGTTGTTTGACGTGCCAAAAATGCGCTCGAGTATTTAGCAAGAAGATAGGGTACCTACGTACCTACCTACCGACAAGTGGTATCGTTGTGTTTGGTAGAGTCTACTGAGTACGAAATAAGAACTTGTCACTTCCTAAGTGTGGGGGGGGGGGGATAACTGTGACGTCACATAATCGGCAGTACAAAGTTTTTAACTTTTTTCTTTTAAACATACCATGTGGGGTACCAAATGAAAGGGCATTGTGAGTAGATTACAAATATATAACATAGTCTATCATTTTCACTACTTGGTCTAACAAATTATTAGAAAACGCTCAAAAATTTCACAATCCTGAGTTGATTTTGAACTGCTCTAAATGGCTAATTGGATTAGTCCAAAATTTATATACATGACTGTGAATATCCTCTATATTATATCTAAAAATAATTAAACAGATATATCCAAAAATAAGAAAAGTACATGAAGTTGAATATCAGTATAATTTTCTGGTCTAATGTATGTTTGTTTGGTATAGTATAACAGAAAATTATAGCGTTATTCAACTTGATGTACTTTCCTTATATTAGAATATATCTCGTTAATTATTTTTAGACATGATATAAAGGATATTCACAGTCATATTGTATAATATTTGAACTAATCCATTCAGCCATATTCAATTTAGAGCAGTTCAAAGTCAACTCTGAATTGTGAAATTTTTGATCATTTTCCAATAATTTGTTAGACCAACTAGTGAAAATGTTAGACTATGTTATATATTTGTAATCTACTCCCAATGCCCTTTCATTTGGTACCCTACATAAAGGTATGTTTAAAAGAAAAAAGTTAAAAACTTTGTACTGCCGATTTTGTGACGTCACAGTTATCCCCACCCACACTCTTAGAAAGTGACAAGTTCTTATTTCGTACTCAGTAGACTCTCCCGAACACAACGATACCACTTGTCGGTAGTATACTGTACAGTCACATCGAATGGTGTTTTAGGCCCTCTGGCCGCTGTACTATAAGGGCGCACCAGAGTGGATCAGCTACACTAATAACGCGAATTAAAATTGCCTACTCAAGAGCACACAGTCGCTGTGGCCGAAATCGGTCAGGAGATATATAATATAATTGTTTTCAACACACTTGTTCAAAACGACGTTTTTATTCCACCGATCTTTGGGTCATAATCCTAGAAAACACGCGTGCTTTTTCATTATATTATCCGACTGAGTTAAGAAGGTAACTGATTGCTAATAATATGCCTGGAAACGGTGCCTTCTTCAATTAGTCGGACTGGCGGGCACCGGCGCCCCCCGACCGCCTGCCACGCCTCGGCCCACCCGCGGCCGGGGCGAGGGGCGGCCGGCAGTATGAAAAATTTTAGACTTACTGTTTTAACAATTAAAATTTGATTAATATGAAAGTTTCTTTTTTTGTGTGCAAGTGTGTTGAAAAACGTCGTATGAAACGCGTGTGTATCGGCTTTCTTATTGCGCGCTCGTTTACTATAATGACCAACTTAGCACACTTGTATCACAATGTACTATTATTACCCATGCATTCAATTTTTCAGGTATATACCGCAGAAGCTTGAGTAAAATAGGCTCCATGACTACTCCACAAACCAAAGTTTACGAATAAAGGATAACTGATACGGATACAAAATAAAACAATGTAATGTAATAAAGTGAACTTTATCAATTATTGTTTTTTTTTTTTCATTATAATTTTACACACAAATACCTATAATAATAATAATAAGCAGGGCAGCTTGTGGCGAGCTGTTGGGGAGTGACGACCCCACGGACCCGAGTGCTCCAGAGAGTCGGTCAGGGTCTCCGTCTCTGGCGTGTCTTCGTCGGTCGGAGTGGACCCCAAGGGGACCCGCAGGACTCTCAGCTCTGGCTTGCCTTCATTGGCCGTCCAGTGGGGAGTCGTAAGAGTTATATGCTCCAGGGGTGGAAGTGTTAAAGGGCATAACGCCGCGAGTAACTTCGGAGAAAGCGCAGCAAACCTCTCGACACCCCAGAGCCGCTCACTCCGGTGTTGCGTCTTGCCATCTTTACGATGGCGCATCAGGTGCCCATCTAACGAGTGGTGAGTCACCGCCTGCCTCGATAACTTGTGCAAGCAATGTTATGGCAGGTGTCCGGACTTCTTTGTAATAGCCCAGTCTTTTAACCACCCAAACTTAAACCATAGATCAGTACTCTGTCCATACTCTCTACAATAGTTTCCAATGCCTGCTGAAACCGGTTCACGGATATCTATTGATGTACCCGTGAATGGGTTCCACCAGGCGTTCTACATGACATCAAATCTCTCCAAACGGCCTCTACGTGTTGGATCTATATCCCCACGCACGCCTTATAAATGACCGGGCTCGAAAGACCCGAGAGTTGTAAAACGGAGATACACATAATAATAAATATTCTTTATGGCACCACAAAGAAACAAAATTTTTAAAACAGAAAACCTATATAACCTATAGACCTATATAAGATGACAAGCGCGAAAATGGTGGGGTAGCATCTGTGACGTCATAAATTCGGCGGTACAAAGAAAATTTGTTTTTTCCTTTAAAGATACCATGTGGGGTGTAAAATGAAAGGGCTTTGTGAGTAGATTACAAATTTAATATATATAATACTATAATATTTTCACTACTTGGTCTAACAAATTATAAGAAAACGTCCAAAGTTTTCAGAATGCAGAGTTGATTATAAACTGCTCTAGATTGAAAACTACTGAATGGATTGTTCCAAAATATATACCAAGTGACTATGAATATCCTCAATATAAGTAATGTTCAAAAATAATTAACCAGAAATATTAATAGTAGTTCGCCCCGAACTGAGAACTCTCGGTTTGCCAAAAAGATAAATCAATCGCGATAGTCGGCAAAGGATCGAAAACCGCGTGCGATTTATCTATAGTTGCTCAATATTGGTTTAGTTTCTTTTTTTGAAAAGTGGTTTTATTATTGCTTTCTTAAGGTCATCGGGGAATATTCCAGTTTCAAGCGTACGATTTATAATGTGCACAAGAGGGTCTGCAATATAGTCCACACATGATTTAACTACTTGAATTGGTATATGTTATCGTGACCCGAACGTGAACGTCTTTTTTTATTTATTTATTTAACCAAATGCAAGTACCTACACAGTGCTGAACCAAAACACTTACACATTAATTACATTAAAACATTTAAAAATTAAATAGCATCATTAAAAAACAAAGAAAAAAAATTCATCAAATTAAGCTTATTCTAATACAAATGTCATATAGTCAATAGTCA
The DNA here is from genome assembly GCF_947568885.1 of Cydia strobilella. NCBI lineage: Eukaryota > Metazoa > Arthropoda > Insecta > Lepidoptera > Tortricidae > Cydia > Cydia strobilella. The sequence continues at coordinate 23,464,208 of NC_086068.1, forward strand.
ATATATTCTTTATTCAAATAGGCCTAGCAACAAGCACTTTGAAATTGTCAAGTTTTAAATATTACCTTAATCTAAATATCAGAGCAATTTATTGATGCAGTTATTATTATTCTTAAAAACATTGAATTATTATAGATATGTCAAACTTAATAACAAGAATTCACAAAAGGATCGTCAAACACCAAAATCGTATAAAAAATACTGGTCTAGAAACTTTCTAGAATAAAATTCTAAATGTCAAAAAATACGGATTACCTAATATAGGTATTCATTGAATTATCAATTTCATCATTATTAACACAATAATAAATAATTAATTATTTTCAGTCACAATCCCACGGTGTTTCATCATTCATGTAATCTTGTGTGCTATTATTATGGCTTTAGAGATAAGTTTACGTTTCACATATTTTTTAAATTTATTAACAGATAATTCAGTAATGATATTTGGAAGTTTATCATAAAATCTTACACAGTTACCCATGAATGATTTTTTAATTTTATGGAGCCGAGTGAAAGGTACTGCAAGCTTATGCTTATTTCTAGTATTAATGTTATGTCACAGTTTTTCTTAAAACTGGCAATGTTTTTATGTACATACAGAATATTCTCATAAATATATTGACAGTGCACTGTCATTATGTCAATTTCCTTAAATTTATCTTATGGATGGTATAGAAAGGATGCCAATCTCTTATGGCAGAATTGTTGCAAGTGACCGCTTTCAGCTTTAAATAATAGTTCCTAATCTCTCCGGTGGCGCTAGTTAGGCTCTGGGATATGAGTATAACATGAACCATATAAGGCAACAAATAACCCGACCAAATTACGTAGGTTGTTTTTGGTAGTATTTCGGTGTATGGTGGCGCCGCCTAATTACTGTTTTTTGATGGACACTTTTCATACATACAGATTTGGCTCCTTTATATAGTCTCCATGATTTATCTCTGTGAGTCTCTATGGTTCATTTTATATGACTGACATACTGACAAATGATAAATAAAAATAAAAGTCAACAATAAATAATAGTCAAATACAATATAATTCAAACAATATCATTCTATATTATTTAATGTCAATCAATACCATTCTATGTAGAGCAATTGTTAAGATACAGCGCCACAAGCCTCACAAACGTCTCTATACTGTCTGCGAACACGTCGACCTCTGGGAGGTGCTGGACCATGTCATTAAGAAGCGCACAGGCCCGGCGAGTCGGCGCGTTGTCAGTGCGGCGAGTGCGCGCAACGCTGCGCGCGAACAGCGGCGGCCAGCGACGCGGCGCTACAGCCTGTCCCGTCCCGACTCCCGAGCCGTCTCGAGCACCCCGGCCCGGCACCGCCAGTCCTACCCGCTCTAACACCGCCGAACCACTAACTCTACCATTGAGTAGTTTATAGTAGTGGATCAACGTCAGCGTCTTTCTCCTCAACTCGAGCGTATCCAGCCCTTAGCATCCCAGATACGAATAGCGACGGTTACAGATATGGGTAGTATCCGTACTGACGCTTATACAAAAACCTAGCGAATTTGCGCTGTATCTTTTCCACCATAGTGGGTGTACTTTAGTTTGATTTATGCGGATTCTAAATTATGGCTCCAAATTCTAGCCTACTCCGAACTGAAGCATTGTACAGCATGATTGCGACTCTGACATTCGAAAATTGATATGCTACTCTCATTATAAATCCGAGCATTTTACTTGCATTTTGGCATGTCATAGTCACGTGCTGTCTGAAGTCCAGTTGTCTATCTAGTGTCAGCCCCAGGTCTCGAATCTCAGTTACACGTTCCATCTGATCGCCGCCTATAGTATATGTAGCATAGATCGGTGTCCGGGCTCTGGTAAAAGTAATAACTTTACATTTTGCTGCATTAAAATATAACTTATTTTCTTCACTCCAGCTTACCACTGCATCTATATCTTTATGGAGTACTACACAATCGGTGCTGTTGCTTACGCCCAAGAATAGTTTGAGGTAATCAGCAAACATTAAGCACTTAGCAGACCTAACAGCCCCCGGCAAGTCATTATAATAAACTGCGTAGGTCCAAGGGTGCTCCTTTGGCTTACCCCAGATCGAATGTAGTACGGTTCCGATTCGTATCCCCTTACTCTGACAACTTGGCTACGATTTTTAAGGTAATTCGCGAAAAATCTCTAGAGTTTGGGTGTAAAACCTATCGCAGCAATTTTTTGCAGAAGGATGTCATTGTCGACGAGATCAAACGCCTTTCTAAAATCAAAGTAAGCTGCGTCTACTTGTCGGCGTGCATCCATTTCTGCTGTAACATAATCTACCAAATCTACATGATTACTGACAGTGGAGCGCCCACGGCGAAATCTATGTTGTGCTTCACTAAGCTGTGATGTAATTTGACGACTGATTCGGTAGTCTTCTAAATATTTGCTAGACCAAGTAGTGAAAATGGGGTCGATATTGGGTTGCATACAAGTTTAAGTCATATCTATGATACGCATAACAACTTGCATCATAATCATCATTGCGCATACAAATAAAAAGTCATATGTCATACATTTTTAGCCATAATCATGGAGACTATATAAAGGAGCCAAATTTCTATGTATGAAAAGTGTCCATCAAAAAACAGTAATTAGGCGGCGCCACCATACACCGAAATACTACCAAAAATAACCTACGTAATTTGGTCGGGTTATTTGTTGCCTTATATGGTTCATGTTATACTCATGTCCCAGAGCGTAACTAGCGCCACCGGAGAGATTAGGAACTATTATTTAAAGCTGAAATCGGTCACTTTTGCAACAATTCTGCCATAAGAGATTGGCATCCTTTCTATACCATCCATAGCAATAATATTTAATGACATACTCAGCAGTTGTGAGGTATTTAGTAAAACAACCGTTCGGACCAATGACTGGTTTATTACTGAAGCATGCAGGTACAGCGTCAACAGTCAATACATATCACTCCTCCCACATTATTCTGGGAACCTGACAACAAAACAGACAATTATTTAGATATAAGTATCTTCAAAGAAATACAATAACATTATAATACTTATCATATTTTATAATTAACCCTTTTAGTTCTAGGCCTTAAATAACATCGGCGCGGAACCGGATCCGACTGGTTATCAGTGTGCTCGTTCTGAGCCAGCTGCTGCTGCGCTGGCGGGCGCAGCAGTTGCGAGTCCGCGGGGGCCGCGGGGGACGCGGGCGCTGCAGGGCTCGCGGGAGCCGAGGCGGACGCGGGGCCCGCGGGTACAGAACCTAACATTTCTGATTCTGGCACCGGTCGGTCCCTTTCCTCTCCCTCCACATTACTATCATCACACTCATAAAAGTCGTTGTCGGATGCAATATCTAGTGGTTCGTTTATCTCTTGATCAATATTTTCAATTGCGTCCGGCCTCGACAATAACATAGGTGAGCGCGGGGGTGAGGGTTGCAACGCCTGTGCCGTCGGCGCCGGAGCCGGAGCGGGCGAAAAGATAAAAGGCCGCGGGGAAAGTAAATTGGCAGGGATGGTAAATTGGTGAATTTAAATATTTTATCCCATTTACTGCACAAAAATGTCTAAATAAGTCACTATTTATTTTTGGGTCATTATCAGACACTATAGTTTTGGGTAGGCCGAATGTAGAAAATAGATATTTTAATTTTACAATTAACGATCTTGTCGAAACATCTTTACTCATGTGTAAACACTCCAACCATTTGCTGAATGCATCAACCACGACCAAGTACATCCTTTGCCCGACCTGCACGTAGTCAATATGAAGACGTTCCCAGCATGCACGCGCGCGAGGCCACGGGAGGGGCGAGCGGGGTGGGGCGGTCCGCAGTTTACTGCATACGGTGCAATTTTGCACAATGCGTTCTATATCGGAGTCCAAACCTGGCCACCAAAGCTTACCGCGCGCAATACTTTTAGTTTTTACGATTCCTAAGTGTCCCCTATGCAATTCCTCTAACACGCGTGCCCTATGGGCCGGAGGGACAACCTATTCGATGACCGCGTAAAATACAACCCTTTTCGATTTCTAAATCAGTTTTACATCTAAAATATGGTTGAATATTTTTACATTTAATTTTACGCGGCCACCCGTTTTTAATGTACTACATAACAATTTTCATTGTCTTGTCTAAGGCCGTTGCCGCCCGAATATCTTCAAACGATATTGGTAAGGTTTGCTCGTCTAAAAAGTTTAAATATGAACTACCTTCGTCAATATTTAACTCAGACGGATTTACTACTTTCGGCGGTGCCCTAGAGAAATAGTCAGCCACAACATTTTTTTCACTAGTAATGTAACTAATGACGTAGTTGTAGGCTGATAAGTAAATAGCGTACCGTTGCAAACGCGAGGCAGCCATAACGGATATGCCATTTTTCTTGCCAAATATGGCAAGTAGGGGTCGATGGTCAGTTTTAAGTACAAATGGTTCACTTCGTCCGTAAAGGTACTGGTGGAAATGTTTTACTCCGTATACTATGGCTGCGGCTTCCTTGTGGACCTGGCTGTAGTTTTTCTCGCTAGACGTAAGTGCCCGGGAGGCGAAAGCCAGGGGTCGCTCGTGACCTTCCGGGCCAAGCGATATCACGGCCCCCAGACCGGCGGGTCCAGCGTCAACACTCAAGACCAGTCGCGCTTCCGGATCAAAATGAGTTAGGACTCGGCCTAAGCCATCTCACGTTTAATCGCGATGAATGCCTTCTCCTGCTCGGGGCCCCATCTCCACACAGCGTCGACCTTAAGTAATTCGTGCAACGGATTAAGTACACTTGAGGCGCGCGGTATAAATTTCCGATAATAATTAATAAACCCTAAAACCGCTTAACATCCAAAACATTACATGGGCGCGGGGCATTAACTATTGCCTCAATCTTTTTGGGGTATAAATTTCCGATAATAATTAATAAACCCTAAAACCGCTTAACATCCAAAACATTACATGGGCGCGAGGCATTAACTATTGCCTCAATCTTTTTGGGGCAAGTTCGGAGGCCGTTTTTGTCAATAACGTAACCTAAATATGTGACGCTCGATTTAGAGAACTCGCACTTATCTTCTTGTAATTTTAAACCGGCGTCTTTAATTCGAAACAAAACTTCGCGCAACCTTTCCAAATGAGTCGCCTTATCCGGGCCTGTGATACACACATCATCCAGCCAGATGCTCACTCCGTCTATACCTACCAGCAGGGTCTCCATTGTTCTCTGAAATATAGCCGGCGCATTGGCCAGACCATATACGAGCCTGGTATATTGGAACAATCCTCGAGTGGTGCTAATGGTAGTGAGCTCGCGGGACTCGTCACTCAATACGAATTGGTTATACGCATTGCTCAAATCCAGCTTTGTATAACGTTCGCCGCCTCCTAATTTCGCAAATACTTCTTCTATACGCGGCATAGGATATTTGTCAATAACCAAGTCTTTGTTTAGCGTTACCGAATAATCGCCTGCAATTTTAATTTTCCCGTTCTCCTTCAAAACCGGGACAATTGGAGTCGCGTACTTGGAAAAGTTCACCGGTACTAATATACCTAAACCAACGAGACGTTCGAGTTCCTCATCAACTCTGTGCTTAAGGGCAAAAGCCCATCCTCGTCGCCAGTGAGGTATTTAGTAAAACAACCGTTCGGACCAATGACTGGTTTATTACTGAAGCATGCAGGTACAGCGTCAACAGTCAATACATATCACTTTGTCATATATTTTTTGTGCATATAGGTTTTAATTATAATGAATCAAATGTCATACCAGCTAAAAGCATATTTATCGATACTTATAATGGTTTAACGTATAACGTTTTGTAGCATAATATTAATAATTTTCAACCATAATGGTTTAAGGCATATTTAGTTATTGATAGCCGTATATAACTATATATACACCCTCCTTCATACCGTTTAAAACGTATTTGACCACGTTTATATATGAATACGAGTTTTTCATTATTTTTTGTTTAATAAAGCTACATAAATAAACAAGTTTGGGAACAAATCAAATTATTTATTATTTATTATTTTGTATCTAAATTTGTTTTAACTATGCACAATAAAGAATATATTATTATTATTATGTTCGTCCTTTACATAATCTCGGGACCATGGGGTCCCGGACATTTGGAAGGCGTGCGTGGGGCCGAAGCCAACACGCAGAGGCCCCTTGTAAAAAGACAATTTACTCTAAAAGGTGATGTGACACCAACCGACGATTATCCCTGTATGCACTATAGTAGTGCACCCAAAGACAAGCCCCGGTTAGTGCAGGACTATTGCAATGATAAGAAACAAAATAAACTAGGCTATTGTGTTGAGATGTTAGTGTACTGGCTACCGGGTCTATGGAAATACTATGGCACCTGTCCCAATCTATGTTTAAAAACACGAAAAAAAATGGACAGGTGGTGACTCGCCAACTCACAATATGGGTCCCCGAAAACGGCCGCTCGCACAGAGCGACAAGGGGACAACATCGCGTGAGTGGCTCAGGGTGTGGAGAGGTGTGCACCGCTTTCTACCCAGTGGCTGTAAACACTCACAGCCACTGTGCCAACTCGCGTCTTATGCATATTTCACTTCCACCCTGCGAGCATATAGCTCTGACACCCCAGCATATAGCTCTGACACCCCTTATTATTATTATTATTATTTGTATCTCCGTTACAAACTCTCGGGTTTTCAGGCCCGGTCATTTATAAGGCGTGCGTGGGGATATAGATCCAACACGTAGAGGCCGTTTGGAGAGTTTTGATGTCATGTAGAACGCCTGCTGGAACCCATTCACGGGTACATAAATAGATACCCGTAAACCGGTTTCAGCAGGCATTGGGAGCTATTATAGAAAAGTGGAAAGAGTCCTGGTCTATGGCTTAAATTTAGGTGGAATATAATACTGGGCTATTGCTAAGAGTTCCGGACACCTGCCATAACATTGTGCTATACAGTGCTATCGAGGCAGGCGGTGACTCGCCACTCGCAAGATGGGCACCTGATGCGCCATCGTAAAGACGGCCAGGCGCAACACCGGCGTGAGCGGCTCAGGGGTGTCGAGAGGTGTGCTGCGCTTTCTCCGAAGTTACTCGCGGCGTTATGCCCTTTAACACTTCCACCCCTGGAGCATATAGCTCTTACGACTCCCCTCTGGACGGCCAATGATGGCAAGCCAGAGCTGAGAGTCCTGCGGGTCCCCTTGGGGTCCACTCCGACCGACGAAGACACGCCAGAGACGGAGACCCTGACCGACTCTCTGGAGCACTCGGGTCCGTGGGGTCGTCACTCCCCAACAGCTCGCCACAAGCTGCCCTGCGGGCTTATTATTATTATTATTATTTTATTAAATATTTTGATTCCTGTTTTTTAAGTAGTCACACTACTATATATAAATTAAAAACTGTAATAGATGTCATATATTAAAGAAAAAGTGACGAAGCCCTCCAGTGGTGAAGGCCGGATTCGAACCGGCGTCTTTAGCTATCGCGGCTAACGCCATGAACCCCTAGGCCACCCCGCCACGGCGGTGCCCGTCCGAATTTCTCGACTATATGCCATCTTAGTAAGACTAGGCGTCTTTGACCAGCTCTAAGGGCAAGCAGTGCGCGCTTGCACCTCCTAAACGAGTTCCTTACGGATTTACGTTGTAGCGAGAGAGACTGGTGCTGCCATCTATGAACAAGTTTGGGAACAAATCAAATTATTTTATTAAATATTTTGATTTCTGTTTTTTAAGTAGTCACACTACTATATATAAATTAAAAACTGTAATAGATGTCATATATTAAAGAAAAAGTGACGAAGCCCTCCAGTGGTGAAGGCCGGATTCGAACCGGCGTCTTTAGCTATCGCGGCTAACGCCATGAACCCCTAGGTCACCCCGCCACGGCGGTGCCCGTCCGAATTTCTCGACTCTATGCCATCTTAGTAAGACTAGGCGACTTTGACCAGCTCTAAGGGCAAGCAGTGCGCGCTTGCACCTCCTAAACGAATTCCTTACGGATTTACGTTGTAGCGAGAGAGACTGGTGCTGCCATCTATGAACAAGTTTGGGAACAAATCAAATTATTTTATTAAATATTTTGATTTGTGTTTTTTAAGTAGTCACACTACTATATATGAATTAAAAACTGTAATAGATGTCATATATTAAAGAAAAAGTGACGAAGCCCTCCAGTGGTGAAGGCCGGATTCGAACCGGCGTCTTTAGCTATCGCGGCTAACGCCATGAACCCCTAGACCACCCCGCCACGGCGGTGCCCGTCCGAATTTCTCGACTATATGCCATCTTAGTAAGACTAGGCGTCTTTGACCAGCTCTAAGGGCAAGCAGTGCGCGCTTGCACCTCCTAAACGAATTCCTTACGGATTTACGTTGTAGCGAGAGAGACTGGTGCTGCCATCTATGAACAAGTTTGAACGTGACCTACTGGAGGGGGCTCCTCTCCTTCGAGCTCCTCTTTTATACGGTCTTTGTGTGGTTATGATTATGACTAAAGTAATATTGCTAGTTCATGGGTCAGTGTCCAATCAAAGAAGTTACGTCTTAACATCCGTAAAATCAAAACTAAGTTACGTTCAAAGGCCGATGACGCTGAGTTATAAGAACGAATTATTATACTGGGCAGAGTTAAGAGATGCACGTTGCGGCTACGTCAACAAACTGATCTCAGCTGGCAGTAAGGATAATATGTGTCGAAGTGTATGGCGCGTTATATCAATGGAAACATGCAATAACAAAAAACTGCTTGCACCGCAATTGACGTTCTCGTTAACAAATCAGCTGGTGACAGCACAGGTGCGCGTGTCGCCGACGCCGCCGCACGGCTAAACCGGTTTTATCTTGAAGCAAACGTAAACAATGCCACCCCATATAATCGCACCGCACTTGAATACCTTGATCAATACTTAAATATAATACCTCCTGACTATGATTTTATACCTTTCACACTCGATGAAATCTTACTAGTATGTAAAAGGACAAAGCGCAAAGAGTCAAAGGACATATATGACATGACGACTCGTATTATAGATAGTTTGCCCCCGAGTGTAATCTCATTGCTTTTACTACTATTTAATAGATGTGTTATCGCGGGAGTCTACCCTGATGCCCTGAAACAAATAAAAGTTCACCCCATTTATAAGGGTAAAGGTGACATGCGCTCACCTAAGTGTTAAAGGCCCATATCGCTAATTCCAGTAGTGTCGAAACTTTTTGAAGGTCTGCTATGTAATAGAATAATAAAACATATGACATGTAACCAACTATTGAACCGCCAACAGTACGCCTACCAGCCCGGGCGCTCGACGGTTGACGCCGCGCGCGACGTGGTGGCGCGCGTTCTCCAGCACCTCAAAGACGGGCGACAAGTTGCAGCCGTATTCTGCGACTTGTCGCGTGCCTTCGAGATGATTAATCACGCCCTTCTCCTAGACAAGTTGTCACGCTACGGATTTACTGGCAGTTTCTATAATACTATAGCCTCGTTCTTGAAAAATCGTAGACAATGCACGTGTGTCCTCAATGCGAGGTCGGAAATAGAACCTATAGGCAGTAGCTCCGTTCCCCAGGGCTCCTCAACGGGCAATAACCTGTTTTTAGTGTTAATGAACGACATCACATCTGCCTGCGATGATCCGGAGTACGTAATGTTCGCCGACGACACGTGCATCATTATTAACGCTGACAACATTGATCAATTAAAATCCACGTTATCCATGATAATGCTTAAAATGTCGAGATGGTTTTCCGCTAACGGGATGTTACTCAACGTTGACAAGACTAACATAATACACTTTAAACTAAAAAATAATAATGATAACGCTCAACTCGACATATCAATAAATAACGTTATAGTCCCACAGGTCAAGGAGACTAAGTACCTCGGGTTTATTATCGACTCAGGGCTGACCTGGACTCCCAACATAGACCAATTATGTAATAAACTGGCCTCGGCGTGCTTTGCTCTGTCTAGGCTTGCCCCGACGTTGTCTACTGACAATCTCAAAAAAGCATATTTTGGATATTTTCACTCTATCCTCATACAAGGAGTTGATCTATGGGCCACATCCGCTGATCGAGAATATCGAGATAGACCATTTAAACTACAAAAGCGAGCATTACGAATCATTGCTAGAAAAACGGCCGATCACCCGGCTAGGGACCTGTTTAGACACCACAAAATCTTGACGCTGCCCAGTGTATACATACTGACCGCTTGCCTATACGTTAGAGCAAATACGCACAACTACTCAGCTTACGGTGTTAGAAGCGATAGGCGTCGCGCGCTAAATCTACTCGCGCCCCCGCGGCGACGGTTGGCCAAGGCCCGAGCATCTCTCAGCGTCTTTGGGCCCAAAATATACAATAAAATTCCAATAGACATAAGAAATGCAGGCAATTTTCAAAAATAAATTAAAGGCGTTACTAATTAAATGTGCTTGTTACGATATAAATGAATTTGAAAACCTAAGTGATAATTTGCAGTATTAAGTAGTGGATATTTGTTGCATGCATCTTTTGTTTGTAATTTAATCGAATCGAATTTAATTTAATTATTAATTTATAACATTATTCTATGATTATTAACTTGAACCAATAACTGACATCTTGAAATTGTATTTAATTATATCTATCGTACATTTAAGTCTAATCTTAAAGCACTTGGAAATATGACGTGTAAAAAAATTTATTATTTTTACCAATAAATAATCTGAATCTGAATCTGAATTTGCTTCATGGGTTCCTCACAACCACACATATTTATTATTCATGCTTTGTAACATTTATGAAAAAACATATTATAACCACTAAATATATAACTTTTTTATGTCTATATTAATACTATGCACTGCAAAAACCATTATTGATCAAGCAGATGACTAAAATTTTATGCGAATAAAATTAACTACTATAAAAATTATGACATCTCCTTTATGACAAAACCCAGTCATGCTCAGGAATAATTCAGACTAAAGATTTTTATGACTTACACTTTTATGCATAAAGCGTTATGACACTTATGACAATTAAAAATATGTCAAAAGTTGTTATGCGACCATAGGGAGTCCCGTGAAAATGTTATGAAATATTTTTTTTTTTTTTTTTTTTTTTTTATGTGATGTTCAGCAAACGAGCAGACGAGCCGCCTGATGGGAAGCAGTCATCGTCGCCCATGGACGTAAGCACATCACAGGAGCCACTTAAGCATTAGCCGACCCTTGAGAACCCTAAATACCCGCTTCTTGAAGAATCCCATGTCGTAGCACAAAGGAAATACCTCAGGAGGCAACTCATTCCACATTCTGCACGTTCTGGGAAGAAACGAGCGGGATGCCCGCTTATTCATGGTGTGCCATGTGTCTAAGAAGTGAGGATGAGCTTTGCTCCTTTGGCGGGAGGTGCGGTGATAGAAACGAGACGATGGCACCAGATCAAAAAGTTCTTCGGAACATTCCCCATTGTACAGACGGTAGAACATGCAAAGAGAGCCAACGTCTCTCCGAAGACTAAGAGGTTCTAAGCCGTCAGTAAGTTCGGAATTGCCGACAATATGATGTTATATATTTGTAATTTACTCACAAAGCCCTTTTATTTGTATGTTTAAAAGAAAAAAGTCAAACACTCTTTATGACGTCACAATTACTATCCCCACCATTTTCGCGCGTCATCTCATGTATTTGTATTTAGGACATAATACTGAATTGCATTGATACCATATTTACCCATATCCGAGATGACTTGAACGGATAGTAACCTAAAACCTGATTTCCCACTCTACTATTAAGTCGCCTACAAATTTGTCTGACGTATCGTGTCGTGTGAATTAAATGTATAAAACCGATTGCCGTTCTGATGCGTCACGATATAACACAATACGACAGACAAATGTGAATCCAGCTTTAAATAATTATTTGTTAGTGAACTTACCCAAGGCATTGCTGGTTTGCTGGATTTTGGACCCGGGTATGTCCTTAAACTGCGTCCGGACCCGGATATGTCCTTAAACTACGTCCACAAGAGAGGTATGGGCACTGTGAATGACATCTCGCTTTGTGTGGTAGGGCACAGGACAGCGGATGTCATTCCAGATCTAGAGCAGAGCCCAACTGGGGAAGTACCTCCACCTTACAGAAAACCGCAGCCAAATAACACTAGACCCTACTCATAGTGTTGTGTTCCTGCAGGTAAGTAAGGTTGCCAGAGCTCGAGGGAGAGGAGTGTTAGGATCGGCAACGCGCGTGTAATATCTTCGGTGTTGCAGGCGTCCATAGGCTACGGTAACTGCTTACCATCAGGCGGGCCGTATGCTTGATTGCCACCGACGTGGTATAAAAAAAAAAAAAAAAAAATTTTGTTTTCCATAAGTAGGGCGAGCACATGGCGCTCGCTCGGCGGCACGGCAGCGTCAACTCTTCAAGCGTGTGCTCCTTGCTTCCGTGGCGTCCGGGTCCGGGTTAAAGTAGAAACAAGTCAAACAAGGCGCACTCTACTTAGTTTGCTTTTAAATAAGGTCAACGTCTGTATAAGTGTATAACGTTCAGATTTGATAAGAAGCTGCTGATGAAATGAAAGTCTTTATTCTTAACTTGACATGTATATTTATTTTATACCACAATAAAAAAACATACTATGCTCCTATTTCTTAACATATACAATAAAAAGAATTGTAGTTACAAGATAAAATTAAACAATTTTTACAAACAAAACGTAATAAGTACTTAGCAATCTTTAAGCTACAAAATGATTACAAGCAAAGTTCGTATGTCAGATAAAATTATCATTTTATAATAATTTCATCATAATATACAAAGTCCTATTAAGTACATCCCTAAAGCTTACAAAATCAACACAGAAATATAGCTATTTGGCACAACTTTACTTTCACATAGTTATGTTTTAGTGAGTCTTAATCGCTTTCTGGGAAAGTAAAATGTTTAATAACATTAGTTGAACAGATGTCGCGCACGAAGGGTTCCGTACCATTACGGAAAAAAAAACAGCAAAAAAATCACGTTTGTTGTATGGGAGCCCCATTTAAATATTTATATTATTCTGTTTTTAGTATTTGTTGTTATAGCGGCAACAGAAATACATCATCTGTGAAAATTTCAGCTGTCTAGCTATCACGGTTCATGAGATACAGCCTGGTGACAGACAGACGGACAGACGGACAGCGGAGTCTTAGTAATAGGGTCTCGTTTTTACCCTTTGGGTACGGAACCCTAAAAAAGCATTTATTGTATCTACACATACCTATAATGTCTGCAGAAGAAGAGTGCAACATTGAGCCATAGTAGGTACTTACTCACTGTACTCTAGCAAAACAAACGCAACGGTTCGTAACCTAACCCAACCTACCCTTCGAAGCTGCAGTATCTTATTAAAGGAACGTTGCGGATTTTAGAGTTTAGGTCTTACAATTTGAGAACAGTGTGTTGTTTTTGTCGATATACTCGTAGTGCGGCAAATTTCAACATAAAAAATTTAAACATGTGTTAGAAATAATATTATAATAATAACCCTATCATTCTAGGTATTTAAGACTCTACCGATAAGAGCTAATTTGGAATTAGTACTCATTTCATCTATGATCCTTTACCCGTGGCAGAATAGTTATTTGTGCAACAAGAGAGGAAAGTTGGTTTTTCTTGCGAGTGTTTATTTCTCGGGACTCATAAACACGAGATGTAAAATAACTTTGCTCTCGTGTTGCACACATAATTTTTCACCTCAGTAGTGAGAACATATTAAAGGTTAAAATGTATTTCGAATTACACAGAATAAACAGAAAAAAAAGTATTATAATATGTACGATACGATAAGATACGATACGATACGATACGATACGATACGATACGAGACCGGACCGGACCGTACCGTACCGTACCATACCATAAAAAAAATGTAATAAAAGTATGAAGTTCATGGCCTTCACTAAATTAAAAAGCTACATTGTTTCACTCCCTGGAGTGAGGAAAGTGCGACTTTCCTCACTCCAGAGAGTGACGAAAGTAGGCTTGTTCGAGCTGCTGAGGTGAAAATATATTAGTACTTTTCTCTCATTTGTTATGTAACTACATTTATCGATCGTTATAGCTGGCTGAAAAGTCGGGGCGAAGATAGGTTTATAAACATTAGCTGATAGAAGGTAGCGCACACAAAACCGACTGGGGAGCTTTAGTAGCATCTGTAACAGACGCAAACACTAGTAATAATAATTTATGGCTAATAATAAATCTAGCAATACTTATTAATCGTCGTAATTTACAAAAGATGTAAGTATACATATATTATATAAATAAATTACCGAACGGTGCCAATATGCCCCCGAAGTCTTATTTCTTCGTTTGCTTTCATTTATATAATTTCATTGACATTCGGTGTCAGCTCTTTGCGGTTTAATCTGTAGCTGAGGATTACCTATTTTTGTTGTGAATTATCTTTACGGCTAGAATATTAATCTGATAACATATTCACTATATGCATCAAGTCAAAACATATCCCGACGTATGTGAAATACTAAGAGCTAAAGTACAACTCTGAAAAGTGTTCAGTCACCTCATTGATAGTTATAAGAAGTCGGAGTATGTGTATGCATCTAATTATCCACGTTTAAGGCCTCATTCGCAATATCCGTTAGGAAATATAGACCTGATAAAGAAGGAACTCTTTCTTAAAAACTTGTAACCTTTACGTGTGTGCAAATCAAAATAGGCAAGGCGGTGCGAATCGAGTCTGGACACGCCATTCCATTCATTCTTTAAAAAACAAATAGCTGAAGTTGTAAAGTAATGAAACAGCGTAATTTTGGAACAAATGAAAACATATTATATATAACATGGTAGAATCTTTGTTTACTCGGCGCTGAATACATTTTCACGTTAAGAAAAAGTTACCAATGGGTACTTCGTTTAGAATGACGTAACTGAATTCGTAAAAAAAAACAGAATATTATTATATATTTATACGTACAATTCCTTTGTATACTTAGTATAATTCCTTTGTATATTTAGACAAGAGTTTGTGTTTTCGTGTAACTATAAGGTAACAAATATAGTGGTGTGGCAAATATAGAGTCAGCCATGCATGACTTCAAAACGCAACTATGGAGAAAGTATCTTAATTTTGCCTGATTTTGATTTTGATATTCCTCCTTGAAACAATAAGGTCTTGTCAAAAAATTATTTATCATGTAGCAATTTCGCTCACCGTTATGCACGGCTCCGAACCTAATATGATTGAAATAGGCTCTATTGAGCCATACCTGACTTATGATCCGAGTAGGTGTCATCAGTATCCATTATCAAGCAAGTCATAAACGCGTGCATGTGTAAATTAAGTTATGTGTGCTCAAACATTTGTGCAGAGGTAGAATATAATAACATTTATTATTTTATTTTATTACGTAGCAACACAAAAATGACAAGCATTTTTATTTCTAGTTACTTAGTGTTACTATTATATCCAAAAATGTAGATCAGGGTACCCCATCTTGTTTTCATTAACACCTTCTATCCGATCCGATATAAGCCATGCTCGGTGCTCGTGTGGTTGAGGTCTGATCTAAGCTATATTTTATAAAGCACATATATGTCGAGTCTAAAAATAAGGATATTTGAATTCATACTTTTTATTTTATAACTATATCACGTAAATTTTTCATAATGAATTTGACATCAATTCATAATATGCTGTATGTGGCACATAATCTATACTAATATTTATGACGGTTATAGTATGTTATAGTAGTGACTGTGACCAAATTTTGTGGAAGACTTCCTCCAGGACTTGACACTTATCGCGCGGTAGGCACACAAGCATTACCAATGTAATGGAATTGCGATTGTAAGCATAATTACAAGGTTCACGAAAACATTATACATAACGAACAATCGTACACCGATGAGCAGAAATATAAAACTGGATTTTTACCATCTTATCACAGTGTTATTGTATAAAATATGCGTATGTCTACAGTCTACAGCCATCAAAAATATTAATAAGTTACGTCTCACGTTATAATCCTTTTGGAAGTAGGTAACAGTACAAAATCAGTCACATTCATAAAATTATACATCAGTATTAAAATGTATGCGACAATTATTTCGGTGTCCTAGAAAATAATTTCAATTAAAAATAACATTTTCGAATAAACTTGTGCATGAAACTGGTCTTCTGATTGCAATTAATTTATATATTTCATCATGTATACCTACATATAAAGATGCATGGATATTCAATGATATATTTTTATCCTAGGAGGCACGATAATATACTAGTACAATTAAAAAAATTGGTGTTTATTATAGCTATATGTAAATACTTACTGGTAGGTAGATTTCAAAGTGTGTTGAAATTGTGGCTCCAAACGCAAAAAAGAGGTTGGGAACGTAGTACTCAAATTGCAGAATATATGTTTAACCTATATAAGATTAGGTATCCGTTTGTCTGTCTTAGCGCCACTTGCACCATTCCACTAAGCCGGGGTTAACCGGTTAAACCTGGAGTTACCATTGTTACCAGTACAATTTCAGACTGGGTTAACGGTATAACCGCTTAGAGGTTAGAGGAAAAGTGCAAGTGGCCCTTAGACAATAGTAAAAAATGAAGACACATAAACATAACATATTACGTAGCTACACTTAAGGATCTAAAGTACTTATTCTAAAGTAGGTAGGTCTGTACAATAATATTAGCCAATCAGAGAAGATCTTCATTCATCAAAAAACGAACTACACCCCGCAAAACATTAAAATTATATGCATAGGTTAAGTAATATTAATAAAATCACCTTGATTTTATAAATAAACAATATGTATTGATCTGCGATGGTAATATTACCTGATAATTATGCCAGACATAACTTATTCAGTTTATTATTAGAAATAATTTTAAATGACAATATTAGGGTACAAAATTTGTTCTAATAAATATATGTTTTTTGTATTATAGCGTTACGGGGTGTTATGCGTGATTTTAACCCGAATAAATTAGCGATTTCATCATAAATAACGAACTATAAAAAATATACTCGAAAATTTGGAAATGAGACATGGGGACTGGCATTTGAGACACAGCAAATTATTTTCTATAATAAATAACGTAGTGATCAATACCAAAACGAGTGACCTGATTAAACGGCTTTTAAAATTAATGCCTAAAACAAAAAATATGAAACACAAAGTTAACCGACTTTCCTTAGAATCACCCAACAACAAGAAAAACATAATTTATTAAAATGCAGATGTGTGTCAATTTCACCGTTACTATTATTAAACTATTCAATACCCAAAGTTTAAAAACGTTGAACGAATTAATTTGGAGTTAGTAGCACTTTTATAAACTTACAATAGTTACAATGTCGTACTTTTCCTATTCAAACAAAAATATAAATAAATTGTCAAGCAGGGTTCAAAATAGATTAAAATTTAAAGTGTTTGTTTTAAATTCACAGAACTGTGTCATACAAAATGATGGCGACGGTTATCAATAAATGGTCACAAAATTATCTATACTTACATTATTTCACTATGCGGCTGAACACAATGTTAAAAAATTTAAACATTTAGCCACAGTGTCCGAATCGATCTGAGTTTAAAAAGCTCAGTGTTTAGTTTATTGGGAATATTTAAGTGATCTTTCTAATTGAATAAAACTTTGCATAGAGCATTATGCTTCCTATGTTATGCTTTTATTTATTACTCATATTATTGTTTCGGTCACTGTGTCAAATTACTTGTAATACATTAATCCGCAGCACTTTATATATATACACGGTGTTACTTGAGCCACTGAAAACCTGAGACACCCCAACAGATTTATTTTATTTTAAACTCATCTTGAGTATTATTCTTTAATCCGATAAATATTTAAAAAAAACATTCGTTGTTTAGTTTCCTTAACAATTCTATTCGACTGGTAATTCTACACAAGATACTTCGTCGTGTTAGGCTAGGATTACACTTGTAAGTTTTACTTACGTAAGTAGGGACAAAGCTATTTGCTAGAATGAGATAACGATATTCATATCTCATTCTGTAGTATAGCTGTGTCCCTACTTACGTAAGTAAAACTTACAAGTATAATCCTGGCCTTAGTGACATCAAACAATTGCTAGTTACCATCGTAAACATTGTTAACTGACCATTTGCATACCTTACTGCAACGAGATAAGGTTTACCAATGGCCAGTTATGGGTGTTGCTTATTGACAAATAACGTGTCAAATGCTAGTTATTGATGTTGTTGCATTACAAACTTGTAGACTGAGCATGTAAAAAAAATAAAAAAAAATTTACCCTTCCTATCGATTCTGAACAAACTGTTTTTAGGTTTTCAGTGGGTCATGAAACACCGTGTATATATATATATACAGTAGGACAGCTTGACTAAAATTTTTAATTATACCACGTGCCCACGAGGAACCCGAGAGATTTTAAAAGTATGTTTCTGATCATATTTAAAGACTATAATTTTTAAGAAAAAAAAAACGACTTCCATCTGGGATGCCGGTGAAAGATTATTGTTGATGTTGCACGATTCCATACAATTAAAAGGTTAAAGACAGCATCTTTTGCCTGTTTTTTTTACAACTGCAAATATTTGATTTTTGATTTTGATTTGATTAGTAGATTTAATTTGTTTATAAGTTTGTTGACATTCATAATTCTAGACACAATTTTTTTTACCACAATCACATGTTTACTAATACAAATTACCTAATTATTTGCCTAATTACGTAGAAAAGGAGGTAAAACCACCCACTTTTCTAGTAGCATTTCGTTCCTGTGAGGAACGCAGTTCTAACCTGACCCAATTTTCTGATAGCATTTCGGTTCTGTGAGTCTAACCTAACCTAACTCACTTTTCTAGTAGCATTTCCAGGTCCGGGTCTGGGTTCGGGTCCGGGACCGGGTCCGAGTCTATGTCCGGGTCCAGGTTCAGGTTCAGGACCGTGTCCAGATCCGGGTCCGGGTCCGTATCCGGGTCCAAGTTCGGTCCAGCTCCGAGTCCGGGTCAGGGTCCGGGTTCGAGTTCGGGGCTGGTTCCAGGTCTAGGAACCAGGTCCATGTCCAGATCAGGGTCCGAGTCCGGTCCGGGTCCAAATTTGGGTCCGGGTCCGTAACGAAGAGGACAAATCGCCAAACGTGAACTACGTGTCGTTGAAGAGTTTCATTCTGATCATCAGCAGTTACACTTCATCAAATGTCACTCTTTTAAATGCAAATGCTGGATTTGTTGATGTAAATACAAAAATCACTATATGCCTTTCACATTTGAAGAGTTCCCTTGATTTCTCATGGATCCCATCATTAGAACTCGAGCTTGACAAAAATATGTCTTGAAAACCTAACTTGTTTAACAAACAACGAAGAGGACAAATCGATAAACGTGAACTATGCGTCGTTAAAGAGTTCCATTCTGATCATCATTAGCAGTTCTACTTCATCAAATGTCACTTTTTTAAATGTAAATGCCTGATTTGTGGATGAAAATACTCCTCATCATTCCATCATCAGAACTGCGTTTTGGCCAAAGCGGAACCAATATGTATATACATACTTATAATCAAAAAACAAATTTCATAATCGGTCCAGAAATGACGGTATGGAGTAACAAACATAAAAAAAACATACAACCGAATTGGTAACCTCCTCCTTTTGAGATTTGGAAGTCGGTTAAAAATGTCTTGTAAACATTTTTGGAATTCACCTAGATTCAGTTAAAACCAGTTTTAAAAAAAAACGCCTTTTTGATGGTGATGTTGCCACTATGGGACCTAAGTCCTAGTCCAAATATCCTTATTGATCTTCGAGCAACGCCGGTTTCCGACATGTCGGAAGGGAGAGGCCCAAGCGATATCTTACTGTACAAATCATTCTGCCAATCTTTGCGGGGGGAAACGTGCACACAGTCGCACTTCTCACTCACTACATACAAAATCCAATGTAATGACGAAATACATAGAAAATGACACACGTCAAAGACAAATCTTGCACACCTCAGTCACAACACGCATAGCCATAGGTACAGTTGTACCACAGACAATATAACTCGTTGTATCTATACTTCGGCAGAGGGGAAATAATACGAATGCTGTCTCGCTTCCGTGTTCTTCGGCAGAGGGGAAATAATACGAATGCTGTCTCGCTTCCGTGTTCTTCGGCAGAGGGGAAATAGTACGAATGCCGTCTCCCTACCGTGTTGCTTGAAGTTATTGATAGATGTCAAAAAGTGACAGAGTAAATAAAGTATAGTCCGACAAGAAATTGTAGAAAATTATTGAGGTCGCCACTTCTTACGTGACTGTCATATTTTTGACGTAAAATGCTTAAACATGGCAACAAATTAGTAAGGATTTTTTTTAGTTCCATTTTATTTAATTTCTACTATTTTATGACGCACTATACTTATAAAACCTATCTCACGAAACATTGGAACAATATTTTGTTATACCACGTGATACTTATATATCATATCAATTGTAATCTTGCCATAGTTGGGATAACATGGACGGAAAAGGTTTGTTTTAAATGCAGTTTTATGGGGCGAGATCACTTGACAAAAATATAGGCGTTGTTATCAGCAAATATAGATTTGATGGGTAAATAGTTAATATCAGAAACGAATGGGAATTAAAATATAATAAAACTGCAAAA
This sequence comes from Cydia strobilella, assembly GCF_947568885.1. NCBI lineage: Eukaryota > Metazoa > Arthropoda > Insecta > Lepidoptera > Tortricidae > Cydia > Cydia strobilella. Next base: position 23,484,853 of record NC_086068.1, read on the forward strand.
ACTAGGTTTATTTAAACTAATTTTTTTATTTTGGCTAAATTGACCTAAACCGCCTAAACTCATATAACATTTTTTCCTTCGCTTGGCCTCAGAAATGCGTAGTTAAAATCATTCGGGTTCCTCGTGGGCATCTTGTATGTGACAGTTCATTTATTAAACAAAACACATAATTATTCTGATTTACGTGACTATAGATATTAATTTGGAAGGGTGCTTTAGTTAGCGCCGTTCGTTTTTGTATCCATGACCTGTTCACATAAGAAGGCATGTGGAATACCTTTTTTCGTTTAAAGTAACAATTAGGAAAATAAATAGAGAATAAAAAAAATATATTATTACTAGTGATTCATATTTGACTAGTGATTCATATTTCATATCAAAATAAACCATTTTAATGCATACATATTTCACATACCCATCCTAATGCAAAAATTAATAAAATGTTTTTTGCTAAACTTTCGTTTGATTTGTCACAAATATTTTGTATTCGCAGGAAAATTAGAATAATCATATCATAAAGTCATAACAAGCTCCAAGGTTCCAAAGAAGGTCAATTCATTGCTAAAACTTGAAATTGTCGACAGAATATCATCGAAATATATACATAATAAAAAGAGCACTTGTTTTCATACAAAGACTAAAAAGCATGGTATAAAAGTATTCACCCATATAATTTTGCCAAACTTTTACAAAGGGTTGTATGTGTTTAGCATTATTAAAAGCGGATTTTAGTGATTCTAGAATTTACAGAATTTAAAGAAGGAAAAATATCGCTCCTGCTCACATTACAAAATAAAATAATTGTTAAATGTTGGTAAATAAAGTCTTAAGTGCTGACTTGGACTTGGCTGACTTGGACTTGAAGACTGATGCTGATCAGTCCTTGTAAAAGAACTTTACGGGACAGGCCTTAGTTGAACTCAGACGATTTTTCGGTCTTTGACTCTAGTATGTCAAATAAAGGCATTTTCCTCTTATGCAGTGCAATTGGCTATCGAAAGGATCTGAGGTTAGCTGTACTATAAATGTCAAATTAATTAATTCTGTAATTTTATATAAAATAACAGTGCTTTATTAATTCGCCTTTAAAGCTTTCATAATATTTTATATATTTTTTAATACAAACTTAAATGTGTACAGGCGTGCTTACCGCCAGCGCGCCATAAACCGAACCGGTCGCTGTTCTGTCCCTTACCTACTATCACATAAATAATAAAAATAAAAAAGCCTTTTATTTCGAGTCCAAGTTAATTAAATAGGTCAGTTTCGTTACAGTAAAGCATTTATATAATTTATTTAGTATGTATTTTTAGTATGTCAATTTAAATAAGTCAATTTTTCACATATATTATTAAGTAATTTAATATTATAATCTTATAACAAAAAAATTGTTTGCGGACAAGAACCCCTCATCGGGTGAAGGCCGTCACTATCACATAAAAAGGGGGCCTATTGCATAATAAAATACAAACTAATAATTAGTGATTTTGTATGTAAAATCACTAATAGTATTAGCTTGTATTTTATTATGCAAAAGGCCCCTGGTTGTGTAAATGCATGTGGGAACGCAAGCTCGCAGTTCACGCTGGCGGTAAGCGTGACTGTGAGTGTGAGGTCACACTAAATGAACGTGGGTATCTTGTTCGTATATTCCTGAAGTACTATCCTGAAGTAGATAAACTATACAGATATAAAACAACTGCTGCAAGGTCACAGAATGTCAGTCTCATAAACTTTATTGGTTGTAGCTACAGTGTCAGACGCAGGTGGTTTCTCCAAGTCCGATGGCGCAGGCGTGTTCTGCGTCGGCTTTTGATGCTCAGCATCACACGCCAAGTGTGTCATGCTACCGGAAATGTTTGTTGCAGTTAGATTCAGATTCATTTTAGTAAGTAGGTTCGATTCACTGCCGGTTTTCTTCAAGTCAGGCTGCGCTGTTGGTGGAAGCGACGGTCCGCTACGTTGAATCATCTGTAGTCGCGCATACTGTTCTTGGAGCGCTTTTTGTTTCTTTAGTAGCTCCTGGTGCCGTTGTTCGAGGAGAGACTGCCGTAAAGCTGTCTTCTCCTCGCTAAGGTTGGAATCGGGAGGTGAGGAATCTGCATTCGGTGGTGACGAAGGAGAGGTAGGCGAAGCTAAAGGCGAGCGAGAAGTGGTGCGCGGTGGAGGAGGAGGTGGCGCCCGGCGCGCGGCAAGCGCGAGCAGCTCGGGGTGGCGCTCGGGCACGGGCGGCTTGGGCGGGTGCTGGCCTCGTGCGCGCACCGGCGGCGATGCGTCTGTGTCGCTGCCGCTGGGGTATGAGTGCAGCCGACGCAAGGTGCCCTCGCTGCCGGGTGCAGCGCCCCTGCTGCTGCGCTCCGCGGGCATGGCGAACGTCTGCAGCTCATCTAGTAGCGCGTCGAGGGCGTTCTCTGGCCGCAGCTCCGCTGCTCCCCGGGACGCATTACCTCGCCCGCTGCCGGTGCCCTGCGCACCATTCCACGCACTTCTAGCTGTGTCCCGCAATCTCCAACAGACATTATAAAAGCGAGGTTGCAAATAACGAAATGTTAAAAATCTATGAATGTTTGGCCGTGAATCTATGGCCGTTTCATCTGCAGGCTTTAATCCACAGACACGCATCGGCAGTTAAATACACGTACTACTGAATGCTTTTACGCCTCCACATGGATTAAAGCCCAAAATATATCTCTTGTGCAACCACACTTTTAAAATAATATTTCAAACATCGATTCCATCAAGACATTCACAATAAATAAATATAAAAAAAATATTTCAGAAAAACACTTATTAGCTAAATAAAATTATTTTATACAACCATACCCGGGTAGAACAATTAAAAATAAAATTAGCTTTTTGTTGCTCAATAATATTAGTCTACACAGAATATTGTTAGTTAAGGTGGATATCCTAGGTGGTCATGCCGATTAACGACCAATACAGGGCGTAATTTCATACAACTTGCGGAAAACGCTCGACAAGTTTCACTCCGGACCCGACCCGTGAGTGACCCGTTTTTAATATGTTTAATATGTCTGTGTCTCACGGAAGTTTTGTTAATACTGGAGATATTTGAGAACCAAGTAAAAAAATATTACGTCTACATATATGTATATCTGGATATGCGGTTACTATCCGGTATCCGTCCTAATCGGGTTTTCCGGCTGAATACGGAATAGGATACCGTATAGGAATTAAGTACAATATTCATGAATTATGCACTAAACAGTATACAGGGTGATCAATCCAAATAGGTCAGTAGGGAGAAGTCAGAAACTCTGAGAGATAGCTAAATCTGTTCTTAGGAACCATGGCGTCGATTTTAGATTTAATAATAATGACATTAAAACTTTTTTTTAAACTCTCATACATAACCGGGAATCGAACCTGGTTAATATTCTTTATTCTAATCGCGTGAGTATTTGTTTGTATTATTGATCCTGAAATATGAATAAAAATGCCATCATCATCTTTCTCGCGTTGTCCCGGCATTTTGACACGGCTCATGATGGGAGCCTGGGGTCCGCTTGGCAACCAATCCCAAGAATTGACGTGGGCACTAGTTTTTACAAGTGACTGCTTTGACCTTCCAACCCAGAAGGGACACTAGGCCTTATTGGCATTCAGTGTTTTTTTTTAATAGCGCTGGTGGCCTAGCGGTAAGGGCGTGCGACTTGCAATCTGGAAGTCGCGGGTTCAAACCCCGGCTTCGTACCAATGTTTTTCGAAACTTCTGTATGGAATATCTTTGATATTTACCAGTCGCTTTTCGGTTCAGGCCAGGCATTCAATTTTTAAAAATTTCAGGATCAATAATACAAACAAATACTACACGCGATTACATAAAGATGTATGGTAGTAGTAAGTGTGTAGTAGTGTAGTGTTTTTTATAATATCATAACATTCATAACAAAGTTAGTCAGCTAAAGAACTCGCAATGAATACATTTAAACATTTACAAATATTATTTTTTTGTAGATAGGTAGATGTTTGGTTTACGATTTTGTATCCCTTCAGATATTTTTGTTTTAGCAGACATCTATGTATAGGTAGAGCAAATGGAAAACTAACTACCTATATACGTAAGCAACACAGATTACTTCAGTTCAAGTGACATCTTATATAATTTTGAATAAACTAATATTCATTTACTGTCGCCATTTATTTTCACACGGCTACTATTAAGCATACATACATACATCGGTGACAAGTGCCAATTAGGTAGCTTTAGTGATAAGATACATTTTTCAAGTGTCTTCTCAGGTACGATAAAATAACAAATTAATACCTATTACTTACGTAGATATACCTGTACCTGTAGTCATTGTCATTGATTCAGTAATTATTACATGTGTCGCGATTGTCGCGAACCTTAGAATTTAGAAGTTGAAATCAAACAGAACACCAACAACGCTGCAACATTATAGAAGAATGCTTGTTTTACTCATCAGCTCATCGCGTCAGTAGAAGTCAAAATATTATTTTCTTACACCATGTGGATTTTATCATACAGAAGACGCAGGATAACTTATGAACGTTTAGAAAAATATTGATTGTCTATCACGAATTGTCATGTACCTATTAAATCATTCCTTTGCTCGACTCGTACAGAACGACATGGTCACATCACTAGTCTGTCAGAAACGTCAAATGCTACCTACTGTCCACGCGCCAATTCCGTGCATTCGGAAGTTGAGGAAGTGGGAGGGTGTGCGCCGCGCCCGTACGTTGCATCACACCCCGCACTCGCCCGGAACCAGTGTTGGCAACGATAAGAATGCAAGTTTATTGAGTCTTGTCGATTACTAGTGTAATTTTGCTTGTAGCTACACTAGCCCAAATCTAGATTGTACCTACTCTAATTTCAATAGGGATGTTGACAATTTTTTAGAACTGTTTTAAGTTTATAGATAGACACGTAATTATTGCAAAAAAAAATGTATTCATTAATTTTTAATATAAAATCGACTTTAATTAGTTTAGTATTTAAATTTCGCGCAAAAACGCTCGAAGCTGTCACGTGATCTCGATGACGCAACGATGTGATAAACAAACTGCTATCAGTGCCACCTCTCCTCACCTCACTACCAGGTTTGACAACTTGTCTGTGCGCGTTTGCAGTCACGTGGACCCGGCATTATTTTAAATACTTTTAATTATTTTTAATTAATTGATTACGCATAATGAATTACACTAACTAAATATGATTTCAGCATTCTAATAGTCCCTGCTATGGTAAAACATAACATCAGTTATGCTGATGACATGGTGTTGCTGAGTCCATCGATTAATGCACTTAGAAAGCTGCTCGGGATATGTGAGAGGTACGCAGTTGCACATGGGCTCAAGTATAATATAACCAAGAGCGAGCTCCTTGTTTTTAAGCCGCGTGGTGGTACTGTTGGGACAGTACCCCCCGTCTACTTGTACGGCAGTGAACTCAAACAAGTGTCAGAGTTCAAATACTTGGGCCATTGGGTGACTGCGGACCTCTCAGATGGCACAGACGTGGAAAGGGAGAGACGCTCCATGGCTGTGCGTTGTAATATGCTTGCCCGCAGGTTTGCACGGTGTACAAAAGAAGTCAAAATAACATTGTTTAAGGCCTACTGCCAGAGCTTCTACATGTGCAGCCTGTGGGTAAGATATACGCAGAGTACTCTCAACACACTGAGAGTACAATATAATAATGGGTTTAGGGTACTGTTGGGTCTGCCGCGCTTCTGCAGTGCATCAGGTATGTTTGCAGAGGCTCGAACTGATGGATTCCAGGCCATAATGCGTAAGCGTACTGCCTCACTGATGCGGAGGTTGCGCGGTAGCTCCAACAGTCTGTTGCATGTGCTGGCCGAGAGGCTAGACTGCCCGTTCCAACACCACTGGATGCTGTTGCATGTACAGCAGTAGTGTTTGGAATGTGGCAGTCTTCATTATGTAAATAGTTAAATGTGATATATATTTTTATTTGTAATTTAATGTGTGTTTACTAACATTAGCATATTAAGATTAATTTAATTGTATTACTAACAAATTATATGGGCATTTGCCTGAAATAAATAATTGAAAAAAAAAAAAAAAAACATAATTTTATATATTCGCGATTCATGTCAACATCCCTATTGTAGAGTTTACTGTTAAGTACCATCTGTACGTTTGTGCTATTGACATAACCGTCGTATTGTTAAGCGGTACGCCATTAGCAAACATTTTTAATGTGTTTATTACCTTCAGTTTTTTTTTGTTTTGTCTAATATCTGTTTTCGGGTCCTTATCGGCGTAAGAAAGTGTATTTATTTTTATTTTATCATAAACATACTAAGTAGTTAATCTTTATTTTCATAATATGTACCTATTTACCTAGCGCGCGGCAGCAATACAAGTTGCATATTACCGATAACGTAATATCGACAAAATGACACCACTCGGTTATGACGCCCAACATTCCTTACATTCCTCATCCGTGTCCGTGCACGGAATTCGCCCGCGGACAGTAAATGCACAGACCAGTAATTTGTATGCTAACGCATAAAGACACCTGAAGTGTAGGGAAGGGAAGCCATCACGTATATGAACATCCCATGAGTGCGAAAGAGTCAAGCCTACAAATGAGAAAACGTGACCATTTTTGAGTGACAGGTCGGCCCGGAGCGTATTGCCGTATTTTCTAATGTAAAAAATAATAAAGAAATCAGGAAGAAAACGTACAATAAAATAATGTAGTGAAGATGGTGTCATGTAGTGTGCCGGATTGCAGTATCACAGGGCCAAATAACCCAGGCAAATACTCATTTCGCAGGTAATTATGATATTCCGAGCGAAGTTTTCTTAACGATATTGTGTCAAATTAACAGCATACAAAGTGTAAAAAGTCGGTTAGTACAGATCATTTTAAGTTTTTCTTCCGCTGTGTGCTAATATTTTATTGACAAAATGATCATATGAGTGTATCGATAACTTTATTAATAATATTAATAGCTATGTAATTATTCCTTCACAAGATATCATTAACATATTAATCTTTATAACCGACTTCAAATAATAACGATTGTTATACCTTTTTGAAGGCGCACATGTTTAGCGGTAAATTTAATATAAATAAGCTGATATCCCTGCCCCTTCCTTTGTAGATATCCCAAGGACCCTGACTTACGTCGGAAATGGTTGCGTGCCATTAACAGGGAAACTTGGACTCCACATAAATATTATGTTGTTTGTGACAAACATTTTCATCCAAAAATGTTTCAGAGGAATCGTAAAAAAAATCTCAAGATCGGCTCGATCCCAACTTAATAGTTTTCTTCCTGCCTTTCATACCTTTCAATTCAAAAATTACTGCGATACTCTCCTGGCTTCCGCGGCCGTTGTCAAACTCAAAAACGGTCAGATAAAAATAAAAATAATTGATAAAAGAAACAAACACATTTGAAAAAGTAGTCGATAAGGCAATCAAACACCGATAGATTATTATTATGTTGTAACATGACATCACTATTTTTGATCTCACATAGACAATTTACGCAAACACTTGCATTTAATTTTTGGTCGCACTTTTAAAGCTTGACACTTGCTCTTTGTTATCCAGTTCTGTGCCAAAATGCCCCGAGCCACCGGTGTTTGAGCATCACACATCAATAAGTGCTCAAGCTATATTTTATCATTTTTCAAATGGTATTTTTTGTAACATTAGTGTCTTTTTGTTGACTTTTTTTTACATTGCGAAGACGGAAAGGAACATTTACCCAAATATGAAGGAATTTAAAGGCAGATAATCGATATAAAATATGCCAAAAAAGTTGTAGGTATGTAAATAATTTGTATGAGCACATCCACCTTAATAAGCTAACAACATCCTCGACAACAAGAAAACAATAGGTACGAGTAATGTAACTGTCCTTTTACTACCATCAACATCCCTTCTAGCAAAAAGCTATTTACGGCAGACGTGGCACAAATTAATTTTTACTGATGTAAGATGGATATCTGGAGACATCAGAAGCTGCTGATATGCAGGATTTTTTTTGTTAGTCTTTTATATTTACCGCAAAACTTCGATGTTAACATTCTTGGAACGTCGATGTCATAATGTTCAACGATACCGTACTTATAGATATGTTATCTTCAAATTCATGTAACAAGTTACATTACCGATTTCAAATTTTTACATTCTTTTTATTTGTATTTTTAAGATGTTAGGTGAGTTTGTTAATATCTTGAATGAATTATTCAGCAACAAAAAGACTAAAGGTTGAATAGTCCAAACAGTAGAACGTGATAATAAGAACCAAAACGTGGTGGTTCGGATAGAAGCAACGGACAGGGCTGGTAGGCAAACACGGTTTAATTCATAACTTCCAACACTTATATAATATGACATGAAAGATATAACAATAATATATATACGTTAAATTTTGTGAATTATAAGATGCATAAAAAGTGATATTTCAATGTGAAAGAAAATGTTGTCACTCTTAACAATTGTGATGATTTTGCCATTAGTCAAAGGTGTTTTTAAGTACTTTTTTCTAAATACTCAACAAAGCTAATGTCTAATGACATTGCTACAAAACAAAACTAATCTAAGGCTAAGCTCAAAAGACTGCTTTAACTAGTTGCTCTAAAATACAATGAATATTAAGTGCAAAACGTTACGTGATAAGGTTTAGAGTTAGGTACCTACACTAAGAAGTGTTAAGAGAATAAAAGTGTGTAAAAGAATTACCTGTGCTCCTGTATCCTGTGATTGTACAATATCACTTTTTGAGATAGCATTCAACATAATAGCCAATCGGAAATAATTTATAGGATTATGTAAAAGAGATTATATCTTTCTAGGTCAAACAAAGGAGGGCAAAGGTTGTGAAGGAATGCCAAAAAATGGTGGGATTGACAAATTACGTATTAGTTAGAACGTAAGTTGTTAACGATAACTTAATGTTATAAAAAAGAGTGGTCGAAAAGCTTTCATTCTACTCCTGAAGAACTAGGTTGCGAGCTGCAGCCCCTGGTATCGAGAGCACGCTGCAACAAACAAACGGCGGTGCACTAAACTCGCCAAGCGGCTAACGTCGCATGCGGTTACCCTACAAGTCAACATTCAAAATAAATTATATTGTGTAAATGCTACGTCCACGATGTCGTTTCACATTACAAATTAAGCATGATTGAAAAAAAAAACTATGTATAATAGGTAAAAACTTTTCGATTACCATTTAATTATTTTCATTGCGTAACGTAAATCACCACATACTTACATATTTACAGTTATATTTCGTTACACAATGAAAACAATTAAATTTTACAAAAATTAAGGTGTACTTAACTAACGCCTACACCGTGTACATATGTAATGAAATTTATACTTACTGAATTGAGTGCAGAAAACGTAAAGGTGGCATAATGTTGACTTAACTGGTAATTTATAAGAAATCAAAGCCGACTTAAAGATAAAATAGGCAAAATTGACTAAAGATAAAATATACTTTTTATGAACATTATTTCTAATGCCTTGGATGCATAACAAAACTTTTTGAATACAACTGTCAAGGCATTTGAAGGACTACATTGGATCTCAGAATAATGACTAAAGCATAGAAGTCGGGCAAAAATAAAAGCTTGGTAAAAGGTATCGTATTCACAACACGCTAGTACTTTTTGTCTATGAGTGAGTGAGACAACAATCCGCAAGTTCTTTCGTTTTTTTCAGTATTGTCATAAGATGAACTGAGGAAAATGTCAAATGGTTCTATGTGGTTCTATAATATAATCCAGCCAAATAAAATATATGTTCGTTATTTCACAGGTAGGTGTCAACTGTAACAACTTGACATAGTCGTATTATTTTAGTTGAAATATTTCGGGAATTTCAGCGGTCATCTTGGTTTATTTTAATTATATTGTTGCTATTCCTGAAAGATTGCTGAAAAACGTGCTGAGTTTTTATTTGTAATGGTTTGAAGTTCCCTTTGTGATAATGCCTTGTGTGATCGAGGGCTGTAAATCGCATACAGGAAGAAAAGAAAATACGCACGAACCGATAACCTTTAATCGGTGAGTTTTGTTCAATATTGAAGAAATTAATTTATAGGACCTGACCCTAAACATTGAAATCGATATGTTGTTTATGTAATTATTACTTGCATTCAAGTCTATATAGATTTTTGCATATATTTTCGAACTTTTCTGCTAAGTATGAAAGGTTATATTTTTGGCATAGTGATGTATCGACCTCAGATCAATAACCTATCGACATGTACAGCTTTCTTATAGTTTGGCCCAGGACTGTCTCATTTTAATTGATGAGTACAGTCAAGGGCATAAATATATATACATTCTCAAAGTCTCAAAAATATGTGTACGCTCAGACTATAAAATCGTGTTCACATATTTTTGAGCCATTTGTCTGGATCGCTATTTTTGCCTTCATCTGTACCTATAGTTTTCTTTGTTCTTACTTACTGACAGATTGTGTTTGCCAGACTATAGTATAATACTAAAAACCGGTCAAGTGCGGGTCGGACGCGCGCACCAAGGGTTCCGTACTTTTTAGTATTTGTTGTTATAGCGGCAACAGAAATACATCATCTGTGAAAATTTCAACTGTCTAGCTATCACGGTTCATGAGATACAGCCTGGTGACAGACAGACGGACAGCGAAGTATTAGTAATAGGGTCCCGTTTTTACCCTTTGGGTACGGAACCCTAATAAAAAAGACATTAATGATCATTGATGAATGTTCCTTTTATTAATATTGTTGGTTTACCTATCTCACAAAACTCAACTTTTTATTTCAGATTTCCAAAGGACGAGGTATAGGGGATATTACTGCAATGTTCTGCCACCAGAGTGCAGCACTAGCTTTTTTAGTGCACCGTAGAGTAACTTATTCATACTGTACCTTTAACAGGTTTTTGATAAGTTTTCAGGGGACCTACCGGAAAACTCGAATCCGAAATTTCGTTATCTAGCTGCCTCTTTATCGCTCGAATACGCAAGAGTGACAGAGATGTTAGATAACGAAAGTTCGATTTTATTGTTTCGCGATATACCCTCAGATTGTGATAGTGGCGCCACCTACGCCGAGTTTCGCTTAATATTCACTATTATATAATAATAATAATATAATTTCTTTATTCAGATTTCTATGATCCATTGGTTAGGTACATAATTACTTAAAATCTATTGTTAATGTTTGTAAAAAATTAATAACAAGTACATTAAATTAAAATAATTAAATTAAAAATATAAACTTAAATTTGACAAAATCAGCTACCCATGACAATTAAATTGTTAAGATGTTTGTGCAGCCTGACTCTCCGGCTTTTCTACAAACATTTTTAGGATGCCGTTAGAGCTGCTCCGCATCCTACTAACTAGCGAGCTTATTAAATAAAGAACTTATTAAATAAAAAAGTTATATTAAATCATTTTACGGTTTAGACTCACTTTTTTTAGTCACTCGCGCGACATGTTTTGGAGAGCCTAGGTCTCCTTTCTCAAGCACTAATATTGGTACGCAATACACGGTCGTCGTGAACGCTGCTCGCACTATTAGTGCTTGAGAAAGGAGACCTAGGCTCTCCGAAACATGTCGCGCGAGTGACTAAAAAAAGTGAGTCTAAACCGTAAAATGATTTAATGTTAGTATGTCTCACAACGGTTTAAATTCGAAAAAAAGTTATATATTACACGAACGTTTTTTTTTTCATTTCCTATTTGGTACATGACTAGAAATTATACTTAGTCTTTTAGCATTAGAAAAAACGGTAAACCATTTCCACGTGTCTTTTTATTGACAAGTTTTTTTTATAAATATAGCAATATATTACTTATGAAAGCAAAAGTATGTAAATGATCGTATATTATATTTGTTGTGACTTATTTTCAAAGTGTTTTTCGATAAAACGACACGTTAAGATCGCTCGCCTTCTTTCTAATGATAAAAAAACGAGATGTATAGTTAGACGGTTCTGAGTGGTAGACTGCAAATGAGATAAAAGATATATTAGGTACATGCATAAATCCTCATATCAGGCGGCTCTTTGATTCCAAGGATTGCATAATTTTTATACTTTTTAATGATTTTTAGAATATGAAAATTATAAAAAGTATAAAAGTTATGCAATCCTTGTATTCAACGAGCCGCCTGCTACAGATTTCTTGAAATTGCCGCGTTTTTTCAGGTTCAACTTTCATTAGCCAGACTATTATAAATTTGCCAATTTCGTGATTATTCTTTTACACGGCACATAAACTTATGCATAATTTATCGATATAAAAAGTCGACACAGTTACATCCCTAGCAAATTATCAAACTTATGACACCGTACGTAAATGAGAAATAACAAGCATACACGCATCTCTTTTCGGCACATTATCTAATTCGTAAGGAAGTAAAGTACGGGTATACATATTTGCGAAGCATTTTTGCCCGACTTCTATGCGTTAGTCATTATTCTGAGACATTGGATTTACATATATATACTTAACATATATGTATATATATATATATATATCTATTGACTTAGCATTAAATAAATATGCAAATAAATTTACGGTAGTTCTTGTCATATAAATAATTGTATGTTTAAATCGGCCTTAGAAGTCCGAATTAGTAATAACGTATAAATAACAATATCGTATAATAAAACACGAGTTTATTTTTTTACATGCATGATGTAAACGTGGAGAAAACAACTAAACTCATTTCAATTTATAAACAATGTGAAGGGTAACTATGTCATGGTTCATCTGACTTTCATACACAATAGTGACGTAAAAAATGCATGACGACATCGAGACATACTATGTCTGCCAAGGGCTACTAAAAATAAATATATTTACCCAATTAAGTTATAAACTCATATCTTCCACTAGTTATATACTTAACACGAAAGTCAAACATAAACGAAAATGTTCTTAATTCATGTTTGGCCTTTATTTTATTACTTAGTGTTTTATGACACTGTAGGTGAAAATCTCACCCCGAGATACCGAATGGGCCTGTAACAGAAGCAAATATTTACACGGATGATTACTGAGTTTTATCAGTTACTCTCTGCAGGTCTAAAATTATTACACTTATTCAATCCTATCAACTATCTATAAGTTATCGATAGATTGATGTTGTCAGTGAAAACTCATTATTCGCTCAATATACCTAGTTGCTAATTCAAATTTGTATCTTTGATTGTGTTAATACTAAAATAAGTATACTTTTTTGATGTACTCAAAGTAAACTGTTTAATATGCATCACTGTAGACAAAATATGATATTAAAATATTGAATTTTATTTTGTCTAAACTTTTTAAAAATGTAACTGTGAATAATACTCTCACTAATCAGCTTATATCTCCCGTTAAAATGTTTGCTCATTTCCTAAGGCCTTACATACACCGTACCGTCAAATGGGGTGAATAGGGACGGCGGGGGGGATAGAAACAATAACTGGGAATGACATTTAACTGATAATTTAAAAGAAAATATGTATCACAAATTGTATCTCGCGATTGAAAATAATAGTAGATTATATTCTTTTGGTAATATAAAGACTGGAAAAGCGTAAAAGTCGTAATATATTGACAAAGTAAAAGTTTAAAATTGAGTCCGTCAACGAATGGTTCATGTGAGCTCCAAAACTTCCTTTAAAAGTAAAGGTTGTACTTGTTTGTGACACTTCTGATAGTGAAAAATTGGTTTGGCATTTAATTGAGAACCTATTAATTACATGGGAATTATAAATAATCTTTGTTTTTTAGCAAAAAGTTTGAAAATAGAGATCCATGAAAATTTAGAAAAAATACGAGGTTTAATAGGGATGCCACGGGGGTGAATAGGGACGACTGAGGAGTGGAGCGGGACGCCTCTGGTAGTTAATAGGGACGCAATAAGTGGAAATAGGGACGCCAAAGGGTCAATAGGGACAGGGCTGCCAAAAATAGTTTTTATAACTAGTTATTCTTTGTTTAGTGTTTTTAGGGTTCCGTACCCAAAGGGTAAAAACGGGACCCTATTACTAAGACTCCGCTGTCCGTCTGTCCGTCTGTCCGTCTGTCACCAGGCTGTATCTCATGAACCGTGATAGCTAGACAGTTGAAATTTTCACAGATGATGTATTTCTGTTGCCGCTATAACAACAAATACTAAAAACAGAATAATATAAATATTTAAATGGGGCTCCCATACAACAAACGAGATTTTTTTGCTGTTTTTTTGTAATAGTACGGAACCCTTCGTGCGCGAGTCCGACTCGCACTTAGCCGGTTTTTTTGGTAGATGAGTACTCACACCAACTTAAAACAGGAGAAATTTCTGAATGGGATATAGATAGATATATAAATATATTAAGTAAATGTTTTTAATTATTCTGACTTTTGTTACTTTCGTACGTATAATAAGCCCCGCTTAATAATAAAAATAATTAAGATTAATCATTCTGAGTGTGGTATTTTATCCATCCAGTATGAATCAAAATGGCCTGTTTTTTTTCAAAAAAAATACTATAACCAAATAATTAAGAAATATTTTATTATAAATCGATTCTCAAACATAAGACAAAAGTTTATAAACCTTAACATTAGTGGCCCTCAAGGACAAATTCCTTTAAAATCTTAAAGTTCAAAATTGTCCCTATTCACCCCATTTGACGGTATATGAATATGTATATGAAAGTGAAAAGTGCCCATGATTATCATTGCCCAATCGAAATGAGCTTTTTGATTTCTTTTCAACTGTCTAGTGGGTACTGACAGAAGCTTGGAATTAAAATAAGTTGATAAGTTAAACATATTTAATTAGTAACTACTATGTATTCCTCTGTCAATACAGGTTAGTCGTTAAAAATGCTTCCATGAAAACGAGCGTGTCGAGCTAACGGAAAAGGATTCTAAGGGGTCGTAATAAAAATATCTTATGACTGCTAAACACGTTAAAAAAAAAAGTGAATATGCTAAATTTAAGAAAGTAGTGTTTCACAAATAAAAGCAAAGTATTAAATCTCCATGCATACCGATTCATATAATACTGTCTGAACTGTAAAATGATGCGAATCATTAAGTCAAAGGGAACTCGTATTGCTATCTTGAAGCTATTTTAGGACAGACACAGGTAGCAAAGTGACGTCAGCGACGTACAAGTGACGTCATAATGACGTCATTTATACGTCATAATGACGTCTAAATGCTACCTGAAGGTAGGTAAAGCGCTGTGCTATCAGATCTTCTAGTGCACCAACATGCCTGCATAACAATAGCAAAATGGGTGTTACGTTACATAATCAAGGTAGATGAAAGATTTAAAACAATAATGTGGAATAAAAAATAAAAAGATAAATATATAGAAAATGAATAATAGTATGGATAATTTACTAGGAAGATTATCATTACTCGTTAATAACTATCGCTTCTCTGAAGTATCGGCTGTCTTTCCACGCGAACTGAAGAGTACCATCACAGAAAAAACCACCAAATCCTTTGTTAAAATAACTTGTTCAATTTGTGTCACGTCAAATATTAGTGAGCATATTAAGTATTGAGGAATTTCAAAAAAGGTGTTGGTCACACTTATACAAGGTGCCATTTGGTCAATTATGGAACTGATAGTCATATAAATACTAATTACACATAATTTACACTAGACATTCAATTTCCCTCAAATACTTGTAGTGCCCGAACTACGAATATACTTTAGATTTTAGATGAAATACTTAGGAGGGGTTTAGACTTCTCTGCTCAATATCTTTGAAAAATGTCATGCTATCCTTAATGAATGTTTGTGATGTATTAGTCATATCAACCATCAGTGAAACGTAAGTAGGTACTAAATTGGGTGCAATATTTTTCTTAACATTACAATACATATTCTTAAAAAAAGAAAATTTAAATTGTTGATTGTGTTTACTCTTCTTCTTCGACTCGGGAAGATAACACACGACATTTTTCAGTTTTCGCAGTTCCGCTTGTGCATGTCTGCTTGAGAAATAATCTTATTCCTAGCGTTTTTCCGGCTTATTGCCGCGGCGCATGAGAGCCTGGAGTCCGCTTGGCAACTAATTCCGAGAATTGGTGTAGGCACTACTTTTTACGAAAGCGACTGCCATCTGACCTTTCAACCCAGCGGGGAAACTAGGACTTATTAGGATTAGTTCGGTTTCTTCGCGATGTTTTCCTTCATCAAAAAGCGACTGGTAAATATCAAATGATGTATCGTACATAAGTTCCGAAAAACTCATTGGTACGAGCCGGGGTTTGAACCCACGACCTTCGTATTGAAAGTCGCACGCCCAAACTAGGCTACCATACCAACGCTTTTCAGAACTGCTTAACTGCTTGAGAAACAATAAGTAGTTTAAACTATTTCAACTTTCACGGTTTTTGCACATTACTGTAACGAAACGGGACTTTAATTTTGTTAGGATCGCATAATATTTTCAATAGGTATTGAGTATGGAAGCCAATCATATTTGACAATAGTAATGCGTCTGTTTGGTAGGAAACCATGAACATCGTAAAAGGGTTCAGGCGCGCATGCTGTGTGGGTGTCACTATAAGTATTTAATGAAACGCAGGATTGCAATATTGAATGTCTATAATTAAACTCGGTTATAGTTAAATAAATTTCATCAAATTTGACTCACACCTGCTTGGACTGACGTAATATTTTAAGTCGGCATGACCACAACTAGTGGTAGATTGGTAATGCATTTCTAATGCCGGAAAACTGGGACAATTTGAAATACTTATAATTAGATATGTAAATGATTTCTGTCAAAAGTTAGCCAGCTGCTGGTCCAGAGGGCGTAAAAACCTGGTGCCGGAGGTACAACACAAGAAGCTCTAAAACTTTACTTCAAGGGAAGAAAATACATCAGTTAGAGGGAGGAGTCAAGTATCTGACCCTAGATAGAGTTAATCTTGCGAGATGGTCACGCTACACCAGCGAGTAAGTAAGCTTGACTTGGGTTTGCCGTTAAGTCCGAGTAGATACCTATTTAATAGACGAAAGTAAGTGGTATATAGGTACGTTTTCAGGCAGACACTGTTTTTGAAAAACCAAGGTTACTCAGGCCAATTGATATACAGTTGTAATTGTACTGAACTAGACATGTATAATTTATTGGTCGAATCGATCATAAAGAAAGAAACCGACCGTACTACAATCACTTACTCCGAATTTGACAGTTTATATTGGTGGCTTTACTTATACAAACATATAACATATCATATATAACTCTTGATTTAATTATTTGGGACTCGCGCGACAGTGGCCATGGTCTCGACGGGGAGCAAAAAGTGTGTGTGGAAGTCATTAATTGACAAAGTTTAATCAACCTGTTTAATCATTTCAGACATGTAGAACTATAACTAATAAATACCTGCGAGGTAACAAAAAAGGGGAAAACATCTTATGACCTATGGAAACACACAATTGACCGTATTTGTGATGTAACACGTTAGACAAATAAATGCAGCTACTTGATTTACGAGCCGGGAATGATGTCGACAGAACTGAAAACATTAGATACCTAAGGTCTGTTAATTTATTACAAATACAGATAAAACCTGATCTAACTGCTGATATGTGTATTATTTTGTATTACTATGTTCTAAGGGTTTGATCTGAGGGTATGTTTAAGCCATATCTGATATAGTAGTATTTATAATAAACGATACAATCCTAACTACCAACAAGAAGCTAGCCTTATGTACTTTGAGCCCACATCGATAGATGATGGTCCTCTTCCTGAGCTAGTGTCGGTAAGTAATCGACCTGCATTGTTTACTCATAACTTCTTATGAAATCGGAATGTTTTACCACTCCCTTAATATTGACTCTATACACTGATGAACTAAAGTAACTTTAGATTCTGAAACTCTTACTGTTTTTACTAAGAAAACCGTTGAACCGAACCTAGAATATTGAATAATATCATTCTATTTATCCCTCCATACTTCAACGTTGGCCCTAACCTATTTATATGGTTGGTATATGATTGATTATGTTGTGTTAATTTTTTTGCTCTCATGCTTATAAGTAAAATCATGCCACATATTTAGTCACCAAGCAGGAAACTGCGCGTAACGTTGGGCTCAGTTAAGTTAGTTCAGGTTGGCTTTAAATATTATAATAATAAAATAGCCGTAAGTATAACATTGTCTTCAAAACCCTTACGGTGGGTATATTAAAATAGTCATAATTCTATTGATGTTTTCCCCACGGGAATGAACATTCAAGTCAAGTTAATAACTACATAAATACCCCCCCCCCCCCCCTCCCCCCACCCCGACCGATAATTTGCCTCGGTTAAAGGGAATGTGACAAGCTGGTTTTGTACAACGTGTATTTTGTGCTGGATTGGTATAGTCAGCAATGTGACTATAATTAATAAATGTACGATAACCGAGACCGCATCTCTCGGCTATTTTTAAATAGTCCACTAACTGTTGCAATAGTTTGGAAACTACGTCATCGGCATGCCACAGCACAGTACCCGAACACGTATTAAAATGTAAAAGTTTCGAGATATTTATTTGTAATGTGCTATGCTAACACTGAGTTGTTTTTGTTTTAATAAATATAATCACAATATAGGTGCTTGAAATTCTTTCAACTGGTCATCTTAAAACTTTTACCAATGATCAACGCTTAAAACAAATGGGATAGCAAACTGATTCGGATGCGGCAGTGATTTAATGGCAACTACAAGTACTTTTTTTTTAACTATCAAATGATCGAAATTGTATTAAAATTGGCATTATTTTCCTGAAGCAAGAATTAAAGAATGCAACGTTTATGGAATGTGCATTGGTTGCAGGACAAGTGCAAAATCTTATATATACAGGTATACAGTGTGAGTAATTCAAATTATGAGGCAAGAGAAATTTAAAACAATACGAGATACCGAAACGCGATCTTAGGAGTCACAAGGTCGATTTTAGTATTACGAAAAATTTTATACCAAAAAACCTATGTATCTACGACAGGGAATACAAAATACAACCTTTCAAATCTTTCTCGAGAATCACAGATTCTTAAACTTTTCTATGATATTGTAGGGGCAGCAAACAACTTCGGTTTCAATGCAACATGAACGAATCTAAATCAAAGTGTAAACAGTGACAGGAGTGACATCTAACAGCGAGCGTAGTCGACCTCTTCCTAATTTGGGTGTTTTATATAGATTATTTTTTGTTTATTGTAAACCAATTGTAATATTGTATAATACTTATACTGTATTTTTTTACAGATTAGGATGTGAGAGTCGCTAATATGATTAGGGGGTAAATTGGGTGGAAATATTTTGTTCATCGATATTTTATTTGGCTTGAAGCGTAAAAGTGAGGAATGATACTTATTGAATGACATCCTATAAATTACACTATAAATAATCATTTTTTCTTCTGTCTATAGGTAATCCTATCTGGAATGGAGTATAACGGTTTCAGATTTCCGTTCACTGACCTCTTTGAATTGCTCAGCCTGTATTGTATTCTGTCATTTCGGGCTCGTCGCACTCTGTCATTGATACAAGAGAAAATACCAAACACTATATACTTTTTACTAAATAAGTAAATAGTAAACTTTGACACACTTAACGTTAGTAGCGAATACTCATATTTGTAATTTTCATGGGCAAATCCTCTGTCATTTATGTTACATTGGAAGCGAAGTTGGATATCTATACAACGTGCTCACGAGGAACCCGAGAGATTTTAACAGTATATTCCTGATCATATTTTAATCCTAAAATGTCCTATTAACTTTTCTGGAGTTCGCCTAGTGTCAGAGTAATTACAGACTAATTTATTTAGTTTATACAGGATGGCTCAAAAATACGTTGACAAACTTTTTTCTAATTATTTTATTAAGTACTTACCTAACTATAACAAAATCAGATAAAAATTAAAACTAGTCTTCTTTATGCAACAAAAATTAATTTTCTTCAAAATAGCCTCCTTTCGCTTTGATACAACAAACGCAAACGTTTGTTAAAAATTTCAACGATATGCCGCAGCTCCTCCAAGGATATTTTTTCCCATTCTTTGGTAAGTATTGCTTTTAGAGCGTTTACACTTTTGTGTTTAGTAGCACAGGCCCTTGTCTCTAAGAGTGACCACAAACTATAATTGGATTAAGATCAGGCGAGTAGGGTGGCCACTCTTTTGAACTTATGAATCCGGGAAAATTATCTTTGCACCATTCCTGCACACTACTACAAATACCACCCCAAACCATAACTGAATCCGGCTTTTGGCGATGAGGCATGACAGCGGCTTCTCCAAGGCGACTAGAAGAGTAAATTCTGTCAATTTGATGATTATGGGCCAGTTCAACACAAAAAAGTTTTTCATCAGTAAAAAGTACATTTTCCCACTTCTCAGTAGCGGCACGTTGCTTAATCAACTTGTGCTTTATCAATCAATCAATCGTTTATTAATAACAAGCATTACACGTCATTTAACATTTTCTTACATTGTCAATCATTTTTACGTAGCTTGTATGCTTTCATAAAGACTGTAGTTTTAATTTTTAACTTATTTTGTACTAGTTACGTAAGTACTTAATAAAATAATTAGAAAAGACATTTGCAACGAAGTTTTTCGGTCACCCTGTACTCATTATAATAATAGTTTATAAGTTTTGTTATTGTTCCTATCATGTTTGATCATAAGTAAATTACAAATAAAAACAGGCATCTTTTTATTGCAACTTTTTGATCGCGATGTTGCCACTATGGGGCCTAGTTTAAAAAGTGACAAGTTACACTTGACAAAAAAGACAAATTCATTTTGAGTGATATTTTACCAATATCATTAACTATTTATATACAAATACATTCATAAATCTAAAAAGCAACAAAAAAAATTGATCTAAACTCATATTATTATTTTTTCTTCTTTTGGTCTTAGAAAGACTTTACGCAACAATACGTAGGTACAGGTACGTATTAAAATAATACTTTTTCCCCTCACTAGCTCGGAAAGCCGTCTTTTATCCTTTAAAACAAGCAGGGAAAAACGCATTTTATCCACAAGTGGGGAAAGTTATTTGACCTTGGATGGAGCGTGTTTAAGTAGCTTTTGACAGATAACAAAACGTAAAACGCTCATAATAATGGTTCGTTCGATATATAACGCTCATATAAATAAATGGTTTGAGCATTTAATAAATAATACCAAATTTAGCTTTATTTAAGTAATGATTTTAAGTCATAAACCTTAAATTCCATAAGAAACATTTGTTTTTTTATATGATGCTGAATGTAATTCTGAACGCACAAGTTGAGTCGATGCAATTTCAAAACGCATCGTCAGAAATGTCAACATTGTCAACAAATATTTCTCACCGACTCCGACACGTAAAAATACACAACTTCCAGAGTTTTCTGTTACAATATCGTAAAAAATGAGTGATTCCAGTGATGAAGATGATCTAACGCCTGTGGATGTTGCACTTTCCTCGCTATAGTGAGGGGAAAAGTTTTGTGTTACACACGGGTGCAAGTGTATTTTACTACTCGTGTTTCAATTCCACACTCGCGGGTAAAATACAACTTTGCACACTTGTATAACAAATAACTATTTTCCGAATGTATGTTATGTTAAATAAAGGATCAATATTACTGTGTGAATAAAGCCTTTTCAAAGTGTTATTTTTCTATAAATATAAATATGCTAAAATACTTTTTTATACTACGTCGGTGGCAAACAAGCATACGGTCCGCCTGATGTTAACAAGTCTCCAAAAATCAATGATACATAAAAAAAATAAAAAAAAAAATTAGGTACTTCATGTTTTTGCCACAATAATAAAATAACGCATGAGAAAACGTTTATATAAAAACTTTAAAGATATTGTAAGCCAGTTATGCTTGGAAATAGAACTTACTGCAAGATTTGAGTAGGTAAGTGAGGTGATTCCTTATAGGTACCTTCCATACGTGTGAGGTCAGGATCTTCGGATGTCGCCATACGTTGCGTATTAGGTACGCGAAGATCAAACTTGAGAAATATTTCTCTTTTATTATGACAGAGGACGACGTTAAGTTTTCGTATTCAAGGAAATGTTAGGTACAGCCATTGGTACAGTCGCGTTCATAAATAACTATCTATACATTTCTTTACCTTATCCGTTGCAATAAAGTGAAAAATGAATACATACTTATGAACAGAGATCGGCGGGGGTGAGCTATTTGCCTTATAATATGACGTAAGGCATGTCAAATTATAAGGTAAATAGCATACCCCCGCCGATCTCTGCCTATAAACTAGACTGTATCTTGTGTTTGCCATGTTAAAATTTGGAAACCAATTATTATGAATATTATGATGGTATCCAGAATACACAAGATAGCGTATACGTACAAATAAGATATTTTACACATGCGGCTATTATCTTTGCGACACCAAATTCGAGTCCACGAGATGTAGTAATACTCGTAAGTAATTGGTATTGAATAGTAACAAAAGCTCAGAATAGCAACCGTTCTGCCGGGCTAGCACAAGGCGGGCGCGACAGTATCTCGCCCTCGTAATACGTCCCTTTCTAATTAATACAGTGAGAAAAAGACGGGTAGTCTATCTCGCGGGCGAGATACTGTCGCGCCCATCCTGTGCTAGGCCTACTGAACGACTACTACAAAAAAAGCATTGCCTTTTGAGCAGAGAAAAGAGCTGTTTATTACCACAGATACATGCATACATCTATGAGGAATAAACTGTACTAAAGTAGAGTAATCCAAATACAAGCAAAGGTTAGCAAAGTATTATAATAAAATACAGAAGACTGACAACCTTCAATCAACGCTGCGTATTTTATCTTTGTTATATTTGACGCTATTTACTAATAATAGTAATAATTGAAATTTAGCTTTGTATGAATTAAACCTCACCCGAATGCTATTCATAAAATTGAAATTACTTAAACTTGTCTGACTGGTATCACAGGTCTAAAAGTACAATAAAATCATTTTAATCTTGAACATAGTAACTGACTTATTAGCGCTCTAAAAGTTAAAAGCAGGTGCCGCTATTAAATAATTTCTATGCCTAAAATAACTTATACTAATACTAGGAAACCTTATAGTCTCGCCATGTCCGTCTGTCTGTCCGTCTCCGTTGCTCCGTGGTCGTTAGTGCTAGCATAGAGTAACTTATACTAGAGCGGTACTGTCATAGTAAATTTTGTAACCCCAGTAAATTCACTGCCATCTGTCGACACACTTTAAAACTGAAATTGAAGATTTGTAAAAATACGATAAAATGTATTTAAATATAGATAAATGATTTTTTTTATTTGCATTAATTATTTTGATGATTTTGACCCATGTTCTTTCACTGATATGCGTTAAAATTGTTAAATAACAAACGAAACCGTCAACGCTATCTATACGACTGTAGGCCAAAACTAGTAGCGCCCTCTGAACGAGAATCAAATTTTCTTGATTTTCGAGGCACGTTTTTTCCTTAGACTGTATCCATCTATTACGGAGTTATATCTATCTTTGGTGCTAGAAAGCTGCAATTTGGCATGGGTACATAGATCGTGCGTGGCGACAGAACGCTAAAATAAAAGATACAAAAAAATTGGGTCAG
Organism: Cydia strobilella; assembly: GCF_947568885.1. Lineage (NCBI taxonomy): Eukaryota > Metazoa > Arthropoda > Insecta > Lepidoptera > Tortricidae > Cydia > Cydia strobilella. The sequence goes on from NC_086068.1 coordinate 23,508,443, forward strand.
AAATGTATATTTTTCATTTTTTTTACTTTTATCCAATGGTGCAGTGTATCGTTGGATAGATCTTTCAAAATGAATAAGGGTCTCCAACAACCAGTGTATATTTTCTAAAATATGTGTCTCCCTCTCTAACTTTTGAACCAAGGGTCCAACAAATATGAAAAAAATAATCGTAAAACAAAAACTTATTAAATACTTTCAATGAAATCTATCCAGAACATGATAGGTTCAGCTGTTTCTGAGGTATTGCAACAAGTCTTCTTTTCTTAGTAAAAAGACGTACAAAGCGCTACGAAGGTACATGTAATGTAATTAATGGTATCTACGGAACCCTAAACACTGAGCATGGCCTGACATGCTCTTGGCCGCTTTTTTACGTTTTCATTGCACTTTTGTGCCCTTGATAATGTCAAGCCAATTATTATACTTTTCACAGTTTATTACTAGCACTAGGATAAACGTTTTCATAGACACAAAGCTAAAAATATATACATATAATGGTAGGTGTCTTGACACGCTGTTGACGACGCGGTGTTGTAACTGTACTATACCTATCGGATAACACTATTTAATATACTCTCTGAAAATGGCATGATGATATAGTTAAAGTTATGAGAAAAAAACAAAAGTAACATTTATAAAAATATATTCATGTATAGGGTGGGCCAATGATAAATGCATTTTAACGAAAGACGTCAATACGAAAAGAGAATTTAATAATAAGCCGGGCCGTGCTCGTCGATATCACCATCCCCCATGATGAGAATCTCGTGAAAGCCGAGAAGGACAAGTCCAGTAAGTACCTAGACTTGGCTCACGAGATAACCGCCATGTGGGATGTTGATTCGACGATCATTGTCCCGATAGTCGTTTCAGCGAACGGTCTCATAGCGAAGAGTCTCGACCAACACCTTGAGAGACTCTCGCTAGGTGGTTGGATCAAGGGTCAGATGCAGAAGGCGGTGATCTTGGACACGGCGCGGATAGTCCGCCGGTTCCTCTCTCTGCGGCCCTGACCACCGGCAGCTTGGGCCCTACCCCGCTGCCGGCGGCACCCTAGGTTAGGTTTTTTATAATGTGTTTATATATTTTTTGTAATGATTTGTAAGTGTTTTTGTATTTTACTTTTATATGCATGTTATATAACCCTAACCTAAGACTCAAAATAAATAAAGGAAATAATAATAATAATAATAATTATAGGACATTCTTACACAAATTGACTAAGTCCCACGGTAAGCTCAAGAAGGCTTGTGCTGTGGGTACTCAGACAACGATATATATAATACTTATACAAATACTTATACATACATAGAAATGTCCATGACTCAGGAACAAATATCTGTGCTCCTCATCACACAAATAAATGCCCTTACCGGGATTCGAACCCAGGACCATCGGCTCCGCAGGCAGGGTCACTACCCACTAGGCCAGACCGGTCGTCACCGGTTTATCACTGGCCTACCCTATATAAAGTTAAACATTATGTTTATCTCTATTTTTTTGGCGCAACACAACGTTACGTAGCTCTTCTTCTTCTTTTGGTGCCATGCCCATCTAATGGGCGTCGGCGGTCAGCATGGGCCGTTTGTACGTAGCTCACAGTGTGTTAAAAACCCTCATTTTGTCTCATTCAGTTTTTATTTGAAAAATGCATGGATCTAATCGTTTTAAGTACAAGTTGGAATTGCAATCTAATACGGCGGAATTACGGAGTAAAAAGAAAACTAAAAATCATACAATCATGTTTGATTTTAAGATTTTTATACATGAGATTTCACAGATATGTTCGATTGAGAAATTGCAAATATCTGTGCGTTCTTTGAATGTTATGTCACTTTTTATGTAGATAGCCGAGCCGCCGTGGTCCATTGTTGTCCTGCAGAAACTAGATCCTAGTTGGTAACTTGGAAAGTTAATTACAGAAATTTCTTGCGTTTTGAGCCAATGTTCACTTAGGCAAAGTATATCGCACTGTAGTTCGTTAATCAGTAGGAGCTCCAGCTGTTGTGTTTTATTTGTGAGACTTCTGACGTTCTGGTGACAGATGGTTAGACTTTTACATATCTTCATTGCGGGCTTCACTGAGTTTGTTTGGTGACTTAGGCTTTGTCCTTGTTTTTTTGTTGAAAAGACAGGGCTGCCACTGGTTTATCGCAACGTGCATGGGCCATGATGAGGGGTGCATAAAATGGTCATACACTGTTTCTGGTATACCGATTTTGTATGATTTATAGTCATTGCGTTTTGAGGGGATGAGTTCAACGGCATAATTGGCGGGTTGGATATTATTGAGGTGCTCAACGACACTCTCGCGGCAAGATTATGTGCTGAAGAAGCATCCATTGACAAACTTCATTCCTACGGCTCCGCAAACAGAGGTGTTTGTGGCACAGCCTTTTATAAGCAAATTTGTTGGTCTTTTGCTTTTGTAAGTGGTCGCCTTTTGTTTGTGATGCTCACACTTACCGTTATCGGAGGGCATAGTTTGAACATTTTTTAACGGCGATGTTATGTCGCTAATTATGGGTGTCGCCGGAGAGTTATTTACAGTTGCAGTTTTGTCCGACGGTCGCGCGCTGTCGCTGATTGGCGTTTGCTGCCGCGGCGACTTGTCATTGGCTGTTGGAGTGGTGACGCCGTTGTTATTGGCCAGAGCTTTTGCCTTTGCTCTCGTAGAGACAGACGTTATTGGTGTTGGCTTAGACGACTTCTTTGGGCCTTCGAGCTTTGTCATTTGGTCGGATAATACATCTATAAGCTTTTGCTGGTTACCGAGTTTCTTTGTGAGATCCTGGACCAAAGAAGCCGTATTTACGTGTTATTTCTTTAGTGCACTTAAGGTTTCTTTACACTTCTTCAAAAACACTTCACTGTTGGTTAGACATTTTTTTTTTTAATTAAACACTTCAAAAATATCAGAGCCGATGTGGCCGTGACGTGTAGTCGTGACGTAATAATAACATAAATATCAATTACAATACTTGTCTATTAACAAAAATAAAACAGGCCGTTTTATGACAATTAATTATATTTCGTATTTCTTCACCTAAACCTGGGTCAACTTTGACATCTGATAACATAAACACTAGAAAGCTTTGGCAAGCCGGAGTTCTTGTGAGCTACTTAAAACGATTAGAACTATGCATTTATCAAATAAGAACGAGACAAAATGAGGGTTTTTAACACATCGTAGATAAGAATAGTTGTGCAAAACATAATTAATAACTAATTTTAATATATTGTCTATACTTATTTCAAATTCAAAATATTACACGCGTTGAAATCGAGTTACACAAAAACATGTTTGAAGAATGTTAGGCGCATTTAATAAGCCGTTGTTTTTGGTATTACATTGCAAGGTTTGGCTTGTTTGTCGTCTTCACAATATTTGCATGGATAGGTGTGGGGGCATGCAAGGTAAGAGGGGCTTATTAGAGGTAAATTTAGAGGGTGAACATCTACTCGTACGACCCAAAAAGCCCATGCTCGTGACATGGGGAGCAAATAAAAATAAAACACTAAACATAAGATTGTGTTGGAAAAAAATGCAAATTTTAACTTTTGGCAAACCTGCAATTGTTAAGCGAACTTTTAATAAAGATATCATCTGTAAATATAAATATTCCTACAACAAAGTAGTCCGCTTAATTAGCCTGTAAACAAGATTGTAAGTATATGATCTTTGAGTAATAGGTATATTTGATTCGGAACACCGTGATAAGAAATAAGTTTCCAAATAACATAGGTATTTAATACCCATTTACTAAAAATTTGTCTTTGTAAATTGTATTATTGAATAGGGCGAAACTTGTTTTTGCCAGATAAATGCTGAAGTTTATAATGGGCAGTGGTACAGGATACATGATATTAGTTACCTTATTGGTGGGCTGTATAATGTGTGTGGTGGTGTCGGAGGCGAACTCCTCGGAGGAGGGCCCGGCTGTGAAGCTGGAGCCCTGCGAGGAGCCCGGAGACACGCGGCCGTCCGCCGCAGGCAGCCGCTGTTCTTGCACACACGCCAGCCTGCGGACATGCACCGCTACCGCTACAGCTACACCAAACCTTCACCACACCAAATATATGTATACTATCAACGTGTGTATCAACTAGTGTTGTTCTTTATAAAGCTACAAGTTACAATTACACGAGTCTAAAGCGGTAACACTGAATAAAAGTACATTATTGTCATTGGTCAGGTGCGCATCGATAGCATCAAAGTCGTCGTTCTGAGAGATGAGTTCTACTCCATTTTACGAGTTTCACAGAACCTCATTATAAATACCTATTTAGTCAATTGTTTTTTATAAATAAGTAGTTTTATTCTCTAAATAATTATCTACATACAGGCATCAAGTATTCAATATCTAAATTTACACAGACATAAAAAACAATCACAAAAAATCCTAAGAACTAAGAAATTTAGGTACTATTAATAAAACTAAATTAATCTTTAAAAACTAATCGAATAATCCACCCCGCATCGTTCCCGGCGAAAAGGTGCCTATCACGCTAGCCGCGTTTCCGCGCGTTCGCGGTTCACGATGGACAACCTCTGCGCCAGGAACGACCCGGAGCGGGGGTCGAGACCTCTCTTCCGCAAGCGACGCCCCAGCTCCCCGAGAAATTTTTTCGCTTCCGCGCACCAGCACCTAGATGTCTCCACGGCAAGGGGAACGAACAAGAAGTTTGATAACCCGGCGTACTTGTCCCTCTCTATGGACGCTGCCTGCTCAGCGGCCGCTCCTGCCGAACGCACGGTGCGGCCAAGGTGCGTGGCGGCGAACGTACTGACGCAGGTGGCATCCCACAAAAGGCACTTACCTCTTTCCCACGGCACCAGAGTCAACCCATCCGGCCTTTCGCCATCCGACCGACTAAGGCCGGGCGGCTCCAGCACACAAGGGACATTGGCTGACACCAATGCCCTTCGGATAATGTCATTTAAAGCGTGGTACCGTGGGAACCCGCCCACGCACCGGCAACAGCTCAAGGCATGGTGCCCGTTGCTCTCCACCATAGACCCGCAGATGCATAGATGTGGTTGACAAACATCGCAGCCCAGACGAAGAGCAACGGCCCCCCGCAACGAGTCATTGTCGAGTAGGGTGCCTAATCAATTAGAGGGTGCTTAGTCAAATTGTAATGTTTTATTATAGTTACTAAATATGTTTCGTGTAAATAAATTTAGCCAAGTTACCAACTACATATTTTAAATTTATTGTACCTAATGTGTGTTGTAGATACGTAGGAAATTACATATATTATATCCTCTCGAGTGCCGCGATAATTTTTTCAAATAGTTTTTTAGGCTATGTTCATACGGCGTTAATTTTTCCCGTATAGAGTCTGTGCGGAAAAAGAAGAGTCGTGGGACTCGTGGCAGAAACGAGAACTAACGTTATCATTTTATATGGCAATCAATCCTGTCTTGTAAAAAATACTTTGGTACCCTTAATAAAGAAATCTCTTTCACCAAAAAAAATTACTAAACACCAAAAACATAAGGTTAAACATTACAAAAGTATCACCTGTTTAAATCACGATTGCGCTTCAAATTGTATTCAAACACCAAAAATCATGAATGATCACCAAATATAATTAATGATCACCAAATCTTGAAGAGCAAATTAATGCGATATTTTCACTTAAATAAACCACTATGATTACCAAAAAATGTATACATATTACCAAATAAAGTAAAATGATGCCAAAATGACTAGCCCCTCCCGCTCAATCCCCCGTAAACCGCACCGCACGCGCCGCGCTCGCCTGACCCAAGCCTCAATTCAGTCACGTGCCACTTTTACAGAAAAGAAATCCTACTAGAGAAGTGGGTTAGGTTAGAACTACGATCCTCACAGAAATGAAATGCTACTAGAAAAGTGGGTTAGGTTAGAACTGCAATCCTCACAGAACCGAACTACTATGAGATACACTTATCTCCCACCCACTTGTCCTAACCCACTGGTTAGGTTAGGTTAGAACTACGATCCTCACAGAACCGAACTGCTACCAGATAAGTGGGTTAGGTTAGGTTAAAACTGCGACCCTTACAGAAACAAAATGTTACAAGAAAAGTGGGTTAGGTTAGGTTAGAACTGCGACCCTATGATGACGGCCGGGGGGGGGTTGCCACTGCTGGCCGGCGCCGGCGTGGTGGACCACCACGAAGATGACACCCTGAAATCCTACTAGAGAAGTGGGTTAGGTTAGAACTGCGATCCTCACAGAAACGAAATGCTACAAGAAAAGTGGGTTAGGTTATTAGAACTGCGACCCTTACAGAAACGAAATGCTACTAGAAAAAGGTAACGAAGTGGATTAATTAATTTAATGGGATAACGAGATGTTAAATATTTGCATATTTTTAATTAAAATGTGGTTAAAAATTTTGTGGTATTTATTATGTTTGGGTTTACAATGCAGGCGTCATTTAATTTAATAGGATAGCAAGATTAAAAATGTTCGTTATAATTGCACATTAAAATGTAGTTCTAATTTTGGTGATCATTTACTATTTTTGGGTTAATAATGATTATTTTGGTGTTATTTGTTTTAGAAGGATAAAAAATGGTACAAATTTGGTAATCATTTCACATTAAATAGGAGTTATAATTTTGGTGATTATTCATTATTCTAGGTGGTAAAAACGATTATTTTGGTGTTATTTTTACTAAGTCTGGTGATCTGTTAAATACATGTCGTTTTTGATCAAGCGTTGTTGGATTTTCGACTTTAAGCGTTAGCCGTTAAATCGAATTTAGCGAGCGTTAAAAAAGCGCTCGCTAAAACGCTCCGTGTGTGTGGGGCCTCTTAATTCTTATTGTGTATTTTTATTTATAAAAAGCGCAAGTTTTATGTATAGAGTATTTACGGATAAAACCGTACATAAAACCACAAGGGAAATTATATTTAATATAGTTCGGCTTTGTCAGCGAGAAGAAAACGGCAAGGCGACTATCGACTTACAAAAAGTCACACATTGTGATTCCGCTATGACGGGTAATTTATGTTGTGTTTAATATAAAATAATTACCTATTTAATAGTCCCCCTAAATAATTAGTCTCCGGTACATAACCGGTAAATATATTTATTGAAAATACATTAATTAAATATGAAGGTTAATCATGATTTTTAGTCCTTAGTCTTATATAAAATATGTATAATTTATTTTCAGGACTGAGTAAAAGTACCTACGGTTATTGGATGATATGTAATATTTTGTAATCCACATCTCAGACACATCCAGTTTAGATGAAGATAGTTCGTTGAGTGTCCTCTGGTTTTTCTGAAGCTAGTTCAATCATAAGTTATGTTGAATATTTAGATTCAGGGGGCCTACTGCCAACACCGAAGTTCATAAATTGCGGGCATCTTTCTCTTTTACTTCAATTAAGGCATAATTAGAGTGACAGAGAAAGATGCCAGCAATTTGCGAACTTCGGTTTCGCGGTAAACCCTCAGACTTCGATTTTAATAAGTAAATAAACATTTTTCAATTTAAACATTTCCTTATTTTTAAGTTCGTATTGGTTAGTACCATTACCTAAAATATTATTTCATATTTCGCAGTGATTTTCGACCAAGTAAAATATTGTGAGAGATTCGAAAAATCCCGATAAGACCTACCTTTGCAATGCTTATATGTCCCCGATACAACCCAATGTCTACCCAATCTACTTATCCAGGTTTGTGCTAAAATAACTGTTGGACTGGGCAGATTAGGTATTTAGCAAATTAGACCATATCTAGTTTTGTACTAATCCGACAGTTGGTGTTGGTATGGGCAGATTCTTAACTAGTTTTAGTAGCGTTTTTTTAATCAAACTGTCACTGTATAGTCAGGGGGTGTCACTTTGCAGTTTAGGTACATTTGGCCGGCGCGCCTCCCGGGCCGGCATATGGCAATGGGCTGCCGCTCGACTCGCGCAAAATTGAAAATACATAATGCCTTCCAAACCTAAATCTATAGGTATTGTTCTGGTCACGGATGTCTGAATAAACGGAAGAACAAGGAAGCAGAAATAACATTTTTTTAAATTCCGGACTATATTGACCGACATATTTTAAAAGGAATAAGTACTTCTGTGGCATACCTACTTCCGTGAGAATCAGACATACTATCTCCGGATTAAAAAAGTATGTTTACAGAATCCACGTTTGTAATTCCTACATATTAATCTTAAAAATAATAAATCAGTAGGTATATATACAAAAACTTGTCAAGTGACAACCCCGTGCCGACACTCGCAGCTCGGTCATAAAACTGCGGCGCGCAAAGAAGATTCACGGTTCGTGCGCGGTTATAAGTTTCAATTTTGCTTGCAGGCGGCGAGCATAGGTATAATTTTATACCTAAATCTGACTTTTGTGAAGGAGTGAATTTTCTGTATGGTAGTACTATTAGTTATTCTGTGGTATAGTATCTGAGACATAAAAACAAAAGTTGGTAGAAAATCTTTGGGTAGAAGGTGAAATGGCAGTCACTTACTAGTGCCTGTGCTAATTTATAGGATTAGGTTGCCGAGCCGACACCAGGCTCCCTTTAGTGAGCCGTGACAAAAAGCCGGAACAAAGGGATTCAAGTATTATGACCTTTAGTGTCGTACTATAATTACGTGACAGTGTTGTCAGCATAGCAAAAATCATAAAATAGCACTGGCACGCCCTCAAATCCTACGACTCTTCTCTTTCAGCACAGACTCTACCGTACCTATACGGGATTCTATCGAATACCGTAGTGACAGCATGTGACAGCAAAGCCGTCTAGCCGTGTGAACGATTTTGAACGTTCCCATACAAATTTAGCTGTCATTACGGTATTAGATAAAATCACAGAATAACTAATAGTACTACCGTACAGAAAATTCACTTCTTCACAAAAGCCAGATTTAGGTACAAAATTATACCTACACTCGCCGCCTGCAAGCAAAATTGAAACTTATAACCGCGCACGAACCGTGAATCTTCTTTGCGTGCCGCAGTTTTATGACCGAGCTGCGAGTGTCGGCACGGGGTTGTCACTTGACAAGTTTTTGTACCTATACCTACTGATTTATTATTTTTAAGATAAATATGTAGGAATTACAAACGTAAACATGAAATTTTTAGCCGGAGATAGTATGTCTGATTCTCACGGAAGTAGGTATGCCACAGAAGTACTTATTCCTTTGAAAATATGTCGGTCAATATAGTCCGGAATAAAAAAAAAATGTTTTTCTGCTTCCTTGTTCTTCCGTTTATTCAGACATCCGTAAACAGAACATTATCTTTTATACAGATTAGATCGCGATTTAGGTTTCGAAGCCATTGCGTATTTTCAATTTTGCGCGAGCGGCAGGCCACTGCCATACACCTGCCCGGGCGGTGCGCCGGCCAAATATACCTAAACTGAGCAGTGACACCCCCCTGATATGTATACCATCATCATCATCATCACTTAAGAGCTTTGCTCTTGTCGGTGGAGTAATTGCCAGTCCTTTCTTTCCTGAGCCAATGTATACCAAATTTGAACTTAATTGGTCCAATAGTTTCGGAGAAGATAGGCTGTGACAGACGGACAGACAGACAGACAAACGCAAGAGTGATCCTATAAGGGTTCTATTTTTTCCTTTTGAGGTACGGAACCCTAAAAATGGCTAAAATGTAATGATGTGGTATATTTTCAGAATCGCTTCAAAAAGCCCTTTCGTATGATAGATAAGAGAAGTATACGATAGGTTTAATAAAAAAATATACAAAAAAAAGGTTTCAGCACTCCCTCCTTTGGGAATTTTTTTAGAAACTGCGGGTCAAAAATTTTGTTTTGACCTCTAGTATACGTGTACCAAACGGGTAACCTGTACATCGATTTGCGGTTTTTTTTATATTTTTCACCTCCTTGAACGTTTTGTAGACTAGACTATTATCCTAAATTGGGGTTTCATATTTATTCCGACCAGAATTAGCTCTTCAAACATACCTATTTTTATCAAAATCTGACTCATAAATAAAAAACGGACAATTAATAAAACTGTATAATTACACCAAAGTAAGAAATATCACATGTCACATGTTTCTTTGTTATGATATTTTATCTAACCTGAGGCTTTTTTTTTTATTCAACGTAGCCGGAGAGCGGCAAATTTGTTTTTCATCACACTTGCTCGAAAAGATCTTATTTTATGCAGGTGTACTGAAGGCCTATATTGTTCCCGCGGGAGTTATAGCTTTCTTTTTTAATTATGTATGTCACTAATTCATACGAACCAAGTAAGTTATAAGTAAAATACTTTGTTTAAAGTCAAGGTATAAGGGAGTTTTACTTTTAAAATACTCACAAATCTAATTTAATATTTTTGTTTATATTTAAAAATATTTAATTGGATTAATTTAACAGCCGTTATCTTGTATGTTTTTATAAAATAATGTTTTAGCTATAGCGTAGAGGGCCGCGCCGCGCGAGCGGAGGCCGGCGAGGAGCGCAAAATGCGTGCGCATCTGTGTGCGTGCACCACACACACTGGGATAGTCCCTCGCTACGCGGTACCGCCCCCGTCAGCGCGACGGCGATATTTAACTTGAAACACAGAATAACTAATAGTACTACCGTACAGAAAATTCACTTCTTCACAAAAGCCAGATTTAGGTACAAAATTATACCTACACTCGCCGCCTGCAAGCAAAATTGAAACTTATAACCGCGCACGAACCGTGAATCTTCTTTGCGCGCCGCAGTTTTATGACCGAGCTGCGAGTGTCGGCACGGGGTTGTCACTTGACAAGTTTTTGTACCTATACCTACTGATTTATTATTTTTAAGATAAATATGTAGGAATTACAAACGTAAACATGAAATTTTTAGCCGGAGATAGTATGTCTGATTCTCACGGAAGTAGGTATGCCACAGAAGTACTTATTCCTTTGAAAATATGTCGGTCAATATAGTCCGGAATAAAAAAAAATGTTTTTTCTGCTTCCTTGTTCTTCCGTTTATTCAGACATCCGTAAACAGAACATTATCTTTTATACAGATTAGATCGCGATTTAGGTTTCGAAGCCATTGCGTATTTTCAATTTTGCGCGAGCGGCAGGCCACTGCCATACACTTGCCCGGGCGTTGCGCCGGCCAAATATACCTAAACTGCGCAGTGACAACCCCCTGATAAAATCCCGTATACGGTATACGGGAAAAATTAACGCTGTGTGAACCTAGCCGCACGGTTATGCACTAACTACCAAATTATTATTGCTCTATAAACTCTACTATGTATTAATAAACATGCAATACAATTTACCTCTTTAGAGTCACTAATGTCCCCGTAAGTTTTTTACATCGACGTAAAGCTAGTTCAAGACGTTCCGGTTCCTCTTCTAGCATTTTTTCTTTGCGCACCACCTGCAATTAACATGGTGTAACGCGTGTAATAATAAAGCTTATATTAAGATTTGAGTATTTTATTACTCTACTTCTATTTCTGCTATTTCACTGCTACCTTTTCCATCTCCGAAGCCAATTTAACTTTCATCGTATCTTGTAGAATCGGAAACTTGAGTTTCCAGTCGGCGACAGTTTTGCTGCTCTTGGATAGTACCATGGCAATGCGTTCGATGTCTGCCATGTTGACACGGGTCTCCCTGTAACATCAACATGATTATATTATTTTTGTTATCTATTTACTAATATTTTGGCTCAGACGGATAGTTATGAATATTTCTTTTTTTCATTTCAGGACGTAATTTTGCAATAAAGTAAGGGATATTTGTTGCTCATTTGTTGCACATGTTTGCTTTATATGAATTGTCAATCACATAAACCGTGTTGGTTTTTGTGAACATACTTGTACTATATTTGTACCTGTTAGCAGCTTGACCGCGAAGACGTTCAACAGTAGCCTCCAGTTCATACAAGTCGTTTTCCAATAGTAGCATATCTTGACGGTAGATTTCCTCTTCACGCGTGAGTTGCTAAATAATATTAACAGTAATTTGAGTACGGTTATGTGGTATATCTGCCTACATGACATAATTAATTAGAGAAAAATAGTAAATTATCGGAGTAGGAAAGTATCTAAAAGCGTTGGTGTACCGATTCCGTGTCACGTTCATAGAAGCTCGCGGCGAGGGCGCCTATTTTCACGATGGTGTCGGCCATCAGCTGCCTCATTTGTATGGCATGCGACAGTGTCGAACGTCGTAAGTTTCGAGTCTGCAAAGCAAATAAGAAGGCATACTGTTGAAACTATACATGACAATATATTTGGAATTCGCATATGCAATATACATCAACAAAGGCATTATTGTATTACATACACTTTAAAGAAATAAATAACTTGATTTTTTTAAGAGACCTCAATCCGCAAATCACGGCTCTGCTTCTGCAAGACGCGCATGTCATTGAAAAAGTCTGGCGTGACGTTGATGGTGTATATCTTGTGCGACACCAGCGCCAGCTGCTGGCCGACCAGGCCGGCGGGCTTGGGCGGCGGCGCCGGCTTGAGACGGTCGCGCTCTGCAATATTTATCTGCTTAGCTAAATATATCAACCTTCATACTGACTAATATAATTGAAAGCCTGTTCGAGTAGTGGTGTAAGTAAAGCTAAGAGTTATATTCTACATCAGGCAATTCAGCTATTTATATCGTAAGTTCATTCGATAAATATCTTTAAGTTTTGCTCTCTAATTATATATATATATACCTATATATATACCTGACGACCTGTCTGGCCTAAATAGTGGGTAGTGGCCCTACCTGCAAAACCGATGGTCCCGGGTTCGAATCTCGGTAAGGGCATTTATTTGTGTGATGAGCACGGATATTTGTTCCCGAGTCATGGGTGTTTTCTATGTATATAAGTATGTATTTATCTATTTAAGTATGTATATCGTCGCCTAGTACCCATAGTATAAGCTTTGCTTAGTTAGGGGCTAGGTCAACCTGTGTAAGAATGTCGCCAAATATTTATTTATTTATTTATAACTATATAATTATATATATATAAAGTGCAGTACCTTTACTATTAGTTTACCGCGGCAGTATTTGCCAGCGACTTCGTAAGCTCACTCGCAATTCAAATTGCTCTCAGCAATGTACAGTCAGCTGCAGAGAAAAGGTACCCCCCCCCCTGCATAGAAGTTTTTATGCAAAGGTGCTAAGCTGACTGTTGCTGACTATTGCTGACTGTACATACCAGTACGCGGGAGATGCACTGGGGGGTGCTAACTTTTACTGTATACAGGGTGGCTAAAAAATAGGCGCATTCCCGTTGCCAGGGAGGTTTTGGGATTATACTGAGCAACTTTTACTATGGGACCAACCACGAAATCGTGGAAAAAAAATAACCCTCCCATAGAAAATGGACCAGCCAAAATATATGAAACAGCCAAATTTCTTTTCGCGATTTCGGGGTGGTCCCATAAAGTTGCTCAGTATAATCCCGAAACCTCCCTGGCAACGGGAATGCACTTATTTTCTAGCCAACCTGTATGTGGAGTGAGCTTACAAAGTTGGAATAGACTACCGGCGCGATAAAATCATGCTGATACTGAACCTAAGTTTTTCTACTTTCTTATCTTTGGCAACTTTAGTCTGATTTTATATAATATTGACTAGTACACTTTTAGTAAGTATATCGTGAATCTAGAAACCTACATGGAAGGCCTCTTAAGTAAAATTAATTATATAAAATTACCTTGTGACGAGGTCCTTGGCAATGTCGACGACTTGATTGCCGGTTTTGTTGGCTTTGTATCAGCTTGTTATGGCAAAGAAGTAAGCGGAAAGAAATCAAATACAAGAATTATGAACATGGTTATGATCTTATCTATGAGTGACTACAGAGATAGATTAACAGCAAAGGAGATCGGACCTTAAAGAACTCAATAATGTGGACAACGTTCCTTAACGTGAATACAAATATACATATATTCACAAACGTTAGGATATTTAACGTAACTAGGTATTCAAATAAAAAAAACTTCATGACAGCGAAAATATGACTACTAAACTAAATGCACAATGACAATGACAAAGTTGTTTATCGAATTATTATCAGTCGGGCTTTAAATACGTAAGGAATGTACAATTAAACTTGTTTTTCGTTGGTTTTTTTTTACACTGTACATAATTTGGACAACAGTTGATGGCTTATTCAAAAAAGGGCTGACTGGGGCATTAAAACTATTAGGTATGTTAAAATTGAAGTAATTATTTTGTTAGTGTTTTAATTACTATAGGGCCGAGTAACTGCGATACAAAAAATGGATGTTGGCGGAAATGTTAGAGGCACCAGTTCACCAAGCTTCGAGTCGCAGCGACGGCGGTGCGAGCTGCGACCGCGAGCACGACGAGCGTGCGCGTGCGCCACAACCACAACCACTACGAGTCGCAGCGGCGGCGCGAACCGCGACCGCGAGCATGAGCGTCCGCGTGCGCCACAACCATTACTCTCAACTTTACTGAACTGTTCTATAGCTACTAAGTAATTATGCTCATTACCTTCGTCGAGGATTTAAGGTGGCACAAATTTCTATTGGGTATAGGGAAGTTCGAAGATCAAATATACCGAGCTGCATGATTTACAATCAGTTTATTTATTAAATATCATTTTTTAAAGCTACAGACAACCCGAATCTATGAATATACTATTACGATTTTTATGCATACCTGAATGTTGGGGCGAATGTTGAATGGGTGAGTTCATATCTGGCGGGTCATCGCTAAAGGATACCGATTTCTCAAATGACACTGATTTTTCTGAAATCACAAATGAGGAAGTACTCAGTATACTCAGTCAACACACAGGTGAGACGATAGAATAAATGTACGGTCGCGTTCATAGAGTGGAGCCAACTCAACCAATAGCAATAAACTGCGGAGACACCGCTTTATTATTGCAACAAATATGGAATATTACAATGTTGATCAATTAACGTTCGCGTTTATTTTTAACGTGTGTACTAACTAATACAAACGTGTTAGTATGTTGCTCGAACTACTAAATTAAACAATACCGGATGAAATATGCCAAGGAATCTCATCGAGAATTGAGGTTTAATTAGATCATAAAGCACATTCAATTTATACGACGGTCTGTTAAACTTTACTGCAAACTACAACTAGTTTCTAATAGACAAAAAGTTATTGACCCTGATGATTCCCACTTTAATAATCGTACAAAGTTGATTATGTACCTAACTAGCTAGTAACGCTTGGCTTGTATAACACAAATAATAGCCATGCTTTTCTTTAGGTACCTGTTTGTAATTATATTATGTACGTATTGTCATATTTGTGTCGGCGTATTATTTAAAATAAACCGGCATAATACCCATAGCAAATTAGCACACCAAATTTTGGGGACGTGAACACATTAATTGTACCTAAGAAACTCCTACCTATTATTTATGCGATGTTTTATGCAAGATTCCTCTTTCAATTTCACCCGGTAGCTATATAGTGCCTTTAGAATGTTGTTTATATATTGACGAGAAAAAGTTAGAAAATGCGTTGCATTTACGAAAGTGATAAATTAAAAAAATGCACTTACAAATAAAATTATTAGATGATCAAACGGGGGCCCCATAAAAAGTAACCAACATTATAATACTATAAGTATTTGTAAGTATGTACCATTCGCCGCGACATATTAACATGCAGAAAAGAATCTGGGTTAACTTGGTTTCATACTACAATTTACCGAAATGCGCTAAAGCTAAAATAGGAGGGTTATGGATTTTACCTACATTGTGTATTTATCTGTCCCTATGTTCTCTCCTTACTAACACGGCTGGACCGACTTTTAATTAATCATATGTCGTGACTCGTGAGATTGCTCTTCGTTGCACGAGGGTCACCGCCGTCACCGGGTGTATTAAAAATAAATTAGGAATTTTTGGGGAAAATTAATTAAGTTACTTAGTCATCTGATGTCGTCACTTATTATTGTGAGCAGCTTCGAAAGTGAATTGTCTCTGTTTCAAAAGTAAGTAAATATAGTTACGGCGGGTGTTGTAGGTAAGGTACAAGGGTATGAATGAAGGTGTCTAAGTAGGTACCTATACAGAATTACAGACTGGATGTGCCATCATTGTCATCCTCGCATTATTCAACAACTCCGTCTAACCTAATACAAGCAGCAACCGAGATAAATGGCGACTGGTACACTAGCTTATAAAGCTCTTTACACTTACGTTATATTGGAACTTTATTAAGTAGGAATGGTTGTAATACAAACTTGGGTGGAAAGACTCACGTTTACGAAATGGCTTATTATTAACCGGGCAACTAAAATATTAAACAGGAACTTTCATTGGGCATATAATATTATAATTTGGCCGTGCAATAATATTTTAGAGCCTAAAAATTTATATTAGCTCCAAATATAAGCATCATATTATTCAAAAAAACTGTCATCAAATTCAAGCCACAAAAATCAGTAAACGATGGCGCCGACGTAACCCGTCGTCACCCTGCGACATATATTTTAAATGATCATAAGATGTCGTCAAGCTCACTATACTTATTAACCTATCGAATGAGCTGATGCCTTTACTGAATGAGCTGATGCCTTTACTGATACTGGAAAAACGATATGTAAACATACTGCATACCTATACGAGGCCTGGACGTTAGTGAGATGACGATAATTCATTGCTGGTGTCCTACTTTGTTACCTACGTATAACATGAGTTAAACCTGATTTATCCATCTGGTTACTTGGGCTTCATAGTCGCCTCCAACCTCCCCTTATAGCGACCCCTTTCCGCACACTAAGTTTACCTTAAGTTCATATGATGAGTGGTTACACTTTCTCGTAACTACAATGTGTTCTATAATTCTAAATTACTAATATCTTGGGACGAAACCCTTCGTATAATTATGATGAGTTCGTTATAATGCGCGCAGCGACATAGACGCATTGATATGTAATTAAATTATTAATTGCGAAATTAGCGCGGCTCGGCCGCCGCTCGGAAATTTACGCGATGAATGACTCCGAACAGACTCAACCCATCGTGAATGAGTTCCTCGCCTTCCTGCAACTAAAAAACAAGCTGGTGCAGGAAGGAACGATGGATGCGGTGACTGCTGTCCAGATGAATTCGCGTGCGTCGAGTTTCACTGTGGAAGACATCTGTGCAGCGAAGCGAGTTTTGTGCCAGTCCCTTGGGATCATCGGCACATATGTACCTCACCGGAGAGGAGACGAAGCCGGGGAGAAGTCCCTTGAGGACATAAAGAAAATCCTGAGTGAAAACAAGGATCGGATTCCGGAGTTTGTGGCGACGGATGCCCCTATCCTTCCGTTGTGTGCTCCGGATAATTTCGACGTTCGCCTCTTGTTTAAGGAAATCGTGGCACTAAATACAAGATTAGCCGAAGTTATTATGAAGTTTGAAGCTAGCCTAGTCACTATCGCCGAGTTACGTGACGAAATTACATGTTTGCGGAATGCTCCAACTCGGTCGGCGGTTTCAAATTTCAAGAGCGATTATCGACCTGACACTGGTGTCGAGTCGGTTAGTTTACGTGCTGCTGACACTGTAAAAAGTGTCGCACGCGCCGCTACACCGCCCGCGCACCCCCCGCGCGTGCGACCGCCTCCTGTCTCCTCCAAGTCACGTCAGCGTGCTTATGCTGACGTCGCCGGTCAGTCTGTCGCAGCTAACCGGGTCAACGCGCCTTCTAAGGCGTGTAAATCACGGGCTCCCCTTTTAGAGAAGTCCTCCCGCGCCAATGTGGATAAGGAGGGATTCACACTGGTGGAAAGGAAGAGAAAGGCAAGCAGGTCGCCCCGTAAGACTCTGTGTGGCACTGCGGAGCCGGTTAATTCCGGTCTACGGATTGCAACACCGAGTAAGGCGCTCTACGTGTCTCGACTGCATTACTCCGCCGAAGCCGACGAGGTGGTGGAGTACATCCGCCGGAAGACTGGCTACACGCTGAGGGTGCACCAGCTACAGTCGCGTCACTATGTGCACTTCAGTTCATTTGTGGTGCGCGTGCCGCGGCAGCTGCAGGACACCATCGCTAGCGCGGACTTCTGGCCGAAATGTGTGGTGTTTCGGCGGTTCCGGGGCAACTTGCCGAATTCTACACCAAGTCAGAGACGCAACGGAGCCACGCTGTTATGTCGTCGCCCAAATCTTAAATACTTAAATTGTATTGTATAATTGTATCTTTGTATTTTTATTTGTTTTGTAGTTCGCAGTGCCTTAGTAGTAATACTGTAATGCTGTGTAACTAATTTGAATAATAAATAAATAAATGATTGAACTTCACTTACATTAGCCATGAATACATACATAGCCCTCGGATCACTGTTGACACTCTGAATACTGATATCACAATGAATGTTAGTCACAATCTACAATAGACACCTCATTATTCTAATAACACCATTAGAAACTCCTTGAATAGATCCTAAAGCAAATATCACTCTTGCCGTAGCTTTGTTCGCACACAACCTCCTTTTCTTACTGTCGTTCGCGCGTATACCCTCTTGTTTTACCCTTAAAAATCACAACAACCTAAAAGCGGTTATTTCACTTAAACGTGACTACGAGCGCCATCTACTCCATGACGTTGGCAGCTATTAGCCGATTCGCGATATTCGCGACACTCGCGCCCCG
This sequence comes from Cydia strobilella, assembly GCF_947568885.1. NCBI lineage: Eukaryota > Metazoa > Arthropoda > Insecta > Lepidoptera > Tortricidae > Cydia > Cydia strobilella. Next base: position 23,527,058 of record NC_086068.1, read on the forward strand.
CAGGAAAAAGCTACTCTTTTAATTGAAGTTAGATGCCAATAGGCAAACATGTAAATAAATCAACAATTAGATGATAATTGAAACACCAATAAGATTGAGTTGATGATAAGAACACTAATGTGAATTATAATGTATTTTAGCCGTTCAATCTCGAACTGCCTCTCTCGGCTTTTGCGCTGTGAATTGGTATGGCCTGAGATTTCGTATAATTTCTGATGACGTTGTAGAAATGCGCTGAGGCACGCCGTTTCTGAGACTGATCTGATTGTTCATCTGTATTTTTGCTGAGCTGATAAAGAATCCCTGAGACTGGTCTGAGCATTCATCAATGTTTGTGCTGAGCTGATTAATAACAGGATACTGGGACTGGTCTGAGCATTCATCAATGTTTTGTGCTGAGCTGATTAATAATATGATCCTGGGACTGGTTTGAGCATTCATTAATAGTGTTAAACTGATTATAAGCAGAATTCTGAGATTGGTGTGAGCGTTTATTGATGTCTGAGTTGAGCTGAGTAGGATCACGGCTGCGGTTTGTCATCTCTGATCCGTTACTGGTCTACCTATGACCAATGGTATTACTCACACTCTAGCGCGTTCTGTTCCAGATTGCTTCGAGCAGTCCTTAGTTACAATCTAGTTCACGAGAAAGATACAGCGTCATGCGACCTAATATGTCAGAGAGTGGCCACGCAATTTGATATCAATCATCGGTGTTGTTAGACTGTGAGAACTCCGTTCGCGATATATTTTATCTATGACTACCATCTGTGATGTAATATGCTGCTTTGCTCTTATGATATCGTTAACATCTTATTTCACTACTTCAAGTGTCACAACTTTTACTACAGCAGACGTAAACATAATGACCAGCATAATTTGCGTGTATAATTAAACAACTGCAACTTTATTAAACACCGCGTCAACCGCGTGATCGAACTGAACCCACGTTTTTATAAGCACTGATAGTTATTACACAGACAAATGCGACCGTCTTATCCGACCGGGAAGTGTATGTAACCTAAGTTCCCACTTCTCTTTACTGAATACTACTGGCAGTAATCTACTATGTCAAGTATTTTAATCTATTCGCTTATCTATTATACCTAAGTAATTGACATATCCATCTCTGGGTGTACCTACTTAATATCCGGTAGCCCTCCCAATCCAAGGAAGAAACACGCTATTCTCATATGATCACAAATCAGAATGTAAAATAGAACCTATCTACAACTCACAAGAGCCACATTCTTTTTTTTTTTATTAAGCTAAGCTAAGGATTATCAACCGACTTGCCAAATCAGGCTGTTATTTCGGACTGTCAAATCCAAAACAAGTGATGTGATGTCAGTTCATTCTGATTTATTGTGGCCAAAATAACTGCGGTTTTCATTTCTCTAATCATTTTCTGGTGCTTTTATTTTTCGCCTGGTGTGAGATAATCTGGTTTAAATAAGTTGGTACAGTCAAATCGTCAGCCTCTATTAGGTCTAAAAGCCATCAATGCATTTAACCTAAGCTACACTCAAATAATTTAAACTAAGTACCTACATTATTTTTAATTAATTACAAAACCTGTAAACAACTCTTTTTTACTGCGTTACATCCCCGTGTACATAATCAGTCATGCTAAGGACCGTAGAAACAGCATAGCAATAGTAATACATATACTGTACATCCGAGGTGCCTATTAATTACGACTTTACATGCCTATTCCTTAATTGATGTAATCGATCAGATCTTAAATTAAGTGTAATAATCGCCAACTTCCCGTACTACGGTATTTTAACTGCTGTGTCTATCAAACTGATCCACTTTGTTTCCTTTATTCACGAATTTTCACATCACAACTCGGTAGCAAATACTCAACGTGTGGCAATTTTGGCGCAGCGTCTGTATACTCTTTATGGACATGTGCTTTATTGACTTCGCAAAGGCTTTTGATTTCCTTAACTGGAGTAAAATGTTCAGGGTTATGAGCGAAATGAGGAGACCACCTCACGTTATCTTTTTATAGTTGATCAACTGTTCACTAACATCGGTGTGTACATAATGAGTAGGAAGGCTGTGAGGGTGGTGTCTATGTCTGAGTTGGTGGTCAGCTAACCAATAACCTCCGTTTTGCAGATGACATGACTATATTAGGTTAAGTGTCTGTGGAAAATAACTTGCGGTTCTGCTTCAAAAATTAAGCATGTCAGTAATTAGTCCATACTCAGGATTCAGACCAGATCCATACCCTAGGATCAATAGAAATAAGACGAAGTTGATGAATGTCGATCCAGAATTTTATTTTATTCTTGAGGCTTGAGGATAATTGAGGTTGGTTTACTTGGGATTTTAAATAAGCGACGATGGCGCCTGCGACCAAAGCATGGCCAGAAGAGCTCAGATGGCCAAAGCTGTAGATGGCTGGGATGGGCAGTCGTATCTCGAATACCAGCAGTATTCAAATTAGTCATAAGTAGTTATATAATTGTAATACAATTGTATTGTGATATGCCCATTATGTTAACTTTTTCAATTAAGTATTTCTATTTGACATTTTATATTAATTTAGATTTATTGTGTGTAACTTTATTGATATTAAATTTGCACGCTTGCATGCAAGCTAAATACATGAACTGTAAAACAAATGTATTGTAACATCCCCAAACTGTATCAGTGCATATAAATAATTTCTGATTTCTGCAGTGAAACGACTCGACAGAGAACATAAAACAAGGATAAGACTAATGCGGACGCCTTATTCTCTCGTACTTTCTGTAAGTACATGTCCGAAACCTAGACCATTACAAACTGAAACCCATCATAGGAAAGATGCATTTGAGATGTGGTGCTGGCGATGAATGATTGAACGCACTAAGTGCAATTGCACCAACTTTCGATGAACTCAACGTCAAACCGAGGTTATCCACTGTTTGTACCCATCGCGTACTTAGTTTCTGCGGCTATCGAGGCAAAACAGGACCATGTAGTCTGCAGAAGCTCATAATCACTGGCCACATGGCAAGGAAGCGTAGGGATGGACGTATGGCCACACGTTGGGCGAACAGATAATATTAAAGACAAAGTCACATTACAGGCTAGCATACCTACACCGAGCCCAAGAAAGAGCGGCTTAAAGAGCACTGGTGAAGAACCACACAGTACAGGTGTCCAACTGTTCACAGTGACACATACGGCAACGAATAATACTGATAAATCAGTCTTGTGATCATTGCTGCTGTAGTAGTCGTACATAAAACAATTACCACGTCCTGAACAATACGATATTTTAGGGCAATATTATAATATTAAAATTAATGAAGAAGGATATCGCACTTCCTTATAATATGAGTAATATGACATCTGATTTTAATTGTGATCCTGATTTATGTGTAGCTCCAGCCTGCATTTTATATATCAATCTGATTAAATCTGATAAACAAGCGAACAGTTGATGTCACGTTCATACGCCAATACTTATTTGGCCCATGATTAAAATATTATCTTCCTTTTACTATAACATAAAAAGTTTAATACTTAATTGAAGTTACCTATAGCCCTTCTTCACAGGTTTAAATCGAAACATTATATGTTAAAAATAATGTTCACTTGCATCACAATGTCTGTTGTGAAAGACGACAGACAACCCTACGTGCCAAAAGTATGCTTTTGACTGGTTTTCAATAACAGGCATTATAACTAATATTACAATCACCTAATGTTGGTACATACTGTATTAGCCATACTATTGTATTGACATCTAAGCAGAACTCTGTGTTGAGATAGATAAAATGCTAATTTCTAGCTAAGTGTTGAAAATATACTGTTACTGTTTCGTCTAGCTCTAGTATTATTGCAGTTTACTACACAACAGCTATCGTGACCCATTTTTATCGTAAATATGATTTTTAAGCAAAAAACGTGAACAAATTAACTGAAAAGTATGGGAATTGACACTGCTTGCAAACTTGTCATTTTTGGCCACATCAAGCGCTGCGATCGTTTCGGCTTCCCCCACCATTCGCTTTACATGCATCGAATACCTAGTGTTCCTTTTCGTAAGACATAGGTAAATACTCTGAAACATTACTCTTGTATCTTTGTCATTAGGCCATTATTTAATTTCAGAACTACTTGCACGGACTGAGACAATAATTACTATCATTGTTAAAAATACGTTATCATATTAATTAGTTTGCAATGTGGTAGGTACCATCATAATACTTTTATAGGTTTAATGGTCTGAGACTTTTGCATAGTAAAATAATTAATAATAATGTATAATATTTACTTAGTTAGATTAATTTCACTAAAGGTCCTTTTTAATGTTTCCAAACATAATATTATACAACATAGGTACTATCTGAACCTGTGCTGCAGCTGAGAGCCTGAGCAGCTTTAACATTTCGGATAGGTGGAAAGCGGAATGGTCTGCTTCGGCAAAGTCATATATCTGACCCGACTAAAAAACCATAAGGGTTTGAGCTTCCACGGAAAATCTGACGCCGCCTGAACAGGCTGAGAATCAGCCTGAGCCTTGAGCCTGCTGAGGACCTGAACACCCTGACACCTGACTTGGTTGCTTGGCTTGGCACCCTCAAGGCTACACTGTGATTGGCCTCAATGTATAACATGCCATACGATTAAATAAATACTATCTGAATTCCTTCTGTTATCCCGTTTATTAAAATAACCGAATACTTGAGAATTTCCTCTCTAATTCAGAAACTTTTCCACCATGGTCTTGCTACCGTCTCTTTAATTATTATGAATACCTATATAGGTTCGTATACTCCTATGTACATCTACGACAAGTATACTCGATTGGGTAGGCGACATTAATTCATTTATGTATTACTCGCAATTCATTTAACAAATATCTACCACCTTAAATTAGATTAAAGTATGTATTGTGTACTTAGAAGTATCTAAATCATTTAGCAGATAATATAGAAATCACTAGCCCATTCAATCAGTATGCCTTCCATTTGAAACCTTCTCAATAATTATTTAGTTTAGCATTTTTAACCCTTTACGTTTGGGTCATCGCATGTACATAGGTACATACAACAACAACAACAACATGTAACAATTGTTATCAATAAATATTTTCATTTCCATTTTACACAATTCAGAAGTTTAGTTAATCTTTATCTAATCGCTAATCTATGGACTTTCCATACTAAGAATCAAGAATCAATGGTTCAATAATAATGGGAAGTCATTATACCTTAGGGTAAAGTGTATTGCTTCGCTGCAAACATATTAGCGGTCGCTTATTTATACCACAGATTTGCCTTTGTCATTTACTGTTTTATCCAAGTTGATATTACTGATTCTCTTATAACAATCTCTAGATTGGAATGTTAATTGGGAATAAATCGAGATACTGTGCTGTGCTACATCAAGAGAAAACCTTTTGGAACCTTAATGTAACGCTGATTAAACGCAATCCATAAAGTGAATATTATTTAAAAATAATTAGTGCGTCATGCTTCAACCATTTATTCTTTCAGAGCAGAAATATCATGCATGCCAATTGAGTACCTATGTTACTACTGTTAAATCCATTTTTGGCAGTTTGCTGGTGCCATTAGTCGGAATGGCTGCGCGATTCTGATTGAGTCCCAGTGATGGTTCTGGTCCTTTGAGTTTGGGTAGCCATGTGCATTGTACATATGACATCAAATTGTAATCTGATTTCAATTGGCTTCTGCATTTTTACTCAGGCACATTACAGGTTACTACAACTAAATGATACCAACTTCTAAGAAACCAACTCGTTAGGTACAATTACAACTGTAACAACAAACAACATCGAGGCATGAAATTCCATATTAACATCTCTTATGATATGAGTTGTTCTAGTCCTTCAAACGAGGTGAAAGGGTAAAATTCGAATTTCGAATTAAACTAAATGGTTCTGAGTTTAGCTCAGTGAAAATATGGATGCGCAAAAGATACAATTATAATAGCCCGGTTTGTTTGTCTGGAAGATATCGCTCTTTAACGATAAGACCGCCTGTTGTGTACCATAGTTTAATGAAGTTTATTTGTACTGTATTGTTTTAAACATAAATATTTGTACATAAAACAAATTTTGTTTCTTTCTAAAAGAATATGTAGGTACGGATCATATAAGTATAAGGAACGATATATTGTTGAATCTAGTTCCTATACCTAACACATTAAACATGATACGTTCGTCTCATATAAAGACGCGCAATATATTTATTTTGTTTTTGAATTCACCACACTTGCGCGCACGACTAGTTAAATCAGGGCTGAGCTGATAATTTGGATGAAGCGGGTATTATGCAAGCAATGCATGTTATAGAAAAGCATGCAATCCGGTAAGAATGAACTTGGCACAGAACATCATGATTAGGCGATCTAATTCACAAAATATTGTATATCACCAATTTAACTAGATCCCGAAGTAATAGAAAATATACCAGATCTGAGGTCAGACCTAAACTGGTTTGCCAGCTAAGCAACAACAGTTGCCAAGTCATAATATCAACTACCCGCATGATAAATAAACTTTAAATTGGATACTATTAACTATTTGGCTACACAGAACAATGAATGTGAGATAGTGATTCTTATTATTTTAATATGAAGATCTTAATTCCTGCAACGTCACAAATAAAGTTGCAAGGTCATAGAAGTCATAATTGTCACTAGGAACCCTATTTCTAAACAGATGTAATTAGTAAGGTTAAATTGTTGATCAACTGCATAATTTGAATCTTGTAGCTCAGGTGATAAAGTCGCTGTTTGAAAGGATTCATGCTGGTTCACAAATCGACCAGCAAATTTTAATTCAAAAGTCGTAAATGATAAACATTTAGTGCAGGATTTTGTCAAAGAAATCTAAACAAGCAAAGAAACTTGTCAATTACATAATCAATCATAAATATGAAAATTAAACCATGTTCGTGTGAACATGACCATAATAAACACCTAAATTTCTTCCTTTTCAACTTAAATTTGTTAGGTAATATGAGCAGGTATGGTAACGCGCGGTGCCAATCATATGAGAAAAATTTGATTATTCACAACTTTGGGAAAAATCAAGTTGCTTTTATCAAATATTGCCATTGGAGGGCTTCTTCACTTTTTCTTTGATATTTCCGTTTATATTGAATTATTGCTGATTAAGTGTAAAGTTTCTACTGCTTTAATAGTAACTGGTTTCAACATAATGAAATGTGAGATTTGAGCTGTTCCATGGCTCGTGTTGAAGGTGAAATATTACCAAGTTATTGCTTAAAAACTGATGATGTACACCTGTCTTACAGGATTCATGGTAAACATACCAAACCTGATGCCACGCCCATAACAGGGTCGTTCACCATGTCTAATTACGAATGCTTCCTGATACCTTTTAGTAGGTATGTAGATGATCTTTTCTGATGTGACAATCTTTGCCACTCTCATTCTTATAACATAGAAATGTTGAATCTGCATAATAATGTCGCACATGACCACGAGCGTAACAAGTGGTTGAATAAGTGGAATCCTGAGCGCTGCTAGGGTTTCAAGGCACGTGAGTTAAGAACAAACTGCTGCCCTGGTGAAACAAACATTTTTATCAAATCAACCAGTAACAAATACTGGCTGTAAAACGTTAAAAATATAAATTAATGCTTTTAAAAGTTTATAACTTCAAAACCATAACTTGAAATTCTATCCTACTGCTTACCACGAGGAATCAACTTCAAATTTGCACTCTATAGAACTGATTGATTAATATTGTTTTCAAAGATTAAAGATAGCATTTTAGTATTTTGTATTTCAAATAGAATTTTTGAAACTACGTGAAACCGGAATAAGTGGGACCTGGGCGGTCCTGTCGATTTTTTCGTCAAAATTACCTCTATAACTGAGACAGTGAGTGGTTTTAACCTCTTTTACTGAGACTTATGTAGGACGAAAATAAATTTCCGTTTCGTTCTCAGTCTACTCGCAAATTTCGGACTTTGGCTTATTGTGCATAATGAGATGAGTACATATTTGTAATATGCCGAAACGAAGCCTTAAGCCTTCATCAATACGTGAAATACAACAGTCAATATCCGATTTTGAGTGGCTAGCCACGCGATGAAATAAGTATATATTTGATATAATTTATTGCATTGAAAACATCTTAGTGCTGATGGTTCCCAAAGACAAACTAAAATGACAGATTTCTTTGAGTGATTCGCTTCTGTGTACAACAAACGGAAACTTGATTATTTTTGTTGATTTGTTACCTTTTTGTGATTACCTATATCTAAAGATTACATCTGTTTGTTTAATATTTACAAAAAACGGTTGTTTCATTTAATTATCTCACCTCCAGGTATTACTGAACCAACCTGTATTTTTGAGACCATCTTTAAATGAGACACATTTTTTTCTTCAACCTGGATATCTGAGAAAACTGTGTAAGTGGAATACCTGTTAAAGTGAGACTAATTCGCAGATCCCTTGAAATCTCAGTTTTCCAGGTTTCACTGTATTTTGCATTTAAATAATATACCAAGAAAGTGTTTGTATTTTGTTAGGTACTTACTTTTTAAAAACTATATTTTTTTATACCTACTGACATTTGCAATCTCTTGTATACCAAAGATCAAAGAGCAAGAATGTTTAATAAAATGTAGGTACTTAATTGCCTATGTGTTCCGGTTAACTACTAACATTATCGCCTGCTTAACGCCTTTTTGCAAGAAAAGGATTACATAAATATTATGGGCTTCATGCCTGAAATAAAACATTAAATTGAACTGAACAAGCCAAAAAATTTAGCACTTTAATTCTACAGTCAGCTGCAGAGAAAAACTACCCCCTGCATAGAAATTTGTATGCAAAGGTGCTAAGCTAATAGTATTGTTGACTGTGCATGCGTAAGAAAATTGACTTTTCATCTGTTAGAGAGAAACATACGTTACATTTGATGATGATAACAGTGAGTGCATAAAAATTCCCAGCATGCTCCACCATGTCGTCAAGCTCACTATACTTATTAACCTATCGAATGAGCTGATGCCTTTACTGAATGAGCTGATGCCTTTACTGATACTGGAAAAACGATATGTAAACATACTGCATACCTATACGAGGCCTGGACGTTAGTGAGATGACGATAATTCATTGCTGGTGTCCTACTTTGTTACCTACGTATAACATGAGTTAAACCTGATTATCCATCTGGTTACTTGGGCTTCATAGTCGCCTCCAACCTCCCCTTATAGCGACCCCTTTCCGCACACTAAGTTTACCTTAAGTTCATATGATGAGTGGTTACACTTTCTCATAACTACAATGTGTTCTATAATTCTAAATTACTAATATCTTGGGACGAAACCCTTCGTATAATTATGATTGAACTTCACTTACATTAGCCATGAACAATTCCCTCGGATCACTGTTGACACTCTGAATACTGATATCACAATGAATGTTAGTCACAATCTACAATAGACACCTCATTATTCTAATAACACCATTAGAAACTCCTTGAATAGATCCTAAAGCAAATATCACTCTTGCCGTAGCTTTGTTCGCACACAACCTCCTTTTCTTACTGTCGTTCGCGCGTATATCCTCTTGTTTTACCCTTAAAAATCACAACAACCTAGAAGCGGTTATTTCACTTAAACGTGACTACGAGCGCCATCTACTCCATGACGTTGGCAGCTATTAGCCGATTCGCGATATTCGCGACATAAGATTCATAAGGTTTTTTATTTAATATTTCGAGCATAGGTGTTTCATTAAGTAGGTAAATCGATTTTTAATACAATTACTTACTCAAAAAGTGCTACTTTACGTACCTAGCTGTTTACATTTATGACATTTGAAAAATATTATTAAGTATTTTTGCATAAATAACAAAAAATTGGTGCCGAGTTTTTTTCCTTACACCTACAAAAAAAAAGAAATCAATTATTTTTTTAGATTAAGCCAGGTCCCCACAGAAAACCAGCGCCACGGTTTGCCGCGGCACTATGCTGAGTGGGGATCCTTTTTGGCGTCCAAATGTTTTTTGTCTGCATGCTTTTCTTTTTTATGTACTATGTTGTGGCGTCAAATAAATGTTTTTTCTTTCTTTTTTTCTTTCTTTCTAAATACACAGTATCTCGCGCATGGGTTACACTATCCTTCCCGCTTTAATTGATACAGTAAGAAGAAGACGGAATCAATTGTCATTTTTGTATAAAAAGTATAGGTACCTACATGTTTATGAACTCGAGTCTACCTAATAGTCTACGTATCTCACGCGCTTGGAACTGTCGTGGCGCACTAGTAGTAGCCTACTAAAATTATAAAAGTCATGTTTGTACATACTTTACCGTTCCGTTATTATTCCATAAACATTATCTTAACCACGACATAATCAAACACCTTAAGTTTTCTACCCATAGGTTCAATGTTTGTATAAACATCGGTCGTATGACCACAATAACTTTTTTAGGATCCTTTTTTATATTAAGAGCCCGTAGTCGATTTGAAAACGCGCGAAGATACGACTTTTACACAGTAACCGAACGCCGGCCGCTGCTTGAAATAACGCGACCGCCTAAACAATATTGATACTTTCGCAACATTATGCGTCACTTTATAACTTTAATTAGGTTAAAATAAAACTTTCGGTAAATTTGATATAATCGTTTATTACTCTTAACAATTTACCTATGTATTCATATAATACATACAAATTATATAGCATGATGATAATGATTTGCACTAAGGCAATATCATATATATATAATAATCTTACTCGCGTTATCCCAGCCTTTTTGCCACGGCTCATGGAAGTCTGCTGGGGTCCGCTTGGCAACTAATCCCAAGAATTGGCGTAGGCACTAGTTTTTACGAAAGCGACTGCCATCTGACTTTCCAACGTTCCAACCCAGAGGGGAAACTAGCCTTTTGTTGAAATTTGGTATACAGATAGTTTGAATCCCGGGGAAGGACATAGAATACTTTTTATTCAAGAACTCACCCTTTAAGGGGGTGGAAATTTGTATGGGGAATCAATAAACGCTGAACCGATTAAGATGAAAAGTCATCCTCTTCTCTTCTCCACTCTTCTAACACTCGCTCAACGTGTTGTTGGTTGTACGATGAATACTGCTCAAGACCTGGAACACCTGGAGTGCTTCTGGGTGCAAAGGGTCAGGGGTAACACTCGCTCAACGTGCCGCTGGTAGAGTATGATGGGGAAAACTCAAGACCTGGAACACCTGAAGTGCTGCTGGGTGCAAAGGGTCAGGGGTAACACTCGCTCAACATGCCGCTGGTAGTGTGTAGTGTACGATGGATACAGCTCAAGACCTGGAACACCTGGAATGCTTCTGGGTGCAAAGAGTCAGGGGTAACACTCGCTCAACGTGCTGCTGGTAGTGTATGATAGGGAAAGCTCCAGACCTGGAACACCTGGAGTGCTGCTGGGTACAAAGGGTCAAGGGCAAAGGGTGGGTAACACTCGCTCAACGTGTTGTGGGTAGTGTATGACGGAGACAGCTCAAAACCTGGAACACCTGGAGTGCTGCTGGACGCATCGGATAAGGGGTAAAACTCTTTTAATCTGAAGTTGGTAGAGTATGCTGTAGGCAGGTTAAGTTCTTCAAGACCGGGAACACCTGGAGGGATGCCAGATGAAGCAGGCACCTGACCAGAGCTACCACACGTTTAACATGCAGTAGGTACTGGGGGTTAAAAGGGGGTGGAAGTTCTGATAACAATAAATGAACCTGAGTTCCACTAAGTACAGCCAGGGTTCATCATCAGCTCTATCTTGGGTACTGCTCTCCTAATTGCTCATCAAGACGTGTCGAATAACCAAAACAGCGTGTGCCTATGTTGCACGAAACCTGATTTCCACTAGGTACAGCCAGGGTTCAGCATCAGCTCCATCTTGGGTACTGCTCTCCTAATTGCTCATCAAGACGTGTCGGAAGACCAAAACAGCGTGTGCCTATGTTGCACCAAACCTGCGTTCCACTAGGTACAGCCAGGGTTCAGCATCAGCTCCATCTTGGGTACTGCTCTCCTAATTGCTCATCAAGACGTGTCGAATAACCAAAACAGCGTGTGCCTATGTTGCACGAAACCTGATTTCCACTAGGTACAGACAGGGTTCAGCATCAGCTCCATCTTGGGTACTGCTCTCCTAATTGCTCATCAAGACGTGTCGGAAGACCAAAACAGCGTGTGCCTATGTTGCACCAAACCTGCGTTCCATTAGGTACAGCCAGGGTTCAGCATCAGCTCTATCTTGGGTACTGCTCTCCCAAGTGCTCATCAAGACGTGTCGGAAGACCAAAACAGCGTGTGCCTATGTTGCACGAAACCTGATTTCCACTAGGTACAGCCAGGGTTCAGCATCAGCTCCATCTTGGGTACTGCTCTCCTAATTGCTCATCAAGACAGACCAAAACAGCGTGTGCCTATGTTGCACTAAACCTGCGTTCCACTAGGTACAGCCAGGGTTCAGCATCAGCTCAGCTCTATGTATACTAAAACCTTCTCCAGAATGTAACAAACACTTTTCTAAAAACCGCATCAAAATCGGTTCAGCTAAATGCGAGATAATCGCGAACAAACATACATACATACATACATACATATACATACAAACATACGGATCAAACTGAGAACCTCCTTTTTTTTGAAGGCGGTTAATAAACAAGTACTTACAACCCAAGGATTAAAGTTTCTGGTCGCAGTTTACACGCACACAGTACAGCCAAACACGCAAACAAATATAACTTTTTACACGGCGAGCGACGCACACAATGATAAATAACTTCGTCGTCGTCGATGCAACGTGCGGAGCCGATCGACAAACGTCCTGCCTCTACCAGCTCCCGCGCGGGACTGAGGCCGCGAGCGCGTGTCACCGATAAAAGGGGAAGTTTTTAAAAAATCGTCAGAAAATAAAAGTTGCAATTTAAATAAAATGAAGTACAGCAACAGTTTAAGTAAACATTGCAGATTATTTGAGTATGCAATCTACGTCGAAAATAAGTAGATTTTCGGAGAAATTGTCACTTGTTTTGAGGTCATTTCTGGAGAAAATTGAATTCGTTTAACTTTCATTTCCTCGAACTCTAAGTCATATAACAACAATGTAATCTGATAAACCTAGAGTACAGAATATGTGTTATACAAATTTAGCATTTTTAGCAGTCCAAACTTTACGAAATTTACAAATAAGAGCATCAAAATCAGTGCTTTACACGCGTTTACCTAAACGTCCATCAGAAAAAAATTCATTACTAATTTAGTAAGCCTTTTTTCAAAAAATTGATCTGATAAACCTAGAGATAAGAAGTCGTGCTAATAGAAACCAGTACTTGTTATTTCAATTAGGTAACAAAAGGTGTACAATTTCACAGAAGAAATCTATCAACTTTACATTTTTGCGACTAAAATCGTAACCGGGCTCTTAAAATGACAGCTCAAGTAATGATGGCCGAAATACAAATTTTAAGTGTTATTTATCGTATGGCATTACAGTTACTGGATTTAAATTAAATACTAATCTAAATTCCTAAGATAATCTTAATAAGTAAATACTAATCTAAAGATTGAGGTTTGCACTCTTCAAATACTCGATGGCCCTTTCACTGAGGTTCGCGAGGTCTTCAATCCGTCCCTTGAATTTGGTGAGAGGGCATTCCAGAACAATGTGTTCGACCGTCTGCTCGGGGTCACCACACATGCACTGAGGGGAGTCACACCAGCCCCATTTATGCCAGTGGTAAGCACAGTTTCCAACGCCTGTTCGAATGCGGTTTAGTTGACTCCATACTCGACGCGGTTTGTCGAAGCCAGGTGGGCATTTTAAGTGTGCATTTACCTTAATTAGCTATCTAAATAATTTTAAAAGAACTTCATTTTTAAGTTAATAGATAGTCGTTTTCTTGTTAAAATGTGCTTCACAAATAGTCTCCAATATAGGTATACTAATTCAATGGCCAAATAAATAATTGGTACTTGCCTTTAAATAAACAAAAGCTGTAATGGCATTAAAATACTACTCATGTTGGAATAATTTGATGCTCCGCTTAAGTTGCCAAAATATTAATTTTAGTACCTATTTCAATTTTTTTAAGCTACCGAAATCCGATTATTTAGTTGACCGGTTAAATACGTGCCTTACGAAATTACTTAGGGCCACCCAACACTAGCATCTCGCGAGCGTCGGCGTCGGCGTCAGTGGCGTAACTGGGGGGGGGGGGGGGGCAGGGGGGGCAAGTGCCCCGGGCGCCATCCAAGGGGGGAAGGGCGCCAAAATGGGCAAAAGGCAGCAGCAGGGAAACTTTTGTCAGTCGTCAGGGGGCGCAAATTTGGTGACTGCCCCGGGCGCCATATCCTCTAGCTACGCCCCTGGTCGGCGTCTAGTCAACTCTATGGCTGCAAGTGCTGCTCGACGCAACGTTGACGCGACTGCGCAGCGACACCATTTTTAAATAGCGCTGATTAGACGCTGACAATCAAAAGACGCTAGTGTGAGGTGGCCCTAGCGTTTTATTAAATGAGGGCTACCGTTTCTGTGCTCACCAGTTGGCGCCACTGTAGATGTAGGTCCACAAAAAACAGATCTCAAAATTCTGCTATGATAATTTTTTATACACAATTAAAATATTTAAACGTCTAAATGTGCCATTTTTTCAACGTGTTTAATTTTGCATATATTTAAGTTGGCACTTTTTTAAACCACTAACATTTATTGAGCTATATCTATTGTTTACTATGATTAATCAAAGATGGACAAATATTTACCACAATTATGAATAAGGAGTGAAAATTCCCGATAAAAAAGGTTGAAACCCCCAAAACTTCTATGCATTTGACATAGAAAGACCTCTATCTACACTAGCGCCCCTAGCGGGGAAATTAAACGCGGTAGGCATGCAAAGACATCATGACCCGTTAGAGTTGCATAATTTTTAGCAGGCGAAAAAAAAACAGTTACGGTTCGTTCAAACTGACGCGGATCCGCGCACCGCGCCGATGTGCAAAAGGGACATCGCTATAAAATGTACATTGCGCTGTCTCGCTCACACATCGGATCCGCGTCAGTGTGACCGAAGCCTTAGGATCCGCAATAAATTGATTATAATGTAGTGTTTATAGATCTACTCTATTTATAGGTAGCATTTACTTTTATTCAGTGATAATAATAACACATAGGTAAATGTTCATTTGTATTAAAAATGCTAGTTTCGAATTAAATGAGTGTGTGACTTGAGTACTATTAAAATTTCGACTATCACTTATGCTACAGTCTTGAGAGGCAACATAATGGTCGATTCCTATTTATGATTTACTCGAAGTTTTCATGAAACGATTGTATTAGGCGATAATGAAGGGATACGAGTATATTTCAATTGAGTGAAAGTGAAATTAATTGAGAGGGATGATGAATTACAAACCTAATACAATTGTTTATTAAAAGTAAGCTGAAAATAAGAAAACCACACGACTGAGCAAGCAAGCGTTCGGCGTGATAATGAATGATAAATGCGAAATGCATTGCTAATGTTCTTGTTATTATGTTCTCATTCAAGTACTTAGCTTCCAAATATTTTCCGATGTGAATGAGGTTACCGTGAAAGTGTCCTTTCCCGGGCCACTGAACTGCTGCGCGCGGAATTCATCACGACACTCGTCTTATTAATTTCCTCGCCAGGAAATGCGCGGGTGCACAATTTTGCGGTAATGTTAAATTTCGTTAGATAAGTAGAAATGGTTGTATTACAGACGCCGGTGGGGAATGGATTGTGCATGCCAATGTATCGCAACAAGATCGCAACACATCCTAGTTGCTGTTAAGTTCGTACAGTGAAATTGACAACCGGGACAGAAATATAATTATGCGCGTGCAATACAGATAGCAACAGGAGGGTCAACGTTCTAAAATCTATATCGAAAGCTTCTCTGCGTTACCTATGTCTTGCAATATAGTTGACCATTTTATTTGCCATTATTAATATGATGCTGGCTGTGCCTAATATTAAAATAGAACATTAGAGTAAGATGGGCACCATTGGATTTACCCCAATGATGCATGATGGACTTAGTTTGGAACACGTGCAGTATGCTGGCGATGTTATTTATGGCAAATTATGTGCGTTATACTGCATGTGCGTCAAATATTCCTATTTACCACCCGAAATGATGAAGACCGTTGTGGTGCCAGTTGCTAAAACAACACCTGGGATCTGCCAGCAATTACAGGCCCATTTCGTTGGGCACAATTCTGGGCAAAATTCTGGAGCGACTTATACAGCCTGCACTGGTGAGTAATTTAGATATCAATGATGCTCAGTTTGGTTTTCGTGCCGGGCTCTCAACAGACGCGGCGATTTTAAGCCTAAAACACAGTGTAAATTACTACGTGGACCGGGAAACATCTGTTTATGCTTGTTTCCTGGACCTAAGTAAAGCATTTGATCTGGTGAATTATAATATTCTCTGGAACAAATTGCTCGACACAAAGGTACCTAAACCAATCGTCGGGCTGTTGAGATATTGGTACGAGAACCAAACTAACTGCGTTAGGTGGGGTGACGCGACGTCTAGTGAATATAGACTAGACTGCGGTGTAAGTCAGGGTGGTTACCTCTCCGGACCACTTTAACCTCTATGTGAATGATCTGATAGTCGAACTGAGCAGCACCAGGATCGGTTGTCATATCGGGGATGTTTGTCTAAACAATCTCAGCTACGCGGATGATATGGTGCTGCTCAGTCCGTCTATCAGTGGTCTTCAGACGCTACTCTCGGTCTGTGAACGGTATGCGGCGGCTCATGGTCTAAAATATAACGTTCAGAAGACCGAGATGATGGTCTTTAGGGCTGGTAGAGGTCCGGACAGGATACCTAAACTAGTTCTAGATGGCTCACCGGTGCGGGTAGTGAATAAGTTTAAATACCTTGGATACATCCTGTGCAGTGACTTAAAAGATGACCTTGACATGGAACGAGAAAGACGAGCTCTATCCATCAGGTGTAACATGCTCGCACGCAAATTTGCGAGGTGTACAAATGATGTCAAAGTGGCTCTGTTCAGAGCATTTTGTCAGTGTTTGTATACCTGCCAACTTTGGGTTAACTTCAGTAGAAAAGCATTTTCAACTTCGCGAGTCCAATACAATGACGCTTTTCGCTTTCTACTGAAGTTACCCAGGTATTGTAGCGCATCGAGCATGTTCGCGGAGGCAGGGGTGCCCGACTTCTTTGCCATCATCAGAAGTCGAATACCAGGTTTCTGGGAGAGATTGAGAAACTCAGACAATCGAATACTTAAGACAGTCTCCGAGAGCCTGTACAGCCCCATTTTTCGTTACTGGTCATCCATCCGTTCACCATAGCGAGAACAAAAAGTAAATATAGAATAAATATAAGACTAGTCATATGGCGACTGAAGCAACTCTTAGTTTAAGTTAGAAAATAATATTATAGCATAATAATTTTTATATGGACTATTGTCTGAAATAAAGTGATTTTATTTATTTTATTTTATTTTTATTGGACTTTGATTTTTAAAATTTTATATATTAAAGATAGATCGTTCAATCAATCATTATAACACTTAACATACATTCTTCTTGCTTGCCAAAAAGTTAGAAGCCAATAAGATAGGATAAGATAATCATTTATTTCATTTCAATCTTAGTTGGTAAATACATAGTGGTCGAGTCCTCCTATTAGGTATGAAGTACTTTTTTAAAATCTAATGTAAGTAAATGAAATTAACATTATAAATTTATAATGAATTAACTAGTGTGTGTGTGTGTGTATGTGTGTGTGTGTGTGTGTGTGTGTGTGTGTGTGTGTGTGTGTGTGTGTGTGTGTGTGTGTGTGTGTGTGTGTGTGTGTGCGCGCGTGGTAGCTTTATAGTCGAGTGCACTTATCTATTTAAGTTTTGCTTTTTTAAATTCATAATTATTTAGCGAGTATATATTAAGTTCCTTATTTATCATGTTATATATAATTGCAGATTGTACCTCGTATTGCCTCCTTGCAAAGGCTGATTGCTGATTTACATCTGGGCTCAGGTACAACTCTGTGATTCCTTCTTTGGGTTGGTAAATTGAGATTAAGCGGTGTTTTTAGGTTGCAGAGGTTATGTACAATTTACGCATACTAAGTGCCTTACAAATCTTACATTGTGCGTACAGTTCTGTAGTGAGGTATCTTCGAGGCTTAAAGTACATAGTTTTTAGTAAGTACCTATGTCCTCACTTTACTTCCAGGTATTTAGTTTTGTCTGAGGCTCCCCAAACTGTTATGCAGTACGACATTATTGATTGCGCTAGCGTTGTATATATTTGTTGTAAAAGAGTTGTATCCGCTACATGTCTTAAGATTTTAAATAACCATATTAGTTTTGAAATAAAACTATGAAAACGGATTATATCGTTTATATTGAATTTATAATACATCCCCGACGTTTCGAACTCTTTACAGCGTTCGTGGTCAACGGGTGACTGAGGAAAAATTACAAAGTGCAAAAATACCCACATACTAAAATAATGAACAATCATACACTACAAACTTTAAGGCTGGTTGTACATGTAAAATCGGTTCATAAGGCTAGTTATACACTACAATTATTTTAAGTAAAGATATATATATATATACGCGATAAAAACTACGCCGGCTCCAACCCTACACCACGGACCCGAGAAGATTTAATTCCCTCCTAAATTGTAGGAGGGTATCCCAATATGGGACCTGCAACAAACTCGGCGGGACACATCTTTTCAAAACATCAGAATGTCCAGCATCATCCAACACTAAGGTCTCACAGTCTATGTCTCGCTTGCTCCTTTATCAGATGGACTACAGGATCCCAAGCTGGTGGTAGAAAAAAGCCATCTTCCCTATTAAAGTTTGGATATTTCTTAATCTCAATGGCCTCGCGCAGCATTCTGGGTATGTAACGCTTCTCCTTGGCAAGAACCAGAGGCATATCAAACTTGATTGAGTGATTGGCTTTATCCATGACATGCTCACAGACAGCAGACCTAGGTCGACGGTGCTTCGAGGAGAGACACTCTCATTGGCTCCTGTGCGACCGAAGATATTTAAAAGATACGTAGATGACACTTTTACTATACTTCCAAAAAGTAGTGTTTCAACTTTCTTGGATCACCTAAATTCCATCCATAGCAAAATAAAATTTACTATGGAGTTGGAAAAAAACTGTTCTCTCCCCTTCTTAGATGTATTGGTAAAAAGAAATCCTGATAACACCCTAGGTCGCACTGTGTATAGGAAACCTACTCATACTGATAGGTACTTAAATGGCAAATCGCATCACCATCCCAGTCAACTTGTTACAGTAGGCAAATCTTTGTTTCAGAGAGCCCAGAGGATATGTGATGACCAGCATCTGGCCGCGGAGCTCCAGCATGCCAGGCGCGCGCTCCAGGCAAACGAGCTCAGGATACCGCGGGTCAACCAGAGGTCCCACATTAAGATCCCCACAGTCGAGCGCAGGCCTGCCATTCTGCCTTTTGTCAGGGGGGTCACGGACAGGATCAGCCACATCTTGAAGCGTGCTTCTATAAAAACATATTTCAAGCCAATGGAGAAGATGTCACAATTCCTGAGGCCTGTAAAATGCAATACCCCTCTACAGACTGCAGGAGTGTACAGGCTGAACTGTGAGTGTGGCCTATCATATGTCGGGCAGACGAAACGGAGCATTTCCACTCGGGTAAAGGAACACATAGCTGATGTCAAGCACCGTCGACCTAGGTCTGCTGTCTGTGAGCATGTCATGGATAAAGCCAATCACTCAATCAAGTTTGATAAGCCTCTGGTTCTTGCCAAGGAGAAGCGTTACATACCCAGAATGCTGCGCGAGGCCATTGAGATTAAGAAATATCCAAACTTTAATAGGGAAGATGGCTTTTCTCTACCACCAGCTTGGGATCCTGTAGTCCATCTGATAAAGGAGCAAGCGAGACATAGACTGTGAGACCTTAGTGTTGAATGATGCTGGACATTCTGATGTTTTGAAAAGATGTGTCCCGCCGAGTTTGTTGCCGGTCCCATATTGGGATACCCTCCTACAATTTAGGAGGGAATTAAATCTTCTCGGGTCCGTGGTGTAGGGTTGGAGCCGGCGTAGTTTTTATCGCGTATATATATATATCTTTACTTGAAAATAATTGTAGTGTATAACTAGCCTTATGAACCGATTTTGCATGTACAACCAGCCTTAAAGTCTGTAGTCTATGATTGTTCATTATTTTAGTATGTGGGTATTTTTGCACTTTGTAATTTTTCCTCAGTCACCCGTTGACCACGAACGCTGTAAAGAGTTCGAAACGTCGGGATGTATTATAAATTCAATATACGCGATATAATCCGTTTTCATAGTTTATTTCATGAGTAACTATCGCGGTAACCGAAGACAATATTATAATTTTGTTTGGTTAATCTAACTTGAACAGTTTACAAAATATGACACTTTCAATGATACGCTGATTATTTTACTAACTGAATAACTCGAAAAAGAAGAAGATCGAGGACTGATATTAAGCATAATAGAGTGTTCTTAGGACCTGCAAGTACACCACCTGAAAGAATGACCAAATCCGTCGTTGGGGGCACTTCTTGTTCGCTTAGCCTGAAAATTATATTTATTCCTCGGTATACTTAGGTTTAGGATTAAAGAAAAATTTTAAGTGATTTTAGTTAAACGAAAAGGCGTTAATTCTGTAAAAAGCTATTGGGTATTGAGAGAAAACATTAGCAATACATTAGCATTTAAAGTTTGTTGATTGGGGCCGCGGAGGTTACACTTACGAAATTTGTCCCTCCCTAATTTTGGAGGTCGGTCGTTGCCGGGAAATCGTGCGGCATCTGAGTGCAGGAAAACGCAAGCCACATTAACCAACGAAGCCCTGAACGGCAACAACATTGTTGATCGCTTTACTGAATTAAACACACGGGATGTTTAATTGTTATGCAAATATCTCGGATTTTATAAAATTTTGATACAAATAATGAATACATGACAGACTAAGCATGTCGTCAGTTAGCCACGAGAGCGGTTTACCTTGAGCGTTGGACCGGGGCTGGTAAGACTGGAACTGCTGGCGCGGCGCGGCGGCGGGCGCGGCGGGCGCGACCGGCGCGGGCGCGGCGCCTGGCACCTGGAGCGCTTTCTGAACGAGGCCAGTCAAATTAGCTAGCTGCCTCTCCATTTTCTCAACTCGAAGGCGTTGTATATCTTCCCCTTGGGGATTAAGCCTGAAAAGCCACGGTACACGCATAGTCATCTTCTAACAATAAAGTTTTCTAATGACTTACTAATAAGCTACTCGTATTATTTTTGACATCATAATTCGCTGGAGCTTATGAACATCGCCATGCTTTAGTTATTAACTTGGCAACTTTAATATATCAATTGTTAGGTATTGTGGCCACAATATCGCATAGCACTTTTTGCGAACTATGTTCTGAATATTTAAGAATGTATGCAGGTAATGGAAAAATTGATTTAAGAATGGGTGCACTCATAGATAAAATAGAAAAAAATAAGCTTGAGACGACAACACGACTAACGATTTGTATTCAGATCACAGTTCGAAATTTTTAAGGTATGTATTTGTTTGGTTTGTATAATATGGTTATTAGACTTATTAACAGAGATCGGCGGGGGTGAGCTATTTGCCTTATAATATGACGTAAGGCATGTCAAATTATAAGGTAAATAGCATACCCCCGCCGATCTCTGCTGCTTATTAGGAAGGTCGGTATTGTAGAAATAGTTACCTGGCGTCGTAAGGCGGACGCGGCATGGGCCGCGGCGCGCCGCCGACGGCGTTCATGCCATATATCTGGTACGCGTCATCGATCACCACGCCCTCGCTACACAAGTGCGACCAAGTTTAAACACAAGTAATATACAGCTGGACATTGGAATTAATGGAAAGAGCAAAAAATTGCTAGTGGCATTCGAAAAATCCGATGGAGGTGTACCTGGTTTCTTCATCGATGACCGGGGTAATGTTGGGGCGGCCGGCCGCCGGGCCCAGAAACTGCGTGTAGTAGGGGTCCTCATAGGGCGCCCGCGCCGAGCCCCGTTCTGGCGACGACATGTACCCCTCGCTGCCGTGTCCTGTCGTCACAACTTCTTTGCTATAGGCTCTATTAAAACATTCAACATTCGGTACTTGTGATTATTGGGGAAGATACCAGGATGGCTACCACCAGTTTAACACTGACATATTCGCTAACGTCTGCGTAACTTTTTTTTCTATGCATCTCGATCGTACCTCGTACTGACATATTAGTGCGAGCAAGATGTATAGGTATATTAGAAAGTAAATTACGCAGACGTTATACGCGAATATGTCAGTTTGACACTGATAGCCTAATAGGGCAGTCGTGGTTGGTATGGCTACAGTAAGGTGCCTCTTAAGCCTTGTAATGGCGAAGGCCTTCTTAAGAGTAAGGATGAGGTATTGACAAGATGGGCAGAGACCACTTCAACAGTCTGTTGAATGTTGATCTGGTACACGTCCGGTCAATACCTCAACTCCCCATTGCCGTTGAACTGGATGAGCTACCGTCAAGTGACGAGGTTGCTCTTGCTATTAAACAGCAGCAAAACAAGTGTGCGGCTGGCGTCGACTTTATACCAGGAGAACTGATTAAATACGGCGGCGAGGAGTTGCAATCAGCTATGTGGAAACTTTTTGTTCTTATATGGGAGAAGGAACGAGTCCCTCATCACTTCAAGGTCTCTCGCATAAGGGCATTATATAAGAACAAAGGTGACCGTTCTGATTGCAACTCTTACCGTGGTATTTCGTTGTTATCGGTCCCTGGGTAAGTCTTTGCCAGAGTCTTGCTGAACCGCCTAATGGATATATCCGAAAAAATACTTCCAGAGACCCAGTCTTCCGGCCGGACCGAGGCACCTGTGAAGCTATATTTTCAGTTCGTCAACTAGAAGAGAAAAGCAGAGAGCAAGGTCGTCAACTGTTTCTCTGCTTTGTTGACCTCGAGAAGGCATTTCGGCATTTGACAGCGTGCCTCGTGAATAGTGTTGTGGATTTAAGCTTTGAGGCGTAAACTACAAGACTTGAGTCGCGACTGCTGAGCCTTGAAGCCTCGAACCTTAAAGCCTCGGAACCTTAACGACTCGAACTAAGAGTTCGTGTTGCTGCTTACGGGCAAAGAAACCTCGAGTCTTTTGGCCTCAAGCTTTAAAGCCTCCTAATCTTTGAAGGTTTAAGTCTGTAAGGTTTTTAGCAGTATAGGTTTGGAGCAAAAAGTAAAAGCGTTTAACAAATAAGAAATAACAAATAACAAATATGAAATAGGGAAAAACAGAAAAAGATAATTATGACTTATCGCGTTTTTAGAGTTCCGTATAGTCAACTAGGAACCCTTATAGTTTCGCCATCTGTCAGTCCGCGGGTTGGCTCAGTGACTAGTACTAGAATGTTGAAACTTGGTATGAATAGGTATGTGTTGTGAAATGTGAACACGCTGACAAAGAGTGCTCGAGCAAAAACAAAAAAAAAACTTCAAGTAATCACCCAGTCTTAATTAAGTAATAAATCTTTTTTTAAATACTTTTTTTTTTCTTATGACACATATAGGACGGAACAAAACGGGAAAATTTTAAAATATAGTTTCATAGAAAATGTATCTGGATGTACATACGCAACGGAATCACGGTTCTAAATGGTCCACCCTGTATACGTTGCAGGCAGTAAATGCGTTAACTGATGTTAAGTTACTCTTCCGATATAGATATAATAATATTCGTAAATTCTCTACACAAAAATAATTTCTGCAAAGAGAGCTCAACGTATGAGCTCTAAGCTTGACACAAGCTTTTAAGGTTCGGGGGCTTGAGCTTAAGTTAAAAAGCTAGAGTTCTCTATGAGGCCCGAGTCTTAAAGACTTCATTTTGACAAGTCATAAAAAGTTTGAGTCGTTAAGGTTCTAAACCGCTTTGTGAGCAAACCTTTAACGCTCTAGCATTCAAAGCTTGAGCCTTAAAGATTCACGAGTCGTTAAGGTTCAAAAGTCTTAAAGACTAGTCTTTTAACAACACTACTCGTGAAGCCCTCTGGATAGTTCTGAGCAGGCTTGGATGCACGGAGAAGTTTGTAAGGCTAGTGAGACTCCTACATGACGACATGGAGTGCTGCGTTGCTACCGACGACGAACAATCGGACTTCTTCCGCGTTACGTGCGGGGTGAAGCAAGGTTGCGTCCTAGCACCCACTCTGTTCGCATTGTATTTTTCGGTCGTAGTCCGAGAAGTCTTACTCACATGCTCTGAAGGTGTTCGGGTCCGCTATCGCATTGACGGCAACATTTTTAATCTGGCCAGGTTTAAAGCACGCACAAAAGTCTCATACGCAGTGATCACAGAGATCATGTATGCAGACGACTTGTGCTTTGTGACTGAGTCCCCGGAAGGCATGCAAAAGTCCTGTCGCAAATTTGGGCTCAAGATCAGTGTCAAGAAGACTGAGGTGATGTCGCTGGACGTTCTCAGTCATCAGACACTGGTCGTTAGACTCGGCGAGGACCAGCTGAAGCAGGTGGACAAGTTTCGCTACCTGGGGAGCACGTTAACAGCCAAGTGCGACCTTGATGCTGAAATTAACTGCAGGATCGGGGCTGCGGCTGCAGCTTTTGGCAAGTTCCTCAGCTCACATGACTTAAAACTGGCCACTAAGATATCCGTTTATGTGGCAGTCGTGCTGCCTAACCTTCTATACTCCGCTGAGACGTGGACCGTTTATCGCCGCCATATTCGCATGCTGGATCGGTTCCACCTCAGATGCCTACGCAAGATACTGAAGATCCGATGGTCTGATCGTGTTCGGAATACCGAAGTACTGCGTAGAGAAAATGTGGGTTGTATCGAGGTATACCTCATGCGACGTCAGTTTCGGTGGTGTGGTCACGTTTCACGGATGAACGACCAGCGTGTGGTTAAGCGCATCTTTTATTCTGAGCTTGAGGAGGGCAAGCGGAAACAGGGCGGCCAATTCCTCAGGTACAAAGATGTGCTTAAGCGGCACATAAAAAAGTGTCGTATAGAGCCCTCGCGATGGGGGCAGCAGGCAGCCATACGAACGAAATGGCGGGATACAATAAATGCCCGGGTGGCTGAATTCGAATCGCGACGGCGCTTAGAGCTGGATTCCAAGCGCGACGAAATAAAGGCCAGACCACCTTCGGCAATACATTATAATTACTCAAATGGTGTGCTCACATGCCCGCAATGCTCGCGAACTTTTAGAAACAAAATTGGCTACGTCAGTCACTTGCGAGCACACCAGAGACAGCAATAACGGAGTTGACAGCAGTCGCCGTGGCCGAATCGGCCGTGGGAGTTATTACAGTAGTTTATAACTATTATTTTAATGTTGCAGTAAATATAAGTCAGGCAACAAAAAAGGTACAGAGGGAAATGCTTGGAACACAATTTTTAACTACGTAACTTTGTTTGGACTAGTTAGGAGGTGAACATATGAAAAGTCCCCGTCCGTAGCCCTTGAGCCGGGAGAGGGGGATCTGAAGGTCCCATTTTTCGATTTTTAGCTTATATCTCAAAAACTATGCATCCTAGCGACATGATCGTTATACAAAATGAAAGCTGAGGAAATTTGCTACGAGTTTTATTTTCGATTCTCCGAGTTATCCGCTCTTGAAAGTCAGTAATTTTGCATCGCATTAGCGCCTACACCCACTTTTTGGAACCCACCATTTTTTAGGGTTCCGTACCCAAAGGGTAAAAACGGGACCCTATTACTAAGACTACAGTGTCCGTCTGTCCGTCTGTCTGTCACCAGGCTGTATCCCATGAACCGTGATACCTAGACTAGTTTCAGAGTTAATGCTAATTAAAAAACAAAACATCATTTTATTGTTACTTACGAGAGGATGTACAAATATTCGCGGAATGAAGTAGGAGGTAAAATGGTACAAAACCTCTTTGCTTATCTGGTATGTGAACTCTTTAGAAAAAAAATTAATGTCTATTCAAAACCGTCATCTGTTTTAAAGATATCGCCCTTCAAACAAATTATTTCGGCGACTATGGAGCAAATTGAATATCGTGCCGTGGTTTTCATCGAAATCGTTAGAGCCGTTTCCGAGATCCCCAAAATAAACATATAAATATATACACAAGAATTGCTCGTTTAAAGCTATTCTATTCCCTCCGGTATATACATGCGAATTTTATAATGTAGTAACTGTTGGTAAACGTTAAAACAAATAATTTACTAGAATTATAAATACCTAACTTGTTTCGACTGAAATATGATTAATAGATAATTAACAAATATTTCAACTAAAATGCATAATTGTTATGATTGGTAAGCAAGTTAGGTTTTCAAGACACATTTTTGTCAAGCTCGAGTTCTGATGATGGGATCCACGAGGAATCGAGGGAACTCCTCAAATGAGAAGGGCATACATATAGTGATTTTCGTATTTTCATCAACAAATCCAGACTTTACATAAAAAAGTGACATTTGATGAAGTGGAACTGCTGATGATGATCAGAATGGAACTCTTTAACGACACATAGTTCACGTTTGGCGATTTATTCTCTTCGTTATGGACTCAGACCCAAACTTGGACCTGGACTTTTTCTTGAACTGCGATCCTCACAGAACCGAACTGCTATTAGAAAAGTGGGTTAGGTTAGGTTAGAACTATGACCCTTACAGAAACGAAATGCTACTAGAAACGTGGGTGGTTTTACATCATTTTAGTTAGGCAAAAGATGCTGTCTTTCATTTTATTGTCTGGAGTGAACCATCAACAATAAGTAACCTTTCAACGGCATCCCCCATTGAAGTCGGTTTTTTTTTCTTAAAAATTATTTATTGACATTACTGCATTATTTTAATACAGAACTTTAATTCGTATCATGTTCTTATTAGTATAGGTATTGTTTAATTACTATTTACGGTGATTGCAAAGCTAATGACTTGAAATGTATTTCTTCTTCTTCTTCTTCTTCCAGTGCCATCTCCTACCGGAGGTCGGCTATATGAACTTTAGACGCAGCCGCGCGGAATGATGAGCGTGTGCTCTGTTTGAACCATGTTCGGAGATCTTTGAGCCATGAGTTACGTTTTCGTCCGGATGATCTTTTACCCTGGATCTTTCCTTGGATAATGAGTTGAAGGAGTTCATATTTCTCGTTTTGCATGTATTTAAATTATTTTGAAAGTATACGTGGTAAATTTAGATATTAAGCAATAGGTAATATATTTTATAAGGTAATTTTAAGTATTTAGCTATTAAGGTAAACTTGCTATAATACCCTATTCAGGGTCCATGTTGTGACAATTTAGTTTAAGATATCATCTGTAATAAAATATGGAATGCAATAAATAAATGAAAAGTGTTAGTGTAAAATTAAGAACCTAGTCGAAAGTTCGTCTATCGCTAATTTCCAATTTTTTTTATTTGAAAAATGAACGCCAAATCGCAAACTAAGTTTTGCCTCTCTGTCGAAAATGTGATTACGTACGTAAGTGCGACAGAGAAACAAGACTTCCATCGCGGTTCGCAGTAGGCACTCTGTATTCTAACAAAATTATTTACAAATAAGTAAATAAAGGAGCTTTTACTACAAAATTCACAAATTAACATTTTAATTTGCACTAATCCCTAGTAATATTATAAATACGAAAGTAAATAAAGGTAAGGTAAGTAATAGAGGTTTACAATAGTGGCATGCTGGCAAAAGTTGTATGAATATTTAAAGTGAATAAATAAATTAAAAAAAAAACAAGGTGTTCACGAGGAAACCGAAAGATTTTAACCATACTTTTCTGAGGCCAAAAGAAGGATTTTTTTTTATAAGTTTAGGTCATATTCGCAAAAAAAAATATATTTTTTTCGATTTTTCAGATGTATTTGTACATAAAAAGTAAATATTATTAGTAAACTTGTCACTTAAAATGGACTTTTACCTTTTTTTTTCGTAAAACGTAGTTTTTACAAAGTGTTACTTGTCACTTTTTGACATCTATCAATAAGGTTACTTAGACTACGTCCCACACTTCCCACAGTGGCAATATCGACATCAAAAATGCGTTTTGCACTATGTAACAATAAAAACTTGTTTTATTTTATTTAATTGGTATTAACTCTGAAACTAGGCAAAATACAGAAAAGTTTATAGGACATTTTAGTCTTTAAATATGATCAGGAATACGCTGTTAAAATTATACGGTATCCTCATGTTACACCGTGTATATATATAATGTATGTATATATGACGACGAGTGGAAAAGAAGCCAGGCGAACCATTGGTGAATCGGCAGGATCATCTTCTACCAGTGCACCTAAATTTTATTAAAAATCCATATTTGCGGGTAGATTCACAAGTGGGCGATGAAATAATAACACGTCGTGATAGCCGATAGTTGGTTTTAATGAACAGTATCGATTACACATCAAAATAACCCAAGATCATTTCGATTTAAATGGATTATAAAAAACAATTATAAAGAACGTGGCGATCCCAGAGATGACGTCACGTCACAACCGCTATGCTCGACCGCCTCAATCACAATGCCACTGGGCCGATTTCTGTCTGCCCTCCTTATATTATTGAACAGAACTCCTCATCTAGATAAAATCTCCACTATTTAATACTCGTTAAATAGGTCAGTGACAAAGGTAAAAATAAAAGCTCTCGGAGCATTTTTATATCTTAGTCTTTTGACCGACTAAAAATGTTTACAACATCTAGAAATTAGGTTTGGATAAATGCGTCACAATTTAGGGACGCATTTACCCAAATTATACTATTTTGTACTTGATGTTGTTAATTGCTGTACTTGGCCCCTTGTATTGATTATACCTTCTAAAATACTGTATTATGAACACGTTTCATGAGGTTTGCAAAGTCTTATCATAATTGTTCATAAATTATTTTAAAAAGACGCAATTTGCCTAACTGGGGCAAAGGTGTCAAAATTTCAGTAAAAATAATATTTTAATCATAGTGCACCGAAAAAGTTACTTCACGAATTATCTTGGCAAAGAGTTGTAGAAAGCACACAGCAAAAGAATATATCTATACACTACTTAAATATTTCATAATAAAAATATAAAATAAACGGTGCGGCTATTATCCCGGTTGACCTAAGGGAAGTAAGCTAAAATAACCTAATAATACGTTTTGTTGTTGATTTAAGATCGCGATTCAAGAAAATCAAACTACTCGTAGCAACGAAGTTTATGCAAGGCTTTTCTCGTCTACGCTGATTGTAAGTTAGGGTTATCATTGTCACACAGGACAGCCTCTAAGATGCGAAGTTTATCGTGACAACTACACCGGCTATTGCTGACCGGTGACCGATAAAATCTGTGATGCGCCTCCTCCCTCAGTGAAAAAGGCCAGTCTATTTATTACGCTTGCGCTTCGGCTTCGTCATGTTACAGCCTGCTGTCATACGGACAGACGTACAGCGGAGGCTTTTTAATATGGTAAAAATCGTACACATCAGTTTTTTACATTTGGTAAATTTTATGGAAGTTCTACTCAGAATCACGAGAATATTTGTCCTAATAAGAGACAATGAATGTCTCAAATACCTTTTGCATTTCGCATTTTTTGTCTTTAAGTAGCTTATAAGACAGTACGGAAATGTAAACTTGCTACATGTCTTATTATTATTAGGAACTAAAAGGCTCGTGGTATTTCGAAAAAAGTTTTATTACCGGCAAGTGACTGATAATATAGGTATATAAAATTAATCAAATATTTTTAAGATGAGAATGCGGGCACCTTAAATTGAGCTATTATTATGATGTACACAGTATAGCGTCCGACTTCGTACAAACAGCAAGCGGCAAGCAAATGAAGTTACGAAAGCGAACATAAGTTACGAATAGGGCTGGCACGAGTTACCCGGGATGGTGTAGAGCTGTTCCCCTCCCCGCGGGCAGAGCGGGGCGAACGGGAAGCTGCGCTCGGACCCGCTGCCCATCGTGTATGTGCGCAAGGGCTTGGCGGGCGTTGGACCTACACACACACCACTCTGTACCTAATTTGACGGACTCCTTGACATACAATCCACTTATAAGCTATCACTCTCCTAATTTCACGACCCTGCCAGTTCTAAGTCATCTCAAATGTCCTTTTTATATTAAAAAAAGGTGTTTCGCTGAGTCCTAATATAAAATTACGAAATACATAACGGCCGAATAATAAACTTAGTACGGATTATAATATTCGTATTAATAGCGTAATTAGTGTACCGGTGACTGGAAGTGTATTGGCACGGTCGGCGGGTACGGGCGGCGCGGCGGGCGAAAAGGCGCGTAGCAGCGAGCCTCCACGAGGCAGCGTACTCGGCGCCGCCGTCCCCATGTAGTAGGCTGGAGCCTTCACCTGGAAACAAATGTTCATATTGTTCAAAAAAGGAGGAGGTTCCTAATTGGAATGGACCTGAACCTGTGAGTTGGCCGATCGCCTTCAATTACGTAACAATGTTACCATTGTTTTAATCGGGGTCGTAAAACTCGTAAATGGTCAATTGCGATGGTCGATCTTACATGCTTGATATGTTCGGTTGGTCGCCTCAGGACCAATTTATTTTTCTGTAAGGGTGGAATCCACAAAATTACATACGTACGGGCCAAATACAATGAGAAAGGCAACATAGGTTTTAACCTATGTTTTTTTTACTATAAAGTACAAAGCCATACATTTTCTATGCAATAAACAAATAACCGTTCAAAAACAGACTACCTATATATACTTACATATAAGTCTTTGGCTCTTGACACTTTCAAATGGTTTTCTGCTAAATTGTGCAAATATAGATTGGCTGTACGGTTGTCTTCGACTTGCCGGAGAGAGCGGTAAATTATGTTTTATTTAACTAAGTAAGTATCAAAGAAGATTGTTTCGTGGTTTACAAACACTCAAAGTAATCATAACATTGTTGTGACAGTCGTCAGTTCATGTTTTATTTTTCCACGGTGAGGACACCAGTCACATTTTTCCCTGCGGCATTGAAAAGTTTATTAAACATCAAATCCTGTTGATGTAAGTATCTCCTACTTTCAACTATTAAAACGGTGAAACTCGATTATATAATCCATTATTCACTTCCGTTAGATCTTGTATCAGATCAATAATTAGTGATATGTCATTAATACGGTTTTTATTCGACCGAGCACTTTCATTAATCTCAATTCCGTGACTGCACTGTTTCAGAATTCATGATAGTACATTTCGATGCTAGTGCGGAAAGTATGTTATTACTTCACGAGTACCGAGATATCTTGCCACGAGCCGTAGGCGAGTAGGCTCGTCTACGGCTCGTGGCAAGACTCGGAACGAGTGAAGAATGACATTTCCGCACGTGTATCGAACGACTTTTTTTAATACAGTTGCGAAAAAATAAGAAAAACAACAAGTAAGGAATTCGAAACATCTATATTATTAATTCTGTAACATCATTGACATTATGAAGAGGTGTTTTTTTTTTTTAGCTTTTATTCGACTAGAATGGATTTTGTTATTATTATTGAACCCACTTCAATGAATTTTTTTTCAAATGCATGTTCTATAAGACAGAAAGAATTGTAAATATAAAACATGTTACTATTATTACCTAATTATCGTTATTTACGATTATTTGTGTATCGTATATTTATAAAAACAATATCGAATGTTGTTGAAAGTAGGGGTCGTGTCGTATCAAAAAGGCAAAGAGCTGGCGCGGGATAGGGAAAGCTGGAAGATACTCCACCGACAAGAGAATACCTCTTAAGTTAATGATGATGATCGAATGTTGCCTTTGGAAACTTAAAACATGCTTGCAGTAAGAAAAAACGCCTCTTCTTTGACAGGCGTTCCGGTCCATTCAGACAACTTACCTATTAAGAGGTCGGTGTCGATTTTAGTCGCAAAAATGTAAAATTGATAGATTTAGTCCGTGAAATTTTACACCTTTTGTTACCTAATTGAAATAACAAGTACTGGTTTCTATTAACACGTCTTCTTATCTTACCTTTTATCAGATCAGTTTTTTGAAAACATACTCACTAAATTAATAATGTTTGCTTTTCTGATGGACGTTTAGGTAAACGCGCGTAAAGCACTGATTTTGTCGCTCTTATTTGTAAATTTCGTAAAGTTTGGTCAGCTAAACATGGTAATTTTGTATTACACATATCCTGTACTTGACGTTTATCAGACTACATTTTTATTGTTATGACTTTGAAGTAGTGTAAATGAAAGTTAGACTAAATCGATTTTCTCCAGAAATTACTTCAAAACAAGTGTCAATTTCTTTGAAAATCGAATTAATTTCAACGTAATTTTGATACTTAAACAATCTACAACATTTGCTGAAACTATTTTTGTTCATCAATTTGTATAATTTACCACCATGATTTTTTGATGAATTTTTAAAAACTGCCCCTTCTCTTCATGCATTACCGGTGACGCACGCTCGCGACCTCATTATTAAAAGGCAAGATGAGAAGACGTGCTAATAGAAATCAATACTTGTTATTTAGATATTACGTAACAAAACGTGTATAATTTCAACGACTAAATCTATCAATTTTAAATTTTTGCTCCAAAATCGACTACGGCCTCTACCTATATATAAAAATATAAACGTGTTATAATGATGAAGAGGTAAGTAATGTTGATTACGACGTTTGTCCTTGTGGTGTCCAGATAAACGTACTAAAAGTCCTCGAGGGTGGGGGGTATGCTGAGGGTGTGTTTGGGGGGGGGAAGAAGGTACCTTGTTTGTATTTTTGCTCATATCTCGAATATCTGTACGACTAGCATTATAATTATTTCGGACAAAAGTTTTAGCATAAAATTTCCTACAAATTTGGTTGTTTATTTCTACTCTACGATCAATACTTTAGGAGCTGCAGGCTGTTAAAGTTAACAAAGAGATGAAAATTGACGGTTTAAGAAAACGTCGTTTTTTCGTACTTATCCATCATAAATCAATTTTTTTGTTTAGAAAAAGCAAGCTTAGCGACCTGCTGATGAAACTTAAAAAAACCGGCTAAGAGAATGTAGTTACCCGTCCGTCAAAATAAACTATTTGCAAAAACTCAAAAACGGCTAGACCGATCAGGTTCGCTATATTTTTCATTAAAATTCTTTACTAAGCTATACTTTCACGATTTTTTTCATATTTTTTGGACCCATGGTTCAAAAGTTAGGGGAACTATAGGGGAAAACACTACTTTTTTTCCTTTAGATCGTATATTTCCGAAAATATTAAGTTGATCAAAAATGGTTTTTGAAGACACTTATACGTTTTATAAGACCTATCCAACGACATCCCACACTATAGGGTTGACGTGAAAAAAAAATCATCCCCACTTCATGTAGGGGAGCCACCCTAAAAAATATTTTTTCTAGTTTTTATTTTACGACTGTCAGCTCTCTAACACTAACGATCAGCAAAGTCACCGACGGACAGACGAACAGACAGACGGACATGGCTAGACAGCTGAAATTTGACACCAATATATACATCAGTTACGCTGACAAAGTCGCATTTTACTCTACGAAATTAGTTGCATGACATTAATTTCACCAAAAAATCGTGCAGGGCACGAAACTGATTTGCTTTCATGACATTAATGCATACATTACGAAAATATTAAATTACACGTGAAACTGTTGGTAAAACTACTGTCACGAAATCAATTTAACGCCACTAATTTCGTAATGTAATTCCAGCAAAAAGGCGCATCAATTTATATGCTATAGCTAAATAACTAGGCGCCCGCATCAACGCTGCAGCGGTAATGCTGCAACGGCAACACTGCTGCAGTTGCCATTCGAATGTAACCTTAATTTTACTTGCCATTCAAGTCCCCTGTTGTGTCATTGATTGATAATATTGATATTATTAGTGGTCAACGAGTGATTGGGGTATATTTATATTCCATAACCTAGAC
The DNA here is from genome assembly GCF_947568885.1 of Cydia strobilella. NCBI lineage: Eukaryota > Metazoa > Arthropoda > Insecta > Lepidoptera > Tortricidae > Cydia > Cydia strobilella. Next base: position 23,561,036 of record NC_086068.1, read on the forward strand.
AACACCTAAATAAGGGTTAAGATACTTATTCTTAATAATCCCACATTTATATTGCAGGTCAATGATGTTCGGGTGTTGGTGGCGCAATTTGTTAACGTTATTCAGCATATCGGTCATTAGCCTTGCAATCAACAGACCAGTTTACAAGATTGTTCTAAACTCAAAAGGATATGCACAGGTATAGACTTCAGTGACTACATATGCAGGTACATACGTACATAGCACAGGTATAGACTTCAGTGACTACATATGCAGGTACATACGTACATAGCACAGGTATAGACTTCAGTGACTACATATGCAGGTACATAGGTACATAGCACAGGTATAGACTTCAGTGACTACATATGCAGGTACATACGTACATAGCACAGGTATAGTCTTCAGTGACTACATATGCAGGTACATACGTACATAGCACAGGTATAGACTTCAGTGACTACATATGCAGGTACATACGTACATAGCACAGGTATAGACTTCAGTGACTACATATGCAGGTACATACGTACATAGCACAGGTATAGACTTCAGTGACTACATATGCAGGTACATACGTACATAGCACAGGTATAGACTTCAGTGACTACATATGCAGGTACATAGGTACATAGCACAGGTATAGACTTCAGTGACTACATATGCAGGTACATAGGTACATAGCACAGGTATAGACTTCAGTGACTACATATGCAGGTACATAGGTACATAGCACAGGTATAGACTTCAGTGACTACATATGCAGGTACATAGGTACATAGCACAGGTATAGACTTCAGTGACTACATATGCAGGTACATAGGTACATAGCACAGGTATAGACTTCAGTGACTACATATGCAGGTACATAGGTACATAGCACAGGTATAGACTTCAGTGACTACATATGCAGGTACATAGGTACATAGTATAGTGCCCAATTATTTTCCTCAAAATCAATAGCTTATATACATAAAGGAGAGTGTACTACGAAACATGTAATCTAGACACGCGGCAGCGTATCAAGCCAAGTTCAAAATAAGAGAACTGGCGACGCAGCGGCCGTGTGTTAATTTTTGCACAAAATCTTACACAACAGTTAAAAACCAACTGTTTTATGTTAAATTCTTGTTACAAATTTAATAAACAACATGTATGTACGCATGTTTTGAGTTTTTGACTCTATATATGCAGAAATTTTGTATTTTTTTGTAATGCCTGCCGTCAGGTTTTGTACATATGACTCGTTATTAATTTTTAAGTTTTTTTTCCATTTCGACGAAGTTTTCAAGTGATATGGCGTTAGTGTTGTGTTTTAAGAGTTTCTGCTTCATACGAGCCCAATATTAGGGTTCCGTACCAAAAAGGTACAAAAGGGACCCTTATGGTGCGACTCTGTCCGTCTGTCTGTCTGTCTGTCACATTGCTAAATATCTCGAGAACTACTGAGGCTATTGATTTGAAATTACGTAATATAAAATGAATATATGCATAAAAACAGGCTAAATAATACTTATTTCATCTCAAATAATACATATACATTGGTTCTATTACAATAAAAACCAAAAAGCGTAAAATAAAAAAAAATGTTCTTAAAACGACAATAATTAACTTACATACAAACATAAATATTTAAAATACATAATTGTCTTTTGTCAATAACCAATAATTAACTACTGCCTAAAGGTCTCGTTTAACTTGCCCCGTAAACAAGTCTGGCAGTCATGAGTCGAACAAAAAATATACCCTCATATATTCCTATTACTAACCAATTAAATCTAAACCTTACGTTAAGACCATTAGGGTCGATTCTTAGTTTTATTCTTGTATTTAATTTTAGTTCGCATGAAAATGCAATTGCTTATTGTTAAACATTATCATAAGTGCTTGCTTATTGCGTTATTTGTAAATAATTACTTTAAGTTAGTTATTTATAAGTTGTCTTATAAGTGAAATTTCTGTAATTTCTTAGACAATAAATTTCTTTAAACCGAAATTTGGAATAGTTATGAACAACGCTAACCCAAACACATTGGAAATGTAATTTTTTAATATTATTTTTATTAATTATGAAAAATGCGGGGCGAAATTTCAAAGTCTAGTTACTAGGTCGAGTAGAATATCATTTGAAAGAGCCCGAATTGAACATAACTAAACAATAGGCTAGATGACAAATTTTTATTAATGGTATCAATCGATCAGGTTTATTTTCAGGATCAAATGTCTATAGGAGACCCATAAAGTCAGAAATGATAGTCAAAGCCGTAGTCGTACTTCACTTGCGAAATGCTTCTAACAAAACGATAAGTGAACGTGACGTCAAGTTCACTGAGAGCCCATTTTGAATGTTTTGCGTTTTTGTCGATGAAATATTGCGTTAATGTATATAGTTGCTGTACATTTTTTTTGGATAAAATGTAAGGAATCGAATGATACCCTTACTTTTTTCCTTTTTGGAAAATTACTCAAATTTTGAAACTTTCAAGTCCTGTATTTTTGTATTATTTCCATATATTATTTTAATAGGTATCTACATTATTGTGATAAATTGCTCATTTGCTATCTATGTTACTAGATTTTGTTATAAAATTCAACAATTCAACATGTGTCATCATCCCTATTTTTTATTTGTTTTTCATAAAAAAAATGACTTATGGAGGAAAATGTAAAAAAAATACCATCCCCCCCTATCTCCGAAGTTTACCAAAGAAAATTTATGAAATTTTTACATAATAATAACATTATCATAAATATGACAGAAAAAATATAATCACACTTTTATCTTGAAAACTTTTTTTAAAATTATTGTTTAATTTAATTTGCAATTTAAGCCCATTTGCGGTTGTTCGTTATACTTGAAATGTCAATGAGATTACACTAAAAACACCTTCTTTCAAATAAAACTCAAATAAAATTGTTGAAATCGGTTCACATGATAAGGAATTATCCATGAAAAACCAACATACAACAAGGTCGCGCAAATTAGTTAGCCAATTTGCCGATAGATGGCGCTGTACACAATTAGGCTTAGTATACTTCTGGTCAAGTCTTTCCTGATTCTATTTACATGAGAAAATTTAAAGTTTGTACGGAACCCTCGGTGCACGAGTTAAACGAACTCGCACTTGACCGGTTTTTTTTTAATGGATCGTAATTCGAAGCAGTTGGGAGGAATAAGGTGTTTTTCCACAAATTCGATATTGTTGACTTAGTTAGTACCTGACTACTTTATTGCTTTCTTGGATAATGGTAGATGTGCTTTCGACTTCAGTTTACTATTTTGCATTTTTGTTAGATCTTTACGCGTACTCACTCATCACCCGTAAATAACTCGAATCCCGTAAAATTAAAATTAAAAGTCATAATTCTTGGGGTTAAAGAGGGCATTGTACGTTCAAAGAACAAATAAGTTTTTTGTCAAAATGTTCAATTTTAATACAAGCCTTTATCGTTGGCTGTGTACTTTTGTTTCAACACGCAACTTATACTCATTGAGACAATTCTAACAAACCCAAACGCAATTAGGTTGCGTTGTTTTATCACATAGTTCCTATGGCCACCTCCTGTGTCCATCATTAGTACATTCGCGCGCGGCGTCACCCGCTGCTGGCGGAGAGCACCGCGCGCACGCGGGCGCACGCGCAGGCGCCGGTCGCGCGCGCGCACGCTCTGCTCAACTCCGTGCTCGAGGCACACCCGGAGTGTGATTTATTTGTGAGTGCAATCGGACGACTGATGATTGAGTGTAAGAGAGTGATAGAGCGAGAGATGCCTGTAAGTAGTATTATATAAGTATAATTAATATTGTTTTGAAAATACTTTTGTACCCAATGTATAAATACTGTCTCCCAATTTGTGCCGCTGTGGCTCTAGCTGTTAAGGTACAATTGTCAACTTAAATAATAAATAAATAAATAAATAAATTAGAAGTAGGTGACAGTCCAAAATATTTCATTGTCACCCAGCTTACACAATTATGTATGTGAAGTTTAAGTTCAATAAAATAATGGGAAGTGGGTTTTATTTAGCTTGCAAGATTACGAAAAGTCACATGACTATTTCATCTTGCTGCGTATAGGCAAAGGGTGGAGGGTAGAGAGGAATTGGGTGCGCAGGACGGAGTAATCTTCTTACCAACAATTTATTTGTAAAAACTACGTCGCTCGTCGTTGTAAACGGACTTGACGGACGGATTTTGAGTTTTCCGTCGTTAAAAGCGGTCGGACGTTATAAGCGGAGTCGTAAATAAACGCTTGTACTTTCATAGTAGCTCATACTAGAACCAAACATGTGGCTATACTTACGTCGCTATAACCGGTTGGTTGTTATGTGCGAAGTCGTACTAACCGGACTCTACTGTACATACAAAATACACAATATACAGAACATGAACTGAATGTAAATATGACTATTGACTACATTCATTTTATCAAAATATAACGGTTTACCAGAAACTAAGGTCAAAGTAAAAAATGTTACGTTAGTCCCCGCTATCCCCTACTTTCTTGTTTACCAAATTCTTCCCTACTTTCGCGCAAGCTAGATTTCCAATATATCAAGACCCCTGAGCTAACTGCCTTTAGGCCTCCTTATTCCAGCAAACGTTGATCAATCCTGTTATTCCTGTTCATGTTAGAACTTAAAAGAATAAACTTCGAAATGCACGGTCCTAGCTGACAAATGTGTCCTAAAGTCCCCCATTCATACTCCAACAATGCAGTTTGCCACGCAGGACTGCGGAATAGGATATAGCTCACACACTTCCTACATTGCAGTCCTACCTACCAGAGGACCTACCACGAAAGACCAAAATCGAAATTTCTCTCTCTGCCTTTTTATCGCTCTTGCGATAAACTAGAACATCTAGTGATAAAGAGGCAGATAAAGAAATTACGCTTTTCGTTTTTCGAGGTAGGCCCTCGTGTAGGTGCTCTTGCAATTCCGTTATGTGCTATTTCTAAAAATAATAATAGCTATTTTTTTGATTTCTGATCACATACACAGCTAATTCCTTTATATGTTTCAATAAAATCTGCTAAGCCCGTGTTTTTCATTGTAAACAAAATGGCGGACTGGCGGACTGCAGTCCTGCATTAACATTCACGATCCAATTCGCTACATGACAGTCCTGCTACGCAGGAGGTCATATCAAACTTGTAGGATTTGTAGGACCCTAGAGGCATCCTACCTGGGTTTTGTAATGGTTTTGTAGACCGCCATGTAGTCCGCGACCCCATTTACAATCCAACATAATGAGGGGGACGGCGAGGCGGACTACGATGTAGGAGTGTGAATGGGGGGCTTAAGTAGAATGTAAATCCCGCTTAACAGTTTCGCGCGCTTCGTTCGTCGCTCGATTGCCATGTAATTAGTATAAATCTTATGCATTAGCTAAAACTATAAACATTGTTATTTAAAAATGAAATGGAATATGTACATTGATTAATAAACAAGATTTATTTGATTCCAGTTCATTCAATATGACATCGACGTTCCGCCGTTGAGTGAGTTCACGCTGTGCGTGTGGGTGCGCGTGACCAGCGTCGAGAACGACCAAAGCATTTTCACCTACATTGGTGAGAGCATCTGCGCAACTTGAATCCTTAAGCGATAAAAACTTATAAGCATTTACTTATTTGTACAGCGTCGCTAAGTTACTTTAGAGATTAAAATTAATAAAAAAAAAGTGCACCGACCAAATTGAAACCGCACGTGAAGTGTGAAGCAAGCGAAATTGCGCCATACGCGCTAATTTGACCCCCTTTCTCTGTTCTTGTTTCGAGTAAGTTCAATGTTGCTCAGTGGATAATCAGAGGGTCATGCAGAACCTATAATAAATCATTCACTCAAAGAAGGGTGGGCTAATTGGCCCATTTGACCATTAAGGGCAAGCGGTATGTCACCAGATAGGTTATTCCAAGATGTAAAACTTTTACTATGGCAGGTACATCTTTGTGTCAAAAAAGTTATCACCGCAAAAAAGTAGCGTGAGTTGAAACGTGACTACCTATATATAGTTTTTTTTCGATACTAAGTTTCTGTGTCGCAGATCATGAACATGAAGGTTTTGTTATTCCATGATTTTGTGTGACGATATTTTAGTTTTTTATTCGTTTTCTTATGTTTTATTGTCATATTTTTTAAGCAGAGATTTGACAAGTCGTATCGTACGTAAAAAAAAATGGAGTATATTAAAAAACCTTTCCTATTATGTGTCGCTTATTCTTATTGGTTCATGGGTCAGTATCCATTAAAATCTGCCCATCTTCCTTAGGACGGAATTTCTAGTGTAATTAATACTGTGAACGTAAATAAATACCATCATTCTCACATTATTTACATTAACTTATATCATGAATGTATTCATGCGTCTCTTTAGATGATAATGATATTATAAAATGTATTTTTGTGGTACAGTCAAGTGTATAAACATGGATACAGACAACTTACTCAAAAATATGTCCCGCTTTGGGACATATTTTTGAGATGATTAGTGCACCCATATTTTTAAAGTTGACGTACAAGTAATTATCACAGTAGCGTTTAACACTTGATAAACGCGATTACTGTCTGCCTGTTTATGATAAATGAGGTTGTATTAATAATTAATGAATAATAAGCAACTTCACGGTCCAATAATTGTTTTTTCCCCGAGTTAATCATTTGTTGCATTGCACGCATTGCACTGCAAATACTTGTACATTTTCAGGTACCGACGATAAACGTATTATGCGCTTATGGCTGGACTCGGTAGGTCGGCAGTTGAGGATCTCATTAGAGCATGACCGCGTGACGTCGAGTGCAGACGTGGAGTTCACGGCAGGCGCGTGGCGGGACGTGTGCGTGTCCTACCAGTCAGATCACGGTGCATGGGCTTTGTATGTCGACGCCAAACTCTTATTGTGCGAAGGTTCACAAAATGTAAGTATCAGTATAAACGGATTAAGTAAGCGTTGCGAAGACGTGCGTCACAACAACATTTCAAGTGTAATATTTTAATGTTTTTTGTTTTAATGTTTATTTGGGCACAAACGGTACAATAATTCTTACAGACCGTAATAATTCATACAATATTTCCCGCCGCAACATACAATAAGCCGCTGCAATAATTCTTACAACAATGGGCCGATTAATTTTCATGCATTAATGTTGTATATCTGTGACAAAACTGCGTATGTGGACAGAAAGGTAAGTATGTCGCTTTGGGTAAGTATGTCGAATAACTATGGGGCTGATTTTGTAAATTACAAAAATGTTCAGATCTTTGAAACCTTTCCGACCTATGTTCAATAGTAATGAATAAGTAGACCTATGAGTGCATGCTTTGCAATGCAACCTTGTTCAAATTTTTTCGTTCTTGATTGTACAAAAAATCTGCGAATTAAACTTGCAATTGTCCGATTATTGTACTATGAGGGTGGCTAAGTATATGGTTTACCTGGTGCAGTGCGGTTGATGAAACGTTCTTTCCTTAATTGAATTACGGCCTTACGCCACAGACACTGTTACTTGGATATATTTCCCCCTTCTTATATTAGCAGCTAATGCTACTTAATGAAACGAGGTAAATCTATACCTTAACGAAACAAAGTATGTAAGTATAAATATAAACAGCTTTTCAAATAAAATCGAAAAATGCCTATACCTACAATCTACATGATGCTTTGATGTCAACATTTTTGACCGTATACCGTAAGGTCGGGGTACTTTAGCCCTTACAAGGTTACTTTGTCCACTCATGAAAAACCCATTTATTGAATTAATAAATTCTTAAAAACGGCACTAAACGCTTACACAAAAACAGATTAATCACATAATGTCGTTTTTAAGAATGTATCAATTCAATAATAGTACATTATGATACAAGTGTGCTAAGTTGGTCATTACACACAAGGCAATATTGTGCGCGCGAGCTGTAAGCGAGTGCGCAATAAGAAAGCCGATGTGTGTAATGACCAATGTACACGCGTTTCATACGGCGTTTTTCAACACACTTGCGAGGAAAAAATAAAACTTATACTTACATGTGAGTTTCAACGGTAACCCAATTCGGGTATACAATGGACACTTAAAACTAACTAAGAAACACTTAACTATTATACTCGTACATAGCAGCTATCTGTAGGTACAGAGGACACAGTATCATAAAGAATATAATTCAAAGAAATCCTTTAGTGAATAAAATTCATTCTTAATAAGCCAGTTTTTTAAACTAGGTACGCATAAATTATATGCCATCTAACATTTTCAATTCATCTGGAAGCTGATTAAAGACGCGAATGGCAGTAATATATGTGCTTTTATCGTAAGTTTTATTATTGACGAGGTAGTTTTAAATTATACTTATATTGAGAGCGAAGGTTGTCGCGGAGGGAAGCGAATGTTGTGAAATAATTCTTGTCTTAATAAATTTACAGAATTTGTATATATATATATATATATATATGCCAGTTAAAGTTAGAAAACCTTTGTCCTTGAAAACATTTCTCAATGATTGTCTGTAGATCATACGATAGATAGTTGTTAAGCACCTCTTTTGCAAAATGAATGAGGACTGCACGTCTACGGAATTACCCCATTATATGACACCGTACGTCAATAGAGAATATATGTTTGCGTAGTACGCAATAATAACAACATCTTGAGAACACGTTTCGGATAATATAGATAATGCGTAACATTGACTGGAAATTTTGCTATTGATCTTCTCTAAATGATGTTTCCAGGTCAGTTGAGGATCTATTGATAAACCTAAAAAACTTATATTGTCTACTTCTTCCAGCAAAGTGCCTGACTCCATCACATTCAAATTTATCGGAATTTGTTTATAGTTCCTGAACTGTATAAGTTTAGTTTTTGTTAAATTTACTTTTAAGTTTATTGGTTTTAACCAACTGACGACTTTCTTTACAGTGTTACTAATATCTGTGCAAAAAGTATCATCTATTGTTTCACTACAAAATAAAATTGTTACATCGTCGGCAAACGTAACACGAAATTCCTCGATAATATTTGATAATTCATTGACATAGATAAGGAATAAAAGAGGCCCTAAAATACTACCTTGAGGAACGCCCAGATTTACAGCTATATGTCCTGATTGAAATTTTTCAACAGTTTTTGTATCTTCATTATAATTATTGATTACCGTCGCTTGTTTCCTGTTGGTAAAGTAGCTTTTAAATAATTTTAAGGCATTTCCGCGGATACCTAAGTGTTCTAGCTGTGATAGTAAGATGGATCGTCAAACGCCCTGCTCATATCGAGGAAGAGGCTAACGCAGGTTTTTTTTTGTTATTAACTGCATCCCAAATATACCCAAAAGTTTTAAATATTGCCAATGAAGTGGATTTACCTTGCTGAAATCCAAATTGGTTTAGATTGCATGATGTCCAGAAGTTTTTTTATTCTTTTTTTATTATAAACTGATCGGCGATTGGCCCTAGTCACACCTGATGGAAAGTGAAGACAGGGCCTAAGATGGAGCTCACCGGTTCAGTATCAGCCTACTTAATCTTGTTTTAAAGAGACCGAGGTCATATTGATCAGGGAATACAGATGGCGGGAGCGCATTCCATTCCTTAGCCGTCCGTACCAAAAAGGAGGAGGCAAAACGTTTCGTCCGAACGAATGGAATGTGGACCACGAACGGGTGCATTCGCTCCCCGCGCCTGGATGTCCGATGATGGAAAGGGGAAGGTGGGAACAGGTCGTGTAGTTCCTGTGCGCACTCCCCGAAATGTATCCGATAGAACACCGATAGGCAAGCGACTCGACGGCGATGCTCAAGGCGCTGTATCCTTGACTTGACAGATGGGTCATCGCCAAAGAGTCTATGAGCCCGGCGCTCTATGGAGTCCAGGGCCGCCAGCTGATATTTGGCAGAACCGTCCCATAGGTGGGAGCAGTATTCCATGCACGAGCGTACCTGTGCTTGGTATAGGGAGAGAAGCTGATTCGGCGTGAAATACCGCTTCACCTTAAATAGGACACCAAGTTTTTTGGCAGCAGTTTTAGCCCTAGACTCAATAGTCGACCCGAAGTTTAAGTTTGATTTTTAACTTAGACCAAGAAGCTCTAAAGTGTTGGTCACGGGAAGGGACACATTTCGGAAAGTGGGACCCAAGGTGAACTGGCTCCGTTTTGCGGTGAAAAGACACGCCTGTGTTTTAGTGGCGTTGAATCCAACCAAGTTGGCCTCGCCCCATTCGGACACGGCATCCAAGGACAGATTCCATCGCTCCACCTTGGTCTCCCTGAGGATCTTGGTGTCAGCTTCACTGACCCTCGCGTCATCAAGGTATCTCTCCGTAACCGTGCTGTCATCCGCGTACCCAAAGATACCGGGCTTGAGCAGATCGTTGATGTGCAGCAGAAAGAGGGTCGCGAGAGGACTGAACCCTACAACAGAGTAATGTAAAATTTTGTTACTTAGATATTGTAATGTATGGGATATTATGAAATAAAAATGTCTTTAACTCAAACACATGTAGATCCTAAACTACTGAAAATTGTAAGCTGAAAGTTTGAACATAGATTAATTATAATAGGTATAAGTTAATTATAAAATAAAATTTAAAAATATTAACCCTTTGGGGGTGAAAGGGGGGGAGTGAAAGTTTGTATGATTACAAAGAAAAACGACAAATTTGTACCTAAACAGGGCAAAAACCCATGGAAAAATCATTAAAACATTATATTTTTACTTTTAAAATGCCAAATTCAGTATTTTTGTAAACATTTTTAATGACTTTGACTTTGGCCTTAGTTCCATTTGTATGGAAATCGTCACGGCCACGCGATGTATATTTTTTTCTTATACGATTTTTTTTATTAATACCTATTTTAAAGTGATATTTTCTTATGGAGAATAAATGGGCTACATTGTCCAATCTTATTTAGTGCAAATCGCCACACTGTGATTGTAATAGCCAAAATTGTCGCAAAAAATTATATTACACTTTTTTTTTTGTACAAAAATCACTTTTTTTGAATGGAAAGGTATAATAATTATTGCCAAAATGAATTCCTCGTCCCCAAATTATACGAAAATGATATATTACTTGCCCTAGTTGCTTAGAGCAGGAAGAAATATAGCATAGATTGGACCTGGGGAGCCGACCCTTTCCCCCTCCCTTTTTGGGGGGTAGGTCCGGTACGATCTCGTGGCTACCGGACCAAATCGGCTTTGTTTGACCTAAGGAACAATCGTGCCAAGCGGCATCGCCTGAGACTAAAGTGCATACTCGAGGTGTTTCCTTACCCTACTAATTAGCATGGTATAACAATATTATATCGTGAACCTGTGAACAGCATGATGACGTAGGCTTGTGTCAGTCACGTGGTTCGCGAGTCTCGGAAGAGAGTACCAGGCGGAGTTTATTATTATACCATGATATTTAATTAGGAAACACAATTCCCGGATGAGGGTGCCACTGGACGGTCGATGCAGTCTTAATATATGTATGTGTGAGTTCTGCAACCGTACACCGTACCTACCCCGCGGCGCAGACATTAACTTTGAATGTCTGACCTGAGGTCACGGGTGATCTCCATGGTACCTAAAATAGGGTACGGTCGTATTTTTAACTCTTTAGGGGCGCCGTCACTGTTGCCATTATTCTGTGTATGGCGTTTTATGCGCCAAAAGTTGCTGGACATATTTCGAGCTCAAATTAAACGAAACAAATTATTTAATACGAAACGTCAATTACACCTGTTATTGAACTCCTATTTTTGAATTATTATAAACAAATCTTCATCACTTTACAATCACTTTAAAATATAAAGAAGTAACCAAGTATTTAATTTTTAACAATTTTTTTCACAGCTTCGAGGTTTTGAAATTCCAGGAAAGGGAAGTTTGATAATTGGATATGGGACGTCCGAAAGAGGTAATATTTTTATAAGTGATTACGCTCATAGGTATATATTTATTAAATACAAAAACACGGCAATGCATTTTTTTGCTACTTTCGGAAAAAATACCTATTCCCATAAAATATTAACACATTAAAGCAATTTCGCATTATGTCAAAGAACTATCGAATGATGTGCTGTTTTTTAATATTTGCAGATATATATCTATATTGCGGAACGCTCCAAAACCATTATGTCAATTTGAGAGTTTTAATAATTTTTTGACTTCGGTTAACGCGATAGTTACTCATGAAATAAAACTCTCATCATTCTGAGTATAATATGTTTTGAAAACATGTGTCCCGCCGAGTTTGTTGCCGGTCCCATATTGGGATACCCTCCTACAATTTAGGAGGGAATTAAATCTTCTCAGGACCGAGGTGTAGGGTTGGAGCCGGCGTAGTTTTGTATCGCGTATATATATATATATATATCTTTACTTGAAAATAGTTGTATTATATAACTAGCCTTATGAACCGATTTTGCATGTACAACCAGCCTTAAAGTTTATAGTCTATGATATTTCATTATTTTTAGTATGTGGGTATTTTTGCACTTTGTAGTTTTTTCTCAGTCACCCGTTGACCACGAACGCTGTAAAGGGTTCGAAACGTCGGGATGTATTATAAATTCCATATACGCGATATAATCCGTTTTCATAGTTTTATTTCAAGCTTTTTTTTATAATAAAATATTCTGAATTCATTGGAATTTTTTACAAAATGTTTGATAAGGCTTGTTGAGTCTATCGTAGTTGATTCTATAAGAAATTAGTATTAGATACGGTCACTGTAATCTGGTGGCCAAAGTTTTTGTAAAATGATCATCGCCTGCTTTCTTCAGGTTTTCCTACTGGGCTGTCAGGAGAGATATACGGTGCATCTATGATATTATTATCAACAATTGAACGGAACATCACCATGGGCATAAATAAGTGGAAAAGACTAAAAACCACTAAGAAAAACAAGTTTGCAGCTATAAGTGAGCAAGAAGATCAATATATTGTTCTGGGCGATTTACAAAAGGATGACATACAGACTGAGATTCCGCATACCATAAACAAGGAATATGAAATTTTCTCTTCCGATGTTACTAGTCAACAGCTCGAAGATAGCATGAAGGTAATTTCTAGACATTCTTCACATGTTAGTACACCGAGAAATGAACAAAAACATGAATTTTCAATTGATGAAAACATTACATCTAATAAAAGAAATAGCGCAAAAGATTTTAAAACACACCGCGGCATAAAAAAAGAGTTAACCGGTAGCGGTACACAAGATTTACCAATAGTGTTTGAATATGAAACACCGCCGACCATCAGTGCGTTAACTTCCGATTATTCTATCAAAAATTCAGACAGAGAAAAGACAGCGAGTAAGAACAAGCATGACGACATAATGATATCGGATGTCGAGAAACCTCCACCACCTGAACACGATACTAAGGTTTATGGACAGTGGACGAGTTCGAAATTTGCGAGCAATGTTTTAAGTTATTTGAAAAATATGAACTTTAACACAAACAAAAAACAGAAGAAAGTAATTTCAACTTTTTCTGATGGAAAATTCAGTGATTTGTACCCATATCCATCTGAATTGTCACATACTATAATACGGCCACCAATAAATTACAAAAAAAAAATACATAGTACAAAAAGGCGTCATTATATTACAAGAAGAGATATTAAGGAACATCAAATTAATGTGCAAATTATTAACCCAGTTGAAAGTGACATTAATTTTCCTTTGAAAAATGTTGACCCTAAGCTTATAGAAGTAACGAATAGGGGAGAAGCAAACATAAAATTAACATTACAGAAAAGCGAGGAAAATAACACACCCTTTGCTTCAGAGGAAACGAGTGATTCAAAGAACTTGTTACACAAACGTCAGTTAGATGGCATAATAAACACATCTGAAAGGCATAGAGGCAGTAACATGATGAAAATTCTTCCATTTCTGAAATCAAAAGAATATTTTGTGAACAACCGTCATACTCAATCAAAAAATACTAAAACTAATCAACCTTTTTCCATTGGCCTATCAAGCGATGACCAATGGAGTGAGTTTTATCAAAGAATAGCAAATAAAGCCGATACGCACAAACATATGCAAGGTAGTAACGGCGATAGACTAACAGCTGACCGCGCTCTGGCTAAGGAAGTGTCCAATCAGGCTAAACAAAATATTTACAACGTTCCCCTTTTAAAATATAAACAGGACCCAATTACGCCAACAAGTAATAACATTGCGGTTACAGTGGTAAATGACTATGATGGCAAACAGGCAAGTAATCAAATCAATTTTAACAAACAAGTTAAACTAGGAAATGCATTAAATGAACGATTCATTGGTTTTGATGTGCACCAAATTAAAAATACTTTCTTAGGTGGAGACGATTCGATTCCAGATATTAATAGATACCGATCTAAATCGAATTCAAAGATAGAAAATATTCCGGCATCGCTTGAGACGAGGGTCTGCAAAAACGTTGAATTGTACGTACACGAAGATGGAAGCATAGGCAAAAGCAAAATTGAATCGCCTGTTCAGAGGAGAAACATTGGCATGGAGTTTGTTGTGCAAAGTTACAAAAGATGTTCAGCTAACGAATCACCTCTAAAAGATCCCTTTATACTCATTGATTGGATAAGAACTCCAGTAAAACTGTTTGGGGGTGCGTATGCTAAGAAAACCAAAGATTTGTGTGGATATTTTTGATTACTTTTTTATTAATTTTCGTAGTCTATTTAGTTTATTTATAATAAAACTGGCCTACCTTGCGCGTCTAGTAAAACAGGCTAATGCGCTAAAAATATAATTTCACAAACATTTGCGTGTTTCATTTGGGCACACCTAAATTGGCTACCAACTCACGGAATGCCAATAAAATATAATTCAAACACTCAGGGATGTTGCCACATGTTGAATTTTAATACTATTATAAAATAATAGTGAATATTCTTAGCTTTGTTTTTGTTACTTAAGTAACTTGGTTTGTAGTATTTTTTTCATAACACTTGCGCAGTAAGCATGTTATTTCACGCAAGTGCAGCGGGACGTAAAGTAAATTTTACTCCCACGGGAGTTATAGCTTTTTTAAATTATGTCACTAACCCATGGGTATTTTCACTTAAAAGTGTACCATTTACTTTTTTCGAAAAAAAAAACATTTACTTTTGTGTTAGTTCTACTCAGGATCACGAGGACTATCGATTTAAAAAGAAAAAAAATAAGTACCCAAAAAAAATTACAGCTGAAACGCATTTTCACATACATTTTGTATGGAACGTTACAAAACTTACACCCAAAATTTGTATGAAAAACTGGGGAGAATATTTTTCTTTGTCTCATTCAATAAGTACTCATGACTGTCTAAATAACCCAGAAATTGATGGTTTTTCGAAAAAAAAGTAAATGGTAGGTACCATTTTTTCTGAAAACCCCCTCATACGAACCAAGTAAGTAAACACTTTATTGTACGAAAAACTAAGGAATCATGGGTTACATCAGATAAAACAAATAAAAGTAGTACAAAGGCGAACTTATCCCTAAGAGGGGTCTCTTCTTTCTAAGTAAAAAAACTTGTTAAAAGTCAAGATATAAAATGAGCTATACTTTCAAAATATTTAAGATTATAATTTAATCGTTTTGTTTATGTTTAAAAATATTTAATTTGATTAATGTAATAGCTGTTTAATTAATAACAGGAGGCCTTTGCCCAGCAGTGGGACACTAAATTAGGCTAGTAACAAAAAAATTGTTGTTTAATAGTAGTTGTAAAAAAATCTGAGTTACCCTCTAGTCGCGCCTAAATAAGTTTTACTTCAAAATAAAACGACAGAAAAATTATATCTAACTACCGAACCTGCTAGCAAAAATTCACGAAAATCGGTTAAAAGATGCGTCTTGTAGAGGAAAACATCCAGACATACGAAAGTATTTTTGCTCAAGCGAAACGGATGTCCGGATGTTTTCCTCTAGATGTCGCATTTCTTAATTAATTTTCGTGAAATTTTTCGAACAGGTTCGGTGTTAGATTTAATTTTTCTGTCGTTTCGTTTTTTGAAACATGTTCAAAATGGTAGAAATTGGCATAAAGGACTTAAGTGCCCGTAGCGTCTATGGAACTTAAGACCATTGTGAGTTCGCTGTGATAATGACTCAACAATGCATGCATTTATTATTTTGACATTTTTTAAACTTGTGAAACTTATCGTGAGGTCCACAGCTCACAGAGCCACTAGTTTTATCATAGCATATTTTGCTCAAAAAGTATCTTAATATAATTATGTAAATACTTAATAACAAGCGAGGTAAAGATAAAATTACGATTTTTATTCGTAATTAACAAAAGTAATACCATAACTTAATAATTAAAGGAAAAATTGAAGGGAAGCGTGGTAGCGGTAGAAGGCGCACATCATGGACTGGAAATATAAAAGAGACTGGTTGGAAGTGAAGAACATAGATACTTACACTAATTCGCATGACTGAACATAGAGAGACATATAGACATATGGTCGCCGACCTCCTGGACAGAGATGGCACGTGAAGAAGAAGAATACCATAACAAAAGTATAAACATGCCATAACCCATAAAATCGTATTTACCGGTTTTTGGTAACCTTACTGGGTAAAATGGTAATTTACTGGGTAACCGGTACAGATGCAGTGCATAATTGTTTGCCCTCGTATTTTCACGGAAACGCACTAGTCAGTCTCTGTACAAAGAGTACTAAGGGTGACAGAAGTAGCATGACAAATACGAACGTTTACGAGAAAATACGATGGCAAACAATTAAGCACTACACCTGTAATGTGTTATGATACGAAAAATTACAAATACCCTAGGTATGACCCTAGAAATGATTAAAAAAAATAGTTATGTAAGCTGGTAGGTAGGTACCTACTATAAAGCCGTAATAGTATACATAGGTATATGCAATATGTAAAACAGATGCCGTTCTAAATTGATCTAGATCTGATGATAAGGCTGAGACAAAACGGTTCACGGCCAACCACCTATTAACATGCGGTATTGGGCATTACTAAACAACCGCTTCAACCCAAGAGAAAGAGCGCTGATGTTATTGAGTAACATGAAGGCATCGGTACAACACCATCAGAAATTCGGGAATAGTTAAATAAATAAATATATAATACACAACTCGATCGAGTTACATGTAACTGTAACTGTAACATATATATAGGTACTTACCTATACATAAAAAACCGGCCAAGTGCTAGTCTGACTCGCGCACGAAGGGTTCCGTACCATTACGCAAAAAACGGCAAAAAAATCACGTTTGTTGTGTGGGAGCCCCACTTGAATATTAATTTTATTCTGTTTTTAGTATTTGTTGTTATAGCGGCAACAGAAATATTTACATCAACTGTGAAAATTTCAACTGTCTAGCTATCACGGTTCATAAGATACAGCCTGGTGACAGACAGATGGACAGACGGACAGCGGAGTCTTAGTAATAGGGTCCCGTTTTTAACCTTTGGGTACGGAACCCTAAAAATGAATTCACTGTACTGTGCAGCAGAATTTAAATAAATATTTAGAGAAGTAAGGAATTATAAGGTAGGCATATTTAGACGATGTAGGAAATAATTAGCCTCGCAAGAGAAGCCAGTATTTTCGCAATTCACTCTTCAGTCTGATTGGCGTCTGTGGCAATATTAAACCATACAAAATCTAGTTACGCAGCGTACTAAGCCGAGGACCGCAGCCACGAAGCTCTGTTATTTTGCAGCGTAAACGCCAGTAGTTTACTGTAATTTAGTAGAGTTCGAGGTATTTAGGACGCGATTAAGTATATTAAACTTCTTGAGGATTTCTTTCCGATCTACGACAGCTACACGGCCCAGATATTGAAACATGTTACATAAAACTGCTGCTGTCCTTCTCGGAAACTATTTTTGAGATATATGAATGTTTTTTTTTTAGTTTTAGGATATATTTTATAATAATATGTAAGTATGCTAGTTATAAGGTATTTATCTATAGGCCAATAGTTTCCTGAAAATAAAGATTTTCATTTCATAAATGTGCGTACAGTCCGTTAACTCTCAGAATGACATTCGTTTTTCGGGTAAAATCGGACGTAATCGCGTAATAGAAAATGACAGTCTCTTACTGATTTAGTTGCAATCCAACAGCCAAAGCATGGAGACTATATAAAGGAGCCAAATCTCTATGTATGAAAAGTGTCCATCAAAAAACAGTAATTAGGCGGCGCCACCATACACCGAAATACTACCAAAAACAACCTACGTAATTTGGTCGGGTTATTTGTTGCCTTATATGGTTTATGTTATACTCATGTCCCAGAGCCTAACTAGCGCCACCGGAGAGATTAGGAACTATTATTTAAAGCTTAACGCGGACACTTTTACAACAATTCTGCCATAAGAGATTGCGATCCTTTCTATACCATCCATAAGCCAAAGAGTGCAGTCGTCTTTTCAGCCTTAAACTATATAGAGTAAGTAGTTAATACCACCATAACTATATTTAATTTCATATTTTTCGGCAATTAATTTAATGGGGACTCATCTCAAAAAGGGTATTTTTGTAAATGGTCAATCACGAGAAATCATATATAAAGTATATAAATATTTTTGAAAAGAAGCGGAAACTTTTAAGAAAAGTGATAATTGTAAATATTTTAATAAAATTCAAGACCGGGTGACAGAAGTAACAGTAATTTCAAAAAATACATTAAGACAATAGACAAAGCCAAGCCGACCAAAAGCCTCCATCCATGCCCATTGAAACGCCAAAGAAAAAGAGACCGAAAAAGGACTGGATAGTTTTGATTAGGATGTAATCTGGAGGATGGTATATGATATGATTTCCATTATAGATTCAAATAAGATCTCCCGAATTTGAAAAATTGTATAGTTTTACCATAATTATAAATTGAAATATGTGACTGTTATTAACAACTCTGTATAATTTCCGCCAGAAGTAGTAAATGACGGGGTGACGTTCTGTTTTCAAATTACCTCTTGAATTGAATTTCAAATTTTGATTCTATTTTATTTAGATTATGACAAAAAGTCAAATCGCAATATAGTCATCAACCGAATATTAAGCATAATGTTATTTAATTAGGGCTTACTTTACATTGAGACAATATAAAATAAGCCCTAACATGACACATCAGTTAAAAAAAAATTTTTTGCCAATTTTTATTTTACCAAATTTTAATTACTCGAAATGCGTACTTACCAAAGAATATAAAAACAAAAACAAAACGTGACAAACTATTGTATTTTGTCAATTACTTAGGGTCATTGCGCTAGTTTCCAGCCATGCACTAGTTTTCGTCCACTTGACGAATTAGCAAATAATATATTTCATTTTTAATTTGCTACTGTTTGGACATTAAGGGGTAAGAGAAGGGCTAAAAGGGCCGCTCTTGGGACTTCGAAAATTTTAATGTAATTTTTTTTTGCCAACATAACACCAAATTTTTATTATTTTGTCGTGTAAGAAATATCAAATGAAGTGTATTTTGTTATGTAACATTTTTCTCTAGGATCAATAATTATGAAGATAGGTGAGGTTGTAACTAACAATAGTAGGTACAATAACATGTCCGTTCTAGCGCTCGCCGGCCGCTACCGCGGCACGCTCGATTCGCTCGCTTGGCTTCGCGCTCTGTTTGATCGCGGTCAACCAAACACACTCCTCCTCGGTTCGCTCGTCGCACCTATCTTGCCTCTGCTAATTAAATTTACTGTTTACACATTTTTTATAACACAAAGTTTTGGATAGACATAATTTGTCAAGTAGTGGATTTGCAATACAGTTATTTGAACAAACATTTTTTGAGTAAAGATATCTTTGGACAAAATAATTTTGTCCAGTCATTTATTTGACAAAAATAAATTAGAGCAAACATTTATAGTCCAAGTAAAACATTTGGGAAAAAAACAGTTGGTTTTATAAAAGTTGCTAAGTAACAGTTAGGGAAATGATCATTTGTCGGATTGTAAGTTTGTCAAATGTTTATATGGGAAAGATTAAATTGACAAACGTGCAGTTGGTAAAGTTTGGTTGGGAAACGAAATTTGGTCAAAAAAATCGGTAAAATGAAGGGATCCCCTCGCTCCTAGTTAGAACATTTTGCCTCGTTTGATCTTCTCGTAGGTTTTCCTGCAGTCTATAGGTAAATAGTAGATTGTACAACAAGGGCACAAAGCGATTCATTCAAAAATATTCAAAAATAGGCGTTTGTGCCTGAGTTATACACACTGCTTTTCACTTCGATTGTGAGTAAAATAAAACAATGGCAAACAAAATACATTTAATTAAATTTTAATGTGAAATTTGAACAATAAGAAGATTACGTACTTTTGTAGCCAAATATTGAGCATCGGGAGCGGTGTTTATAGCGGAAGCCGCTCGACCCCAATTTCAAAGGAATACCGCAAATCGATGTACAGGTTAGCCGTTTGGCACACGCATACTAGAGGTCGAAACAAAATTTATGACCCGCAGTTCCTGTAAATTTTTAAAAGTTCCTTTAATTGATGTTAATTTAAAGTATAAATATTAAGTTTTTTTTTATTGTGTATCATTAAAGATAAACATTTTAATCAACTAAAATGAGTTTTACTTTAAATTATGTTCTTACTGCTTTATAACTAAGGATACCAAAAACAATAGAAGCTTATTTTTTTTTAATTCATTATCATCAAAGCGTTATCCGTAGGTGAAAAATGGTCCGAATGCCAAGTACCAGTTTCAGTTATTACGTACCTACTTAACTGCCTACTTTACTATAAATATACGTAACCAATTCATAATAAATTTTAGGGATGTGACATGCTGTATATTGTAGCTACTCGTAATTGCTAGCGATACGATATAATTTCAATTAATTACTTAAGTAAATATAGCTCCGTCCACCGACTGATTTTACACTACGAGTAATAAAATTAAGAAAAGCATTTATCCACCTTAAAGGCGCCCACTGACTATCAGTCCGCCGGACGATATCGGCCTGTCAGTTAGAAGTTCTAACTGTTCTAGAAGTTCGCTACGGAGCGTAATCGGTTGGCATCTTGGCTAGGCACCCTGGTCATCTGCAAAGCGAAACATATACGGAACGCGTTTCTATTACCCATTACAGTGGCCAGCTATAGATTTGGTTTTAATGTAAATTATATTCTAGGTACCTAAACGGTTAGCATCTTGGCTAGGCACCTTGGTCATCTGGAAAGGGAAAGCCACACGGAACCCGTTTCTACTACCCATTCAGAGGCCAGCTACAGATTTGATTTTAATGTAAACTATAGGTACCTAATCGGTTGGCATCTTGGCTAGGCACCCTGGTCATCTAGAAAGCGAAAGACACAAGGAACGCGTTTCTACGACCCATTTTAGAGGCCAGCTACAGATTTGGTTTTAATGTAAATTATATTATAGATACCTAAACGGTTGGCATATTGGCTAGGCACCTTGGTCATCTGGAAAGGGAAAGACATACGGAACCCGTTTTTACTACCCATTCAGAGGCCAGCTACAGATTTGGTTTTAATGTAAACTATAGGTACCTAAACGGTTGGCATCTTGGCTAGGCACCCTGAACAGACCCGATCACCTAGGCGAAAAAAATTAATATTTGTGCTATAAAATGTACCTATGATTACATTGATCACCTAAGGATCAAGATTTTCTAATCGCAGTATACACCACTTCTCGGAACTAGCTCGCTGGTTACGAACGCAACAAACGCCTGACGATCGAGCACAGGTCCGTCCCCTAAGCGCGCCCGGCGGAGACTGAGCGCGCAGCGTCCGTGCAGCGTGATTTATACGTCTTTTAAAAATATTTAAATTTACGGCAAAATAGGTCCTATAGTTATGATTTTTTTTTTATGGGTTCACATAAAGTTAAAGTTTGCTGTAATATTATTTCGAGGGCAAAATATAAGTACAATTTGCGATAAAAAAATATTATGCGACCCTGTTTTCACCGAAAAAATGAAGAAAACTCGGAAGGTATTTTATCAATCTTTTTAAATGAATCTTTGATTTTCAATCATTTCAGCCCCTCGTACAAGATATGGTGAATTGAATTGTAATCATTAATGTACCAAATGATTCTTGTTTACTGCAAAATTGGCAACCGAAACGACACTTCTCACTGCAAATTTTGAAAAATACTCCCAAGGAAACTCATTTATTTTAGGTTTAAAAAGAGAAAATGAAAACTTTAACTATTTCAGCCGCTAGTTTAGGAAATGATTATTTAAGAACGTTAACAGTTTTTGAATAAATACTAATAGTTACGTCGTAATGTTGAATGAAAAAGGAGGCATTTTGCAAAATACGCTCGTTTGTAGGAATAAGGACTCTTAAGTAATGGTGTTATGGTGAACATGATACCGATGTAAGTAGTCATTACCTAATGGCTCTGTGAGCCGTTCGATCGCGAGTCTGTTTTTGCATAGCTTAAAACTGAATAGTATGGATTCGCCATTTTGAAAATCATCCAAATACTAAATCGTCAAAAAAAAACATAAATGTCATTTACCTATGTCATGTCATGTCTCACGAAATGTCACGAGAATAGGCTGTGAAATGCGACCTAGCTGTAGTTGAGAACAGCCGAACGAAAGCATTTTTTCCCAAGATTTTTGCGCTCGCTCGGTCAATAATTCAAGCGGAAATCCTAATTTGCATTAACAAAATAGTGAGTCAATAGTTATTACGGTTTTTATTTAATTGATTATTCAATAATGCAGCTATTAATAAAAATTACTCCTCAAAGTTTTGTAACTACTTAAGCAAAGGAAGACCTCAATCTTTTGCTAATCACATAAAAAAAATTATTAGCAATACGCTACTAGCTTTGGCCTACTGTCGTACAGATGGTGTTGACGGTTTCGTTTGTTATTTAACAATTAAAACGCAATTTAATGCATATAAAAAAAATCTATTATCCATATTTAAATACATTTTATCGTATTTTTATAAATCCTTATTTTTACTTATAAGGTGTCGATAGATGGCAGTGAATTTACTGTGGTTACAAAATCTACTATGACAGTACCGGTCTATCTTATTATATCCTCTTTGCCTTATACTTCATTGTAGGGTATAGCTACTTTCAATGTCACATACTTGGCTCATTTTTGTACTCATTCCTTTTTACTGGTTCGCAATGTATGACGAAATCGAACCAGTTTGTTTTCTCATAAAAAAGGTTATCCTTACATACATATACTGCCCATTGCAGTAAAACAAATACTTTTGCACAACACGTATAATTTGATAAGTAATTCCGAAAGTCACAAAAAAAAATTACACTTGGAATTTAAAAAATAATGTAACCAAAACAAATTGTTTTTCTGACAGTCCGCTTTCCGCACTGGCGTGAACTGGTGTACGAGCGAAAGATAATGGCGTATAAATTTAGCTGTAGAAGGAAAGAAATGGATTAATGAGATGGAGATTATGGACGATAATGGCTGTTTCAACGGATGATAGGTACCTAAATTTATTGCCGAATATTAGTTTCGCCTGACAATTAGGGGCAATTAGAATTTTAAAAGACAATGCCTTAAATAAATGCGGAATACGGATAACAGCGGCTTTACAGAATTAAAAGAAATATTGCACAAAAAAATAACAATGAACCGGGAAAAATAATAACAATTAAACGGGAACCGATTCCAATACGTTAAAAAAATATTCAAACTCCGTAGACGATGACAATTTGTTCGGCTAACCGAAGCTGTACCGTGACCTATCGAACCGCGCTGTATGCGGGCTCGTGTCCTCCGTGGGTCTGCTAGTTCCTTTCCAAGCAAACGTTCGGCTAACCAACACTATCGAACCACGCAGTATGCGGGCTCGTCTCCTCCGTGGGTCTGATACCTGACCGCTGACTGATGGGGTCGACGACCATCCACTGCCGACTGCACGTCGGCGGCTGCGCCCTGTCGTTGATACGACCACCACGCACCACCGGAGCACTGCTCCACGGTGGCCTTAAAAAGGTCCTGTTGCAGGCAACTGCGGCCAACAAGGCCGCGGAACGACGGGAAGTAAAGTGCACTCGAAGTTGTTATTAGCAACCTCAGAAGAAAATGTTCCTCTTCAAGCTTAAAAGGTTAACTTTGACGAAAAAACCAGGAAAAAAATCTAATTTATCACACACAGATCTTTACACGTCAATCCCAAAATCCATCTCAAGTATCACGAAGAAAACAAATTTCTCTTTCCG
This sequence comes from Cydia strobilella, assembly GCF_947568885.1. Classification (NCBI taxonomy): domain Eukaryota; kingdom Metazoa; phylum Arthropoda; class Insecta; order Lepidoptera; family Tortricidae; genus Cydia; species Cydia strobilella. The sequence continues at coordinate 23,585,189 of NC_086068.1, forward strand.
AATCAGAATTGAAATTCAAAATTCAACGCAATTGTAACCTGCAATAGTGTGAAACTGTCGTGCGTGTGTAATTCCCCACTTTTGGGTAAGTGTGAACACAAATTAGTATTTAAGTAGGTATCTTCACCTTAAACCCATAGTTAGAAATTAGTGCTTAATACTCTCACTTTAATGTAATTATTTCTTAGCCGCTAATTCCTTACCAAAAGCAAATATTAGCTTGCGAATGTTTTGCATAATAAACATTCTCGCTTTGTTCATAGTTATGTTGCAGTTAATTGAGTTAATATATTTTAGTACTGGTCATTTCAAGAATCGACGGGCGGTCACTTATGTTTTTCAATATACCCATTCTGTAATACTGCTTGCTTTGTAAACTCCGCTCTGCTTTTGTTCTGTTGTCCGCGTTATAACGAACAGGTCAACAGGATTGTAATAATGGTGCTGCCTTTCCCCTAAAAGATAAAATGTGCCGGCATGTGATAAATGTGTCTGCAAAGACTTCAAATGCAAAGCTGCATTAGGACTAAAAGAGTACCGATAAAAGTCGACGGGCCGACTAAATAAAAGTCCAAGAATGAATAAATTACCTAAAGCCAATCAACTAGTTTTAGTGCCGAAAGAGCACGTAATTCTATAAATTGATAATCAGAGGTAAATAAATAGACGCTGGGTAAAAAGTAAATGCTGAAAAATAAATAAAAAAACAAAGTACAAATCAGTGGCGTTGCGTGAAACCTTGCACGGCGAGGAAGCCACTGCGGAACTTTATATATGACTTGTTCCTAATAGTGAAAAACACACATACGTACATAATAACCGAGTTCGTAAAACAGACTGCCTAGCCATGGCGCCAATATCGGACAATTACCCAGACAGAGATGGGTTTTAATTAAGTATACGTATAAAAACATAAGCAAATAGGAACAATATTCGGATCAGACTTGATCTTGATTGCACCAAATTACAGTGTGCCTAGTTGAGGCAACAAAATAAAATAAAAATAGTGAATTGAGGTTGCTAGATTAACATTACAGTCGAGATACCGTATTTGAATATAATTGATGTCAATATTGTATCCAACAAGTATTATAGTTATAGAACTAAATAATATGTCCAATGCAATTTATAATAATAACGGTCAAATACATAATATGTAGGTTCATCATTATACCTAAGTAATATAAATCTATTTATATAGAGCATTGTTTGTTTAAATAACATTATACCTGTACACGAGTAAAACTACACAGCTTGTTGTGGTACGAGTATGTACGGTAAACGGTAGCAGTGTCACATTCCTACCTTACTTACTATGGACCATTTATGCATATTATAAATTGCATCATATCTAGACATATATGTACTGTTTTATCAAATATGCCAAGTAAAACTAAGGCAATCAGTTGTTGTACAGGTACAAGATGTTATTGGAAAGCGACCTGTATGATATAATTTTATTGTAAACTCACGAAATAGGTATTAATTTGGTGAAACATGTATGTAACTGGTATGCTAATGAAAATACCTAGAAATGTGTAGCCAAGGCACTCTGTAGTCAGACTATAGGTTAATACTTGTAAGATAAACCTCCGAGTTTTTATAAATTTGAATAAAAGAAAGTAGACTCAAAACTGCAAAAAAGGAGAAGGAGAAGGACTGATATTGTAAAATTAAAATAACAATAAGATAATACAATAAATGTATACAAAGGCGAACTTATCCCTTTATGGGATCTCTTCTAGCTAATCGCTAAGCAATTAAGAGACCCCAATACCAGCTTCTACCTCTGGACCGCATCCAGCGAAGAGCGACTCGAATTGTCGACTGCCAGCGTTTTTCGGAACGGCTTGACTCCTTGGCGCTGCGTAGAGATGTGGCCTCGCTCTGCATTTTCTATCGCGTGTATAACGGGGAGTGCTCCGAGGAATTGTTCGGATTAATCCCTGCAGCTTCTTTTCGCCATCGCCCTACGCGACAACATTACCATCCTCACCACTTAGATGGTTGGCAGTCCTCAACTGTGCGTTTCTCTAGAAACTTCCTGCCTCGCACAGCTAAACTGTGGAATGAACTGTCGCCTGCAGTATTTCCGGACCGATAAGACCTTCAAACCTTCAAGAAAAGAGCGTATTCCCATCTTAAAGGCCGGCAACGCACTTGCAACCCCTCTGGTGTTGCGGGTGTCCATGGGCGGCGGTAATCGCTTACCATCAGGTGATCCGTCTGCTCGTTTGCCTCCTATTTCATAAAAAAAAAGAGAGATATATTGAATAGTTGTAAATATTCCAAGGTTTGATAATGTTGACAAATGTTTATCGTTGAACTGTTGCAAAATGAATACATCCACAACTCGCCGAGTTTCTTTCGCCGGTTCTTCTCGGGTCTGAGTTTAACTCTGTTTACCGAACCGGTAGTAGTATGTCAGAATTAGAATCTAAATTAACCTAGCAGTATAAGATAAATATAAATCATTATAAAAAGGAAGAGATGAGACGTCATGAGATTATACAATAAATGGAATGTCGGTTAGCACTCGGCCGATAATGTGGGTAGGGTTAAAGGCAGTCTCGCTCCGACCCTGCTACCGAACGGACGAGTGCATAACTGTGCATTCGACACCAATATAGGATGTGTTATTGTTGTTCCCCACATATCTACCTAAGAGGCAGGACGTCACAATATCAAAAACTGGCCATCTGGTGTATCGATTCGTTTGTTTAATGTCGTGCAGGCAAAAAACTTGACAGCAAAACAAGTAGTAACAAGAACCAAGTAAATTCAAAGTTTGTCATTATTCACCAGAACGTTAGATCTATTAATGGTAAAACATCACTGATAGACTTACTAACAAGCACAGAAAAACCACACGTAATAGGATTTAGCGAAATTTGGTGCCGTAAAAATGAGATTGCACGAGTGAAACTACGAGGGTACTTGCTTGCAAATTATTATTGTCGTACGCGTATCGCCCATGGCGGTACCGCGCTATACATACGGCAAGGTATAGACTATCGGCAGGTCGACGACTTACATGCCTTCGCCGTGCAATATCATTTTGAATATACGGCAATAGAAGTTACTAGTTTGAAAATTATTATTATTGTACTTTATAGGACAGGAAATGGAGATTTTGACTTTTACTTGGAGAATTTAGAGTTATTGTTAAAAACGATTACTGACTAAAACAAAAGGTTTCTCATAATTGGTGACCATAATGTAGACTATTTAACCGATAATACCATGAAGCGGCGTATCAATGATGTGTTAACATCCTATGGGTGTCAAAACATAATAGTTGGAGAGCCGGCAGTAAAGTTTCGAACCAACGTGATACCGCGATGAGATGCACAATGGTTTCCCATAAAAGTGATGCTAAGTCCGAATTTGATAGTCTGTCACGGCGGAACTTGCCGAAAGTACAAAAAAGATAGCCACTTCCGGTGCGAAAAAGGGGGGGTCATTTAACCCATCTGATATTGCAATAATAGCTATGGCATCAGTTAGAAATTTACTGGTAGATGCAGAAAAGCAAAATCTGCCAGTATGATTAAAACTTCGTACTTAGTGAAAGACAAATTTCGTGCGAACAAATTTCGTCGAAACGAAGATAAGATAGCCTCCTATCACCGACGACTATTCCCTCCGCTCCCCAGGAAACCGCCAGGCTCTTGAAAACAATTCGAGTTACAATGTTAAAATATATCAACTTTGCCTACTTATACATTTATTACGAGTAAGCTGGTTTATGTAAAACTGAAGTAATATGTTCAATGTGCACAGAATCCTAATATTTAGTTTCACAATTCTTCTATAAAGTAAAACTGTTTTATTGCACTAGTATGTACGCAAAGAATAGGCATCACAACATTTCACTTGTTAGTACAGCGGCCAGGTGGCATAAAACACCATTCGATGTGACTGTACACTATACTACCGACAAGTAGTATCGTTGTGTTTGGTAGTCTACTGAGTACGGAATAACAACTCACTTTCTAAGATTGTGGGGGGATAACTGTGACGTCACAAAATCGGCAGTACAAAGGTTTTAACTTTTTTTCTTTTAAACATACCATGTGGGGTACCAAATGAAAGGGCATTGTGAGTAGATTACAATACAACATAATCTAACATTTTCACGAAGTTGAATATCAGTATAATTTTCTGGTCTAATGTATGTATTTATTTTGGTATAGTATAACAGAAAATTATAGTGTTATTCAACTTGATGTACTTGTCTTATTTTTGGATATCTGGTAAATTATTTTTAGACATGATATAAAGGATATTCACAGTCATATTGTATAATATTTGGACAAATCCATTCAGCCATATTCAATTTAGAGCAGTTCAAAGTCAACTCTGAATTGTGAAATTTTTGAGCGTTTTCTAATAATTTGTTAGACCAAGTAGTGAAAATGTTAGACTATGTTATATTTTGTAATCTACTCACAATGCCCTTTCATTTGGTACCCCACATGGTATGTTTAAAAGAAAAAAGTTAAAAACTTTATACTGCCGATTTTGTGACGTCACAGTTATCCCCCCCACACTCTTAGAAAGTGACAAGTTCTTATTTCGCACTCAGTAGACTCTACCGAACACAACGATACCACTTGTAGGTCGTATACTGTACAGTCACATCGAATGGTGTTTTAGGCCATCTGGCCGCTGTACTATGTATCATGATTAGAATATTGCTTGTTACTTATTTCTCACACGTCTATCGCAGTACTTTCGAAAATCTTTTTATTCATAAAATTTACTTAAAGAAAGTTTAACGGATATGGCGTACATGTACACGACATTTGACATGACAATTACTGTCGGGCCAATTCGAACAATGATCTAGATATCAACTAGATATCCACTAGATATGAAACAGAAACGATAACAAGATATTTAAGTCATGTCAAATTTGACATTTCCGCGATTCTGAATGTCCTCTTGAACGATCTCTTTAAGATTTGCTTAAAATATTACTTAGACATCCAATGGATATCTAATGGACATTCCAAAACGTCACAATAATTGTAGCGTGAAATGACAATTGGTTTCTCGAATCGAACTGCAAAAAAAGAACTAGTTGAGAGCTAAACTATAACGTATCTATTAGATCTCGTATTGTTCTCGTATCTAGTATAGGTAATTATCACGTTGTTCGAATTGACCGGTCAGTCACGGTACGCACTAACTAAATCAGTTTTCAGTAGGAACCTAATCGACTTAAATTGTATTAGTTGGAGAGTAATAAATAATGAATTAAGAATTGATCGATCCCCCCTCATTACCACGTTGGTTATGTGATCGTAGTCAAATATCTGCTCTGCTTATGCGTGTGCAATGCCGTATGTGTGATTTTAAGTAATCACGTTTGAGGTGTGTTTATGAAATTTGGAGGACATATGTATCTCGCAAGTTTCAATATATAACCCAATTTGACACGTTTATGTGAAATAGTTTTCGAGTTATGAGGGGGTCAAAAGTGGCTCCAAACGGTTCGTGTAATATTCACACGGTGCTGCTGGCCAGTTCTGTTAGCTTGAACTTGGCTTGACACGCTACCGTGTGTCTAGATACTGTCAATGTTGATAAACCAAACAGTTTCGAGTGCTAACTATCTTACATATACCTACTTGCCATTATCACACCCGCGAAGGCATCAAACTAACAAAACACTAAAGCAATGCTGTAAGCGCAGGATATAAATTCATAGGATATAAGCCGTCAACTCCTAGCTAAATATGAATAAACTAGCTGTTGCCCGCGACTTCGTACGCGTAGATTTGTATGTTGGTGGTTATATATTTTACGTGAGCATAGAACATTATGCAGCAAAAGATATCAGTAGGGACGGTTAATCATTTCTTAATAATAATACAACGCACGAAATTTGTCTTTCACTAAGTACGAAGTTTTAATTGAAAAAAATTGTTCTCGATATTCTCTCGCAACACTTAGATTTTCAAGTCCACTATGTAAAAAAAATGTTCGCTTCCGATGCTAACTTTATTAATACAAACTTTTCAAACACGTTGCAATCAGTTAACGTCTATTTTAATATTAATGCCCTTTTACGAAATTTCATGTTCCTAGCTTAAACGAAAACTTGTACTACATCCCCTTTTTAGCCCCCTTAGGGGTTGAATTATTAAGAACTTTGAAATAACTTTTTTTTTGTAATATTATACAATGCCTTTCTAAGAAGTTTCAAAGCAATTGTAATGGTTTCAAACTTTCAGCCCCTTTTTAACCCTTTTAGGGGGTGAATTTTTAAAAACGCTGAAATTACTTTTCCTGTAGGTATTCTAATAATATACCCATATACAAAGTTTTAAGTCCCGCATTTGATAAAATGTTTGATCTCCATACAAACTTTCAACCCCCTTTTCACGACCTTAGGGGATGAATTTTCAAAAACGCTGAAATTAGTTTACTTGTTTTTAAATAATATATCTTCTACCCAAGGTTCGAATTCATAGCTTAAAATAAAACTTGAACCCCATACAAACTTTGGACCCTCATTTCATCCCCTTAGGGGATGATTTTTGAAAAACCCCTTCTTAGTGGATACTAACGTTATAAAAACTACCTATTGTGAAAAATTCAGCTCACTAGGTCCAACGGTTTGGGTTGGGCGTTGATTTAAGTGAGTCAGTCAGTCAGGACTTTTACGTTTATATATATATAGGTAGAAGATTGCGACCTTCCTTTGGATGATTATTAATAGTGATCCAGATCACGTTTCTTGCGTCACCTGTACCTATAATCTGTATCGCTGTAATTTAGGTCCGTCCACCAAAGTACTGAGGTGACTGCCTACATATTAGCACCTAATGCCCGAAAGCCAAAGCGTATTTTTAGTAGAGCTGCAGGTTGCGTTGACATTATATCCGGACTTATTGTTTTATAATTTATAAATATTACATGCCACAGAAAATCTAATACCCACCAACAAATAAATCAGAAAACGATTGCTCGTTTTTGATTGAAAGGCGAATTGTCTAATGCATGTTAATACTGAATATGTAGGTGGGATATATTGTCGCTGTCGAGTGTTGTGTCACGAGATCGCGAATGTCGATTGGGTTTAGAAGAAAGCTTGCAGGGAGGGGCGCGACGTAGGCTCCAGTGAGGCTCTTTTGACCAGTATGTGAATAACTCGTGCTAGTGAACACGCGCGCCTTTGGATATTCCTTTTTGGGATTACGGCGTAAGTGATATTTATAATTGGCTTAATATATTTTAACTCAACACTGATGTGCAATCTAAAGTGATATTGGGTTATTATCCTAGGGTGCCTAGCGATATTTTCCTTTCTTTCAGCTATGCGATTTGGCAATTGTTTTAGTATTGAAAGGTACGTTTAAATCGTAAACACTGTGCACAAGTATTTTGCTAATAAACATACTTATGCGGTTTTCTGGTATCCTAGGTTAACTAGGCACTGTTTGTAAAGAAGTGGCAATAACTTGCAATGATCTTGAACTGGGTAATAAAGCAAAACGATAATATGTATTATGTAACTAATGATTGGGCAGATTTTATTGCGAAACCTGTTTATTATGTGTCGTTACACAATTCGCGTTGCATAGTGATGAAGCGCAGTCGGTGGTTCATAATAATAGCCATATAGAGAAAACAGCGCAGGTCTGGCTGGTACATCAGTCAAATCTTACAATAAAAAAACAATGCGTGATGTAGTTCTGTATTATAATTATGTTGTTGGGTGTCCTTGGAGGAATGTGAAACTATGTTTTGCAAGCAAAAAAAGTTGTGCTCCCTGCGTAATTTGCAAAAAACTCCAAAAATTTCGGACTTTTTTCAGTTTTTGCAGTTTATTATAAAACTGGGTTTTTGGTCTAAACTTGCTGTATAATGTTGAAAGAACAATAAATTTGGAACAAATTTAGCCCATTTACAGTACCGTATGTCACATAATTCTTGAGATATGAGGCTTCAAGGAAAGGGTATATTTTTCTATTTAATGAAATTTTTCGTTTTGCCTATATCTTAAGACAAATATCGGCACAACCGCTCCGCGCCAATCAGCGTGAACTATCTTCAAGGTCATATCGAAACAAGATCAAAACCATAATAAATTGTTAAATCAGAATCGGTATCAATGCCTATAAACAAAAAGTGACGTCGAAAAACAAGCAAAACTACAAACTACTTATATTGACCGGGATATAGACCGTGATTACCTTTTGTATTTGACACCCACCCGCTATCTTCAGTCACCCGTGAACAAGAAGCATGTAACTGCGTCGAAATACCGGGAGATCAAAAACAATACAAAAGGTAATCACGGTCTATATCCCGGTCAATATAAGTCTAGTGAAATTGTATCTTGATTTCATTACTGAATGAATGAAGTGCTTAAGGAGTGCATTTTGAAAATGGTCGATCTCTAACAGAGCTCTGCTGCTATCGGGGAAGGCCGGTAAAAGCTAGTCGTAGATTAAGCTCTCGACGATGTAGGTATTTGTATGGATTTTGACAATGCCTTAAACAATACATTAGTTGCCTTCCCCATTATAGCAATATCATTTTTTTTATGATAACAAGAGCACTGTAGGACTTACTGACCTTTTTGTTGCACTTATGAAAGTTAATTAAATTATAACTTTATTTATTGCAATATATCTCATAGCATGAGCGGTTGTGCCGATATTTGTCTTATAATATAGGCACAAAGAAAAATTTCATTATAAAGAAAAAAATACCCTTTTTTGAAGCCTCTTATCTCAAGAATTATGTGAGACACGGTACTATAAATGGACTTAATTTGTTCCAAATTTATTGTTCTTTCAACATTATTCAGCAATTTTTGACCAAAAACCCATAGTTTTATAATAAAACTGCAAAAACTGAAAAAAGTCCGAAATTTTTGCAGTTTTTTGCAAATTACGCAGGGAGCACAACTTTTTTTGGCTTGCAAAACATAGTTTTACATTCCTCAAAGGACTCCAAACAACATACAAAAAATAAACGCATTGTTTTTTTAGGAGATTTTTTTTGTAAGATTTAACTGGTGTATGGAGCGGAGCGCCGGCGCTGCGCCGCGCCGCGCGCCGCCGCGCTAGTAGGAAACGGGCCTACTCGCGCCGGGCCGAAAGTACCTGATTACATAAGTGCCGCGGACACAGCCGGAGTCATTTCACTAGAAATGGTTCTTCTGAGCTGCTCACGCCTGCGCTTCACATTAAATATCGGTAAAGGATTCCGTACTTACTAGAAGCCTTTTTACTTTTTGTTTACGGAGGATAAGATACAATTATAGCTTCTAAAGCAAAGAAATCCCTTAATTATTTGTATTAGATATACAAATAAAATTTAACATATAATGAAAATGAAATAGGTAGTGTTAATACATATTTAAGGTACCTAAGGCTAAAATACTTCTACATCAGTTTTTTTAAACTTAATAAAGTATGATAGTAGGGTGGCCGAACAAGCTTTAGGTTACTTTTCGCTCATGTCGTCTCTCGGACATGGGTATATTTGGTATCAGTACATTCAGTATGATGCCTTTGAATTCAAATATATGACATGATAAGCGCGAAAGTGGTGGGGGTACTTGCTGTGAGTGCCGTGACGTCATAAAGTCGGCAGTACAAAAAAAATACTTTTATTTTTAAACATACCATGTGGGGTACCAAATAAAAGAGCTTTTAAATTAAAATTAATTTATTTCGAGTATCTGTGACTCATAAGTACATAATACAAACAATACAAACATTAAACCGATAACATTAAACAAAAAATTAAATTAAGGTAGGTAACCGTGGTAAACACATTGACACCCTTCATCTATTTCTCAATGTGTTCACAGCGCTGCCGGGCGTATGAAGTCCGCAACAAAATGTGATATAAGGACAAAACTAATTGTCCGCAATCATTTCTAGGACGCTGTTGGAGCTGGCGCGGAAGCGTCGCACCAGGGACGCGGCTCGCAGCAGGCGCATACTCGCATAATAGCTTTAAAACACGCCACATGCGCCTCCGCAAACATCCCTGACGCGCTGCAATATCGCGGCAGCCCCATCAGCGCCCTAAACGCGTTACTATATTGTACTTGTAGGGCCTTATACGACTTCAAGGCAAGGCTTTGTGAGTAGATCACAAATATATAATATACTGTAACATTTTCACTACTTGGTCTAACAAATTATTAGCAAACGTTCAAAAATTTCTCTATCCACAGTTGATTTTGAACTGCTCTAAATTGAAAATGACTGAATGGATTATTCCAAAATATATACCAAGTGACTGTTAAACCTTCTATATAATGTTAAAAAATAAAATTAAAAATATAATCGAATTTAAACTGTACAAAACATGTCGCGCGAGTGACTAAAACAAGTGAGTCTAAACCGTAAAATGATTTAATGTTAGTAAAAATATATCAAAAAATAAGGAAAGTACATCAAGTTGAAAAAAAGTATAATATTCTGTTACATTAAACTGCAACTATGTATTATTAAAACAGACAAAAAAACCTGACTTCATTTGGTACCCCATATGGTATGTTATGTCAAAGATAGATATAACACATACAATTCATTAGAAGTCAGACGGACCTTTAGTTTGCTATCTACTGCGTGTCGAACACTGCGCGGAGAGTCAGATTGTCCGGAACTTGTGAGCCGCCTCGTGCGACTGTTTGTTCCAGATGTCTCCAGAATAAATCTCAGGCCGCGGAGACGCGTTCTTTTAGCTGTGCCGGCTGCGCGAACTGTGTCGCGAAGAAACTCGCCACTGCCGCGCGCTCTCTCTCTACTTAATGCGCTCTTGGCGTCAGCACCGGAATGCGATTTGATTGCATGGCGATGGGTGGCTGTGAGAAACGAATGCTTGAGGTTCTGTGAGGTGATGGACGCTAGGCCCTCGAGTGTAAAGTAATGTTTGTTATCCGTGTGTGAAATGTAATGTAATACTTAGTGTAATGATTCTATGTTGTTATGTGTTAGTTTCATGACGTATTGGTTTACTGTAAAGTCGTGTAAACGTATTTATAAAATAAATAAATAACTCCGTAATAGATGGATACAGTCTAAGGAAAAAACGTGCCTCGAAAATCAAGAAAATTTGATTCTCGTTCAGAGGACGCTACTAGTTTTGGTCTACAGTCGTTTAGATGGCGTTGACGGTTTCGTTTGTTATTTAACAATTTTAACGCATATCAGTGAAAGAACATGGGTCAAAATCATAAAAATAATAAATGCAAATAAAAAAAATCATTTAACTATATTTAAATACATTCTATCGTATTTTTATAAATCTTCATTTTTAGTTTTAAAGTGTGTCGACAGATGGCAGTGAATTTACTGGGGTTACAAAATTTACTATGACAGTACCGCTCTAGTATAAGTTACTCTATGGTTATGTTCAAAAGAAAAAAGGAAAAACTTTGTACTGCTTTGTTTTGTATTTGTGTACAGCTAGTAGTCATTAAGGCCGTTCCATCGGTTTGCCGCTGTCTTTGTCACATTTCGCAAGAAAGAACGGGAAAGAACATACACGCCAAGTGTCAATTTTGATCGAATTTTGTCAGTTTTTAATTATTTTAAAAACGTTACCGTACAATATCGAAATTCTAAAGCTATGAAATTACTGTTTAAGTTAAGATTGTTTTTTCTTCTTTCTTTGTTTATAGTATCACATAATAAATAACCGAGTAAAGTAGGATTAAAAGTCAGAGTTAGAGGTTACTTTGGGAATTAATTGTATCGAGCGAAGTTTCATAATTCGTGTATCGGAAGCAATGTTGTTAAAGATAGTATAGTCAAGAACTACATATATTTTTTCCACGTCTACGAATATCAACGCCTCTTAGAAAAACATGATCATATAATGAGATTTTTCGCCTTCTGGCTCAGGGAACCGCCTTAATCTTGCACTGTTACTAATGAATTCGATGTCATTCTTTCTTGGCATTAGTACGTATATAGTATACATTATTATTATTATCATATGCGGCTGTCGGAGTGTTGATCAACCGAATTCGAAATTTAACAAAAGCAAACGTTTAAAAATTGTGCATCTGGCGCACAAATTTACATCCTTGTTTTGTTTAATAAGGGCGTACCTTTTTTTTTGACGAATGCCCAATAAATTAATAACCTAGCATTTTAATTTTACAACTCAAATAACGAGCAATTAAAAGTTTTTACAGATATTTCCAAAAAAACGTGTAATCGTTTTATATACATCTTGACAAAGAAAATAATATTTAATATATGATTTATACATAATTAATTATTGAGTAACAACAACTATTATGTTTGCGATAAAGTAGCACAGGTCAGATTCAATAGAGCGAGCGATCTAACAGTAGGTCGTGATAAGCATAACTCTCTGACACACTAACGCTAACGCATTTCGGCAAAATCAATGAAGCGGGGCGGTAGTGGCCGCACAATAAATTCAGCTCATAATGTCCTATCGTTACATCAAATATTTGTGACGTTTTCAACCAAAAGGTACCACATTGTCGCTTGTCGATAAGGTTGATTTCTAATTAAAGCTATATGGAAATAGCGCCTTACTGACAGGCGACAATAAGTACCCTTTTGGTTGAAAATGGCACATTTGTTAGAGCGAACTAGTTTACTACTACTACTACCTACTTTACTACTAATTTTCAATTAGCTTCAAATTACGGACACCGCGTTAGTTGGTGTTTTAGAGCACGCTAGTACGAGTATAATTCAATATTAATGCTCGAAAAACTATCGTTAGATCAGTGAGTTACGGGCCAATTCGAACAATGATCTAGATATCAACTAGATATCCACTAGATATGAAACAGAAACGATAACGAGATATTTAAGAGTCATATCAAATTTGACATTTCCGCGATTCCGATTGTCCTCTTGAACGATCTCTTTAAGATTTGCTTAAAATATTATACTTAGACATCCAATGGATATCTAATGGATATCCCAAAACGTCACAATAACTGTAGCGTGAAGTGACAATAGGTTTCTCCAATCGAACTGCAAAAGATAACTAGTTGAGAACTAAACTATAACGTATCTATAAGATCTCGTATTGTTCTCGTATCTATTAATTATCACGTTGTTCGAATTGACCGCTAAGTCAGGGTAATTTTTGTTACGCAAGATAAGAAAGTATACCGGAGTTAATTTAATAGGTACCTTCCACTTAGTTATGGAACAGATAGCATATCTACACGTAGGTTTAACCAGATCATTTTTTAATTCAACTTTATAAAACGAAGGAACTGTTTATTAAGCCAGTAGAAGCACGGAATAAATCATTTAAGCAATATGTTAGTGTTTTGATATGCATAGACGATCGATGTCATATGAGTTTGTTTGCACTTATAGCTGCACGATAGCTGCTTGATACTGCTTGCACGCCGTTGTATGGGAACCTTGCACTTTGCGACTATGCGCTGAAACTTGGCACAGTCTATTCTTAGCTTGTTTTGAGTAGATTCAGACCGGGAGCAATCGAGAGCCACGGCACATTTAGTGGCGGGGATGGGGAGAAGTTCAACGCTGCTGCGCTTCAATTGAAGCAACATTTCTTTAAATCTCTACATATTAGGGCTTGTGATATATCATTTTCGGATAAATTAAGGATGAGGAATCGATTTTTAGAACAAAAGCAATGCACTTTCCTACAAAAAAAAGAATAAGTTAAGTGCAAAAATGTATGTAGAGGTATGCACTTTTTTCTTAGGCGATGCTGCTTGGCACGATTGTTCCTTAGGTCAAAAAAAGCTGATTAGGCCCGGTAGCCACGAGATCATACCGTACAAACCCCCCAAAAAAAGGAGGGAAAGGGTTGGCTCCCCAGGACCAATCTGTGCTAAATTTCTGTCTGCTCTTAGCAACTAGGGCAAGATATATATCACGTTCGTATAATTTAGGGACGAGGAATTCATATTTGAAATAATCGTTTTACTTTTTCATACAAAAAATTGGTTTTCACGCAAACATGAGAAGTGCAAAAATGTATGGAGAGGTATGCACTTTTTTCTCAGGCGATGCCGCTTGGCACGATTGTTCCTTAGGTCAAAAAAGAAGGTGATTAGGCCCGGTAGCCACGAGATCATACCGTACAAACCCCCCCCAAAAAAGGGGGGAAAGGGTCGGCTCCCCAGGTCCAATCTATGCTAAATTTCAGTCTACTCTTAGCGACTAGGGCAAGAAATATATCACGTTCGTATAATTTAGGAACGAGGAATTCATATTTGAAATAATCGTTTTACTTTTTCATACAAAAAATTGGTTTTCACACAAACTTGAAAATAACATGTAATTTTTTGTGACAATTTTGGCCTTTTACTAACACAGGGTGGCGATTATCACTTTATAAAATATTGAACAATTTAGCCCATTTATTCAAATATTCTGAAAAACATTACATTCATACATTGTTTTGTCAATAAATAATAATTTGTAGCGCGTGGCGGTGACGATTTCCATAGAAATTATTATGGCCAAAGTCAAAGATCGTAAATGTTTAAAAAAAACAATGTATAGGTATATGGCAAGTTTGGGAACAAATCAAATTATTTTTTTTATTAAATATTTTGATTTGTTTTTTTAAGTAGTCACACTACTATATATAAATTAAAAACTGTAATAGATGTCATATATTATAGAAAAAGTGACGAAGCCCTCCAGTGGTGAAGGCCGGATTCGAACCGGCGTCTTTAGCTATCGCGGCTAACGCCATGAACCCCTAGGCCACCCCGCCACGGCGGTGCCCGTCCGAATTTCTCGACTATATGCCATCTTAGTAAGACTAGGCGTCTTTGACCAGCTCTAAGGGCAAGCAGTGCGCGCTTGCACCTCCTAAACGAACTCCTTACGGATTTACGTTGTAGCGAGAGAGACTGGTGCTGCCATCTATGAACAAGTTTGGGAACAAATCATTTTTTTTTTTTTATTAAATATTTTGATTTGTGTTTTTTAAAGTAGTCACACTACTACCTATATATATTATAAATTAAAAACTGTAATAGATGTCATATATTAAACAAAAAGTGACGAAGCCCTCCAGTGGTGAAGGCCGGATTCGAACCGGCGTCTTTAGCTATCGCGGCTAACGCCATGAACCCCTAGGCCACCCCGCCACGGCGGTGCCCGTCCGAATTTCTCGACTATATGCCATCTTAGTAAGACTAGGCGTCTTTGACCAGCTCTAAGGGCAAGCAGTGCGCGCTTGCACCCCCTAAACAAACTCCTTACGGATTTACGTTGTAGCGAGAGAGACTGGTGCTGCCATCTATGAACAAGTTTGGGAACAAATCAAATTATTTTTTTATTAAATATTTTGATTTGTTTTTTTAAGTAGTCACACTACTATATATAAATTAAAAACTGTAATAGATGTCATATATTATAGAAAAAGTGACGAAGCCCTCCAGTGGTGAAGGCCGGATTCGAACCGGCGTCTTTAGCTATCGCGGCTAACGCCATGAACCCCTAGGCCACCCCGCCACGGCGGTGCCCGTCCGAATTTCACGACTATATGCCATCTTAGTAAGACTAGGCGTCTTTGACCAGCTCTAAGGGCAAGCAGTGCGCGCTTGCACCTCCTAAACGAACTCCTTACGGATTTACGTTGTAGCGAGAGAGACTGGTGCTGCCATCTATGAACAAGTTTGGGAACAAATCAAATTATTTTTTTATTAAATATTTTGATTTGTTTTTTTAAGTAGTCACACTACTATATATAAATTAAAAAGTGTAATAGATGTCATATATTATAGAAAAAGTGACGAAGCCCTCCAGTGGTGAAGGCCAGATTCGAACCGGCGTCTTTAGCTATCGCGGCTAACGCCATGAACCCCTAGGCCACCCCGCCACGGCGGTGCCCGTCCGAATTTCTCGACTATATGCCATCTTAGTAAGACTAGGCGTCTTTGACCAGCTCTAAGGGAATCTAAATTTGATTCTCGTTCAGAGGGCGCTACTAGTTTTGGTCTACAGTCGTATAGATGGCGTTGACGGTTTCGTTTGTTATTTAACAATTTTAACGCATATCAGTGAAATAACATGGGTCAAAATCATAAAAATAATTAATGCAAATAAAAATAATCATTTATCTATATTTAAATACATTCTATCGTATTTTATAAATCTTCATTTTTAGTTTTAAAGTGTGTCGACAGATGGCAGTGAATTTACTGGGGTTACAAAATTTACTATGACAGTACCGCTCTAGTATAAGTTACTCTATGGTAATAGGTACTCAATGTACTCATGAAATTAAACTATGAAAACGCTCATGGCTCATGGGAGCCTGGGGTCCGCTTGGCAACTAAACCCAAAGAATTGGGGTAGGCACTAGTTTTTACGAAAGCGACTGCCATCTGACTTTCCAACCCAGAGGGGAAACTAGGCCTTGTTGGGATTAGTCCGGTTTCCTCGCGATGTTTTCCTTCACCGAAAAGCGACTGGTAAATATCAAATGATATTTCGTACATAAGTTCCGAAAAACTCATTGGTACGAGCCGGGGTTTGAACCCGCGACCTCCGGATTGCAAGTCGCACGCTCTTACCGCTAGGCCACCAGCGCTTAAGCGCAGGCTTATATCGCGTATTTTGAATTTATAATACCTACATCCCGAAGTTTCGTAGCCTTTACAGCGTTTGTGGTCAACGGGTTACTGAGGAAAACTGCAAAGCTCAAAGTCGCTTTATATACAGTGTTGTAATACGCTGTTCTTTTTAAATTTGCCGCCATTTTCTAGTGTCTACTATCGTTAGCGCAAATGTAACAAAAGGTTAAAAAAATGAAACAAAGTATTTTATCAAACAAGAAACAAGGAAAATATTTTCGAATACATCTTTGAATTCAGTGCAAATTTCATCGACGCTTCTAAATACTTACCTACTGAAATGATATTTAAATTAAAGGAAGGATTTGATTGGTTACGGGCGCGACGTGGCTAGGCCGGCGGACAATGATGATTTGACTGCATTCTTAACGCGAACGAACTACCTATATAAAACAACCGTGAGACTTTTTAAACGGGTTATTATTATTCACGTATTATTATCGAATAAACGCTCGAAATATTTCGATCTGTATTTGAGGATCTTCGACTGCAGCACCAACGGCATAAACATATAAGTGAGGAACCCGTATAAAATGATTTTAAATCATTGTTTTACTAACTATGAATATATTTCGGAATTGTTTTGTATAATTTACGATTGCTACATGTACGGGTTTTTGAATTCATGGGCAGATCATGCGGCTTCTCTTGCTGTGCGTCCTGGCGGGCGCCGTGTGTGCGCAGGAGGAGGGCTGGCAGCCCATCGTACCGGAGTCCTCAATTACCTACACCACTTACGGCAAGTCGCCGGAACGATCTCTGGATACCAGGTAATTCGAGTATTGCTTACAAAATATAAATAAATATAAAATAGCTGCCTCTCCCATGAAGTAAATTTCTACATCCGAAGCAACAATACGAGTAATTACTTAGGTATATTAATATTTTATAGGTATATAGGTATTATAACTCCTTAGATAGTATAAGCTACATTACAACGATTCGTAGGCAATTATTAAAAAACTCTATTAACGATGTTTAAATAAATATTGTGTATAAAGCAGAAACGTCTGCAAACGATATCAAAAATATCACAATGCTTAGAAATAAAGAATATGGAAACCTCACTGTCTCGAGCGATACGAGTACTCGCCAGTCTCGCCACTCCGGGCTTTAATAAACATTACAATTTGTCAATTTTGTAAAAAAGTGACATATTTGTTAAATTTTACTTACAAGTGCTGTTTAATAAACCATACAAATAAGTAAATAATTACAAATAATTAACTTACAATTTTCACAGTTATAAACGCTGTTTAATAAACGTTTACATATGTTAAAAATGCCTGTAGCTTTTGATGACAATATTGTGTTTACAAAATTGTAATGGTAAGGTACAATTTACATAAAATGTAAGTTTTGCCACAAGTATTTAATAAACGAGAGTAGACTTCTTGTTAGGGTTCCGTACCTCAAAAGAAAAAAACGGAATCACTCGTGCGTCTGTCGGTCTGTCTGTCTGTCTGTCTGTCCGTCTGTCACAGCCTATTTTCTCCGAAACTACTGGACCAATTAAGTTGAAATTTGATATACATATGTATGTTTGTGACCCAAAGACGGACATTTAACGTAAATAAATGAATTTTAAACATGGGAGCCACTTTAAATGGGGGGTAAATGAGAAAATTAAAAAATAAAGTTTTACAAACTATATCGTGTAATACTTATATCAAATGAAAGAGCTCATTGTGAGAATCTCAAATATTTTTTTTTTATAATTTTAGGATAAACAATTTAGAAGTTAAAACTGTAATAGATGTCATATATTTAAAAAAAAGTGACGAAGCCCTCCAGTGGTGAAGGCCGGATTCGAACCGGTGTCTTTAGCTATCGCGGCTAACGCCATGAACCCCTAGGCTTTTTCTTTAATATATGACATCTATTACAGTTTTTAATTTATATATAGTAGTGTGACTACTTAAAAAAAAACACAAATCAATATATTTAATAAAATAATTTGATTTGTTCCCAAACTTGTTAATTTAGAAGTTATTTAAGAAAATAGGCAAAAAATGACCATTCCCCCTCCCTTTATCTCCGAAACTACTGGGTCTAAAATTTTGAAAAATACACAAAATAGATCTTTACCTATAGATTACAGGAAAACCTATTAGAAATTGCAGTCAAGTGTGAGTCGGATTTAATTACTTAGTTTTTGATCGGACCCCTATGGGTTTTTTAAAGACATTTCACTCACGTTTCACATAAAAAATATATTGTTTAAATTGTGTAATGTACGGAACCCTTGGAACGCGAGTCCGACTCGCACTTGGCCGGTTTTTTAATTTAGAATTATAGTAGGTATCTCACGCAAATCACGCAATACATTTCTTATTGAATTTGTTTTACCTATTTTCAATCATGGACAACGATAAGAAAAAGACAATTTTGTCTCTCATATACGACAATAATAGAATATTATTTAGTGAAAAACTAACTCACGAAATGAAAATCAACAAGTGGAAAGAGATAGCTGAACAGTTAACGTATTTGAGTGTTTGCATGCATTAAAAGCAAAATGTATCCCTTTACGAAAAACTCTTCATCTTCGTTCATTATCACTATGGTCACTATTGCTGTCACTACTCGTTGTTAGAATCATTTTATATTCTTATTTAGATTGTCCGGCACACCTCATCAAGTTTTTACACATCATGAGAGTGCCTGTCAGAATTATATTACAATTAACAAAACATGTAAACTTGTGATTACTATTCTTTATTTATTTATTTATTTAGTCACATGCACAAACTTACAGCTAAGATGCCAAAACGCTTATACGGTAGAGATATTAGATATAAAACAATCAGAATTAAACATATTCTATAAAATTAAAACAAAACAAAAACGATCAAATAAGTTCAGGTCAAATCAACAGACATCACACATAAATTAAATTATAAGAAACGGAGGAGAGAATGTCAAACTTAAACTTAAACACATACAAAAATGTCATTATTCATTCGTCAAATACACTTTAATAAAATTTAAAAATTTCCTAGTAAAGACACCGATACTATCGTAATATATGTCAGCATCATGTTTGATGTTAAAGAAGTCGTTAAAAAGTGTCAGAGATCTAGCAGTGGGAGCGTTCTGGGCCCGACGAGTACGAACCGCACCGCGCGCGAACAGAGGCCTTCGTCTACTCACCCCGCCCTCCCCAGTGTCTTCCACGCTCAGTCGCGCCTGCGGTACAAACAAACCAATACGTTTTAAGACGGTTAGATTGTCGACCTTATTATTGAGTAGTTGGTAGTAGTGCACCGCAAGTAGTAGCTTGCGCCGAAACTCGAGAGTATCTAAGCCCACCATCCCCGTCACGAAAAGAGAGGGAAACAGAAAGGGATAATACCCATACTGCCTTTTGTAGAGAAATCTCGCAAATTTCCTTTGAATCTTCTCTAACATCAAGGTGTATTTCCTCTCATTTGGATCCCATACCGGTGACCCGAATTCCAATAATCTACGTACGTAAGCATTGTACAAAACTTTGGGTATAAGTCTACTTTTAAACTGGGAGCTGACTCGCATTATGAAACCCAATGTTTTAGTTGCACGCTTAGAAATGGCAGTTATATTCGAACGGAAGTTAAGTTCCATATCCATACTTATGCCTAGGTCACGTATTTCCTGCTCTCTTGCTATCTCGACGCCACACAGATGGTAGGAAGAGTAAATCGGCGATTTAGCTCTTGTAAATGTAACGGCTTTACATTTGCTTTCGTTGAAAAGCAGACGATTAGCCTTGCTCCACTCAGCAACAGCATCTATGTCTAGCTGTAATTTTCCACAATCGCTAACATTTTCGACCTGCAAAAATATTTTAAGGTAATCGGCAAACATGAGACACTTCGCATACTTTGTGACTCTTGGCAAATCGTTGATCATTATGAGGAACAACGTTGGGCCAATAGTACTCCCTTGGCTCACTCCAGAACGCGTATAGAATGGTTAGAATTCGTGACCTGCAAGTCCTACATACTGTGTTCGACCGCCAAGGTAATCAGCGAAAAAACGCAGAAGTTGGGGCATAAATCCCAGTTGGGCAAGCCTAGGAACCAACTGCGCAACTTGGTCAGGGTGCTTACCGGGCACTGCGGCCTAAATAAGCACATGCACACTATGGGGAAACGTGACATGGGGCGGTGCAGACTCTGTATGGAGGCAGAGGAGACGCCCCTACACATCCTCACAGAGTGCCCCTGCCTAATGCGCACTCGTGACTTGATCCTGGGTGGACATATATTGCGCCCGGAGGAGTTAAAGTCTCTCGAAACCAAAAAGATCCTGCAGCTGTTCGAAGTTGCAGGTTTGGATCGAGAGTTGTAGTAGGTGGCGATCACAATAGATCAGAGATGGTCGCAGTGATACATAGGCTCTGGAGCCTTACATAGCCCCTAGAAAAAGAAGAAGAAGAAGAAGAAGAAGCTTTTGCAATAGAATGTCGTTGTCGACTAAATCAAATGCCTTTTTAAAGTCAAAATAGGCTGTGTCAACTTGCCTACGCGCATCCATAGCCGCCAACGCGTATTCAACAAAGGCTATGTGATTAGTCGTAGTAGATCTGCCTGTACGGAAGCCATGCTGCGAGCCATTGAGAAGTCCAGCCAATTGCCGACTTATTTGGTAATCAAGTATTGACTCGAATAACTTGCCGAAAACAGATAGAACAGCAATTGGCCTGAAGCTTGTAACATCCGGAACCAAACAGGAAGCAGAACCTCCTTTGGGCACAGGTGTAACTCTTGACACTTTCCAACGTCTAGGAAAGGAGGCTTGTTTCAAAGACAGGTTGAAAATGTGTAAGAGAGGTGCCTTCAGGACTGACATGCAGTCAATGGCTTAAAATGGGGGAATGGCATCAGGGCCGGCTGCAGACCGAGGTTTGAGTCTCTTAGTTGCACGAAGCAACTCCCACTCCTCCACACAATCGACAGCGATTCTTCTAACGGCGCCCACCTCCTTCACGCTCTGTGCAGCATCGTCTGCGTCCAGTCGCGGCACATCAGTTTGGAAAACAGAGCTGAAGTATTCGGCAAAGGCTTCAGCCGCATCTTGGCCCGTTACGAGGTTATCTTTAAAGAAGAATTCTGTACTAGATATTCTCCCCCTTCGCTTTTTTTCACAAATTGCCAGAATTTAGTCGGCTCATTCATATGATATTGTCTTCTATATTTTTAAGGTATAGTTGATACGCTTGGTCAGTCAAGGTTTTACCGTGCCCCCTGTAGTACCTGTACAATTCTTTATTACACACAGCACACTATTATGTGTTCAATAAAGTAGTTTTCCATACAAAATTGTAAGATTGTACCTGTGAAGTGAAAATGTTTATTAAACTAAATTATGTAAAATTATAGACACAATTGTACAATTATGTAAGTTTTCCACCATCACAAATTTGTAAGTCACATTTTTTATTAAACAGGAACTTGTAGAATTGTAACCTGTCACCTACAATTTACAATTTGTAACATTTATTAAACAGGCCCCAGCTAAGCTACAAGACTAACGGCCGTATTCGAACAATGCTTATAAGATGCCACAGCGATACGATACCGATCTTTCAGTGCCAAAAATGACGTATTTGCTTGAAGAAATTTCACTTTTGACACTGACAGATTGGTATCATATCGCTGTGACATCTTATAAGCATTGTTCGAATACGGCCGTTTCCCGTTGACAGTGAATATTTCCATCATATCGTGACTATGTGCCAATCAAGCAATCAATCGTTTATTTGCACATAAAAACATAGGATAATGCATGCAAATACATTGCCGACAGTGAGTCCACTTTTCCTTTATTTCTAAGGAAAAAGTGATTTTTTTGTTTACTTGTACTTTATTCAAAATCTAAATAGGTATTTATATGAATCGTAAAGTTGCCAAAAGGGGCTCTGGCTTCCGAAGCTTGTGCAGATAGATTATATGAGTAGGTATTTTAAGTATTATAACTAATAAAGCATAATATCGGCTTTAATATAACTAATAAAGTATTTTTTTACAGTTCGGCGTTAAAAATAATCAATCATAGGCCGACAAGCCTTGCGTACCCAAGCAAACTGTCCAGCGCCTACAGCGCCGGGCCTCAGGGAGATTCCGACGCCTGCAGCGTCTACAAAGTATCCATGAACCAAGAACTCTTCTACCAGTACGTCGAGTATCAGAAGGATCTGCCAGACCTAAAAGAGTTTACTTTGTGCACGTGGGCGAAGTTCCATAATCATTCTGAAGACCATCCCTTGTTCTCTTATTCAGGTAAGATAAATCCCATCAAAACATTATGTAAATAAAAAGATGTAAGTCTCGCAACGCAATTCTTCTACTACAAAAAAGTTTTGAGATGTAATGTGATTCCAAGTCGGTTATTTTAAAGGGGCTGTTAAAACCTTATCAATATTAGATAAGTATCTTTAATTTTTAATAGAAGAAGAATTGCATTGCGAAACTTGCATCTTTTTACATGTAATGTTTTTGATGGGATCTCATCTCTTTTTGTAGTTAGTCCTTCTTTTCGGGTACTACTTCTTGTTCGTCAGCTACCACTTTTCTCAAAGCTCATACTCATACCTATCCCACACTATACTCGTACTCAGCACTATATAGGTACAATACTCATGCATGGCCATACCAAACTATACTTATACGTACTCATACAATACTCATACCCAAGTACCCATCCCACACCACACCATACCTGCACTCATAGGTACCTATACCATATTCATATCCTTACTATACTCATAGTCATACCATACCATACCATACCATCAGTAAATTACGGTAAATTATACTTTCACTATTATAAACCATGTTTCTTTTTTAGATTAAAACATTACACATACACTATTGCTTCATATGAAATTAAATAAATCAACATATTATGTTTACTAATTAAAAAGTTTACCAAAATTACCGGGAAGTTTCCCAAATTTGCCGGTAAGTTTACCAATATTACTAGTAAATTTACTCCTTGCCTGCTTACACTCAAAACTAATTAGTTTAGATGATTACATGTCCAATAATTAAAAAAATTAGGAGAAAATGAAACTAAAACGAAAAAACCGGCTAACTGCGAGTCGGACTCGCGCACGAAGGGTTCCGTACCATTACGCAAAAACAGCAAAAAAATTACGTTTGTTTTATGGGAGCCCCACTTAAATGTTTATTTTATTCTGTTTTTAGTATTTGTTGTTATAGCGGCATAATACATTATCGGAAAATTTCAACTGTCTAGCTATCACGCTTCATGAGATACAGCCTGGTGACAGACGGACAGAAAGACAGATAGACAGACGGACGGACAGCGGAGTCCTAGTATAATAGGGTCCCGTTTTTACCCTTTGAGTACAGAACCCTAAAAACTGGGTTTATTCAACAAAATCAATGTCCTTACTTAGTTGAGTTATTGTCACAGCGAACTCACAATGGTCCTAGGTTCCATAGACGCTATTGGCACAAGTCTTTTATGCCAATTTCTACTTCTTTGAAGTTTGAACATGTTCCAAAAAACGGAACGACAAAAAAATCACGATAATCGGTTAAAAATGCGTCTTGTAGAGGAAAACATCCAGACATACGAAAGCATTTTTGCTCAAGCGAAACGGATGTCCGGATGTTTTTCTCTAGAGGTCGCATTTCTTAATTGATTTTCGTAAAATTTTTCGAACAAGTTCGCTAGTTAGATTGAATTTTTCTGTCCTTTCGTTTTTTGAAATATGTTAAAAATGCTAGAAATTGGCATAAAGGACTTAAGTGCCCGTAGCGTCTATGGAACAAAAGACCATTGTGAGTTCGCTGTGAAAATGACTCAACAATGCATGCATTTTTAATTTTGTCATTTTTAGTGTTCCGTGCAAAACTTTGTTTTCACAAACGGAACACTTATGGGATCACTTCGGTCTTGCAAATCAGTTAAATGCGTTTTTCTCAGAGACCGTTTGACATACATACCTAAAATTTTAAACAGTTATAGCAATTACCAACACTAATATTGTAAATAAGTCAAAACCGCTTATTTCTTATTTTAGGGGGTAATTTAGGGGGTTGAGAGGGGTAACCTGTTTTTTTTTATTTGTAAGAATCGAGTGGGGTACCATTAGAAAGCTTACAAAAAATTGAGTCGATGGACTGATTTTGACTTCATTTTAGACTGCAGTAGTTTCGATCAAATAGCATTTAAAGTTGCAAGTTTTCATTCAAAAAGATTCTCCTCTGTCCTGGGAATTTTCGCAAAAACTATTGCTAACAGGCAGCTTACCAGCCAGTAACCAACTAAATCGAGTATGGACACGGCGGGAAAATTATCAGGTTAACCTTATCTTTATTAGTTTTTTAACTGCAGACTGATCTTTGGTTACTTAGGTTAAGTTACTAGCTTGGATCAGCTTCTTAGACTGGCATTTCATATTAGGAAGTCGTTTTAGCGAGAAAGATCTTTACTTAAAACTTTGTCATTGAAATTAATGACTTATGTGTTTGACACAAAGTTTAATTTAACTTGCTTTTTTTTGTGGGTTATTTCTTTGTAATAGTCTACTAAACGCATGAGAGAAAAAATATCTACAAAATACAACCTTGTTATAATGCAAATAAGCTTTAATTTCGAACGGGCTTTCTAACCAATTTTTTAATCAAGAATTCCGTTCTTCACTGTCGTTTTGTTTTTTTACACAATAAAGCACATAGAGTTAGTAAGACGTATAGAGATAACAAAGTCATTTAATATTTAAGAGAGTATCTAATTCGTTGAAACAATATACACAATATCCCTTTGCATTAAGTACGATGACAGTTCACTATCTGATTAGTCAAATTACTGTCAAGCATAGAGTAACTTATACTAGAGCAGTACTGTCATAGTAAATTTTGTAACCCCAGTAAATTCACTGCCATCTGTCGACACACTTTATAACTAAAATTGAAGATTTGTAAAAATACGATAAAATGTATTTAAATATAGATAAATGATTTTTTTTATTTGCATTAATTATTTTGATGATTTTGACCCATGTTCTTTCACTGATATGCGTTAAAATTGTTAAATAACAAACGAAACCGTCAACGCCATCTATACGACTGTAGGCCAAAACTAGTAGCGCCCTCTGAACGAGAATCAAATTTTCTTGATTTTCGAGGCACGTTTTTTCCTTAGACTGTATCCATCTATTACGAAGTTATATCTATCTTTGCTGTCAAGTAAAAACCGCATGAAAATCCGTTCAGTAGTGTTTGAGTTTATCGCGAACATAAGTATATACACACAAACAGACAGACGCGGGGGGACTTTGTTTTATAAGGTGTAATGATTATAGGAGTAAACGGCAGTGGGAAGTCATAATCATAGGTGTCTAAAATAATGCTTTCACTGTATTGGTATCGCTTGATTAGGGGATTTTTTTGAATTTACCTTAATAGCTCTATTACACCCAATACGTCGTTATTACTCAGTCGTCGACTATCGTCTTAAAACCTGTTCGAAATACCTTTCAGCAATGATTAAAGCTTTATAGCTAATAAGGCCCTGCATTTCATAGTGTTTGAGATATGCCTAACATTTTATCCGTCATAACGATGCGTACGATATTAGATGAATTACCTACGCACGGGACACTTGCTACCGCAGTTATGACTGCGGGCTTGGCCAATTTATTTTTAACTTGTGAAATTAATCGCGAGGTACACAGCTCACAGAGCCACTATAGTTTTGTCATAGCATATTTGTCTCAAAAGTATCGTAATATAATTAAATACGTAATAACAAGAGAGGTAAAGATAAAATTCCGATTTCTATTAGTAATTAACGAAAGTAATACCATAATTAAAAGTATAAATATGCCATAACCCACAAAAATCGTATTTACCGGTTATTGGTAACGTTACTGGATAAAATGGTAATTTACTGCCGGCACAACACTACTCACATCGTACATCTTAGGTCTTAGGTCTTTACCCGCTATTTGTAGTAACTGCAGAAGTAATTTTGTAAAGCATATAAGTATTTATATGGGACTACTAACTTACTTATGCAGTTCTTAAATCTAAAAACGTTACAGATATTGCAATATTTCCGGTTTTTTATGGCTTAATAAGTTAAGAACGACTTATGTTTAAAATTTGAAGCTTGTGTCTCTCTTAGAAGTAAGTACCTTAGAATTATGATGATCGTGAGTGAGTGAGTATGTCAGTGACAAAACTAAGGAACTTTGACGTGCAATAATTCTTAAACTACAAGTTCAAATTAAATGTTATTGGGAATATATCTAAGCCATATGATGCCCTATATGTCACTGAAAATTCAGGGTTCTAGCCAAGCTTTAGCCAGCATAAAATTACAGGACTTCGAGAAAACGATGGTACGGCCGTGCCTCTTTGTTTTGCTCGACATGGCAGAAGTTCAAACAATGTATCTTGAAAGCTAAAAAAATCTACTTACGAGTAGGAATTTTTTTCAATAATAAAAGTAAACTAAGACTAATAATAAACCTACTATAATTTCTTGTAGGTAAGTATGTATTTAAGAGAACGTTAACAAACACAACCACGTGACTCGGTCTTTCGGCCAATGAGATCGCATCATACACTAAGGTTGTTTTTACTGAAATATGAAAGTTTATAAGTTTAACTAAACATTAATTAAAAAAACAGTGCACAAAAACTAACTACTTAACTAATAGTATTCATTGGTTGAGAGGGTAGTCTCTGAGTAGTCTGCATCATGTCCTAGTCCTATGTGTTATTTCGTCAGTTATTTATGCGCGTATCTATTTTATATTTATATTTCATCATATGCAAGAAGTAAATCTTAATAATAATCTTAATTATCTTACGATAATCTGTCACCCATCTCTTAAATATGCAGTAACGTTACGTATTGAAATTCCGATGTGTTTGACTAAACGTATCGATAATGGCCATTGGCTGCCCGTGCCCGCGGAGAGCGTCGCCTGCTGGTGCGATTACCTGCACTTACGAGACACGCACGTTTGCGAAACCTCAGCATTCCACGCACACAAGTGCATTATCATTATGTTATGACCTGACAGAATATCAGACTAGCAAGTCAAAACGTGTTTTAATACGGCCTTTCTTTTTATATTTTATTAATAACATAATACCTATAATTATTTTACAATGCATGTGCTCGAAAAGTGCGTTTTCTACGGAGCCATATCATGCGGAAAGTACTACACTTTTCCGCACTAGTGCTTTTTGTTTTCAATTTTTTTTTTACAGTACATATGGTACTACTTTCCGCACTAGTGCTTTTTGTTTTCAATTTTTTAATAATTAAACTTATTTACCATGATATGTTTTTTTACTTACTCGCACAATGCATAGTAAAACATTGTATGATACACGTGCGTAATAGCTATTTATGCAACAAGTGCGGAAAGTGTATGATTTCATCATTTCAATCATCTTTACGCACGTGTATCATACAATGTTTTACTATGCATTGTGCGAGTAAATAAAAAAAACATATAATGGCAGATAAGTTAAATTATTAAAAAATTAAAAACAAAAAGCACTAGTGCGGAAAAGTAGTACTTTCCGCATGATATGGCTCCGTAGGAAACGCACTTTTCGAGCACATGCATTGTAAAGATGATTTCCGCACTTGTTGCATAAATAGCTATATTTTATTTATTTATTTTATTTTATTATTCAAATTAGTTACACAGCATTACAGTATTACTACTAAGGCACTGCGAACTACAAAACAAATAAAAATACAAGGATACAATTATACAATACGATTTAAGTATTTAAGATTTGGGCTTTGGCTTTCCACCTCAGAAGGGTCCTTATGCTTCATGTACAATAAGGACCATTCCATCAAAATTTCTGTTGGAATTTCAGATAAAAACGACCTTATTGCACTTGAAGTATAAGGACCCTTTTGTTATGAAAAGCCACATATAATCTCAAAAACATAAGTAAGTATATAATGTTTCTTATCGCACAGGTTAATAGAAAAGGACGGGTTGAACCAGAAATAAGGCTATATAGTCCTTATCTTTAAGTAGCAATGTGCAAGATGCAGAACATACTCAAAATTTCCAAATTTTTTGGAAAGTGATATAAAAATTCTCATGCAAGTTTCCACTTAAAAAAACTCCCGTTCAGATTAGGGATTCTTAACTGTTAACCACCTGTTGACGACTGTTTTATTTAAGATTTATGTCACTCATTGGCGTCTATTTCAAGTGTCATATAGTTAAGTCAAACTAAGTGTAAGAAGGTAACTGGCAATAAACGTGCAGAGAAAATACCGAGAAGATTTCATGGGAACTTTGCAATTTTTGAAAATTATCTTTGGTACATATGTCCATAAAAGAGACGTGGATCTAGTTACTCGTATAATATCTTGTATGACCCAGATGAGAGATGAGCTTCAGTAATTATTAAGCGTGATATTGATCTATTTTATAGTTGGAGATAGCCCTAAAGAGATTTCGGCTTGGATATCGAACACCGTCGAAGCTAGCTACTTCAGCATGGCAGTCCACGGACAGACATTCTTCAGGCTCAATTATCCTCTAAAACTTAACACGTGAGTTTAATTATATCCACACTTTACCCAACGGGATGTGAGTAGTTATGATGACTCGTAAGATTAATGCAACAACACTTCACGCTGCTTGATTTGATTAGTATTAACAAATGCAAAGTGAAGCAATTTATTAATGTAATTTAACAGTTAAATGTTACACATAGGACGTTAAACGTTTTCTTATCAGTACGGCTACCATCAGTTTGGCACTGACATAAACATATTAGTGCGAGCGAGATGCATAGAAAGTAAATAACGTTCTCGATGGCGTTTATGTCAGTGCCACACTGATGGTAGCCGTACAGGATAGCTGTCACGTCTTACATTACATGCGAATACCAAATTTAATGTATGTTCAAAGGAAGTCGGATTAAACACTGTGCTAGATTAGATATGTATAATATTTTACGTTAGCCAACTTTGTGATTGAGAAGGGGTAAATCATTTATCATTTGAATTATCATAATGATATATCATTACAATGACTATCCACATCAAACATTTGATAACGGTTTAGGGTCTGCAAGTTCTGACCTTCCGACCTTTTAAGTTGACGATATTTTCTTTCTCGTCTTGTTAGGTAAGTTTGCGAAATTAGGTAATAAATATGTATGTACGTCTAAATTTGTGACAGCTGTCAAGGTAATGCGATTTTGCAAGTTTGCTTATGTACTTAGACGTGTATTAGGTGCACAAGGTACAGTGAATTAGTTCTATTTAACACTTTACTACTTTCTCTTCGGAGCATTTGACCTTCGGGAATCATGTCATTAGACTATTTTTTAAGGCTTTGCTTACCAAAGCCGTTGCTAACTAAAACACTTTCAGTTGGCTTTTTAAGCGCTTCATAATACGGGTAAACTGAATACCCGTTCTCAAGCGCTAACCTCTTGAAGGGGTATCGATTATAAATTAAAACGCTTATGCCATTTTAAACTTTCTCTTCGTAAAAATAGAATCGAAGTTTAAAGTGAAGGACTGGGTATAGACTGGGTGTCTAGCGTGTTGACAGCACAGGTGTCATATTTTTTTTAATTAGAATCGGGATACCCTTTCATTTTAGCGGTATCTCTGAAAGGGAAACCTCTTCCTAGAGCTAAGTCAAATGAACGGGTAAGCAAGCAATTCAAAGGGAAATCCAATCATTGGGGCTATTCGATATACGACTAAGCCATTTAGAGGCTTTTTTCTGGGAATGGGTACCTGACCTGCTTTCCTTTTTAAATCAAATATTTGACCCTGAAAAATATATTTGAATACAGTCAATCATGGACATCTCTCTCTATATATAACCAATCTCCTAATACATATAACGTCACTACGGTTGACAAACATTTCAATCCGGGTTGTAAGCGGTCAATCGTAATTGTCAATGTGCCAGTCACGTAATATTAACACTCACAATTGATGGATGATACCGGACCGAATAAATGATATTGTGTTGTGCTATTGGCTTTTCTATCAAGCTGGTTGTTTTAAAACCTGTTAGAATAAAAGATAATTATGTGTTTGTCGTTTTTATAGGTGGTATCATTCTTGTCAATCTTGGAATGGAAAAACTGGTGAATGGCAAATTTGGGTGAACGCAGAGCGAGTGGGCAGAGGATTCCACAACAGGGTATATGTTATTATTAAACGTCATTGCAATTATATAACTACGAGTATATTTTTGCTATACCTCATAGTGTGTGGTGTCTTAAATAGGTCAGTTAAACCGAATATGGGGTTTAAAATACCAATTTTATGTGATAACTTTTAGGGAAAAATATATTATTGTAGAAAAATACTCTACATAAAGATATTACGTATTTACAAAAAAATATTTAGAATCTACTAAAGAATAATGTTATCTGGAATGAAGGATACTTGGGTCTTGGCTATTGGTAAGCCGTAATAACCTTATATATGGGTATGCTTAGGAGCAGATCCATATATATTCAACTTAAACATGAAGTTGTCGAGATTGCTATTTAAATAGCAGTTTTTTGACAGGAGCATACGAAAGGTTAAGCTGCGATAAAGTTTACGAATGGTGTTAAGGATCGAATTTAAACTGTTGTGAGACATACTAACATTAAATCATTTTACGGTTTAGACTCACTTGTTTTAGTCTCTCTCTCCGAAACATGTCGCGCGAGTGACTAAAACAAGTGTCTAAACCGTAAAATGATTTAATAAAGGTGTTAAGGATATTAGATAATTTTCCGCTAACGCAATGTTTAATCGAAAAAGTGAAGATAGCCTGGTGTACGAAATATGCTTACGTTGTCTAACTAAAAATTATAAATTTCAGTTGGTGGGTCACATAATAAAAGGAGGCGGTATAGCTGTTACTGGTCAAGAACAGAGTCTTTTATACAGCAAAGATGGTCTCGAGCCCACTATTAGTAAGTATCTTGAGCACCAGTTTAGGTACCGTTTACATAACTCCAACGGTTTGGTTGAATACGGTGTGGTTGAAGGTTTAATAGGGTAGTTGACTAGTTTTTATTGCTGATATCAGTCGATTAGGTTTGTTTTGAAGATCAAATTTCTATATGGGATTGTGATAAATTGCTCATTTTGTATATGTTATATGTAAAATTCAACGTGTCAACATCTAATTATTATTCCACTTCTGGAGCATTCCACGAAATTGTCTAAGTACCGTTATCCCGTACGAACGCGAATTTTCTCAGGATTTGCAGGTTTCCTTTTCTGTGACAAATGGTAAAAAATATGCACAGAAAAATAATCATCTGCTCTAAACGCCGAAAAAAAAGTCGCAACACAGGAAATAAAATGCTTTTGTACGGGACAGCCCGTGGTATGCTCCTTCTAAGCTTTAATTTGCATAGCATAGTCAGCAGCAAAAGTAAGCGGGCGAGGTATTCCGAATGATCTAAAAACAACTTTATTGTTAAGAGAATAAGGGAGTGTGCTTTTGGGTGGATTAACTGTTTCTTTCTGATATTCTGTCTCGTCTCGTTCTCGTCATGTAGAGGGTAGAGGACAATAGTATCCCAGTTTGTTACACGAATTTTTATACTACAGACAGTTACCGTACCATGAGTCACTGACAGTGTCAAAACTGACATATACTCTAACGTCTACGTAATTTACTTTATATACATCTCGCTCACACTAATATGTCAGTACGAGCGAGATGCATAGAAAGTAAGTTACGTTCACGCTGGCGTTTATGTCAGTGCCAAACTGATGGTAGCCGTAGAGGTGTAGAATATTTATACATGAATTTAAACGCCTTAAAACCAAGCTTTTGAAAATGAACGTTAATTCAAACTTTTAATACCTGACCCACTACTTCCTCCACCATTCTGCTGCTGACTGTACGTTAAACTAAAAGCACATCGCGCAAATACCTTATTAATCAGCTCCATTAAGGGCCAATTGCACAAACCACACTAACTTGACAGAATGATCAACATCACTCAGCAGAACTATGAAATTTTCCATACATTAAAATTTTACCGACCCTAAGTGGTAGAGCTGTAATAATAGTTATTTGTTATACAAGGGTGCAAAGTTGTATTTTACCCGCGAGTGTGGAATTTAAACATGAGCAAGCGAAAGCATTCTATAGTTGAACCACGAGCGAAGCGAGTGGTTCTAAAATAGAATCCTGAGCGTAGCGAGTGTTTCAACACACGAGAAGTAAAATACATTTGCACCCGTGTGTAACACAAAACTTTTCCCCTGACTATAGCGAGGAAAGTGCAACATCCACAGGCGTTAGATCATCTTCATCACTGGAATCACTAATTTTTTTACGATATTATAACAGAAAACACTAGAAATTCTGATTTTTACGTGAGTCGGTGAGAAGAACAGTAAAAATTTTGTTGACAATGTTGACATTTCTGTTCTGACGTATGAAATGTCAACGATGCGTTTTGAAATTGCATCGACTCAACTTGTGCGTTCAGAATTATATTTAACATCATTACAAAAAATCTAACGTTTCTTATGGAATTTTAATGTTTATGACTTAAAATTATTAAATAAAGCTAAATTTGGTATTTTTTATTAGATTCTCAAACCATTTATTTAATGATAATTAATATCGAACAAACCATTATCATGAGCGTTTTACGTTTTGTTATCTGTCAAGCTACTTAAACACGCTCCATCCAAGGTCAAATTACTTTCCCCACTAGTGGATAAAATGCGTTTTTCCCCGCTTGTTTTAAAGGATAATAGACGGCTTTCCGAGCTAGTGAGGGGAAAAAATATGTACGAGGTTAATGGCAGACAAGGGAAAAAATATTATTATTTCTAGCTATACTGTAATGGCTGACATTTTAGCATTTCACGATATGTATCAAAACCACCTTTTAAATAATTTTAGAGCAAGCTGGCCTTATGGGAGAAGTAACTATGCTCCAACTGTATCATGTTGCCTTGACGGCGGGTAAAGCCCACAAAGACCACAAGCACCACCACGCTCATCACTTCAAGCACGACGGTACCCCGCTGGAGGCCTCCACGGAAGCGGCCACGGAGCCGCCGCCGCCAGAAGCTACTCCGCTGGGCAACGGGAACTTCTTCATCGGTGGGCAGCTGCAACGCGCTCCCGACCTCAACCTTGCCGGCCCCCAGCCGCAGCAGCAGATGATTCCCGTTCAACTGCCCAACGGTTTGCATCTTCAGCAGGGATATATCAATGGACAACTGAGCAACAGAATTGTCTCTGAACAGCTTCTCAACAGTGTTCATCAAAATCCATCAGGACAGCCTTCACCCAACTCCATACCTCAAATTTCTTTAGTAGATGTACCAGTGTCCTCCTCTATTGGCCACAACAATAGATTTTCACTAAGGCAGCCTTTGGGTCCATCGAAGTCATCAACAGTTATGTTATCTGGCTCGTTACTTAACCCAGCAAATGTGCAATACATTGATGAGACATCGTCGCATAGTTTGTACAAACGAGATTCTAAGAAACGAAATAAAAGAGATAATCCAGAAAAAGAATTGGGGCAACCCTCTACAGGTAAACATTTTATTCTCTTAATGTACGTGTGTCTCATGCGTCTAGTAACCATTTAGTAATATCCGTTTAGAAAATGCGTAACTACATTGGAAATATTACAGGAAAAAAAGACAAACGTGGGCTGGTCGCATTGTCGGACGGGTCTATCGTAGACGATGCGCTGCTTAGTCCGAACATAGCCGATGACGATGACACCACGTTCCAGCAGTCGTTGCTGAGCGGACTCGCTGGTGTCGTTGGGAACCTCCCAATTCAAAATGTTCAAAAGGAGACGGTTAGTGTTCGAAATGTCTTATAATTAATTGAAAAGCTAGGAAGTTCCTCTCGGAATATATTTACGGCCGTGCTAATAAATAAATCGCGACGATCGCGAGTTCTCTGGTGGCTGACGTATTCTATGTTTGCAGTGAATGTATCTACGGCCACACTCACTGCAGGTCAGCACCGCTCCGACAAAATTGTTGTTTAACTCCCCTCTGCTCTTCGAAGGCTTGCCCTTTTGTACTCGCTGTATGCTTCCACTTCTGTCGATCTTGTGCCGATTAATAAATTCATAGACAACATACCTTTGGAACAAATATTTTTTGACAATCACGCAATTAATTGTCTTCACCGTGCAGAATTACCAGTATTACCACTCACTACCGACAAGGCGCGGAGGCATTTTGCAATGCAAGAGTACAGTATCGAATGCCTTCATTATTTTGTAAATCACTTATTTTAGAATAATGATGCAAATTTTTGTACGTAATTTATCTCAAAGCATTCCTGGAATTCTCAGGGTTTCATCTAGAAGGTGGCAAAAATATACCGAGCGATATATTAGACCAAAGGTCTGTTACTGGATTCAAATACTAAGTTCAAATACTGAACGAACGTAACAGCACATTGCGATCACATTGCAAATCATTTAATATAATGACTATAATGAGTATTGTTTGTAGGTGGATGAGCGAGAACCCGCGGAGGCCGAGGTGAAGGCGGTGATGCAGGTGTGCAGCGGCTGCGCGGCCGAACCCTTCAAGAAAGCGCTAGTACTCTCCTGGAGGTCCACGCCCAAGAAACTACACAGCGGTGCCCACTATTACAAAGGTCTGCCTATATGCAGAGCCTTTTAAACACATTTCACAAGTACACGATCCTGACGAAGTAACAACAATCAACTCAGTACCTATTTACCTAATACTGTACCTACTGACAGCCTGACTGTACGTTACGAGCCGCCATATGAATATTACTTATAATATATAATTATAAAATAAAAATTGGGCAACCGACTTTAATCCTATCCGGACAGTGCTTTTAGCAACATGGGACCCTTATCTTGGCAAGGCTTTAAATATTTTAAATTTTAATATTTTTTTAGTGTTTTGTAGTGGTTGTGTTTTGTGTTTGTTGTGTGTTTTGGGACCATACTAGACTATGACTAGACTATACTAGACAGTTTCGGAAAATCATATGTATCATATTTAATACAA
This sequence comes from Cydia strobilella, assembly GCF_947568885.1. NCBI lineage: Eukaryota > Metazoa > Arthropoda > Insecta > Lepidoptera > Tortricidae > Cydia > Cydia strobilella. The sequence continues at coordinate 23,620,830 of NC_086068.1, forward strand.
TGCCAATCCCTCGACAAACTAGTTGCCTACTTTATAAATGAAATTTCCTCATTCTTTGTAAGTAGATTGAATATCAAGCTGAAATATGTAATTACCTTTTTGGTACGGACGGCTAAGGAATGGAATGCGCTCCCGCCATCTGTATTCCCTGATCAATATGACCTCGGTCTCTTTAAAACAAGAGTGAATAGGCTGTTACTGAACCGGTGAGCTCCATCTTAGGCCCTGTCTTCACTTTCCATCAGGTGTGACTAGGGCCAATCGCCGATCAGTTTATAATAAAAAAAAAAAAAAAATCATTATCACTAAATGTGCCCTAGTCAACTAGGAACCCTTATAATTTCGCCATGTCCATCTGTCTGTCTGTCTGAGGCTTTGCTCCGTGATCGTTAGTTCTAGAAAGCTGTAATTTGGCATGGATATACAGGGCGTCCCACGGCTATGCCACATGGAGGGAAAGTATCCTGAATATTGTAGATGGAACATTTTACTGAAAGAAGATATTATTTTAATTTAAAAAAACAATTTAAACTGCATTCATAGATTTTTAAATAATTATATGCTTGAACCGGGAATCGAACCCGCTACACGAGAAAAAAAATTACCTGTAGCTTTATCATACTGATAGAATGGCTTCATCATAAGGATTATTTTTTCTAAATAACATAGTGTCAGAAATAAAAGGACGACCATGAATTTTAACATTTGATGTAAAATAATTAAAAGAGAGCGACTTTGTATTCAACAGAATGGGACTCATTTTGAGCATTTGATAAATTAAATTGATTAATTTTGAATTAAAAATGTTAAAATTCATGGTCGTCCTTTTATTCGACGCTCTGTATATAAATCAATCAAACGAACGAATCAGTAAAAAAAAATCTAAAAAAAAACTTTTTAGGGTACCTTTCCTACACGTAATTTTTAGTTTTTTTGTCGCTATATTAACCCTCTGGTGTGAGGTGTCGTTAGAATCGTGAAATTAAAGCATAATAAAGACATTCAATGAAAACTATAGCGAAAATGATCAGTTAAGCCGTTTTAGAGTTATCGCAAAAAGCCTTCCTTTCAAAGTAAAAATACGTACTAAGCGCTGTGAAGGCACACCCTTTTGCTTGTTATGTACATGATACTAATAGCACCCATTCAATGTCTACTGTCTCTGATGGACGGGTAACTACGGAGCCCTTGGCCTTGGACGGGTAACTACGGAACATGCTCTTGGCCGGTTTTTTAAAGCTCTTTGCTGACGACTGCTAAAATAGCTACACATAAGTATTCAATTTCATTTGAAACAGACACTGTCGCAATTGTCTACCCAATATTTATAGTATTTCTACTAAAATGTACCTATTTTTACGTGCCCATACAAAAGCATGCAGCATAAAACCTCTTATTATTTTATTAATGACTCCGGCACCCCAATATTTAATTCAGATGTTACTTCAGTCAACCAAAACTTGCCATTAGCAAGTCATTTAATTTAATTTATTTTAGTAATAAGCGTTTACAAATATGACAAGTACCTACTTATATGTAATTAGTCTAAAACGTGTACTTATACCTTGTTACTTATTATTTTACAGTAAATAATAAAATAAAAATGTAGTTTTTATTATACCCCGTACTTTCCTACAGAATCAGGTTTTACCTAACTAGACAGGAGTGGGGCTCCGGATTCTGTAAAGTTTAGTTTTCGATATACCTAATCTCATTCCAAGTTTTAAAACGCTTTACCTACTAACTTAGTTTTAGGGCACGAGTAAGTATAATTAAGATGAAAGTAAAAGAAAATCTGTTCTCGAAGGAAGGCTAGCACTAGCAACTTAAAAAAAACCAATGTATTTGAGAGCTTTACGATAACCAGCCAAAAACTGCTGTAACATAATTCTGAGTTATAGATTTCATAAAATACCTAAGTTTACAACGCCAAAAATTTTTTATATAGTAGGTACAAACATAATAATCTTCCAAAGATATTAAAAATTTGTTAGTATGTGGTTAAAATTCATTACGAAATATATGGAAAACAATGATTGACTGGCCGACAGAATAGGCAAGAGATAACTGGTCAACTTACCTTAGTCTTATGCACATGTTGGTGGTGGTACTCCGAGTCTATCTCAGGCTCGCTGAAGTAGCTTTGGTCCTAAAGATAAAAATAACATTTTACTAAAGATAAAAATAATATACTTGTTAACAAATTGATAACAAGATTAAAGGTGGATCTGCTTGTGCGAATTTCATACAACTTTCTTGACACATTTTCTCCACACCACAAGCCTAATTGAGCTTACCGTGGGACTTAGTCAATATGTGTAAGAATGTCCCTATACCTATATATTTTTTATTTCTCATTTCTCCTATCCTCGTAAACATACACAATTATCCGATTATAAATTTGAACTTTGTTGTTTAGTAAATGTGAGTTTCGGTAATATGAGATTCTAGCATTGATTCATGCATCCGGTTAGATGGGCTAACATAGCCCCAGTGGATGCCGTTAGAGAAGTGTGGACGTGTTAGGCCCAGGAGGAGATGGCGAGACGACTTTGACACCTTCCTAAATAACTGGCCGGAGGAAGCACGAAATCGGGAGCTTTGGAGAGCCAAGGCAGAGGCCTTTGCCCAGCAGTGGGACACTCAAATAGGCTATTAAAAATACATACAGTATAGCGGCAAATAATCTATCATATTTTTCAGACACATTTTCATATTTAATAGTAATTTCTCAAAAACGGCTCCAGCTATTTCGATGAAATTTACAATATAGGGGCGTACGAAAACGACAGTTCGATTAAGCTAGGGTTCATCTTGAAAATAATTAGTATTCCCGAGTATTTCGCGGTAGCCCGGTGGGTACTAAATTGTAAAGTAGGTAATGATGCGATTTAAATTATAAATCGATCCATCTAGGTTTTATTGTTAGTAAATTCGATATTGATTGTTTTTTAAATAAGAAATACAATATTTTGAAGTTTTATAACATACATTAATTGGGGTGTGTGAAGTTCCCAATCCGCATTGTGCTAAATGTGGTTGCCCACGTTGCCACATCAGAAGAATGTACCTATGTATATATATTTATGGTCGTGATGATGATACAATACTAATTCCATGAATTTTCGATGCCTGCAAAAAATAGCAGTATGATGGATTTTATGCCGCTACTGTATATACTGTGTACACATATATACATATATACGTATTAAATTTTCTAATTATTTTGAAACGGAGTGTACATTGAAATAGACATTCTGCCTTACGAGTTTTCTTCAATCCCTGATATTTGGGTAATATGTCTGCTCTATCATTAAAAATTATAGAAATTGATTTATATTATTAAGAAAAAAGTATTTGACTGACTGCATCACTTACATAATTACATACGTACACATCAAAGAGTGGGTATAGTCGAAACCTGCAACTGTGTGTGTGTGTGTGTGTGTGTGTGTGTGTGTGTGTGTGTGTGTGTTTTTTTATAAAATGTATTTATCATCGCTCAACGATATGTGTGCCTGTGATTGACAATATCATTTAAGTTCTGTGCTAAGGCTCTGTGCTATCCCCAACGCTGTTTTTGCTGCACATCAATGACATGTTGTCTATCGACGACATTCATTGCTATGCAGACGACAGTACTGGGGATGCCTATTACGCAGGCCGTGCCAACATCCCTCGTTCCGTGGTGCTGGAGAGTCGTGAAAAGCTTGTGTCGGATATTGAAGGCACTCTATCCAGAGTTTCGGTTTGGGGCCGGGACAATTTAGTCCGATTTAACCCCACTAAGACACAAGTTTGCGCGTTTACGGCTAAGAAAACCCCATTCACTGTGGTCCCACAGTTCGAAGGCACAGCTTTTACCATGTCAGGGAGTATTGGGATCCTCGGTGTTGACATCTCCAGTGACGTCCAATTCCGTAGCCACCTGGAAGGGAAGGCTGATCTGGCATCCAAAACTCGGTGTGCTCAATAAAGCGAGGCGATACTTTACTCCGGGGCAAAGACTGCTGCTATATAAATCGCAAGTCAGACCCCATATGGAGTACTGCTGTCACCTTTGGGCAGGAGCACCTGGATGCCAGCTTGGACCCTTCAACTCAGTCCAAAGGCGCGCTGTACGAATCGTCGACGATCCCGAACTCACAAGTGGTATTGAACCTTTAAGTCTAAGGAGAGACTTCGCCTCCTTGTGTGTGTTCTATCGCTTGTACAATGGGCTGTGCTCTGAAGAATTGTTTGACATGATGCCCACGGCCGCTTTCTATCACCGCACCGCTCGCCATCGGCAGGGTGTTCATCCTCACACCCTAGCACCTAAATGGTCGCGTACTGTGCGGTTTAAGAGGAATTTCCTCCCGCGTACGCTTCGGCTGTGGAATGAGCTCCCTGCCGAGGTTTTACCGAGGAGCTACAGTATGGGGTTCTTCAAAAAAGGGGTGTACAGGTTTTTAAAGGGTCGGCAACGCGCGTATAATACCTCCGGTGTTGCAGGCGTCCATAGGCTACGGTAACTGATTACCATCAGGCGGGCCGTAATACTTGATTGCCACCGACGTGGTATAAAAAAAAAGTTTAAAACAAAATTCTTAACCGTAGGTGTAATTCGTACGTATTTCTAATTATTGTGATTTTTTCGCAAATGTATGAAACCGTGGATTATTGTGCGTGGGCATGTGCAAGTGTCAGTCTTTTATCTCGGGATTCATAGTAGTAGTAGTAGTGACATACTTTGCACACTATGCACACTTGCCATAAAATGCATTATATCAATTTAAAACCGGCCAAGCGCGAGTCGGACTCACAATTTAAACAATGTATTTTTTATGTGAAACGTGAGTGAAATGTCTTTAAAAACCCCTTAGGGGTCGACTCAAAAACTAAGTAATTAAGTACGACTCACGCTTGACTGCATATTTCTTATAGGTTTTTCTGTCATCTATAAGTAAAGAACTATTATGTGTATTTTTTTCAAAATTGTAATTTTAAAATTTGTAATTTAGTAATTTATAGGTAGGCATACTTCTTACGAATTATGTTGTGATTATGTGGCGCTATGCCGTTTTTAATGTAATATACGATCACAAATGTTGTATCTCACTGAATTAATTTACTTTACATATTAAAAGTCTTTGCTTACGGTGGCGTCATTGATCGGGTCGCCACTTTCCCGAATGAAGGTTGAGGGAGACGATGGCTAAGATACGCGTCATACTCGTGAACGGGTGCTGTCTGTGGAGACCTGTCTGTTTAAGTTTACACGGGCTTCATGTTACGTTATAAGTACCTATGTAACTTTACTTTTGAGTGGCATTAACGTGAGACACTTCATTCGGTTCTTGTCTGTTTGTCTGATTTAATTTCTTGCCTTTTTATTTTCCATATAATTGTAATTGTTTTTTGTAATTTTTGGTTAATTTTAGTGCTTGTAAAAATTGACATGTAAAAATGCCCCTGTGGCCTATTTGCTGAATAAATGTTTGATGTTTGATTGTAGACCCAGTAGGTTTGGAGATATAGAGGGGAATGGTAATTTTTGCCTATTTTCTTGATCAACTTCTAAACTGTTCATCCTAAAATTATAAAAAAATATATATTTTGAGATTCTCACAATGAGCTCTTTCATTTGATATGTAATATGTAACACAGTATAGTTTGATAAACTTTATTTTTTAATTTCCTCATTTACCCCCCAAAAGTGGCCCCTATGTTTAAAATTCAATTGTTTACGTTACATGTCCGTCTTGGGGTCACAAACTTACATATGTATACCAAATTTTAACTTAATTGGTCCAGTAGTTTCGGAGAAAATAGGCTGTGACAGACGGACAGGCAGACGAGTGATCCTATAAAGGTTCCGTTTTTTTTCCTTTTGGGGTACGGAACTCTAAAAATGAAATAGAAATTTGAGTCGAAAATGAAATAATAATTTTAGTAATGAAATAATATTTTTTGTCGTGATTTAAACCCAGAATGATACCTATAGTTGGTCAAGCAAATCTTGTCAGTAAAAAAAAGGCGCGAAATTCTTATTTTCCTAGGGGCGATAATCCTACGCGCCTACATTTTTTTAAATTTGCCGCCTTTTTCTACTTACAAGGTTTGCTTGATCAACTATAGTTACTAGATAAAATTTATTCAAAACAGATGTTGTTGGTGCCACTGCACAAGCACATAACAATAAACGTCTCAAAATATCACTTGGTTTTCAGTGACTTGCAAATGTCGCAAATAATAAAAAAAATTACAACAAAAAAATATTCCATTAGCTGTGCCCTCTATTTAGGTTACTTTACTGTAATATTGCGAATCTACTGACTTTTGGTACGTTAGTGTGCGTGAATGCATGAAATTGCAATATTGTGCAGTTCTAACACATTTTTAAATATATATTTTTTATTATTTGCGTCAATATACATACATGCATGGAATTGCTTGGATTTTAGAAGAAATCGTGAAACTCCGCAAGTTGTGCGAAATCATGCCATCTTTTGGTCGCTATTCGATATGACCTCCTATGAAAGTTACAAATATGAATATCAAACGTTGATCAAAGATTTTCGTGTAGGAAGAAGGAAAGTGGTTACCTGCTCCCAACTAGGAGGGCCGGAGCAGGTGGCGGCGCCCGGCGGCATGGCTAGCGAGCCGACGCCGACGGCGCCCGGGAACACGCCGCCGCCCATGTCGGTCGCCTCGAACAGCCGCAGCACCGAGCGATCACGGATGTCGCGTAGGTGAGCTCTATAATATTATGACGAAGCTAATTTTCATTCGATATTTTATATGACTAGCACAGATTAATAGGGCCGTTCCTGTTCCTTATCTACATTAATGACCTGCCATACCTTGTAAAGACCCACCATGATATAGTATTGTTTGCAGACGATACCTCACTTATTTTCAAAGTCAAACGACAGCAACAAGCTTACAGTGATGTAAACGATGCTATTTCAGAAGTAGTAAATTGGTTCAATGTAATAACTTATTGCTAAATGAGAAAAATACTAAATGTATTAAGTTTGTCACTAGTAGCAACGTAAGGCTTGTGTAAACAAGTGTCATTGTGAAGGACGAGGAATTGGAATTGGTTGATAGTACAGTTTTTCTTGGTATAACTTTAGATTCTAAACTCCAATGGTGTCCCCATATTGATACTCTTTCGAATAGACTGAGTTATGCAGCTTTTGCAGTGAGCAAAATCCGTCAGTTAACTGATGTGAAAACAGCTCGATTAGTATATTTTAGTTACTTCCATAGCGTTATGTCATATGGTATTTTACTGTGGGGTGGTGCTTCAGAGATAAATACCATTTTTGTTCTGCAGAAGAGGGCTATTCGAGCAATATATAAAATGAACCATAGAGACTCACTTAGAGATAAATTTAAGGAAATTGACATAATGACAGTGCACTGTCAATATATTTATGAGAATATTCTGTATGTACATAAAAACATTGTTAGTTTTAAGAAAAACTGTGACATACATAACATTAATACTAGAAATAAGCATAAGCTATCATTCATGGGTAACTGTGTAAGATTTTATAATAAACTTCCAAATATCATCACTGAATTATCTGTTAATAAATTTAAAAAATATGTTAAACGCAAACTTATCTCTAAAGCATATAAAGCACACCGTGGGATTGTGATTGAAAATAATTAATTATTTATTATTGTGTTAATAATGATGAAATTGATAATTCAATGAAGACCTATATTAGGGTAATCCGTATTTTTTGACATTTAGATTTTTATTCTAGAAAGTTTCTAGACTAGTATTTTTTATACAATTTTTGGTGTTTGACGATCCTTTTGTGAATTCTTATTATTAAGTTTGACATATCTATAATAATTCAATGTTTTTAAGAATAATTTATTATTTATTATTTATTTAAATATATTTACACGGCATCACAGCATAGGCCAATACACCGAATAATTAAACTAGTTACAGGTATACAAATTACAAATACAAAATATATATAAAGTAAAATACAGATAGTCATATTAAGTCAAATGCAAGTGCTGGAAAGCCTATCATCCTTCATCTCACAAAACCTCAGACACTCCTGGCACACATTCGCCCATCTCCACGCAAACAAGTCGCACTCTGGTAGAGATGGGTAGGGGTGAGTAAATACCGAGTATTTACTCGGTATTTACTCAAAACATACAGTAAATACTAGTATTTACTCATTTTGGTGAGTAAAAACGATTATTAACAAAATTTCAATATTTTGGTGAGATTTAAGTACTAAATTGGTTTTTATTTAATTGTGTTAACGTGTATTAATGATATTTATGTTATAAGAAGCTTATTACGCTTAGTTTTTGGCAAAAAGGTGATTATCAGTGAGAGGCCATTTGGAATTTAGCGGATATAGACGTGATAAAGTATAGTTAACAATTTTGTTTTAAATAAGAAGGTACTTAATTAGTAATTACTTTCAAAGTTACTTAATTACTTGCGTTCTAGATAAGTGCATGTTGCAAGCTGATTCACATATTATACAGTTTTTAACCAGTTGTTTATTAAAATAAAACTGCGACGAAAATACTTTACAATATTATAGCTCTTACCAGATAGCGCGGATAGTATGTATTAGTTCTTACGGCTAACTCTTTGTCTATTGTAAGTAAAACTGCACCTGCAAAAAAAGGTTCGGGTTCGGGTTCGGTCATTGGCATATAATTCTAATAGGGTATTTGACTACTAGTCAAATCAGTTTCTTTTTTCGAACTATCAAAACGATTTTGCTGCTATGGAATTTAAATGAAACACTAGCATGTGACGTCACAGTCAAATTACCTACTCTTTATAGTTTTATACGGGCTTTAAAATAGAAATTGTGTCTAAAAATAACTGCTGTGTACGTTTCTCTATTAATCTTCTGGTGCTTTATTTCATGCATAGTGTAAAATAATTAATTTTAAATACAGTCAAGTACGCTATTGGCTTATCAATATTCGGGAATCTAAAATATTAAACACGAACTTTCATTGGGCATATAATGATATAGTTTGTATAATATTTTAGCGCCAATAATTTATATGAGCCTCAAATATATAGCCGTTTTCTTTTTAAAATGTGGTCTCCTCCTCCTCCTCCTTGCATCGGTTTACTCATCACTGAGGGTCGTGGTCACTTCTAGGTAATACCGATGACAGGGTCGAATGGAAAAAACGAGGGGAGACCTTTGCCCAGCAGTGGGACACCAAAGTAGGCTAATAAAAAAAAAGTACCCATTTATATTTTTTTTAACTACCCAAATTCGATTAATTAGTTGACCGGTTAAATACGTGCCAATTACAATGGAAAACTATTAATTACGTTCCACGTTTAGGGGAGGGAGGGGGTCTAGAAAATGTGACATGTTGTGACACGGGGGAGAGGAGTTACAAACTTTTTGACGTCACTTTAACTTCACTTGTAGTCGAAAATTGTTTTGATTGTTTGTATTCGCGATACAACTAAATAAGCTAGTTTTTAAAACGACATATCGTATCGGTTTCGTGTCATAAAATTTCTAATATTCCTATTATTTAAAATATTTTTATTAAAATAACTATATTTCACTCAATTTGCTAATTTCGTTGAAAACAAAATTGTCAAATATGTGAAGTCACACGAGGGGGAACGGGATTGCCAAATGTGAAATCACTAAATTCGTGTGATGTAATCTATGGATGACCCCCTAGGCCAACGCTCAAAAACCAGTGTAAGTGCGCTCTCCGATATATATACATTTTATATCGGATAACGCGCCTTAGTTACGCACCTCGTTGACATATTTTAGACTGGTTCTGTAGCGTTCGACTCGCCGAAACTCAGTAACCGTAGAGGGACCCCACACAGCCTCGCTTTCAAATTTTTCCGTAGTTCATTTTGAATCTTATTGCAAGTTCCATAGAAATTGTAATTCAATAACCGGTTAAATTGACCTAACCGTTTTTTATTGAGAGGGTAGCACGTGCGGTTTTACTTACAATAGACAATGAGTTAGCTGCAAGGGCCAGCTTGAAAATTAACGACTACACATAGTATAGCCGTATAGTATACGAGGTCAAAGTTAGCGATTCTTTTTTTTGCAGGTAGTAGCACGTGCGGTTTTACTCACAATAGACAAAGAGTTGACCGAAAGGGCCAGCCCGGAAACTAACGACTACAATAAATAGTAGATTGTGTCACAAGGGAGCAAAATGACATATTTACGGCGAGGGCGTACAATTGAATCCTAAACGAAGCGAAGGATTCTAACATAGAATCCTGAGCGTAGTGAGGGATTCAAGTGTTAACGCCCAAGGTGAAAATAATTTTACTACCATGTGACACATACTGCTTTTCACATCACCTATGAGGAAATTACATACATATATTAGGTTTCAAAACATTATTATTTTAAGCTAAGATCGATACGGACAAAGTGCCAAAATATGTATACACGACCTTAGTATAGGTACATACTTCTGGCACTTTGTCCGTATCGATATTCTCAGACAAATTAAAAGTACCTACAGCTCATAATTATGTACCTAATATCTTTTCAAAGACAGCAGCAAACACCTAAAATGATACAATGAAAATCAAGTACATTATTTTTGTAGATTTTTCTGGTAACAATGTAAGCTCTTACCCCTTTGAACCAAATCTTCGGAAGAACACTATGAAGACTGATATCACTTATATTTATTATTATAAAGTTATTGCTTTAAACTAAGTATTTACAAACTTATACACAATACAGAACCGCATAATTATGCTTTGTGAAATATTTGTACATAACTTTTCAAATATAAACTTTTTAAATTGCGTATGGCTGCGTTTAAGGAGACCTAAAATGTCAAAATAAAATAAAATAATTAAACTAATGTTTTTTCACGTTTCTTTGTAAATATTACGCTAATTAATTAATTTACTTAATTTAAATATGCTTTTAATTAATTTGAAATACGCTAATTACATTTATTGTTTACAATTACAACAAAATATTATTTAAGTTAGAAAAATTGTATGCACGTAATCGATTATAAAGAAATTGTAATCGATTATATGCATACTAATCTCATATGTCTTTGTGTCAATATTTCATACTGGCAACAAAATGTCCTTGAACAGAAAAGTGCCACTTTGATCCCTCCTAGCAGGGAAGAAAAGTTCCCTTTTCGAATAGGTGATGTGAAAATCATATTTTAACCACACTAAATATATAGTTACGGTATACGGCAAATACGGGTATTTTAGGTAAATATTTAGTGGGTTTTTACTAACTACCCATCTAGTTGCGGTCAACTGCTGCTTAGAAAGCGTCGTTCCAGGCTGGGTTCCACTCTCCCATTAAAATAAGTGACTGAGGACTGGAATAGAATCCACAGGTCCGCCTTTTGGAATCCTGAATCCCCGTACACGCCAAATTACGTGTTTACGCGGCACTTACGTCCTTTTATGAAGAGTTTTTTAATGAAAACTCAAAAATGAGCCGACCGATCATGTTTAAAGGTTTTTTTCTCAAAGTGTTTTCTAGGGTCTATTTTCCCGATATTTTTTCATATTTTATTAAACTGTTCCAAAAGTTATAGAGGGATATGAATATTATTTTGGCCTTTGGAAACGGTTTTTTCCCAAAAGTATTAAATTTATCGAAAAAAGTGCATAATAACATTGAAGTTATTTTTATAAGACCAATTTAATGATGTGCCACACGTTGGTGGTTTCAGATTTTTTTATTGTGACACTTAGTTACATGTATGGAACGCCCCTCTTAAAATATATTTTTTACTAATTGGACTACTAAATCCAGTACAAAATACACCTTTATTTCAGATTTCTATACCCTGTCAGCAGTGTCAGCACTCTAAATAGTTTATACCCACCAAATTGGGTATAAACGAGTAAATACGGGTAAATTGAGTAAATACTGAGTATTTACTCGGTATTTACTCTTGACTATTTACTCACTACCTATCTCTACTCTGGTGCTGATGTCAGGAGTGCATTGAGCAGCGATAACGCGCGGAGGAGTGGCGAGTTTCTGTGCGATACTGTGCGCGATAATAATAACTGCATCAATAAATTGCTCTGATATTTAGATTAAGGTAATATTTAAAACTTGACAATTTAAAAGTGCTTGTTGCTAGGACTATTTGAATAAAGAATATATTGGTCCAAATGCGCGCGCGCTACTGTGAACACCTTAGTAAGAGTGCTCTTAAGAAAATCGCTTTAAAAAAATGCATAACGTGTGCTAATAGACAAGTTACCTATATTGAAATGACCGGGATTAAATGTGATACGTGTTAGTGAAAGAAGTTCTCGGAATACGTGCATACTTATGGAGAAATCACAGTGTTAAGTTTGAACAAAATCTAAAACTACCGCAATTATACCGTGCGAATAACCGCCCGCGCCGATAAAGTTCAGTGACCCCATACTTCGTGAATCTTCGGGACATCGATCGGTCAACTGATATTCTACGTTGTGCAACTTTCGTACATGTCGCATAATGAACATCTGTAAACAATGTCAACTTACGATTAGGAGGATGGACACACTGAGATGCGTAGTATGCAAGGAATGCTACCATTACACATGCGTGAATATGACTACAGCTCAATTTATGGCAAGAAACAACGAAGTAAACCGCATTTGGTGCTGTTTTGAATGCTCAAAGATAACTCTCAGGCGTAATGTAAACACACCGTGCGCGAAACTGAATGAGACAACTATGTCGATAGAAGATTACGATGACCGGCCGGAGGCCGCGGCCGCCGTCAACGTACTTAACACACTTAGTACTGAGCAGCCACCGTACAAAAAATCAGAAAACGAACCAATTACTTTATCTAGCATTGGTAAACAGTTAGACATCAAATTAACAGAGAATAATATGTCCCTAATCATTTATTTGAAGGACATAATAAAAACACAAATATTTAATGCGGTAACTCAATTTAAAAGCGAGATCACCCAAAACCTCACCGAAATAAGGTCTGAACTAGAAAGTCATAATACCGAAATCAACAATGTAAATGAACGAATCACTTATTTGCAATCAGAAAATGACAGATTAAAGGACGACATACAAAAATTGGAGCACCGGATAGCTAACTCGGGAGAAGTGACCTCGACTACTCAGAAAACCAATAATAAAAAGGTGATTGTATTGTACGGTCTAGATGAATATCGCTATGAAACGCAGGAGGACCTGTACGACCGTGTCGCATATCTATTTTACGACATACTAGGAATCAATATTAACCCCTATGTCGAAGACTTACGAAGAATTGGCAAAAGAGGCCCCCGACGTCCTCTTGCCATAGAATTAATAAGTTCGAGAATGGCAAAATATATTTTAGACAACCGTTACTGTTTTAAAAACTCGGGAATTAGTGTCTCCGTTCACCTAGACCAAAAGGAACAAGAAGTGCGAAAACAACTAAGAAAAATAATGCTGAAAGCGCGTGAAAGCGGAAAATTTTCGATTATTAGAAATAACAAGTTATTTATTGATGGCCGAGAACAAATTCAGACAAACTATCTGCAAGACAACACTCAAAATACAGCTGATCCTGTAACAACGCCAATTAAATGCCAGCTCCCCCCCTCTACACCCACCGCGCCCAGTCATGGAAACTTAAATATAAAACTCACTGACGAAGAGAATGAAGACCGTGCGTGCAACCGCACCAATGATTCCTTTCGCAAAATTTGAAATAATTAAATTCCAAAACATGCAAAGTTTATTTAATAAACGAAATGTGTTACAAGTGTTTCTTGAAGATCTACACGAACCACTATTAGCTTTTTGTATGTCAGAGACCTGGCTCACCCAAGCGAAGGCAGAGCTCATGCACTTTGAAAACTACCACTTGGCAGCAGCATTCCACCGAGAAAACTACAATGGAGGCGGCGTTGCCATATTAATCAACGATGCCGTGAACTACATTGAACGTAAAGAAATAATGGACATGTCGGTAGAATATATCATAGAAACGTGTGCGATTGAACTTACAGATTCGAACCTTTTATTAGTTGTATTAAAATACTGGAATAATAGAGAGAGTGACATTTTTTATACCCAGTTAAAACAAATTTTAGAATATCTTCAAACCAAATTTAACAATAAAAAAATAATAATCGGCGGTGACTTCAATACTAACGTCCTAAAAAAAACTAGACATACAATGAACCTGTTGGATTTAATGATTGAATATAATTTTAAGCAAAATATCACCGAACCCACGCGAGTAAATAAGGATAGCTCAACTTGTTTGGACCTCATCTTTACAAACTTTACCGAACAATTCACGACCTCAGTGACTGAACTAGGTTTACCCGATCATAGTTGTACTACTATTACTTTAGAACAACAACAACCCTTAAACAAAAACTATAAAACAAACATTTGGTACCAATCAAAGCGAATTTATAGCAAAAAAAACATCGAATCATTTAGGTCAGAATTAACGCAGGTAAATTGGAACAATTCTATTTCTCTAAATAAATCTGTAAATGAAAACTATAATTCACTAATCAAAAAGCTACTAGAAATTCTAAACAAAACTATACCAATAAAACGTCTAATGATAAAACCTTTACAGACAAATCTTTGGCTAACGCGAGGTATCAAAACATCTTGTATGCATAAGAGATTGTTGAGAATCCATGTTCTGTCCTCTAGAAATAAAACTTTGGCGAATCATTACAAAACCTATGGAAATTTTTTAAAAAGTATTATTCGAAAATCCAAAAAGATACAATTCATTAGGAAAATGCAGAAATCATCTAATAAAATAAAATGTATGTGGCAAGTAATAAAACAAAGCCGGAATAAAAAAGGTAAACAATATAAACAAAATATACAACTGCTTATCGAAAGCAAGCTAACTTCCGATCCCAGATCAGTCGCAAATGAATTTAATAACCTGTTTGCCACTGCCGGGCGATCGCCGCCGGCAGCGGACGCGCGAGATGTGCCGCGCTGCCGCGCGGCCGACCCGTGATGCGACCTACAGAAAGTACAATGTTTCTACGTCCTGCGGAGGAAAGCGAAATATACGGCCTAATACGAAGCTTAAAAAGTAAAGCAAGCTACGGCATCGACGTGCTACCTTCAATATTAATAAAAGCCTGTGCAGTGGAACTAACCCCTCCACTCACTTATATTATAAACCAGTCGTTTCTTGAGGGTATCTTTCCCGATGCGTTAAAACAAGCTGTAATAAAACCCATCCATAAAAAGAACCAAAAAACCGACCCAAACAACTACCGCCCGATAGCTTTGTTGCCCGTAATTTCAAAATTTTTTGAAAAAGCAATGTGTAAGCGACTGTATTCTTTTTGTGAAAAATATAACATATTTATCGATTCACAACACGGTTTCCGAAAGAAACGGTCAACTACCTTAGCAGCCTATAAATACATAAACGAGATTTTGAATATTTTAGACAGGAAAGAGTACGCGATTGGAATATTGTTTGACATGACAAAGGCTTATGAAAAAGTTAAATTTAACATACTTCTAGACAAATTATACGGTATCGGAGTGCGCGGTATAACACACAAATGGTTCCAATCTTATTTAAACAATAGAAAGCAATGCGTTGATATTGAGTATACGAACGAAAGCTCGAGAGAAATTAACATCGTTAGATCTGATGTCCAACCCGTGTTAGCTTCAATCCCTCAGGGAAGCGTTATTGGATGCGTGCTTTTTATCATTTACATAAATGACCTCCCAAGATCTTTTTCCGAAACTTGTGTCATGTTTGCAGACGATTTCTCCTTGCTACTATCATGTAAAAACAATATAAACCTCAATAACAAATTACATCAAATTCTTACAAACATTGTGAGGTGGATGAACGACCACAATTTAGAAATAAATTTTACCAAGACGAAAATAATGCAATTTAGGCCCCGTCAAAAAATCGAATTAGACATGAATTTTTCTTTCGACGGCATGGAACTAGAATGCGTCCCCACGTTCCCACTTCTCGGCATCACTATCGACACCCATATAAATTGGAAAGATCACGTACAAAAAATAAAAACAAAATACAGCCAATTTAATTATGCACTAGGACAGCTAAAAAGGACCACCGACCTACAGACCACCTTATCGGCGTATTACGCTTTCGCGTACGCGTGGCTTAGCTATGCCGTGATCCTATGGGGCAACAGCACTGACGCACCAGATTTATTCCTTTTACAAAAAAAATCTATCCGCATACTTTCAAACACTAAACACCCAGAAAGCTGCAAACCATATTTTAAAAACCTTGGTATTCTAACCTTACCTTGTATCTATATTTTAGAATCATGTAAATTTGTAAAAAATAACCCAGAAATGTTCACTAAAGTCGGAGATGTACCTCGTCGTTTTGAATCTCGTTCCAAAAGTAATTTAATACAAATATCATCTAATTTAGCGATACATAAAAATGGACCTTATCCCACGTCAATAAGGATTTTTAACAAATTACCGAACCACATAAAAACTGAACCTAACTATAACAAATTTATACGTATTTTGAAACAATTTCTTGTGGAAAAAGCCTACTATACCGTCGCGGAATATCTACAAAATGATGAGCCAAGATATTGAAACTGGTCATAGATGTTGTCAGATTGTCACCTCTCTTAATAACATCATATTCTTATATAAAATAATGATAAATAAATGGAAATTATATTTTAATGCCTAACAATTGCCTAAGAAATATTTAAATTAAATTAAATTATATTAAATTAAATTATATTAGGTCATATTTTTAAATTCATTTAAAATGTATTTTCAAATGCCTAACTTATTACATTTTGTACATTAAATGTTATTCTGTATAGGTACTTTAGTTCTTAGCTCTTAAATGTATTGCAATACCCTCACAGGGTTGTGTTGAGACATGTAATGATTTATGCAAGATCTTTTGTACACACACTAAGCAAGGAATAAATGAAATGAAATGAAATATTGAATTGAATTGAATTGATCAGAAAGAAACGTATTGAAATTTCACAAATGTGCTCCCCATTCCGAACGTAATAACAGCTGAAATCGTATATTTCATTTCTTTAAAATGAGGTATATTTTAGCATATAAACATATGAAGTACACAAGTAGAGTCAGACCAAGCTAGCTCGGCAGCGAATTTGATAATACAGACTATGCAAGTGTTCTTTTAAACGTCATAGTTTTATACAAGTTTGACGTTTAACATTAACATTTGCACACTCTGTGCTATCAAAATCGCTGCCGAGTTAGCTTGGTCTGACTTTAGTAGGTATTGTGTTTGGATGTTCAAAAAATTTAAATAGGAATTTTTTTTTATTTTACCATTAAACATGTCTTACGTACAAAAAACATATTAGGTATTACACGATATAAAGTAAATATTTATTTGTTATTATATAAATAAAATGCTAAATAATACTATATTTTACTAAATAACTTTGTTAATTATTTGGCTGAATGGAACTATCATTGGCATGTTAGCTGTCGTAAACAGAAAAAAATTAAAAAGTAAAACCGGCGTCCGTTATTTTCACTTAAAATTTAAATGTATCTAAATGATTTATCTTAAATTGCAGTTTGAGTGTTTTTGTATAAGATCAGTTATTATGATTAATTAATTTTTGCTATGTAGGTATTTATCATCGCTAAACTTAGTATAATAAAATTACAGTGCTGAATTAACAATAAAGTTCAAGGGAAAATTCGTAAATGTAACTGTAAAGTACTCATGTAAACAATATTTTTGTTATTGTGATTTTTTTAGCAAATGTATTTAAAATATTTTTATTAGTTTATGCACATATTTTACGTATTTTACAATGAATGAAGGTATCGATATATCAATCAAGATAAATCGATTAATTGAAATAGTTAGATTTCAAGTTAGTCGTTGGTTTCCTTCCATATTTCTTTCCTACATCGCTGCAACGGTTACAATCCTGTGACGTCACAAACAGACTCCATGCCCATGACACTAACGAGCGTTTTTGCACGAGGTTTAAATTAGCTATAAAAATGCAATTATGTATTTATGTTAAAACCTATGAGTATAGCTAAAATATTGTGTTTTCCGGAATCAATACAAGTGCACCGATAATATTAAAAGGGATTTATGTCACCATGCCTATTGACTGTTGAAACCAACCATAAGTGAAGCTATCCTATTACTTTGCAGTAATAAAACTGCAAGCATTCCATCAATCTCTGGGCCTACATTGTACTTGCGCTGATTGCTGCGACCGGCCCGTACAATGCGTACATGTATGAAGGGTGAGATATCAAACAACCTGACGATATGGTACATGATATGTGTTGATGTACTTATAAGAAACACAATCGTTGTTCATCATAAAATGTAAAGCTTCATTGGATGCAAAGTTTTAATTGAACCTATTGAAGACAAAAAGCACGTGCACAGAATTTTAGATCTTAAATAGCTTGAGAAAACTTCTGACTCATTACCTAATTAGCAGTTGTCCACTTATTCGTTTAGCTTTCATTTTATTATATTATTCGTTAAGAAACTGATAAAGATTTGTCATCATTATTAGCTACGAAATTCATGCAAAGCTACGATCTAACTCATCCATAGAACTTACCGGCAGCGATAGTCGTGCTCATGAATTGTTCTGAATCTCGGTTTCATTGTAAAGCAATAATTTAAAATAAACAACACAACATGAGAGCGAAAACTCGTTAAGGGTCGTTTGGATACGAGAGCGTCAGGGAAAATACTGATGTTGTTTGCCGGTGTCGGGTCACTCGACTATCTATCTACTGAAATCCTCTCTCGTTCGGGCGCCGATTATCCTTGTCTGTTTCACGTCAAACGTGTGTGATGGAAAAAGAGTCAAATGAACAGTAAACATTATCAAGTTGCCTATAAAAAAAACGATACGAGATCGAAAGCCCTTAGGAAGTTTTACTCACAAACAAAGGATTAGCTAATTATCTTAATTAGTATTAAAACGTCGTTATTCTATTTTTCTGTATGCTATGTTTCTGTTGCGATTCTTTTGTTTTAGTGTGTTTTACTTTGTATTAAATAAATAGAATATAAAGCTAATAATTTATGTCAGCATTCAATATTTGTTATTTATAACTATTTTTGTAGGTTATTATTATGTTATTACTGTTAGTATTTAAATAAATGTTTCTGTATCATTTATTAAATATTATTAAATATGACGCTACAGCAACGGTCTTAATAGTATGTTCATAGTACGTAAAAGATTATCATTACCAATTATATTTCCGTCTTGTTTTTATCTTTTTGATTCAGCTGTAATCTATTTCTGTATGAAGTTATATAACTAGTCACACTAGGGAAAAATCGCATTCATATTTAAAAATTATACGGACATTCATCAACACTAGATTTAGATTAATTTTTGATTTAGATCGTTCTAAGGCAAATGTGTTGAAACAATACATTGAAGCCATTCAAATGCTTGTGTATATAAAGTATGTTCAAAATAGGACGTTTAAGGGTTTTCCCTTACTCGTATAATTGGAGCCATAAAACCATACAAGTATGGTGGTAAGTCGGTATGTACCTCATCCAAAAGCTCCCAACTATGGTCAAAAATTAAATTAAATATTTTCAAAAGAACTCAGACAAAACTAAAAATAACATTGGTATTTAGACTTAATTACGTATATATTGGACTTGTGGACCATATTTAGTTGTAGTAGGTACATGACTAGGTATATTTGGGCGGTATTAGGAAACCTTAAAATATTACCCAACAATTAATTAACTTAAACAATTAACTATGCATTCACCCAAAACAATAAGGGCTATAGATACAATCAAATTAAATGTGGCTTTCAACACGGGTCCTTATGCTTCATCTACAACAAGGACGTTTCTATCAGAAATTCTGCTGATATTTCCTAATGGCACTTGAAGCATAACGATGATTCATTCTGTGATGGATAGCCACAAATTGTCAGATTTGGTGGATACTGTTTCCCAGTGCTTTTTAGGTACGAAAGGGAACACTGGGAAAATATTTTGAACACCCAATGTAAGCAGTTAGGTGGTAATATTTATATGTATTTATACAATGTGTATGCGTGTGTATGCGCAGATGCATATTCGTAATTGGTTATGATTGGTATAAAATTAGCTATAGTATAAAAAGTACAAGTACCTACAAACACATATATTTTGTATGTTATGTTCTATCTATCGACCAAATTTGCCAAGAAGAAAATGTATCAAGTAAAGAGCTATAGGACAATCAAATTAGATTTTTACGAAAAATGTATTCCCAGGAAGCTGGAAATCGTTTTAGTACCTTCATTGGGTCCTAAATGCATGTAATTCAAGTTTGCGCGCTCCCAGGAGTGGTGCGTAAATATTTGCTGTTTTTCAGTTATTTATTTTGCTTGTAGATCGAAAACGATACGCCCAACGACAAATTTGTTCTAATTATGATGAAAATTGATATCTGAGAATCCGAAAAGTACCTTCATATAAAGGTATAAATAAATTTCTTATGATTTATAAATTCCTAGTCAGTTGTAAAAAAAAATTTCTTTATTTTTGGTATGATCATGTTCAAAATCCGAAAACGCCTTTTCACCAGTGTCTGGTCCACCAAACCTTGCTGGTAATTGGTAATTGATGGTGGGTTCCTTCCTCATCGAGTAGTTTAGCAATGCAAGGAAAAAATTATCTCCGAATAAGGCTCCCAAAATTGATGCACACCTCCTGGGATTGCGTAAACTCAGATTACACGCATTTGGGACCAAATGAAGGTATTTTAATTATTAAAACGATTTCCAGCTTGCTGAGAACTAATTCCTCAAAACGCTTTATATCGCTTTAATTTGATTGGCCTACTAGATAAAAGATCCCTCTCGTCGTAATCAAAATCACATAGGCAATCTTGATGACCCTTTTATTAGACATAACAATTAGGGTAAACCCTCCAGTGAATGAACACCCCCTAGTGAATGAACAAATTCACGTTTTTTGTCTAAAATAAGAAATATAGCAATTTCTACCACTTGTCGTATTTTTTTTCTTATAAACAACTTTATTTCCTATGCAATGGCAACCCGTGATAAATTTATTTTTAACCAGTTTGAATGTGACTGGCGTTTGAAGTTTACGTGTTTCTGGTTTTGAAGTTTTGTATGGAAAAATTAGATCCCAGATAAGAACAGTGTACGTTTGGAGCAACATATGAAGTGCTTATTTAATGTTTACCTGTACAAAGTTTAGTTATTTGGATAGATTAAGAGTTAAACCTTCTATAAATGCACACTTCGTCGGCGTATTATGCGATTAAGTCTTTATTTTTTAGAGTTCCATCACTGGCTTATCAAATGTTCTGAAACCAGTTCATTGACTGGTGTCATCTATATTTAATTTTTTTCTAACTTTATATGTAAACGAAATGGTATTGAGTTTGTTTTTTGTGATTCTGCATAGAAAACGATTCTGATTCATTCAGCCAGTATTGGAACAAACCAAATTTCTAGATTTTTCATAGTCCATTTACTGGATTTTTCATGCCTATGTATGAATAGTACAAAATTTGGCTTGGATTTCTACTAATTCTATGTATGAACAATGTAACCACGAACAACGGAATGAAAAGTCTATTATTTTAAGCATTATTTGCTGAGCCTGACCTTTTTTCATCAAAATATATACGTTGTTTCTTGTTTTAATATTGATTCTCTTTTTCTTATTAATATGTAACAGATTTCTGTGTTATTGGTGAATAACCATCATTTCATTATATTCTTATATATTTAATATCAAATAGAGGGGATAAAAAGATATAAACGCTTTCGCTATACCTACTAGAATAGACCTGGAAACGGGTTTTGTGTTAAAAATGTCTTTTTAATGCTGATTAAAAAGATCTAAATTATGTTCATTCACTGGGTTTTGCTGTGTTCATTCACTAGTTTTCATGTTCATTCATTAGGTTTTTGGATACTTTTTGATAAATTATGTTATAACTCAAAAACTATGAAAGTAATAAAAAATCGCTGAAATTACTTTCTTAATTATTAAATGAGGATTGATTAAATTGCAATTAATTATTCAAATTATTAATGAATGCTGAGAAATGATTTTTCAAACTTGGATAATTGCTTAAGTGTTCATTCACTGGAGGTCTTACCCTACATATGTACATAACTTAAATATGAGCCGTTGTACATTACGTACTAGGTACAAAAAAAGAATTATATCGCAGGACCGTTAATAGGTAGGTAATATACCGTAATATACCGTAATATACCGGCCGTGGCCTGGAAATATTTAAAACATAGATTGTACTCCTCAAACGGTGACACTTTTGTTCAATATTTTTTTTCAATTATGAAGTCTTTGGATTTCCTATTTTTCATACAAATTAAATATTATCTTCAATATACGCCATCATTATTGTAATTGGCGTTGCTTGTCACGTCTTAAACACAACAAAATTCGCAATGCATTACGTTTTAGAATAAACTTTGTAGTGCGCTAAAAATCAAAACACAAGTTATTTTTCAAATGTTGGTTAGTTTAAGGAGTACCGCCTACAGTTTAATTGTTTGCTCCTGCTACAGGGCACACCCGGTATGTATATATATATATATGTATATATAGTAGTGTAGATATAATTATGATGTGAAGTCACCCGGAGCAAAACGTGGGTGGCGATTTGAATTGACTAATCTTATTCGATGCGAGTTGACATAATTTAATCATGCATTCAGAGTAATAATATTTATGTTTATGAATGTTATAATCAATTATGTTTTGGAGGCATCAGTTTAATGAAATAACATTCGCACAAGCCATAGAATACCGTAAAACCGTCTAACTTTGCCCTGAAGGTCAAAATAATGCGACCCGCCTTGGCTTCGCACGGGTAGTTCAACTAATTTACACAAAACCTTTACAAATTATACATATGTATAAACCTTTCTCTTAAATTACTCTATCTCTTAAAAAACCGCATCAAAATCCGTTGCCTAGTTTTAAAGATCTAAGCATACATAGGGACAGACATACGTACAGAGCGGAAAGCGACTTTGTTTTATACTATGTAGTGATGTATCTTAGTTTGTAAGGTATGTATCTATGGGAATTAGTTGCCTGATAATGTGATAATAAATGAAATTTTAACTTAATTAAATGTCGCCGCCTATCAAACATACTATATCAAGGTAAAAACGACTGCGTGGACCTTTAGTAAATAGAAGCAAAACCACGAATTAAATATCCGTAAACTCATTTCTTTATCCGTTACCTACCTACATATTTTACCATGATTACCGCAGAAGGAAAATTTACTTTCCAGAGCATAAATGGGCGGCTGTCTGATAGGCAAAATAAATATATAAAATAAATGTATCAAAAATCCTTGCCCATAATTAAACGAATAACATACTAAAGAAATGTCATTCGCATATCGGTAAAGGAACACCCCGGCATTGTGAGAAAGCCGGACTAAAAACCATAAGGCTCGGTTTCCCCTTTGGAATTTTTCTCGGATATAATTTGATAAAATTTGGTATAGAGTTCCTTATCTGTACAACACAAGCGCAATTTCACCGTATGTCCTACAAAATCTTTCACAATTTTTCCGTAACTCAATGGGAATTTTCATTTTTTTTTTTGTCCCTTGATTTCTAGTTTATTCCGACCAGAATAAGGAGCTTTTCAAACTAACCAATTTTTATCAAAATATGATAAAAAAATAAAACCGATAAAAAAATAAAAAAATGACCCAAATAGAAACTCCCGGAAAACCGATAAGATGAGGAGGAGTACCTATTTAGTACCATTAAAACGATTAAACAATAAGGGCAAAAATTAGTTGGAAGTACCTATTTTAGTAGGTACTGTAACGAAGAAAGTCTAGAAAATAAGCACTGAAAATAAGAGCGCAGGGGTAACATAAGACAGGATTACAGAGGTGACGCACTAGCCTTTTGTGTAGTATATTCATGATGCGAAAACTTGACACCTTGACGGGGCTTTGTTACAAATATATAATGAAATAAAGTATCTTTAATAAATACTTAAGGAAAAATCAATACCTACATTCAAAGAATATACAGTGTGTAAATTAAATACAGGCTAATCTTAAAACATAAACATAATTTATTCCTGCCTGAACTAGGGTACCCTGTGTTTCAGCATGTTTCAGGCAGGCAGGCAGGGCAGGGTTTGTGGGGGTATGAGGTGTGGTGGGAAAACGGTGGTTAGCATAGGCCTAACAAGTATATTGAGATAAATTTTGCTTAGAATTACAATGAAAATATTAACCATACAAAATAACACACAAGTAACTAGATACGAGCTTTTTATAGTAACTGTCAGCGATTGTTCAAAAATTAATTACCGGGTCATAAAGTAAGTGTAACTTAGAAAAACTCCTTAATTAATGATTACACGGATAAATTCTATGTTTGTATGTATATTTATTAATCTATTCCCCCTTATTGGATTTACTCACCGTAGGTACCTATATCATACTCGTGTGTCGTTACAATTTACAGTGACACGCTGGACTACTACAAAGGTCCTCAAGCAATCTACGCCTTGACAGAATTTAGATAATCTTTCTTTCTGCAAAGTAGTAACCTGCAAGAGACTAGAGGGTAAAATACACATAGGTACAGTCCGTTAACTCTGAGAATGACCTTCGGATTTTAGAAAGATACATCGGGTATCGGCGATAACACGCGAAGGTGATTCCGATTTCTTATTAACTCACAAAAAGTTTTAAACTTACCGGAAAAAGTTAAGGATACCTATTGTCTCAATGTAAAATAAGCCCTAATTTAATGACATTATGCTTAATATTCGGTCGATGACTATATTGCGATTTGACTTTTTGTCATAATCTAAATAAAATAGAATCAGAATTTGAAATTCGTCCGGAGGTAATTTGAAAACAGAACGTCACACTGTCATTTACTACTTCTGGCGGAAATTATACATATAGAGTTGTTAATACCAGTCACATATTTCAATTCATACGGTAAAATTATACAATTTTTCAAATTCGGGAGTTCTTTGAATCTATTCTGGAAATCATATACCATCCTCCAGATTTAACACAGTCCTTTTTCGGTCTCTTTTTCTTTGGCCTTTCAATGGGCTAGGATGGGGGGGGGGGAGTCCGGGGGGGTATCGGGAACTCATCTCAAAAACGGTGTATTTCTGTAAATGGTCAATCACGAGAAATCATATATAAAGTATATAAATATTTTTGAAAAGAAGCGGAAACTTAAGAAAAGTGATAATTGTAAATATTTTAATAAATTTCAAGACTGGGTGATAGAAGTAACAGGAATTTCAAACAAATACATTAAGAAAAATATTAACCGAAGCCGACCAAAAGCCTCCATCCATGCCCATTGAAACGCCAAAGAAAAAGAGACCGAAAAAGGACTTTGTGTTAAATCTGGATAGTTTTGATTACGATTTAATCTGGAGGATGGTATATGACTTCCATAATAGATTCAAAGATCTCCCGAATTTGAAAAATTGTATAATTTTAACATATGAATTGAAATATGTGACGTATTAACAACTATATAATTTCCGCCAGAAGTAGTAAATGACGGTGTGACGTTCTGTTTCCAAATTACGTCCGGACGAATTTCAATGATTCTATTCTATTTAGATTATGACAAAAAGTCAAATCGCAATATAGTCATCAACCGAATATTAAGCATAATAAATTAGGGCTTACTTTACATTGAGACAATAGATATCCTTAACTTTTTGCGGTAAGTTTAAAACTTTTTGTGAGAATCCGAAGGTCATTAGAGTTAACGGACTGTGCACAAAGATTTCTTACTTACCTCACATCTTCTAGTTCGTAAAACATGTCCTTCGAAGAGTCATGAATGTAGATCTTCACCATGGGACTGTCCATGTACTGCATGGTGAGCTGTTTGGGGAAGCTCCTCACGAACAGCGCTTTTACGGTGTCGATAGAAGTAATTTCGTTAGGAAGCAGCGCCCGCTTAGTCTCACTTCGATATTGCAGAAACACCAACCCTAAAATAAAATGCTCTTATTTAATAATAGCACAATCGAATTAGCGCTAACCTCGAAATCACTTCCAAAGTTGTGAAATTTGGTATATATGTTAATTAAAGGTCTCTTTTTCATGTCCACACTATTTGACATTTGGGGACCTCGAGGAATCGCAGCCATCTTGGAAAATGTGTACCATCCTGGAGAAATTTGCGTTTTACTCCAAATCTACGTTCTCTGAAAATATGGTGTAAGGCAACATTAAAGCTTATATAATTCTACACAAAAAAAGTCCTAGATATCTTTGCGGAAAAATACATCTTGTCATAGAAAATATTTGCTGAATTCAGATTTAGCGCTTATACCCTTTCAGGGGATCTCTTAATAGGAAACTTGTAGGAATATGAATCCCACTTTTATCTATACATTTGTACACCTTATACCTCAATATCAACATTTTACTCGACTGCAACTTAAACGGAAAGTAGGGTTATGGGTACTATACTGATAATCAGTACAGCCTGTAGCTCAGGAAACTGGTAGATTCCTCTTGCCCTTCGCAACCTGTTTACACTTAAAGAAAAATCAATACAGCCGCCTTGAAAAGACGCCGAATATTAAATCATATTTTTACTTCTAGCGCCTAAACTATTATGTGGATTCCAATAAAGTAGACATGAGTAGATCCATAATTGGTACACGAGTGCTATGCAATACAAATTTACTAAAACAAATGGAGGAAAAATGTTTAGGATTTAAAAATGTGACTGCAAAAACAGATTTTAGGTCTTAAATGGGGTTTAAACAATAGGGACAGTAATGAAATTTGACACCTATAATTTCAGGAATCCCTGTTTGCGTATCATAAAATTGGAACTTCGGGGACCACGGGGATCAAGCGCCATCTTGAAAAGTATGTCTTTTTTTAGTTTTTGTTTTTTTCTCGGAATATCTGGGTTTAATGTGATTACTGTGTATGCCGAAACAAAAGCTTATTAAATTCCACGCTAAAAAGGTATACAACACCATGTCCCAAAAACGAAGTCTTTTTCTAGAAATAGGGCCCAGAAGCTTACCAGTTTCCACACAATTTTTTTTTTCGTGGTTGGGTAGATAATATTTTTGTGTTCCAAAAATTTGTTAAAAAATTATACAAGTGTTACCATCATTTCTGGGTTCAACGGGGAGCCCTAAAGTGGTTTTGAAATAAAATAAAGAGATACTAAATTAAACAGTATATTGAATTCTCCTACAAGAAATCTTGGGGTAAGAATATATTTAGTAGCTAGCTCAGTCTTAAATAAACTATGTACGTATGAAATATAGAGCACAGGGGGTGAGTTGGTGTTTCAAGGAACTGGAAGACCGGTAAACTTTAGGTAAAAGAATAATAATTAAAGATTAACTATTGGGCGCCTTAATAAAAATAAAAGGGAACACTCCAACCACAACTGCAAGACCGCACTCCTGCGCCGACGCCAGGCCTCGAATCAGCACCGGGGAACAGTCCGGATCTGTTTCCCCCAAGTCCGCTCTCAGCTGCCGACAGCCTCAGGTTGGGCTTGAGACAACGCGACCAGGTGAGGAAGTAGGAACATTGTGTAATACTAGCCAAAACGCTTGGCCCTGCCAACCGCGTAGGGTCGAAAGTAGTATAGTCGTGAAACCCTGAAAATTACAAAATAAATAAGCAACGGAACGGAATTTCCGCAGAGTGATGTAGAATTCCAAACTGGCTTACTCGGAGCAGACAATAGGCCTTCAGAGCATAGATACAAGCTTGCATAATTTCCATGCCGCCGGGGCTCACTTTCGACAAAACGTTTTACATCCGATAACTGAAATAAATATAAAAATAATCAGCACTGCACTAATCTCACACGAAATGGGGAAGAAAATAGGTAAATTACTTACGATGAAGCGGTTTAAACCGCGATTTAATGAAAGTTTGGCCTCATAGGGCACCGAGGAAAGCAATCATCCTCCTATTGCATTTTCGAAATCTCTTAAAATGACAACTGACAGATCAAACCACAGATACTCCCACCGCTGCGTTTCGTTGCGCGTACAATGTAGATGCAGCTTTCAAAACTCGGCTTCGTAAAATAAAATATTACTTAATAATAAATTCCAAAAAGGAAAAAGAACAGTAATAAAACATTTAATTAGGTTTTGATTTTTGTAAATTAATAAAAGAAAACCTTTTGTTTAAGAAAAAGCAGATAGCGAGGTATCTCACGCCCTCTGTCGATCCCTTCAGCAACTAACGAGCCTATGACAACGAATCGATTCAACATTCCTGCCTTCCACTAGATGGCCTGGATATAAAAAAAAAGAAATAAGTTACTTACATTCTTATTTAAGCAAAATACCTAGAGGGTTTAAAAAAATATTGTTACACAAGTATTTTTTTCTGACGCCTTAAAATAAAATTTTAGTAGATGATTAAGTACAACCTTTTGACTTCTGAGCCATATTTCTAGAAGAAAGCTCCGTTTTAGGGACATGTTGTTTTATACCTTTTTTGTGTAGAACTTAATAAGCGTTTATTTCGGCATACATAGTATTCACATTAAACCCAGATATTCCGAGAAAAACAAAAAAAACAAAAAAGACATACATTTCAAGATGGCGTTTGATCCCTGTGGTCCCCGAAGCTCCAATTTTATGACACGCAAACAGGGATTTCTGAAATTGTAGGTGTCAAATTTCATTACTGTCACTATTGTTTGCTATCACATTTTTTAGTTCTAAACATTTTTCCTCAGTTTATGATACTAAATTTGTATTGCATAGCACTCGTTTACCAATTATGGATCTACTGATGTTTATTTTATTGAAATCCACTCAATAGTTTAGGCACTAGAAGTAAAAATATGATTTAATATTCGGCGTCCTCTCAAGGCGGCTGTATTTATTTTTCTTTAATAAAAAATAATCTAAAAAAAAAGTAAAACCAACTTCAAACGGGAAAAAATAAAGTATTATCTCGTTTTATATGCGCTAGCAAACTGATACGTTTGAAGTCGTACACCATATTTTCACAGAGAACGTAGATTTAGAGTAAAACGCTAATTTCTCCAGGATAGTACATATTTTCCTGCGATTCCTCGAGGTCCCCAAATGTCAAATAGTGTGGACATGAACAAGAGACCTTTAATTAACATACATACCAAATTTCATTACTTTGGAAGAGATTTGGAGGTTAGTCCTAATCCGATTGTGTTATAGTAGACGGAAACTATCCAACTAACAATGACGGCGTGGCATATCTCTGCATATTTAACTTTTAAATTTACATAGGTAATAAACCTCTTCACGCCTAAATCGTTGAATTTAAATGAAATTTGACTATCTCCATATTATATTCGGGGAAGGAATCAAGGAAGGCATCATTCTCTTCAGACGAATCAACAATAAAATGTATTTAAAAATGTTTGCTGGCGTGCGTGGCGTGTGGATTAAATGTATTATCACTGTCGTTTCTTTCGTTTCAAAATTCAAGTAAATATTAAATTATTACAATATGCGACTCTTGCTCGCTCTCATTAAAGAAGAATGGAACTTCTACAATAATGAGTCCCTCTAATTAATACTTTGCCTACTGTACAAACTTACCCAGCGGACGCTCCAATGTTTTGCTAGGTGTTCGCACAACAGGTAGCGAAGAGCGCTGCTTGCCGCCGCGCCGAAACCCGGTGGAGGCCGTCTCCACTTCCGACATGATGCCTGGGTCGTCGTCGAACAGCATAGCGCTGTTTGGCGGCGGGTAACCCCTAGGCAGCGGTGGCTGGACATAAATAGTAGGCATTCAGGTAATGTTAATGACAACGAGTCAGATTTAAAAAAACATGCAATCAAATTTTTAAGGCATATTATATTTACGTAGATTACTAGAACACCCGTTTAGAAGGGAACAAAAACTATGGCAAGCCGCCCGAAACTTGCAACGGAAGATATTGCAATCGCTCGAGTTTTAAGAGTCCGCAGCAAGCTCGGCCGAACTTCACCTTCCCATACAAACGGAGTTTCGTTCTCATTTTAAAACTACGTTGGATTGTAATGAAACTTTGCACGTACAATGACATAAACAACTCGTGCCGATGTAAGACATTCCATTCGGTCGTGTTTTAATTTATCGCCACTCGTTGCGAATTTCCTATTTTCCGCACTTGTAACGTAATTTACTATTATGCAATGTACCTATACATAGTTAATTAATGGTACAATTATTAAACTTGAAAAAAAAAATCAGTATGGTTGTCAAGCAACACCCGTGGAAATATTATGTATCAAAAATATTATTATACGGCATCAGTCTAAGTAATGGCAGTGACTGAATGACAGTTTCTTGGGAGGCCACGTATTACCAATTTACCTTTCGTCTTGTTTAAAGTACCTACTAATGAATTGCGTGAGTGATAAGTTGATGAAACACTGTTAGGAGAAGGCATGATGCGTAGTAAAAGATAGACACACAGAAGAATACCGAAATTTTTTAGAAACTGTTTTCGAACATCATGTGGATAAATTAATTTAAAAAAAAACATTTTTACAAAATTTTGTACCTATGTATGTATTTATGTATGTAAGGTTCAAATCTTACAAGGTAAATTAGACCCACTTCCCGACTTCCAACGAAGCTGAAAATTTGCATACATATGTAAATCGGGTGACAATGCAATATTAAGGGGCCCACTGACTATCAGTCCAGATATCGGCCTGTCAGTTGTTCGCAAGTGTCAAATTTTTGTTCTAACTGACAGGCCGATATTGTTGGGCGGACTGATAGTCAGTGGGCCCCTTTTATGGTACCATCGAACTGATCTAATGATGGAGACAGGAGGTGGTCATAGGAACTCTATGATAAGACAACGCAACCTAATTTTGTTTGGGGATGGTTTGGGGTTTTTGAATTGTTTCGAAGAGTATTAGTTGTCTGTGGAAAGAAAAGTAGGTACAGTCAGTGATAAAAGCTTGTAGTACTTAAAAAAGATAATTATGCCAAAAACTTATTATGTGTATTATAAGTAGATTTATTCGCGGGTTACGAGCTTGTTAATTAAGATTCGGGTACATTTATATAAATTTAATCTCCACTAAATAGAGTCAGATAAGAGCCATAATGATTTATAAAACGGTAGTTATAAAATAATTTAAAAAATGAATACCCCAGGCTCCCATGAGTCGTGATAAAAGCCGGGACAAAGCTAGGAAGAAGAAGAACTTCGCAAAGCATAACCAAACAGATAAACTTTATTAATAAAAACACTCGGTGGTGTGTCTTCACTTCTTTGCGTTGCCCAGATATCTCCGCCCTGCCGAATGGTAAATGTCGGCAATGACAGTTATTTGTATTATATGTGATTGTATTAGCTATTAGCAAATTACTTTAATCCTTGCCCGTCAGTGTAAAAGCAACGCATGGCGCTCTGGCGTGGTAAAAATAACTTCTGTTGTAATAATACGAGCAAAAATAAAAAATTACTGAAAGCTAGTATACAATTGCCTTAAGGCATATATGCTCCACTATATATTAAACTAAATACATGCTTGACTTACACCTCTTTATATATATTTTCACATATTCCCAAACCACTCACTTCCTAATCCACTTTCAAATTTTTCCTTGTATATTGTTTCTAGTTACTGCCTTTACTGTTCTGAGCTATCTTCTTGCCCTGGGCTCCACGGAAGACCAGCGCTGTAGCATATACCTATATGTTAGAGCCTATGCTGAGTGGTGTCCATTTGTAGCCTCTATAGCAGCATCAATATTATAATCATTGCATGTTAGTATAAGCTACTTGTAATTTTACGTGTTAGTGTATAAGATCTTCTTCTTTTTAAACTTGTATGGTTCTGTATGTAGATTTTTACAATAAACGTTTTCTATTCTATTCTATTTTATTCTATTGTAATTGTTATGTTTATAAAATAGTGTTAATAAAACGTTCGAAATGTTAATATGAGATTAGTCAAAAATTCCAAAGCCAAGAGATGCATTTTCGAGTAATAGGGTCTACCTTCAGAGCCCTGGCGTCTAGATTCTGCCTTTTATCGCGACTTTTGTTGACCGTCGCGTATATAGGCGTGTAAAGAGGGACCTGCCCAGCAGATGTCCAGTGCTAAACATAATAATACTTATTTAAAAAACTGCCTTATCTACCAACACTGCGTCATGGTAATGTTAAATCCATAAATCATTACTATTGAAATTAGTTGCAAAGAACGTATCTAAAACTTTTTCCGATGTACCGTAAAATGGTCCTACTTTGCTCCCCAGTGGGTAAATATACGCTATAATTCAAAAAAACCGGCCAAGTGCGAGTCGGACTCGCGTTCCAAGGGTTCCGTACATTACACAATTTAAACAATGTATTTTCTATGTGAAACGTCTTAAAAAAACCCGAAAACTAAGTAATTAAGTCCGACTCACGCTTGACTGCACATTTCTAATAGGTTTTTCTGTGATCTATAGGTAAAGAACTATTTTGTTTATTTTTTTCAAAATTTTAGACCTAGTAGTTTCGGAGATAAAGTGGGGGGGATTGGTCATAACTTCTAAACTGTTAATCCTAAAATTATAAAAAATATATATTTGAGATTCTCACAATGAGCTCTTTCATTGGATATGTAACACGATATAGTTAGAAAAACTTCATTCTTAAATTTTTTCATTTACCCCCCAAAAGTGGACCCGATGTTTAAAATTCATTTGTTTACGTTACATGTCCGTCTTTGGGTCACAAACTTACATATGTATACCAAATTTCAACTTAATCGGTCCAGTAGTTTCGGAGAAAATAGGCCGTGACAGACGGACAGACAGACAGACAGACGCACGAGTGATCCTATAAGGGTTGGACTTAACGTCTAATATATCCAAACATAATATTTATATATTATTATTTATATACTCAGATAAACGAAATGAAGTTGTATATATATAAAGGTATTTTAAATTGCTATGTTAGTCATAAAATAGTCTCTCGTTTTTGGTAACTCTGCACCCCTAAGTGAACTATAAGTAGGAGCAAAAATACCCCAAACAATGGGTATCCTTTGCTCCTTATTCAATATTCATTGCTTAAGATATACAGGGTGATCAATCCAAATGGGTCAGTAGGGAGAAGTCAGAAACTATATACTACAGAAGATATAGCGACACCTGTTGTTAGGAACCATGGCTTCAATTTTAGATTTAATAAAAAAAAATTCAAAGCGCTGGTGGCATAGCGGTAAGGGCGTGAGACTTGCAATCTGGAGGTCGCGGGTTCAAACCCTGGCTTCGTACCAATAAGTTTTTCGAAACTTATGTACGAAATACCTTTGATATTTACCAGTCGCTTTTCGGTAAAGGAAAACATCGTGCGGAAACCGGACTTATCCCAATAAGGACTAGTTTCCCCTCTGGGTTGGAAGGTCAGATGGCAGTCGCTTTCGTAAAAACTAGTGCACACGTCAATTCTTGGGGTTGGTTGCCAAGCGGACCCCAGGCTCCCATGAGCTGAGGCAAAATGCCGAGACAACGCGAGGAAAATGATGGCATTCAAACTTCAGGATCAATTATACATAAACTACACGCGATTACATATAGAATATTGACCAGGTTCGATTCCCGGTTATGTATATCGGTTTTAAAAAAAGTTTGAATGTCATTATTATTAAATCTAAAATCAACACCACGGTTCCTATAAGAACACATTTCGCTATCTCTTATAGTTTCTGACTTCTCGATACTGACCCATTTGGATTGATCACCCTGTATAAAACAACATTTCATAACATTGATTTAACGATAAAATATGTTACATAAGATGCTCTTCTTAATATTCAATTCGTCTGTCAACTATGTGTATAAAATATTCAAAATTTCGCACAAATAAGCGGGTGGCCTAGTAGGCCAAGTAATAAAAAGATATAGAGGGAAAGCTAGGAACACAATTATTGACTCAACAGCTTTCATTTTGTTTAAGTAGTCATGTCGCTAAGACGCTTTCCAAGATGTGAAAAACCGAAAAATGGAACCTTCAAACTCCCCTCTCCCCGTGGCACCAGGGTTACGGGCGGGGACTATTGATATGTTCACCTCCTAACCATCACCACCACCACACCACACCACAACCACCACCACACCACCACGTGGTGAGACCATTTCGTGGCACTTTCTCTTTCTATGTTTCTCTGTTTTGTATAATTTTCTATTGTTGTGTTTGTGCTAACGAATAAATTATTTCTATTCTATTTTATTCTAACTAGTCCAAACAAAGCTACGAAATCAAAAATTGTGTTCCCTCTATAACTTTTTTTGAGCATTCATTTCCTGGCCTCTTAAGGTCTAATCAACGCTAACTCAACTGTTTTTAGTGTTCCGTGCAAAACTTTGTTTTGACAAACGGCCCTACAAACACATTAGCCATAACAACAACTCATTTAGAGTCCTGAGTGACATAGTAGTTTTATAAGACCCATAATAATAGTTTTAGGTGATACTATGGAAATAAACGGTCTTATTAATACACTGGCGCTAGTAAGGTAATATAATAGACATATGATTGCATAATGCAGCTAAAGGCTGTAATAAGGTGGTATTAGCTGCCTCTTTATATATTATGGTTACCACTTTAAGTAGATTTTAACGCTGAAGGTTCTTTTGGGGTGCCCATTATAACTTACCCGCGCTATAGCTCTATAATCGTGTTATGTTTACCTTTTAGTGCTTAATGCCGCCTACAGTGTTACAACAGCTATAAAAATACTCTTAAGCCATTTAAGAGTGGCAACAGTAATTCTTATAGCTCTTAGTAATATAGTGATACAACCGACATAATTTTCCCTGTTAAATCACGTAGTTTTTTTGGTGCTAGAAGTGCTATAACAGCAGCATGGAACCGTAGCTCTTCAATAGTGTTTGGGCGAACATTATTACAGCTTAAAGTTATTTTTAAGTATTTCAGGTATAAGATACCTCTCTCTATAACCTTTAATGGTTTATCGTGATACATTGTTGTTTAAAGTTGAATACTACATCAAATATAGCCTTAATAGGCCTAAAAGCTCTAAACTACGACATAAGTGTTAATAATCATTTACGCCATTTTGTTTACAAACAAACACAAAAATGCTTGAAATATCTAGTAATAAAGCAGTAATTGTTAAGGTCATTTTGTTCTGATATTACAATATCTAGTATGTTTAGCATAACCATTCACAAAACTAAAGATTATAATTAACTTACTTACAAAAAATAAACTAGGCTAGTATTATTAGTATACAAAATTAATCAAAACATGTTTGGCGCTTGAAAATTGAGATGTAAAATACCATATATAATGACAGAAAAGTAATAACCGCAATAGAATTTCAGTTGAATTCTCTAATACGTGTCGTGAAACTTTGCTGTGTACTCACCAGGTAATAATAATTCCAATAAACCATCAAGCTGTCGCCATTATAAACAATCTGCCTGACTACGTCACGCAACACTATGAGCGATTATTGGAAATTGTATTAAATATTTTGTCATTTTAAAACTACAAACGATTGTTTTCACTACTGCAGCGTTCTTGTAACACTGTAAGTGATACAAGATAACATATTACAAGGTTATTAGAACTATAAGTAAAAATACTGCTACTTTAATATCACTTCCGGCAAGAATAATCCCTATTGTAGCACTATTATATCACTAGTTTATCACTATTGCACATAAAATGAACCACTGTAGAGCTTCAAGCACTAACGTCGGTGCCTAATTCCGACTATAAGAGAGTTATAGCGTGCTATATCGCTAAATTTTAGGCCGCACTATCGCTATCAGTGTTTAATCGAAATAATAGTCAGCTTTTATAGAACTAGTTTTATCGCTAAAATGTTACTTGGGGGAACACTTATGGGATCACTTGGGTCTTGCAAATCAGTTAAATGCGTTTTTACTAAAGAAATTGATACATCACTTTTACGCAATTAATTTAAAATGTTACTATTAGTGACTAGCTAATATGTATTATGTATTCACATATTTTACAAACGTTGTTTCTCGAAGATTTTGATGCTGCTTATTTAATATTGTGTTTAGATCGTTAAATAAACATCTAAACAAAGCACTACCTTTGTAGATTTAGTGACTTTGTATGTACAAATATTTTTTCTAGACAAATTATACTTATCAGTAGGTAAGGATGCTTGCAATAAAAACAATATTTTTTTTCTTGTAAGTAAAGTGTATAAAAAAGGTAGGTAGGTGGAATGTTTGTAGGATTGCATATTCTTGAAATTTAAAAATATTGCGCTATCATATTTATATTTTTTGCGTAAGGGTATCTTTCTGAATAGAGTCTGTGCTGAAAGAGAAGAGTCGTAGGATTTGAGGGCGTGCCAGTGCTATTTTATGGTTTTTGCTATGCTGACAACACTGTCACGTAATTATAGTACGACACTAAAGGTCATGATACTTGAATCCCTTTGTTCCGCCTTTTTGCCACGGCTCACTAAAGGGAGCCCGGTGTCGGATCGGCAACCTAATCCTATGAATTAGCACAGGCACTAGTAAGTGACTACCATTTTACCTTTTACCCAAAAGTTAAAATGTCTCATATACTACAGTGACAGTTCGATTGAAAAAAAAACTACTAAAACTAGTTAAGAATCTGCCCATACCAACTGTCGTATTAGTACAAAACTACTAGGGTCTAATTTACTACCTAATCTGCCAAGTCCAACAGTTATTTTAGTATCGGGGCCACAAAAACATTACATAGTTAGGAATTATTAGGATTGTTCGGATCTCTCACGATATTATACTTCGTCGAAACTCATTTAACTCACTGGTAAATGTGAAATGATATTTCGTAACTAACAAAACCTAGTACCAATACTAATTTAAAAGTTTTCAATGAAAATATATATTTGCTTATCTTAAGATACGGATTTAAAAATAAGCAAATGCATAGTAATTTTAATTGAAAACTTTTATTAACTAAATCCGAGGTCTGAATCTAAAATACTCAACGTAGGTAACTTACGAGTATGTTATAATGATTGACCTAGATTCAAAATAAACAGAGACACTTATCGAACTATCTTCATCTAAGCTATGTGCTTGAATCTGACATGTGAATTACAGATAATCGCATATCTTCAAATAAATGGTCTTTTATTCGAGATACCGTAGGTACTTTTACTCAGTCCTGAAAATAAATTATTCATATATATATGACTAAAATGGCAAATTATCAAAACTATTTGTCAGTTATTTTTAAGATCATGAATGATCTATAAATTTACGTATTTTGTTACGTAGTCAACTTAAAAATTTTGAATGAATATACTTACCGATTATGTGCCGGAGACTAATTAATAAGAGGGACTATTAAATAGGTAATTATTTTATATTAAATACAACATAAATACCCGTCATAGCGGAAACAATTCCTTTCCCGGTGATAAAGACAAATGTCAAATATAATTTCCCTTGTGGTTTTATGTACCAGTTTTATCCTGTTTTTAAAGTATTTCATATATAAAACTTGCAGTTTTTGTAAATAAAAATACACAATGACAGAAGTTTGTTTACTTTTTATGGCAATCAAATCTTTGACACCTGTCTGTCAAAGATTTGATTGCCATATAAAATTGATGATGTTAGTTCCCGTTGCTGCCACGACTGTTCTCTTTCCGCACAGACTCTACAGTAGTATAATATATAGGAGAATGGCTCTACAGTCCGTTAACTTTCAGAATGACATTCGTTTTTCGGGTAAAATCGGACGTAATCGCGTAATAGAAAATGTGCAGTCGTCTTTTCAGCCAGCTAATTTAATGGGGACTCATCTCAAAAAGGGTATTTCTGTAAATGTTCAATCACGAGAAATCATATATAAAGTATATAAATATTTTTGAAAAGAAGCGGAAACTTTTAAGAAAAGTGATAATTGTAAATATTTTAATAAAATTCAAGACCGGGTGATAGAAGTACCAGTAGTTTCAAAAAATACATTAAGACAATAGACAAAGCGAAGCCGACCAAAAGCCTCCATCCATGCCCATTGAAACGCCAAAGAAAAAGAGACCGAAAAAGGACTGGATAGTTTTGATTAGGATGTAATCTGGAGGATGGTATATGATATGATTTCCATAATAGATTCAAATAAGATCTCCCGAATTTGAAAAATTGTATAATTTTACCATAATTATAAATTGAAATATGTGACTGTTATTAACAACTCTGTATAATTTCCGCCAGAAGTAGTAAATGACGGGGTGACGTTCTGTTTTCAAATTACCTCTTGAATTGTATTTCAAATTTTGATTCTATTTTATTTAGATTATGACAAAAAGTCAAATCGCAATATAGTCATCAACCGAATATTAAGCATAATGTCATTTAATTAGGGCTTATTTTACATTGAGACAATAGGTATCCTTAACTTATTGCGCTAAGTTTAAAACTTGTTGTGAGTTAATAAGAAAGCGGAACAGCAGTATCACCTTCGCGTGTTACCGCCGATACCCGATGTATGTTTCTAAAATCCGAAGGTAATTCTCAGAGCTAACGGACTGTACTATTTTATACAATAGGTATGTTTAAGTGTGATAGACGTGATTGATAGTTTGAATGTATAATACGTACATCCATTTCGTGAGAGTTGAGCTGCGAAGGGTGGTGCGGATGCACATAGAGATGGTTCCCGGCGAGCGTGTGACGGCGCGGGTCGTCGCGGCGCGAGGAGCGCCCGCGCGCCGGCCCGCGGCTCGCTTCGCCGTCCGACAGACCGCCTGAAACACGCAATGTACCTTGCAGGACAGCCAATCTCAAAATGATCCAGAAATCTATTGCATGCAAAAACGTTTCAAATCTATATCAAATACATGCAGGATGTAAGAAAAATAGTGATGAACCGTTTAAAGGCATATTCGGTATGGTATTCTGATTAGGAAAAGGTAGAAGAAAAACATTTTTGACGCTAATTTATTTTTCTATGGGGCAGGTAAAGCAGGTCGTCCTAGTCGGTCAACCCTCTATACAACGGCCAAAAATTGTTCGTCAAAAAACATTTTAAGTAGAAAGTAGAAACATTTTAAGAGTTAGAAGTATCAGAACACTATTCCGAATATACCCTTGATCCCCACTATTTTTGTTACACCTTGTATACTCGTAACAGTTCCGTTACTGAAGATACTGACAGACAACGTAAGTACAGTCTAAGCCGTTGAAAGTAGGACCTTGAAGTATTAAACATATTATTATATATTTTTCAAAATTTATCTAAGCAAATTAAGGTTTTTTTTTTTTTCATCTATTCAGGGAATGAAAATGAGGTATAAAGTTTTTAACTATTTCTAGTGGGTCGAAGTTGCGGTCGGAGGCTATTAATAAATAGATTATGGATAAATAGCACGATGCACATCAAAATTAAAATATAGCGGCTATAGTAAATGCTGTACCTATATAAGCAAAATGTCTAGTGGTGGAGGGAGATGTTCTGGCAAAAATATGAAATTTGCTGGCCAAATTATACTAGTACCTAGTTACCTGTTACCTACTTATTCCTTACTGATTGTTTACGGACCCACCATCATACAAAGCGCCAATAGAACTTTGGATAAGTACCTAAGTACCTAATAATGGCTGGATCTATTGCATTTTACTTTCGAGATTTACTTCATGACAATCACGGGTTATGCATTTCAATTTAACAGTTTGTCATGTTGTTCCAAGTAGCATTTTTTGAGTCTGTTCTTATGTGCACTTACTGTGTACCTAGTTGATAAGAGTGCAAAGGCAAGGGTAAGTGCGAAAGTGTGAGCGTAGTACGACCTGGTGCAGAGTGAAGAGGGCAGAAGCGGCTGCCGGGGCCCGGCCCTGCCTCGCCCACCTCCAATGTACTTATGCCACTTCTATGACGTTCACTATTTCGAGTAACACCTTCACAACATATCAACCGTACATTTTTTGTCCAACAAGGACTTTCAAAAGAACACGCACATTTCCACATGTAGCACCAAACTAAATTTACGCCCCTAATGTTTTCATTTCTTCAGATGTTGATTAGAAAAAAGTATAGTTACGAGCGAATGAGAAATGAGTTGACTTCAATTTATTTCAATATGTGTATTGGTTGATTTAGAATCCACGAAATAAATGGCATACTGCAAAGCCGTCGCTCCGAGAGAAGTACGAATACCTAAACATGAAACGCGACCGGGCGCGAACAGGTGCCGGGAGTGTATTGGAGAACAACTCCAATCGGTGCTGTAAACTTTATTTATAGTTTCTAACGCTACCCGTCTCATTCTCAAACTCCTGAAACTGGCACGCAAAAGCGAAACAGTAGATTTCTATTCGTGTGTAATTCATTTGACTGGAGCATCAACGGGTGATTCGGCTTAGGTGCTCCGCGCAAACATCACACTGTTTTTACTAATGAGATTTTAGACCTGTACCGCTGGCTATATTTTGACCCCTAGGTTATAAAAATATTAAAGTCAATTCTGTTTTCGCTTATGAATACTTTGTTAAGATGTAAATCTTACATTTTGTTTTGTGTCATATATATAATTTGCTTTTCTAGTAATTTGTTATTTTGTGGTAATTATTTTTTATTTTGAATTATTTTGCAGAAAAAAATATTCGAGAGAAAACATGTAACTGTGTTGCATTTAGGATAGTGTTTTTAGTGTGAAAACATAGTTTGTGTCAATTACGTCCACTGCAATCTGATACTCTGCCATAATATTCTAAATGACACAAAAAAAAATTAGAGTTAAAAAAAATTACTTAGGT
Source organism: Cydia strobilella (assembly GCF_947568885.1). Lineage (NCBI taxonomy): Eukaryota > Metazoa > Arthropoda > Insecta > Lepidoptera > Tortricidae > Cydia > Cydia strobilella. Next base: position 23,661,646 of record NC_086068.1, read on the forward strand.
CGAATTTAATCGTTTAAATAGGTCCATTAAATGATTTTGTGTCTTATTAAGGCATAGCTTCATAAGATATTTGATGATTTTGTTGTAACAGGCTGTCACCGTTACAAAAGAATATTAAAGATATTAGAGTTTACATCTTATTAATTTGAAATGCGGGATAAATAAGATGTATGAATTTGTGTCACTTGCATCCACTGCATAAACAAATATTACAAAAATATTATTTGCGTTCAAACGAAGCTAGCGGGCGGTCTGAATGGGCAACGGAGGCCGTGCAGGGTGGGGCCGCGGCGTGACCTTGCCGTACGCAACGCATGTTTACTTCGCCTGTGCGCCAAATTAACGCAACTTATTCAAAGAAGTTACGCAAACAACACAACAACAAGCAACAAGCAAGCAAAGAATGCGTCGAATTATCTTTTACCTATTTAAAACTCATAGATATTGTACAATGTCACCATTATGCAAAAGAACTGTAAGTACATGTTTGATTTGCGAGCGAGCTGGCAACATTGCGCAGGGAAATCTTAAAAATATCGCGTTTACGTGAACGCCACATACATTTGTGCCAGTGATAGGGAAAAGATACCACTAAAGTAAAATTTGGTTATTAATACCGTGACTTTCTTTCATTCTTTGATTAAAAAAAATGCTATTTATGCAACAAGTGCGGAAATCATCTTTACGCACGTGTATCATACAATGTTTTACTATGCACTGTGCGAGTAAATAAAAAAACATATCATGGCAAATAAGTTTAATTATTAAAAGGAGTGTTTTAAATCGACACGAGTTGCGAATTACCCATTCGCACGTGTATCGTACGTTTTACAGTACATATGGCTCTTTAAACTTTCGACATATGCACGGTAAGTGCTCTTTTCCGCACTAGTGCGAGAAAGTAGCACCATATGTACTGTAAAAAAAAAATTGAAAACAAAAAGCACTAGTGCGGAAAAGCAGTACTTTCCGCACGATATGGCTCCGTAGGAAACGCACTTTTCGAGCACATGCATTGTAAAAAAATATATAGGACTGTATCTCCTAAACCATGCGTCGTAGCGCAAAAATAATCAAATTTTCGCTACCCTTTAAGAAGCCCCTAATTAAGATTTAAAAACGCAAAAAAGAAAAAAAAGGTAAAAAATCTTTATAGGGCTGTATCTCCTAAACCGTGCGTCGTAGCGCAAAAATAAACGTTTCGGTCCCGTTTATGTAACCATTAATTTATATTTAAAAAAAACTCAATAAAAAAAAAACAAAAAAAAACTTTATAGGGCTGTATCTCCTAAACCGTCGTAGCGCAAAAATAATCAAATTTTCGTTCCCCTTTATGGAACCCCAAACTAATATACAAAAAACACAATAAAAAAAAAAGACAAAAAAAAATCTTTATAGGGCTGCATCTCCTAAATCGTGCATCGTAGCGCAAAAATAATCAATTTTTCGTTCCCCTTTAAGAAACCCTTAATTAATACTTAAAAAAAAAACAGGAAAAAATCTTTATAGAGCTATATCTCCTAAACCGTGCGTGGTAGTGCAAAAAAAACAAAATTTTCTTTCCCCTATACGGAACCCCAAAGTAATATACAAAAAACACAATGAAAAAAAAAACAACAAAAAAATCTTTATAGGGCTGCATCTCCTAAACCGTGCATCGTAGCACAACAATAATCAAATTTTCGTTCCCCTTAAGAAACCCTTAATTAAAACTTTAAAAAAAAACAGGAAAAAAACTTTATAGAGCTATTATAGCTATATATATAGATATAATATCTCCTAAACCGTGCGTGGTGGCGCAAAAATAATAAAAGTTTCGTTCCCCTTTATGCAACCCATAATTTATATTTAAAAAAAAAAAACGCATTTTTTAAAAAATCATTATAGGGCTTGTATCTCTTAAACCATGCGTCCTAGCGCAAAAATAATAAAAATTTCGTTCCCCTTTGTAAAGCCCCAAAGTAATATACTAAAAACACAATGAAAAAAAAAGAAAAAAAATAACAAAAAAACTTTATAGGGCTGTATCTCCTACACCGTGCATCGTAGAGCAAAAATAATTAAAAAAACCCCTTTAAGAAACCCCTAATTAAGATTGAAAAACGCAAAAAAGAAAAACAGGAAAAAAAAACATTTTAGGGCTGCATCTCCTAAACCGTGCGTCGAAGCGCAAAAATAATAAAATTTTCGTTCCCCTTTACGGAACCCCAAAGTAATATACAAAAAACACAATGAAAAAAAAAAACAAAAAAAACTTTATAGGGCTGTATCTCCTAAACCGTCGTAGCGCAAAAATAATCAAATTTTTAGTTCCCCTTTGTGGAACCCCAAACTAATATACAAAAAAAACAATGAAAAAAAAAAACAAAAAAAATCTTTATAGGGCTGCATCTCCTAAATCGTGCATCGTAGCGCAAAAATAATCAATTTTTCGTTCCCCTTTAAGAAACCCTTAATTAATACTTAAAAAAAAAACAAAAAAAAACAAAAAAAACTTTATAGGGCTGTATCTCCTAAACCGTCGTAGCGCAAAAATAATCAAATTTTTAGTTCCCCTTTGTGGAACCCCAAACTAATATACAAAAAAAACAATGAAAAAAGAAAACAAAAAAAATCTTTATAGGGCTGCATCTCCTAAACCATGCGTCGTAGAGCAAAAATAATAAAATTTTCGTTCCCCTTTATGCAACCCATAATTTATATTTAAAAAAAACGCAAAATTTAAAAAAAAAACAAAACATATAGGGCTGTATCTCTTAAACCATGCGTCGTAGCGCAAATATAATTTAAAAAACCCCTTTAAGAAACCCGTAATTAATACTTAAAAAAAAAAAAGGAAAAAAAACTTTATTAAATTAAATTAAATTAAATTATAGAGCTGTATCTCCTAAACCGTGCGTGGTACCGCAAAAACAATAAAATTTTCGTTCCCCTTTATGCAACCCATCATTTATATTTAAAAAAAACGCAAAATTAAAAAAAATCTTTATAGGGCTGTATCTCCTAAACCATGCGTCATAGCGCAAAAATAATAAAATTTTCGTTCCCCTTTATGAAGCCCCAAAATAATATACAAAAACACAAGAAAAAGAAAGAAAAAAATAATAACAAATAAACTTTATAGGGCTGTATCTCCTAAACCGTGCATCGTAGGGCAAAAATAATCAATATCCGTTCCCCTTTAAGAAGCCCCTAATTAAGATTTAAAAACGCAAAAAAGAAAAAGAGAAAAAAATCATTTTAGGGCTGTATCTCCTAAACCGTGCGTCGTAGCGCAAAAATAATAAAATTTTCGTTCCCTTTTATGAAACCCCAAAGTAATAACAAAAAACGCAATGACAAAAAAAAGAAAAAAAAACAACAAAAAAAACTTTAGGGATGTATCTCCTAAACCGTGCATGGTAGCGAAAAATAATCAAATTTTCGTTCCCCTTAAGAAGCCCTTAATTAAGATTTAAAAACGTAAAAAAGAAAAAGAAAAAAATCTATATAGGGCTGTATCTCCTAAACCGTGCGTCGTAGCGCAAAAATAATCAACTTTTCGGTCCCCTTTATGTAACCATTAATTTATACAAAAAAAACTAAAAAAAAAGAGTTTTTTTTATAGGGCTTGATCACCTAAACCATGCGTCGTAGCGCAAAAATAATTAAATTTTCGTTCCCCTTTATGAAACCCCAAAGTAATATACAAAAAACACAATGTAAAAAAGAAAAAAACAATAAAAAAAACTTTATAGGGCTGTATCTCCTAAACCGTGCGTCGTAGCGCAAAAATAATCAAATTTTCTTTCCTCTTTATTCAACCCTTAATTTATATTTAAAAAAAACGCTTTCACTAAACTGGACTTTACTAAATTATGACACATATTAAAGCCTGACCAGTAATATATGATCATTGTCAAGAGGGCGCTGTTCATTCTCATGTATAGGGTGACAGTTCAGTATAGTATGAAAAAATATTGTATTTAATGAACATCATCATCAATGTAATTAATGTTGCTTGCCACGCTTAAACATAACAAAAATCACAATAAATTGCGTCTTGAAATAAACTTAAAAAGTCTACTAAAAATCGAAACAAAAGTAATTTTTAAGTCGCTGATGTGACATTCTCAATCAAAAGGTAGGTACCACTTTGTCGTTTACCATAAAGACGAAATTTGATTATATCTTTATACAAATAACCTGTCAGAGAAAGTGGTACCTTTTGATTAGGAACGTCACAAATGTTGGTCAGTATGAGGAGTGCAGCCTACAGTTTATTTTTAATTATATTTATATACCTACTACGGTAAGATTGATAAGACAATGTAATTATGCCTCCGAATGAAATAAATACACTGTATCGCAAAACTAAGTGGCGAGACAGCTCATAATGCCATCTCTTGGTTGGTCTTAACAAGGGTAAAGGAGATAGTATTAAGATCTCAGTCGCCAGCTGATATTGCGGCAAGTATAATAAGCACCCCACCCGCGTAGGTACCTTTCCCCGCGCACGCCCTTCTTGCTCAATTGAGTTTTATTTTGCCAGATAGTAAAAAAACCGTGGATCAAAATGACCCAAATTATGAATGATGTCTCAATGTGGTATTATAATATTGTAGACGTAAACTTAATAATATGAATTTTTTTTTGTGGCAGATACAGGGTGTTAATAAGAAAAAAATTTTTTTAAAATAAAAGCGGTGGATGAATTTGACACAGATTTGTTTGAATAACATATAACAATGTTCTGTAAAGTACAACACTTCACTTACCGACTCTAATATTTTTTTAGGCGTTTTAGGATCAATATTAGGTATTTATTAAATGCCATTATACCCGTGGATGAAAATGACACAAAATGCGTGTGTACGTCGGAAGCCACTTTGCCTTTACAGGGAAACAAAGAATTTCGTCTCGAATATTTTTTTTACAGAATGCTGATTGAAAAAAGAAATACCTAAATTTCTACCTAAGCAAATACCTAGGATGACACAAAATATTATTTTTAGGTTTAGTATATGGTCTGGAAACTATATATAAAAAATAAGCAACATTAATATTCTTATAACCTCAGAAGTTATTGGTACAGGTCTATTTAGGCTACTGGCGGCAACTTGGCGGAAAAAGCATAGTAAATATCTGAAAGACGTTAAGAGCCAACAGGAGTGGTCATTTCTCCATACGTTTACGTACTCGACTGTTTCCTCCGTGGTTTTTGAAGCTAGAGGAATGTTTTTTTCAACACAAATTAATATTGTCAATATCTGTGTCGGTATGTTTTGCTTTTTTTGATATTTTTGTTTTTTAAGGCGCTAGAGCCCTTCAAACATGGCCAAAAATGGCCTCACTGACTATGCCGCAATGAGAGGCGTGGTATTCAAAACTGATATCAATTAGCCAAAAAATCAAAACAGTCCGAAACAGACAATTTCATAATCATTTAGATTTCCAAATTTGGTTACGATTGGTTAAGTTTTGGAGGAGGAAACAGTCGAGTACAAAACCTCGATTTTTGAGATTTTTACGCAGGATTTTTCGCCTAAGCTGCAGTTGTCCTTATCGCACAAATTTTAGGGGCGGGGTCAAGTTTCTAAATACGTAAACAGACAGAAAAGTGATGCGCAATAGTCGACATTGAATGTCGATAATCTAGTGATGTGATAAGCAGGCATCGTAAACTGCGAGCGAAATCCATTGAAGTACTAGGACTACAGGGTTGTTGTCAAGTCAAAGTACATCATTTCAATGGATTTCGCTCGCAGTTTACGATGCCTGGTGATAAGATCGATAAACCATAACAAAGTCGCGATTTGCCTCTTAGTAGGCGAAATAAGTAAAGTGAGTATGCACTTTGGCCTCAGGGGATATCGTTTAACACTATTTATTATTCCTTGGTTCATACAATGCTGAGCTGACGCACTAGCTACGAGATTAAGTCCCGGCTACCCCCCAAAAAGGGAGGGGAAAAGTCGGCTTCTGCGGTCCAGTTTGCCTCTATTTCTACCTATCTGTTGCTATGAGATCAAATTTGGTATAAATTTTGTGTAAATTAGGGACGAATAATTTATTTTAGAAATAATAGTTTCACATTTTCATACACAAATCTGAATATATGAACGAAACATTAAAATAAAATAAATATTTAAATGGCGCTCCCAAACAACAAACGTGATTTTTTTGCCGTTTTTTGCGTAATAGTACGAAACCCTTCGTTTTTTTTTTTTTTTTTTTTTTTCGTATGGCTTTTTGTGTTACTCTACTTCAGAGATTTACAGTTTGTAGATATTGTACCGCTTCCTTGGTTAAGGTGGTGAAATCCTCCACCTGCCCATGGTATCTGGTTAGAGAACAATCAAATACCGTGTGGTGTACGGTCTGCTCGGGTGCTCCACATCGGCATACTGGTGACTCGCACCAGTTCCATTTGTGCCATAAGTAAGCACAGTTTCCAACTCCGGTCCTTATCCGATTCAGCATGCACCAGACGCGTCGGGGCTCCTCAAAGCCAGCAGGTCGAGTCTTGGTATTAGGCTTGAAGACGTCGCCAGGGAGAGATCTAGATTCCCATTCAGATTCCCAGGAGTCCCGTAAGTTGCACGTTGGTGCTGGGTCGTGGAATCTCAGCGCTGGAGGATGGCGGGACTTAAGTCTGGTCTTTTTAAAATCGTGAAGGTCTTCATGGACAGGTAAGTTTGGGGATGCCCGCATCTTTTGTATTTCGAGGCCAAGGCATCTTTCTCTCCGCATATGAGGAGGCAGTCGATGTTGCTCCACGTCCGTAGGAATTACCTTAGATAACCCTACACGTGATCCCCGGGTGGTGCTAAGAGCGCAACAACTTTGGCAGCTGCACTGCCTCTTCAAGGTCTCGCAGCTTACTCTACTTCAACAACCATACTCAATATGAATTCGGATGCTTTTAAAAACGGCACTTCCAAGCGCCCAAAAACAAGGAACGTTGGACCATCAGTTCGCGTTTTGCAACTAAATATAGAGAGTATTAGTAAATCTAAGACAGAATGTTTGCACAAAATCTTGCATGACAATGACATTGACGTTGTCCTACTTCAAGAAACCCTTCGTGCGCGAGTCCGACTCGCACTTGGCCGTTTTTTGTTAATAGCTTTTGAACTTTTTTTATGTGGGAATAAACGCTTCGAATACTTTTTCTAGACATCATTCCGAATCCTATGAGGTATCATACGTATTTTTAGGAATTAGTATTAGCCCAATTTCAATGAAAAACCGCAAATCGATGTACAGGTTAGCCGTTTGGCACAGGCATACTAAGAGGTCAAAACAAATTTTTTGACCCGCAGTTCCTAAAAAAATCCCTTAGGAGGGGTGTGCTGAAACATTTTTTTTTGTATGGAAAAAAACTTTTTTTTTTTTCAAAAACCTATCGTGTGTGGTATCACACGAAAGGGCTTTTTGAGGCGATTCTAAAAGTATCATCATTACATATTAGCAATTTTTTTTTTTTGTCAAATAAAACAAATAAAATTTTCAAAACATACCAAGTTTGGAGTCAAGTTAAAGGGTTAAAGAGGTATTTCCCGTTCGATATATGGATATTACGTATTTACGTATGATTAATATGTACCGTATCTGCAGTACAGTTCCATAAGTCTCGTAAAATAGGTATTGAAGTAAAACTGTGTCAAAAAAAAAAACTAAATAAAATTATTTTTAAAATTGCTTTTTTGGGGTTCGATATGAGGATATCACGTATCATTTGTGGTATATTGTACAAAAAAAATTAGCCATATCGTATCTGGAGGAGCCCAAACTTGATATGTTTTGAAAATTCTTTTTGATTCAATTTAAGAAAAAACCGGCCAAGTGCGAGTCGGACTCGCGTTCCAAGGGTTCCGTACATTACAAAATTTAAACAATGTATTTTTTATGTGAAACGTGAGTGGAATGTCTTTAAAAAACACGAAGGGGTCGGATCAAAAACTAAGTAATTGAGTCCGACTCACGGTTGACTGCAATTTCTAATAGATTTTCCTGTAATCTTTATGTAAAGATCTATTTGGTGTATTTTTTTCAAAATTTTAGACCCAATAGTTTCGGAGATAAAGGGGGGAATGGTAATTTTGTGCCTATTTTCTTGAATAACTTCTAAATTGTTTATTCTAAAATTAGAAAAAAAAAAAGGTTTTAGAGATTCTCACAATGAGCTCTTCAATTTTATATATATAACACGATATAGTTTGAAATGCTTTATTTTGAATTTTCTCATTTACCCCACAAAAGTGGCCCCCATGTTTAAAATTCATTTGTTTACGTTACATGTCCGTCTTTGGGTCACAAACTTATATATGTACACAGAATAACTAATAGTACTACCGTACAGAAAATTCACTTCTTCATAAAAGCCAGATTTAGGTACAAAATTATACCTACACTCGCCGCCTGCAAGCAAAATTGAAACTTATAACCGCGCACGAACCGTGAATCTTCTTTGCGCGCCGCAGTTTTATGACCGAGCTGCGAGTGTCGGCACGGGGTTGTCACTTGACAAGTTTTTGTACCTATACCTACTGATTTATTATTTTTAAGATAAATATGTAGGAATTACTAACGTAAACATGAAATTTTTAGCCGGAGATAGTATGCCTGATTCTCATGGAAGTAGGTATGCCACAGAAGTACTTATTCCTTTGAAAATATGTCGGTCAATATATAGGTAGTCCGGAATAAAATAAAAATGATTTTTCTGCTTCCTTGTTCTTCCGTTTATTCAGACAGACGTTTGCCTTTCTTTGGTCGCGTGACTCTCCTATATTATGTGAAGATTGTGAAGTATGTAAAATATATGATGGATGGATCTCGTTTGTTAATTATAGTGGCTTGGCCTTTCCTCGAAAAGTCTTCTAGAAATCGATTTTCGCTCATGTCGTCTCGGATATGGGTATATTTGATATCAGTGCATTCAGTATAATATTCTGAACACAAATATATGAGATGAAAACCGCAAAAGTGGTGGGACCGGTGGGGGTAGTTGCTGTGACGTCATAAAGTCGGCAGTACAAACTTTTTTCTCATTCTTTTAAACATACCATGTGGGGTACCAAGTGAAAGGGCTTTGTGAGTAGATTACAAATATATAATATAACATACTGTAACATTTTCACTACTTGGTCTAACAAATTATTAGAAAACGTCCAAGATTTCACAATCTAGATTTGACGTAACGTCACGTTAGACCGGGCCGCGTCCGGGCCGGAGCTTCCGGCGCTTACTATTCTATGACATGACAGGTGATCACGTGGTGCTTTCCATAGAAAACGAAGCGCCGGAAGCTCCGGCCCGGACATGGCCCGGTCTAACTTGAGTCATCATTTATTCCAAATTTTATACCAAATTACTGTGAATATCCTATATACAGGGTGGAAAGGCACGACGATCCTTTCCGCAAAGGGGGGATTGTTTGGATTTAGTACTGTATTTCCTCTATGGAAACTAGGCTCATATTCGTAACCGTTTTGAAGTTATAGGCAGTTAACTTTTAATGCAAAATAATGCAAGTGACAACACTCATTAGGTTCAGTAACATATATGGTTATATCCTCTTTGCTTAGAACTACTAATATCTGTGACCCAAAGACATTTCAGTGCAGGTTACAGATTTGACGTGCGGTCTGCAGCCTCAGTTGCAATAATAATACACTAAATACACAAAAATGGCCATGCTACGTGCAGTCGGCCTTGTCATTAATTTTACTATGGAAATTGACAATAACACCGACGTGTCGGAGCAGTAGTGCAGCTGCGGTCGGGAAAACGTTAAAATCACCATACGTGCAGTCGATATAGTCATTCATTTTACTATGGAAATTGACAATAACACCGAAGGCCGCTGGCTGCAGTAGTGTCGGAGCAGTAATGCCGTTGGAAACGGACTGTCACCTTTCCCCGTGATAAAACCGTGACGCAAACAAATTGCAAATTAAAAGAACCTATTTTCAAAATGCCCTTGGGAGCCCGCGATTACTTAAATTTGCTTATGTTATACGGGGAGTGTAATTATAAGGCCGCCGAAACTACCCCAACTAGCAAATTATGTCGAATAAGCTTCACTCTTTCGACTATTAAGTCGAAAAACAGTCGTATGAAAGATCTCTCGTTATCAAAAAGCCGTATAAAAGCAACTCTCTCGACTGTTTAGCATTGAACGCTTTTTTGTCGCATAAACTTGTCGAGTAAACGTGCTCTCGACCAACTCATATCGCTTTTACTCGATAATTGTATAAAGGTATCTCTCAATCGCCTTCTTACGACTGATATGTCGTAAGAAGGTTGTATAAAAGTAACCAAATTGCTAATTTGTCATCAAAACAGCTTTTATAGCGCCATCTTTCGACATTCAGTTCTGACAGCAGAATTGTTGAGTAAAGGCGGTTCATTCAACCAAATAGTCGTATAATGGCTGTCTGCAAGACTTTCTTTCGACTTAAATATTGAGGTTGAGAAAAGGCTGTTTTGACGGCTATCATTCAGCTGAATTGTTGAGTAAAAGCGGTTCATTTAACCAAATAGTCGTATAATGGCTGTCTGCAAGACTTTCTGTAGAATTGAATATTGAGGTTGAGAAAAGGCTGTTTTGACGGCTATCATTCAGCTGAATAGTCGAATGAAAGCTATTTGAAATCTTTTACAACATTTAATCGCCATTTTGTTGATGATAACAATAAAAACCTCGTTGGCTTTAGTTCAATATTAAATGCGGAAAAAAATTAAAAGAAGTGGTGGTTTCCGACCTAAAGTTTATAAATTGTACACTCGTATGATAGATCATACAACAGCGACATTGGGTGCAGCCGCGGGTGAAGTGCCATCAAAAAAATTTAACGAGGGTTCAGTAGAAAATATTCTCGATATTCCTGAACATGATTTCTGAAGCGTCTACTAGTTCTTGTACCGGAAATATCCCCATTAATCAAGACTCGGATCCTAATATTGAAAATAGTGATAATGGCAGTGAGAAATCGGTTCGGACGGAGTACGTCACTCGGAGTACGTCACTTTCTGAGTATGTCACTTTCTGAGTACGTCACTTTCGAAGTACGTCACTTTCGGAGTACGTCACTTTCTAAGTATGTTACTTTCTGACAAAGTGACTGACTTCTGAGAAAGTGACATACTCAGAAAGTGACGTAATCTGAAAGTGACGAACTCCAATAGTGACCTACTCAGAAAGTGACGAACTCCAAAAGTGACCTACTCAGAAAGTGATCTACTCAGAAAGTGATATACTCAGAAAGTGACGTACTCAGAAAGTGACGTACTCCGAAAGTGACCTACTCAGAAAGTGATATACTCAGAATGTGACGTACTCCGATAGTGACGTTTTCAGAAAGTGACATACTCAGAAAGTGACGAACTCCAAAAGTGACCTACTCAGAAAGTGACATACTCAGTGACTCCGCCCGAACCGAGAAATCCGAGTTTGAAATCAGACGGTCCCCGCCTAGTACGGGATGGATAATAATGGTTTTACTTTTAACATTCACCCTAAAGACCCCTAAACTAACACAAAATGTCGCTACTTACGTTGAAAAAAGGTATTCTCAAATCTATCTTTCGACTAAAAAGCTGAAAGTAGGCTTTTAGGATGACAAGTGAGATGACAAAATGGCGAATTCATATTAACTTTTAAATTAATATTATTTCTGACTAATATTCCATTGAATAATCTTGCGGCCCCTGAAAATTTTAACTAACATTTAAGAAATGTAGACGAAAATTTTTATTCCGCACGTGAAAGTAAGACCTACGACTTAGTGTCGTCAAAGTTACCTAATATCATTATGGCTGGCGTAAAATTTAACAAAGGTATGTTGTGTTATTTTACTTTTATTTTCTGTCACTTCAATTAAATTTGACAACCCGGCCGTCACGCGGTAGCTATTTTACGATAAATAAGTCGAATGAAAGAGATTCTGATGACTATCTTACGATAAATAAGTCGAGTGATTGCAACCGCGCTGCTATCTTACGATAAATAAGTCGAATGAAAGCGATTCTGATGACTATTTTTCAACTATTTGGCTATTCAATGACACTTACGATATTCTTTCAACTAAAAAGCTGAAAGAAGTGCGCCCAAATCGCGTCGAGAGAACGTCGTCGGATCCTTCTTTTGACCATTTACACAGCTATCTCTCGACCAAATAGTTGAAAGAGAAACGTAATGGTGCCTTTCTTACGACATAATTTGCTTGTTGGGACGAGACGTTACGAGCTACAGACAAATATATCCTCCACAACACCCAACTAGCCGTATGTCAATTTTATGTCAAATATTTTTGTAAACATAAGTGTCACATTACACTTACATGTAGGTTGATAGTACGTAGTAATAGGAGGGTTGTCACTAAGAAGAAGATTAGTTAATTTTAATATTTTTACTAATTGTTCGTAACAAAAATCTAAACATTACGAATCGATTCTCCGTCACTTAAACTAACCCCCCTTTGCGAGAAGGATCGTCGTCGTGTCTTTCCACCCTGTATATAATGTCTAAAAATCATTACCCAAATATATAAAAAAAATAAGAAAAGTACATCAAGTGAAAAACAGTATAATTTTCTGTTAGGTAGGTACATTCACCTGCAACTATTATTAAAACAAACAAAAAAACCCGACTGTTAACATACAAATGGTCTTATCACTAGCTTTCATTTGGTACCCATATTGCTATCGTACAAGCAAGTACGAGAAAACAACCCCCCCCCCCCCCCATTACCCTTTTTTTCATTTGCGGGCGCCATTTTGAAAATATATGTATTGTTTTAATGGTTTATTAATTCCGAAAACCGAAATTCGCAAATTGCGGGAATCTTTATCTGTCATTCTCATTACGCCTTAATTGGAGTAAAAGAAAAAGATGCCCGCAATTTGCTAACTACGGTGTTCACTCGCGGTAGGCCCTTTGTACCTATTTACTGCTAGGCCATTGTGAATTTTACAAAAGCTCAATAATGTTGATGACGCCAAATGTCACATTCTCCTAACACATATTATTTATCAACAAAGCCTGACCAGAAATATATGATCATGCGCCATGTTGCGGAATTTCATTGGAACTAATTTCTTACACTGGCAACAATTTTAATGATAGGTTGTCACTGTTGTCAGTGTCATTGTGGCGGTTTACTTGAATAATACTGAAGTGTTGAATATTAAATAATAAATGACAAAAATGCCCAAAACTATACATAGTCAGGAGCGGAACATTGTTAATAATGTAAATAATAAACTGCTGGAAAAGAACAGTTCGGGAAATTAAACTAAACGGGAAACATTTCCAAATTAACATCAGAGCTGACAGATCCCAGTGAGTGACAGATAAACAAATCAAAATGTCATTATAGTCTGGTTATTACGACTTAGTTATTGTAGTGTTATGTTATACAAGCGAGGAAACACAGTAACAAAAATGCGTTTTAGTTTGAAAAATATTTACTATGGGCTTTGGAGACGATCAATCTTGTTAATTGACAATGTAGCAGAACCTATGTAAGGTTACGGAATATATACCTAGTAACATGACCATCATCATCATCATCATGGTGGCCTTTTGGTGATCCAATCTTGGATGTAGGCCTCTTCCCAGAATGGAGTAACATGATAGACGAAATATTTTTTCAAATATAGAGCTGAGCTGAGCTGATGGTGTGGCTAATAGTAGTCACACCATCTCTAGTATGTTACGACTAAATTAAATAGATATATGTAAATTTATATAAATTTCTAGGTAAATCGGTGGCATCGATTACGCGGATTACGAGAGAAGGTTTTATGCAAACCAAAAATAAAAAAGAAGATGCAATTAGACGATTTTGACCTATGTGTGATACGTAAGAAAATACATGAATTTTATACGACAAAAAAGAAGTACCGACTATAAAAAAAAGTGTACAGACCAAATAAATGGGTTCTGATTTTTATTACGGTGAATAAAAAGTAGATGTAAGTCAAACGAGTTGCCAATCCACCTTGTTCAGACTATACTGAACTGTTGGCATATAAATGAGAATAATAGCGCCCTCTTGACAATGATCATATTATTCCTGGTCAGGCTTTTATAATAATAGTGACATCTATTGTTGGAATTAAATTTATTTAACCACAGCTTACATTTTTCATAGACGGATTTTGATAAAACTTAAGTGGGACCACCTGAAAAGTATACACCTTTAAAACCAAAAAATAATTTTCCAAATCAGTTCAGGCGTCTTCTAGAAGACGAGTAATCGGGGGACATATATAAAAAAAGATTTCGACGAATTGAGAACCTCCTCCTTTTTTATTAGGGTTCCGTACCCAAAGGGTAAAAACGGGACCCTATGACTAAGACTCCGCTGTCTGTCTGTCTGTCTGTCTGTCCGTCTGTCACCAGGCTGTATCTCACGATCCGTGATAGCTAGACAGTTGCAATTTTCACAGATGATGTATTTATGTTGCCGCTATAACAGCAAATACTAAAAAGTACGGAACCCTCGGTGGGCGAGTCCGACTCGCATTGGCCGGTTTTTTTAGTCGTCAGTTAGAAACGGATGAACTAAGAGTTGTATTTTATCCATATGAATAGCAAAGTAATTTGACGCAAGTTTAAGTCGTTTCCTCATAACTGATATATGATTTTTAATAATAAATAGCTATTTAATAACGTTCATTTGAATTCGATTTGTATTATTATTATTGAGGACTAGCGACCCGCCCCGGCTTCGCACGGTTGCAATGCTGTGATGTAATAAACATATAAACCTTCCTCTTGGATCAAACCGCATCAAAATCCGTTGCGTAGTTTTAAAGATCTAAGCATACATAGGGACAGACAGCAGGAAACGACTCTGTTTTATACTATGTAGTGATATTGCGGAGCTTTAAGTGCCACGTCGACCAAGAAGTGATCTATCGTGACGGCCCTTTAAAGTTACTATTAATGCCCGTTGAATCCAGGAAATTCCAGATTGTTTGGGCTCATAGGGTCGCAATGCGTAATATTTGATTTGTAATTTGTAATGTTTTATATTATTATTTTGTTAAACCCTAAAAACGTGTTACGCTCGTGTTTCAATTTTGGAATCTTTCGGTTGCCACGTGTATGTAAGTCGGGTGACAATGCAATATCCAATATCCAACACCGAGCTGATCTGATAATGGAGACAGGAGGTGGCCATAGGAACTCTGTGATAAACCAACGCAACCTAATTGTGGTTGGGGTTT
Source organism: Cydia strobilella (assembly GCF_947568885.1). Classification (NCBI taxonomy): domain Eukaryota; kingdom Metazoa; phylum Arthropoda; class Insecta; order Lepidoptera; family Tortricidae; genus Cydia; species Cydia strobilella. The sequence continues at coordinate 23,676,871 of NC_086068.1, forward strand.
TTAATATCGTCTCGATGAATATTAGTTACCTGTACTCTAAAGAAAAGTACAGTCGGCGATAAAAGCTGATAATGAATTTTTTGTTCCTATTTATCCTGTATAAATAGTAACAAAAAATAAATAGACCTCTAATAAGAAGTCTTTTACAGTCAAATATCCATTAACTATTATAACTTTTTAATATTTTGTGTTCAACGTATCGATATATGTGTATCGCCGGAAGTCAATAAATGAGAACTCCCAATGACAGTTCAAAAATGCCATAATAATTCCGGTCTCTGAGGGCCTACCGCGAACCTCGTTGGACATACGTGTTGCCTCTCTGTCGCACTGTCGCCCTGTCACACTTACGTACGTATTTACAAGTGCGACAGAGAGGCAACACGTACGTCGAACGAGGTTCGCGGTAGGCCCTCTGTCCATAACCTGCTATTAAAAACAGAATAAGTCTGTATTAGGCGATTATTAGGATTATTTAAAGCGAAACAAAATCTCGCTCGCAACATTCAGACACTCACCATCCAACCGTGATCCGTCTCCGCGCCAATCATCTTCTGAAACAAATTAAGGCCTCTCAATATCTTATTTATTTAGAGCATAGACATAGTATATACAAGTAGTTATAGACGCGCCACCGAGCGAGGGTAAGAGAAAGAATAATATAATCATATAAAATTTGGGCACCATAGGATTTTTTCTCTTTCACTCTTATAAATTTCGGTATATCGCCGACGCCTCCTACCTATGATGCCACCCGGTGTGATAAGGACAAAGCATGGTACTATTTTCTCTTTCCTCTTATAGGAATCGCAATAAGACTATCTTTCTCTATGAAAGAGTGTCAGGCCCTTGATTTAGAGCGACCAAATATTACAGACTTAATTATTTATGAGAGGTAAGTATGTGAGCAATCATGAGCTCTGTTGTAGGTAATAGTGTGAAGATAAATTATAACGGGTGATCTTATTCACTATTCTGCTCTTGGCCCAGTCATTTTAAGCCTAAAAAGGGGGTCAACCTCGGAATGAGAGCTAATAAGCTGGAAACTCTGATACACCTTCGTTATAACGTATTAAAGGTTCTCTTAAAAATCGACGCATAGATCGTGTGCGCGTCAGAAGTTATTCAAGGTCAAATGTCATACTAATCGGTTTTTCGCGGCGATCAAAATTTCTATTGCTTCAATGTTATTTACATGTAGGTTAGAGTTGTAGAGCATAAGATTTGCGATAAGTTAGGTACCAAACATTTTTTCATGAGATGAGCCGTTTTCAAGATATAGGGCACAGAAAGCGCAGTGATCAGACATGAGGCAAGGTCAATCGTGAATATCGGTGAATAATACCTTCTATACAGTTATTTAATCATCCTTTATCTAAATATATAAAAGAAGAAACTGACTGACTGACATATAAACACACAGCCCAAACCGCTGGTTCTAGAGATTCCAAATTTGGCACGTAGGTTTCTTATAAGGTCTAGGGGTGCACTAAGAAATAATTTTTCAAAATTAACCTCCCAAGGGGGTGAAATGGGGGTCCAAAGTTTGTATGGGAAAGCAAGATTAGTTAAGACTATTTTATTCGAAACTTCATAGGAGTATTCCTAACGATAAAATAATAAACACGTGTTTCAGGTTTTATTGAAAATTCAACCCCTAAGAGGAGGAAATATGGTGACAGTCTGAAAATCAACATGGGTATCGTTTCTATGGTTTATCGGGTTTCTCATTACGAAAACAACAACGATTTTAAAATCCAACGTGGCGGACGTGAAAAACCATCTCCCCTGCTGCATAGGGGACATGCATCGATTTTGATGCGGTTTTCAGAAAAGTGTTTGTTAACTTTGTTATTGTTACATTCTGGAGAAGGTTTTAGTATACATGGAGCTGAGCTGATGCTGAACCCTGGCTGTACCAAGTGGAACTCAGGTGTTGCGAACGCAACCTTTTATTTGTATAATGCGGTAGCTAAACGCAGCCGTCGGGCTCGGTTAGCATGCGGAGGCTTTTTTAAAAGCACCATTAGGAGCGCTCCACGTAACTTGTATCGCGGCCAATTAGAGGCACCTAAATTTAAACTACCTTTTTACTATTAAAATTCAAATTTCGCTTAATCACTTTCGCATCAGCCTCCATACTATAACCACCACCTCTACACCCTTTAACCGTTTTCGTCAACTGTACCTTGTAACGTAACGTAACCAGCACCTATTCAAGATTATAAGTTTACTTCAAATCGAAGTCTTTTTATTTGTCGTCGAGACCTGCACGGCGGCTACACAGGTTTGGCGCAACATAGGCACACTATGTTTTGGACATCTGACAGGCCTTGATGAGGACTTGGGAGAGCAGTACCCAACATAGAGCTGATGCTGAACTCTGGCTGTACCTAGTGGAACTCAGGTTTGGGAAAACATAGGCATCTACTGTTTAAGTTAACCGACTCGTCGTCGTGTGCCTACGTGCAGGTGGATCAATCAACTTTTTTCACAGGAACATAGGAACTCTATGGCCATCGGTTCCCATCAACAGATCAGCTCGATGTCATTACATTGTCGGTCTTTTATAATGTATGCCAAATTTTACCTCAATCTGAAACCACTAAGTAGCCGAGAAATGGTTGGCAAATTTAGTAGCCCAGTTTCATAGTTACATACGAACAACGAACAGTTAAATAAAAGCTTGTGAAAACATTTTTTTTTTTGTATTATTATTACTTAAAATCTACCTCTTTCCTGTAAATACCTGAAGTTAAACGCTATAAAGCTTATTTTCCTAATTGAACCTGCGTAAAGGGGTACCCTTTTTATATGAAACTATGTCATAAAATAATTACATATATGCACACAAGCTGTTAACTAATGTCCACAGAAGGGGAAATTTTGTTTTAAAATCTACATATGACCCACAAATGTCATTTTAACGATTAAAAAACCTTTTAGAATATATTATTCACAGAGATTACCAGCTAACCTTGCGTCATAGTGCGTTTGGCTGGCCGCTGCGTCTTCTATGCCGTATATCTTGAAAACGGCTAATCGCATAAAAAAATGTTTGATACCTAACTTGTCGCAAATTATATGTTTATCAATGCTTCCCTACATGTAAATTACATGGGAGCTATAGAAATTTTGATATCCGCGAAAAACCGATTTGTATGACATTTGACCTTGAATAACTAATGACGCGCACACGATCTATGCGTCGATTTTTAAGAGAACCTTTAATACGTCATAATAAAGGTGTATACGAGTTTCCAGTATCTCTCATTCCGAGGTGAAACCCTTAATTTCACTGGGCAGAGTTAGACTAAGACAAGTTAGTTAGTTATTTTAAACGTCAAACTTCTATGAAATTCTGACGTATGAATAACACGTGCACTGCATATGCTATCAAAATTGTTGCACTTTTCTTGGTCCAACTCTAACCCATTTTATAAGAAATGGGTAATAAAAGCTTTTGACATTTACTGAAGATATCACAGAGATACACCGATGACAGGGTACAAATCATCATCATCATCATCATCATCATTATGTCAGCCGATAGACGTCCACTGCCTATCTCCCCCAAGGCTCGCCACTCCGACCGATCCTGTGCCGCTCGCATGCACCGAATTCCCGCGACCTTCACCAGGTCGTCGCTCCACCTCGTTGGAGGCCTACCGGCAGTTCGTCTTCCGGTACGTGGACGCCACTCCAGAACCTTCCGGCTCCACCGGCCCTCAGTTCTGCGAGCAATGTGCCCCGCCCTCTGCCACTTAAGGTTTGCAATTCTGCGAGATATGTCGGTAACCCTAGTTCAACTGCGGATATCATCATTTCTGATTCTATCACGCAGAGAAACCCCGAGCATAGCTCTCTCCATTGCCCTTTGCGTGACCTTGAGCCTTCTTATGAGGCCCATCGTTAGTGCCTACGTCTCAGATCCGTATGTCATCACTGGCAACACACACTGGTCAAATACTTTTGACTTAAGACACTGCGGCAATTTGGACGAAAAGATAGTGTGGAGCTTCCCGAACGCTGCCCAACCGAGTCGGATTCGACGAGTGACCTCTCTTTCTCGAAGTTGGACCTACCTAACTGGACTGTTTTTCCCAGGTATACATAATCGTCAACAACTTCGAGCGCAGAGCCTCCGATTAATACGGGAGTTGGCACAACACGGACGTTAGACATGATCTTCGTCTTGTCCATGTTCATTTTCAGACCAACTCGTTCAGATACTCTGTTCAGATCAGCGAGCATCGCACTGAGGTCCTCCATGGTCTCAGCCATGACTACGATATCATCGGCAAACCGAAGGTGAGTGATGTACTCGCCATTTATATTGATGCCTCGTCCTTTCCAGTCCAGAACCTTGAAGGCATCCTCCAATGCAGCGGTGAAAAGCTTTGGGGAGATTACATCTCCTTGTCTGACGCCCCGCTGCAATGGATAGGCTTCGAGCTCTGGCCCTGTAGTCGGACGGACATGGTGGCGTTTTCATACAAACACTTCAGCACTTCGATATACCGGTAGTCAATTTGGCACCTTTGGAGAGACTGCAGCACAGCCCAAGTCTCGATCGAATCAAAGGCTTTCTCGTAGTCCACAAATGCAAGGCAAAGGGGGAGGTTATACTCCTCAGTCTTCTGTATAACCTGCCGCAACGCATGTATGTGGTCTACGGTACTATAGCCTTTACGGAAACCTGCTTGTTCGGGAGGCTGGAAGTCGTCAAACCTGCGTGCAAGACGGTTCGTGATGACTCTCGAAAACAGCTTGTAAACATGGCTCAAAAGTGAGATGGGTCTATAATTCTTCAGCAAGGTGTTGTCACCTTTTTTGAAGAAGAGCACCACCATACTTCTGTTCCACGCTTGCGGCGTTTTTCCTTCGCGCATGACGGAACTAAACAGGGTCTGAAGGGCCTTAAGGACTGCTTTACCACCCGCCTTCAGGAGTTCGGCCGTAATTCCGTCATCACCTGGGGCTTTGCCATTCTTAAGCTGTTTGAGAGCCATACTAATCTCGTACAGGCTGACGTCCGGGATATCTTCGGTATAGTGTCGGGTTAGTCTAGCTCTAGGGTCTCTAGCTAGATCCATGACGGGTGCTCGGGTTGTTGTGTATAACTGTCCATATAACTTCTCGACTTCTCCCAAGAGCTCAGGTTTGGATGAAATGATCCTGCCGTCGTCGGTCTTCAGTTTTGTCAGTTGGCTTTGGCCAATAGACAGATCTCTGGCAAACACCTTCAAACCTCTGTTGCGCTTGATAGCCTCTTCAATACTGTTAGTATTGGATCGGCGTATATCTCGCTTCAGAGACTTCGAGATCTGTCTGTTGAGCTGCCTATAACGACCAACGTCACCTGGCGACTGCAGAATCATCTCACGCCTCCCCTCCATGAGCTTGAGAGTGGAGTCCGAGAGTTTCTTGGTTCTTGTACGACGAGTCTTGAAGAACTTGGACCCGACCGTATGAACAGCTTCCACAAACCCGTCGTTGTAATCGTCAATGTCGCTAGCTAGGCATTCGAACCGGTTTTGAAGTTCGAGCTGAAAGCTGGGCCGGTGCCGGGCGGAGCGTAGACTTTATCAGTCGAGATCTCTCCAGCCTAAATTGTATATTCAGTGTGCCTCTTACCATACGGTGATCGCTCCCGGTTTTGACCGAATTGATCACAGAAACATCACTGAATATTTGCTTCTTCGTCGACATGATGAAGTCGATCTCATTCCTTGTTGCACCGTCAGGGCACGTTTCCTGAAGAAGAAGTTCATCATATAGAGTTCTTCCTTCTCCATGAAACCAGCCAGTAGGTGGCCCCGGTGATTCCTACGCCCCACTCAAAATTGCCCCACTCTCAGCTCTCGGTACAAATAGGCAAAGGTAAATTGGTGTCAAATTTCAGCTCTCTAGCCATGTCCGTCTGTCTGTCTGTTCGTCTGTCCGTCGGCGACTTTGCTGATCGTTAGTGGTAGAGAACTGAAATTTGGCACAAATATATAAATCAGTTACGCTGACAAAGTCGTCAAGTAAAAACTAGAAAAAATATTTTTTTAGGGTGGCTCCCCTACATGAAAAGTGGGGATGATTTTTTTTTTCGCTTCAACCCTAGGGTGTCGTTGGATAGGTCTTATAAACCGAAATGGGTCTTCAAAAACCATTTTTTGATCAACTTAATATTTTAGGAAATAATCGATCGAGAAAAAAAAACCGGCCAAGCGCGAGTCGGACTCGCGTTCCAAGGGTTCCGTACATTAAACAATTTTTAACAATGTACCTATTTTTTATGTGAAACGAGAGGTCTTTAAAAAATCCGTAGGGGTCGGATCAAAAACTAAGCAATTAAGGCGGTTCTCTGAGTAGCACAATCGGATTAGGACTAACCTCGAAATCATTTCCAAAGTTATGAAATTTGGTACGTATGTTAATTAAAGGTCTCTTTTTCATGTCCACACTATTTCACATTTGGGAACCTCGAGGAATCGCAGTCATCTTGGAAAATGTGTACCATCCTGGAGAAATTTGCGTTTTACTCTAAATCTACGTTCTCTGTCAAAATACGGTGTAAGGCAACTTTAAAGCTTATTAAATTCTATACAAAAAAGTCCTAGATATCTTTGCGGAAAAATACATATTGTTATAGAAAATAATTGCTGAATCCGGATTTAGCGCTTATACCTTTTCAGGGAATATTATCTTAATAGGAAACTTGGAGGAATATGAATTCCACTTTTGTCTATATGTTTGTACACGTTATACCCCAACATTAACATTTTACTCGACAAAATATATAAATATATAACGTAATAACATTAAAGTACAGATTTTACCTACTATCACAGATAAGAAAGTTCTCATAGTAAAATTGGTTGTAATAATGCTGGTAATTTCCTACGGTTTCTGAACGCATTTTAGAGCACTAACGATATGTGCGTAGATAAAAAATATATGTAGTTCTTCATTATATTATCTTTAATTTATAAGCTTCCGATACACGAATTATGGCACTTCGTCGATACAATTAATTCCCAAAATAACCTCTAACTAGGACTTTTAATCCAACTTTACTCGGTTATTTATTATGTGACACTATAAACAAAAAACCGGCCAAGTGCGAGTCGGACCTGCGTTCCAAGGGTTCCGTACATAACACAATTTAAACAATGTATTTTTTATGTGAAACGTGAATGAAATCTTTAAAAAACCCGTAGGGGTCGGATCAAAAACCGAGTAATTAAGTCCGACTCACGCTTGACTGCACATTTCTAATACATTCAAAATTTTATACCCAGTAGTTTCGGAGATATAAAGGGGGAGGGGGGGAGGATGGTCATTTTTTGCCTATTTTCTTGAATAACTTCTAACTGCTTAACCTAAAATTATAAAAATAGTAGATTGTGTCACAAGGGAGCAAAATTATATATTTACGGCGAGGGCGTACAATTGAATCCTAAACGAAGCGAAGGATTCTATAATGATTCTAGAATCCTGAGCTACCATGTGCATTGCTACCATGTGACACATACTGCTTTTCACATCACCTATGAGGAAATTACATACATATAATTAGGTTTCAAAACATTATTATTTTAAGCAAAGATCGATACGGACAGTGCCAAAAATATGTATACACGACCTTAGTATAGGTACATACTTCTGGCACTTTGTCCGTATCGATATTTTCAGACGTGACTGTACTGACAAATTAAAAGTACCTACAGCTCATAATTATGTACCTAATATCTTTTCAAAGACAGCAGCAAACACCTAAAATGATACAATGAAAATCAAGTACATTATTTTTGTAGATTTTTCTGGTAACAATGTAAGCTCTTACCCCTTTGAACCAAATCTTCGGAAGAACACTATGAAGACTGACATCACTTATATTTATTATTATAAAGTTATTGATTTAAACTAAGTATTTACAAATTTATACACAATACAGAACCTTCTTCTTTTAAAATTATGGCTTCAGCCCAGTGGGACTATTTCGCCAGTATCAAGGTATTGAGAGGTTTACAAACGACAAAAATTGTACGGTTGTACAAGACAGTGTACGGTGATTTGTTAGCTCTTGTAAATCGATAGCTAGTCTTTACAAGAAGCACGTGGACTACCGGCCGTTGACTCCAAGATGGTGGTTAAACGCGCTTCAAAATTAATTCTCCATTCACTGCACACTACCACATTAGTTTACTGTATAATAAGCTATCGATATTACACTTTAAACAATATTAATAAGCAAAAAACAAAGTAATTAATCACGATGCTAACTATCAAGATGGCGCTCGAACCGGAAGTCATACAGAACCTTATAATTATGCTTTATTTGTACAAAACTTTTTAAATATAAACTTTTTAAATTGCATAGACAATTATGGCTACGTTTAAGGAGACCTAAAATGTCAAAATAAAAATTAAATTATTAAACTAATGTTTTTTTTACGTTTCTTTGTAAATATTACGCTAATTAATTAATTTACTTAATTTTAATATGCTATTAATTAATTTAAAATACGCTAATTACATTTATTGTTTAAATTACAACAGAATATTATTTAAGTTAGAGAAATTGTATGCACGTAATCGATTATAAAGAAATTGTAATCGATTATATGCATACTAATTTCATATGTCTTTGTGTCAATATTTCATACTGGCAACAAAATGTCCTTGAACAAAAAAGTGCCACTTTGATCCCTCCTAGCAGGGAAGAAAAGTTCCCTTTTCGAATAGGTGATGTGAAAAATATATTTGCGATTCTCACAATGAGCTCTTTCATTTGATATGTAACAATAGTTTGAAAACCTTTATTTTTTAATTTTCTCATTAACCCCCTAAAAGTGGCCCCCGTGTTTAAAATTAATTTGTTTACGTTACATGTCCGTCTTTGGGTCACAAATTTACATATGTATACCGAATTTCAACTTAATTGGTCCAGTAGTTTTGGAGACAATCGGCTGTGACAGACGGACAAACAGACAGACAGACGCACGAGGCTCTATAATTATGATTTGAGGTACGGAACTCTAAAAACTTGTGTTTTCCCCTAACTTTTGAACCATGGGTCCAAAAAATATGAAAAATATAGTGAACCTAATGGTCTAGCCGTTTTTGACTTTTTGACGGACGGGTAACTACGGAACCCTACACTGAGCATGGCCCGACATGCTCTTGGCCGGTTGTTTTATGTTTTATCAGCAGGGGCCGATTTTTGAATTTCGACCGCTCGATTTCGTGTATATCGTTCAATAATATCTCCACTACCTCCTACTAAGGCGTTCGCGTTCGCAACGAGATCGCCCACGTAGGACAGTTCTATAGGTATCAATTTAATTAAGGCGCCGTCCCGTGCCGCTTCGCGTTCGCGTGTTGTTCGCATACGTATTACGCTGTGTTAGGCAATCCAACGTTCAATTAGAGTGTGCGCCGGGCTTTTTTGCCACGCCGCCGCCGCCGATAAATGATCGGCGTGAAATCGGCGTGACCTTGAGTGTTCTTAATGTGCTATTCCAAGTTGGTATTTGAACTATAATATGGATTTTTTTAGACTTATATTGACCGGGATATAGACCGTGATTACCTTTTGTATTATTTGTGAGCTCCCGATATTTCGACGCAGTTACATGCATCATGCGTCGAAATATCGGGAGCTCACAAATAATACAAAAGGTAATCACGGTCTATATCCCGGTCAATATAAGTCTAGTGAAACTAACCGTGAATCATTCAAAACTCTAATGGATTTTTTTGTCAGATATACGTCAATTATTAATTAAATAAAACAGAAGAGCCAGTTGCACAAACTGTTTGACACACCGATTAAAGTAACTATGTAATCCTCAGTATTCAGCGTCACGAAAGATGAGATAGCGATATATGAAGTAGGATTTTTTCTTGTTAATTGTGAATTCACATTGCCTCACATACGAAGGCAGAATCCTCAGTCATGACAAGACTTACGAGTTACGAGCAACGAAAAAACAGGGCTCATGTACCATGGGACCTCGAGGTGGAATAGAAAAGAAAAGTCTGAAAATATTGATGTGCGAATACTTTCGAGACCCAGTGTCCTAAAAAAGAAAGAGAGAGACAGAATCACAACACTGTAGATTCGCTTGCCCTACGGAAATGTGCAAGCTGTAAATGGGTGAAACAACATTTTTTTGTCACTCGTTGCTATGGTTACAGTCACCTGGGTCACTGGGGCTTTCAATTAACCAAACATTTTTGTAGTAGTTATAAACTTATAAGGCCTTTCCATAATAGGCCATCTAATCTAACAAGAATGAATGATAATATAACTTGGTACAAAAGTTGTTGTAACAAACTGTGTCAGACGAAAGGAGTGCCGGGCGTCCGTTGGCTCGTTGGGTGGATGACATTCGGAAGACTGCGGGTCATTCTGGATGAGATTGGCTCAGGACTAGATCGAGCGAAAACAGCGAGCTAGTTTGTATATCTTGGGTTGATGGTTACCGCCGAGATACGCCGCAGAGCTGGCATGGTTAAGAGTGCTATGGCTAACCTCGACAAGATCTGGAAGAACAGAGGTATTCGACTTGCAAATAAAGTGCGCTTGGGTGCTCTCGTCTTTTCAATATTCCAGTATGGTACCGAAACATGGAGTCTCAAAACAAAAAGTGTGAAGTGGCAAAGGTTGGTATTTTGAGATGTATGTGGTGTTGACGAAGACTGCTGCTTATACTTTGGACAGCTAGAAGAAAAACCCCAAACTCTGAGAGCTCAGTATCGCCACTCACCTCTTCACAACATTTCATGGGCGAGCCCTTAGATTTCTTGGACATACCATGCGGTTTTCAACGCATGATGTGGAGAAACACATGTATTTAGGCCGATGGCAAGCGTGCTCAAGTTGGAGCATGTGTGAGAAGGTCGAACGCAATGAAGAGGTCGGCTTGCGGCAGTCTGCACCGTGCAGTCCACACGGCTTATGACCGCGCGAAATGGAGACAAATTACATGTGATCGCGATCCTCAGCATTGAGAAAACGAGAAAGAAGACGTCTCAGTAAGCCTGGTGCTTGTACGACGAGAAAACCATTAAAAGGAAGCCATAGCAGTCCACTATGTCTAGCAAATTTCAAGGATTTTGGAGTTCTGTTTTGTTAAAGTCCGTCATTTTTAATACAATAAACCATGGAAATCATGAGAACATGGAGAGTTACAGATCGGATCGTAGGTCATTGGGACCAGGTAACCCCTTAATCGTAATTACTAGGGAAATCAAGTTATTATACCTATCCTATTTTATTCATTTACAAATCATTTTCTACTCACAGCCTATTCAAAACTATACTTAGTTAATTGGAATCACTGGCCAGCAACCTGGATTGATCAAATTTTCAAAAAAAAACAACTAATTAATGATTTTTCTTAAGAAACCTGAAAGTCAAGGTCACGCCGATTTCACGCCGAAAATACGCCGCCGCCGATCATTTATTAATCGGCGCACACGTCTCTTCATACTTATATAGCCGCATCCTTATCGAATTGCACCAAAATCACTATGAATATATGGATCAAAATTTGGCTTGGCACCGACTTCAACTTCAAACATATCCGTTGGTAACGCATATACTTAAACACGGAACCCTAAAAAGGATAATATTTTATTTCATCCTTTTAGAAGTCGGTTTATCTATTTTTATAAAGTTTTTATTTTTCCATTTTTAGTTTTAAGACATTGTTAAGAGCGTGACGCATGAATGTTAAACATAATCATATTTAACTCTAAATTCGTAAACTTTATTAAATAATCAGAATTTTCCTTGAGTCCATCTGGGAAATCATTCCTGTCACTAAATCCATTCTCCGCCCCGCCACTGACCCAATCTCTCAAACCCCCCGATCACTCAACCTCACAGCACTGATAAACCCCTGATAACTGAACCCCTCGACCCTAAACCACCAACCCTTCAACCGCCATTCCCCGACCCCTACCTCAGACCCCTTAACTCCTAACCCTAACCCCCAATCCCTTAACTCCCAACCCCTCAGTCCCCGACCCATCAACTCACTTTGATGAAGTGGAGCTGATGATGATGATTGTTTTGATGCTAATGATTTCAGCGATTACTCCGGAACCCATGATCCGATTTAAGTAATTCTTTTTCTGTTTGAAAGAAATACCTTCAAGGTATTTTCGTAACATTTTTGGTTTTGATCTGATGATGGATTCCGTGAGGAATTAAGGGAACTCCTCAATTTTTAAAGGCACGTGTATTGTGATTATTTAAAACAAAATGCAACTTTACAGGACTAGCCTAAGTCATTACATCTCTTTAACGCATTTGTTCTAGCAAATACCTACATTTTTAATGCATAATTTTCACATTTTTGGTTTGATTTTGATTTTTTTGATATCAATGTTTGGCTTGAGACATCAGCTTTAATGTTGTAGTACATTAATTTAACGTCCGACTTTTGGTTTGGTTGTAAAACCCAAATAATTGAATTTATTTTCATCATATTTATCTTTTTATATTTTTAAACTGCTCTTAAACTATTGTATATTTTGGTACATACTGTAGAAATGAAATATAGAATATTTAATTGGCTTTCGTTTAATACCCCACACGTGTATGTGCAATGCATAGTTTGGGTGCAATATGCAATATTCGCAACGAGGCGGGAGTCATTTTGATGGCGTCATTCCGCTGAAGTAGATGGCCGGCGCCGCTGTCTCCTGGCAGTTTTGTAAACCCGATACTATGCCAAATAACACACTAAAAGTTGAAAGCGGTTTCCGGATCGGAACTATATTCCCATAAGGCAGTGCACTAATATATACCTAAACAGCTGTATATTTACCTAACTAGAGAATCAATATTTTTTTAAGCCAGACAGTGTTTAGCATGGTAGGTAATGTTGAGGAAGTTTGTGTCATGCTTTCTAGCAGTGACATGCACGTACGGAATTCAAACTCACATCAAATAAATGTACGAGAAATGTACGAAATTTTACGCTAATTATCCCGAGTCACAGGCTTGGACCTAGTTCGGGAGGCAGAGACTCAACCCCACTACCTAAATGTGTTACAAACCTGATACACCTGTTTCATATTGTCAAAACTTTATAATGTGAAAAGTAATATTTAAGGTAGCAATAAAGATTTTTATTATTTATTAACAAAAAATGTACTACACGTACATACGAGAAAACAATGATCAATCTATTACCGCTTGGAAGCATACTTTCTGGTGGGCACTCTCTATGTTGTTAATTAGCGTACAATTTTGTACATTTCTCGTACAAATTATCTGATTCACAAGAAAGTGGAAAACTCGACTACAACATAGTGAAACAGATAGCGCGCGCCAGAAAGTATGCTTCCTAGCGATGACAGATTGGTTATCGTTTTCTCGTAAGTACTTGTAGTATTTTTTTTAATTAGCGTACAAGTTCGTACATTTCTCGTACTTATATTTTGATTCACAAGAAAGTTGAAAACTCGACTACAACATAGTGAAATAGATTACGCCCACCAGAAAGTATTCTGCCTAGCGGTGACAGATTTATCATCGTTTTCTCGTAAGTACATGTAGTATTTTTTTTTATTAGCGTACATTTCTCGTAAATTTTTTTGATGTGCGTTTGAATTCCGTACGATACCACGTCACCGCTAGAAAGTAAGTACACATATATGAGACGGAAGTTTACCATGCGCGACTTTCTACTTAGGTATAGCATGTACGAGTATGTGCTCCAAGCTATACTCACCATTGTCTCTTCCTTTCCGTTTCTTCTTTCCGCTAGAGCTTGAGGATTTGCTCTTCTCAGACTTGTCTTTACTCTTCCACCGACTTAACATTTTCAATCCCACTCAAGGCGCTAAGTTCATTTGGAAGTCTCTCAAGTCAACTAGATTTTACTTTTCTTCATAGCTATATGAAAATGGGACGAATTCATATTGCAATTACCGTTCACTGCGCAGGAACACTTATTCATTGTACTGGTTATTGAAGTGCGAGTCTTTACGCTTGTTTGAATACACGAGGATAAAGGATTGTTGCAAGTATTATGTATAATAGTATCTAATGGATATGTTGTTCACTGTTTTAATCAATTCCGGAAAATGTTTTTATTGCTGGTTTAGTGCTATTGTAAATATTTGCGGATTAGCAATAGAGTGGATCACTGGTAGCTAGTAGTATACTGTTTTAAATTAGGGACGTCCAGAGTTAGAGTTCACTATTTAAATTTACTCCAATATCTCTATATATTATATATATATATTATAATTATATTTATACTACCTACTCTTAACTCTTAGCTCAGGTTAATAAAGATTATATATTAATTTTGCAACAAAAAATCATACGGATAAAGTATTGGTTTATTTTGCTTGACATTATTCCAAAATCCTTAGTTTACATTTTTACTGGTATTTTTAAACTATTTAACATAATTTCGGAAAGCATATAAGTAGACATGTAATATGACAAAGTATTTATTAGGGATGTAATAGTATGTATATCATCGTATTTATTATACTCTTTGATTAGGATTAAAAATGGATAAAGATGTAGTGCATAATTATTTTTCATCGTATTTTCACGGAAACGTACGAACGTGTCTTGCTATTTCAGTCAATCTCGGTAAAAAAGTACTGAGGTTGTCCGTACGCACGAACGTTTCCGAGAAAATACGAAGGAAAACCATTATGCACTACATCTGTAACACCTATTAGCGAATCTTAGCGAATTTATTTATTATGAGTTATGACATGATATGTTATGACATCTTTCAAACAGAGGGTCTCGGACCTCCAGAACATTTGAGTCGCTTAACTATAAACTCGGGTAAACCCATCCGTGTCAGATTATGCGATTTAGGTAAGTATTAAGGAAAGGTAGATATTTACTGAGAGGGTCGAATGGATTATTTATCTATGGAAACGATACAAACATAAATTAAGCCCTTTTGAAAAGACACTCCTCATTTCAAGAATATAGAAAACTAGCGATCCGTCCCGGCTTCGCAAGCGTGAACCTTACCAAATTATACAACTAAAACTTTCCTCAAGAATCACTATTGATGGGTGAAAACCGCATAAAAATCCGTTGAGTAGTTTATGACTTTATCGCGATCATACCTTAAAATTGTAAATTTAACTAATATTTTTATCGAAGTATCGAAAAGTGCCATATAGATACTGCGTGTATGCACAAATGCGTTTTTGGGGAATAGACTAAAGGTTTGTCTTGACAACTATAAGGTAGGGTTTTAAAGATGTGTGCATGACCCTTTATATGACAAACATAAGTACGGTAGTTAATAGAATGTAAAGACAACCACGCAATAAACAATTTACTTTAACGAGTCTTATAAAAGGTTCACCGAGACTAGATCCGAGATTCAGACCGCTTTAAAAAATTCCGATTGAACTGTCAAACTGTCAATTATTGATGTTTGCTGTTTTGATACCATTTCGCTGAAATGTTTTACTTATAATTGTAATATTCATCTTTTGGGATCAGACGCAAGATAACATTGACGACAAAACTCAGTAATTTCAAAATGTCCTCCTCTATCATAACTTCAAGAAAATAGTAGGGGTTGGATATGCTTTTTTGCTTCAGTTAAATCACAGTGCCTTATATCACAGATTTTTACAAATATATAGGTAACTAATTTATTCCTAATAATGGGCGAATGTCCGACATTTTCAGAAATTGTGCATAGCTCCTTGGTACAAAATTAACATTTTTAGGGTTCCGTACCCAAAGGGTAAAAATAATAATAATAACGGGACCCTATTCCTAAGACTCCACTGTCCGTCTGCCCGTCTGTCTGTCCGTCTGTCCGTCTGTCTGTCACCAGGCTGTCTGTATCTCATGAACCGTGATAGCTATAAAGCTGAAATTTTCACAGATGATGTATTCCTGTTGCCGCTATAACAACAAATACTAAAAAGTCCGTAAGTATGGTTGGCGTGGTAGGCTAAGTACCTAAATAGAGTAAGTTTACGGCACGGCACTCGTGAGTATCCCTTCCTAGAAATGTTTTGTTAGTAGAGTATATTTAACACAAAAGATACCCGAATGGCACTGCATACTTATATTTTTTCCCCTCACTAGCTCGGAAAGCCGTCTTTTATCCTTTAAAACAAGCGGGTAAAAACGCATTTTATCCACTAGTGGGGAAAGTAATTTGACCTTGGATGGAGCGTGTTTAAGTAGCTTGACAGATAACAAAACGTAAAACGCTCATAATAATGGTTCGTTCGATATTAATTATCATTAAATAAATGGTTTGAGAATCTAATAAAAAATACCAGATTAGCTTTATTTAATGATTTTAAGTCATAAACCTTAAAATTCCATAATAAACGTTTGTTTTTTAATAATTATGTTAAATATAATTCTGAACGCACAAGTTAAGTCGATGCAATTTCAAAACGCAACATTTCATACGTCAGAAATGTCAACCTAGTCAACAAAAATTTTACTTAAATACTTCTCACGTAAAAGTACAGAATTTCCAGTTTTTTGTTATAATATCGTAAAAAAATGAGTGATTCCAGTTGATGAAGATGATCTAACGCCTGTGGATGTTGCACTTTCCTCGCTATAGTGAGGGGAAAAGTTTTGTGTTACACACGGGTGCAAATGTATTTTTCTTCTCGTGTGTTAAATTCCACACTCGCGGGTAAAATACAACTTTGCACCCTTATATAACAAATAACTATTCTAAAATTTTAGTATAACTACTGTGCTTCCGAAAGTTATGGATACAATACTTAGATACCCTTAGATACACTATCATAACAACATAATTATGATGTAGTCTTGTAGTGAATGAATAATAAAATACAAGATATTGACGCGCATTTTATTTTCGATACTATGTAGTAAATCGAATAAGGTCGAGTTTTCGCCAAACGTTTTATAAATCATGAATCACCCCGCTACCCCCGGAAAACAGAGTATAGAATTGATGCAGCGCGCAGAAGCGGGCCGATGCACCGCTGTATCCAGGGGAGCGGGCAGTTGACTTGATACATACATAATCACGTGGGCACCCACCCAACCCAACGTCCGGCGCGAGGAATAGTGCCACTGACCACTCCCATGGCCATCGACCGCAAACAAAACAACCCGAAACTTCACCCTGGACGCCTATAATTTATCACACGCTGCCAGCGATCCAACCTACTGAGAGTTATTTGGTGTTTATTATCACAGTTAGAGGTGTTTGGAGAGCCGGCGAAACGCGTGGCGTTGTTTGGTATGGCACTTGCTATTGCTACACGTGGCGACGGCCCCGGCGCCGTCTGCGCCGTCGGACGCCCACTTTAATACTAAAGCCGGCTTGTATTTTTACTATAGACAGAGAAGGTTAGGTATGGCCTGTTGCGCGGTAGATGCGGTGCCGCACAGGCGCGAGGGTAGTCCGCGATCGATGCGGCCGTCGACCTTGCGCGACGGATATACCGCGAAGCCGACGCCTCCCGACTCCCGGCACTAGGGTTGACGCTTTGACGCACTACGATACACTAATACTATTAAAACTTCCTTTATTGTCAAACAGATTTTTATTCATTACCAATACAGTAATTATTATTTCGAGATATACTGAAACTTACCTAATCAGAGTCGTACTTAAAATACTGTTTTAAAGATAAATAAAATTAATTTTATTTTGATAATTTTTAAGGTTTTAGCAAGAGAAAAGGCAATCTTGAATTTTCATACTTCAGAGGAAGAAGTAGATACCACAAGTTCAACCCCAGTTCGAACATTGATTTGACAGAGAGGAATCAGCAAATAAAAACTTTTATAAAAAAAAAGATAAACCGACTTCAAAAAGGATGAAATAAAATATGATCCTTTTTAGGGTTCCGTGTTTAAGTATATGCGTTACCAACTGATATGTTTGAAGTCGGTGCCAAGCCAAATTTTGAACCATATATTCATAGTGATTTTGGTGCAATTCGATAAAGGCTGCGGCTATATAAGTATGTACGTTGGATTGCCTAACGCAGCGTACTACGTAGGTGAACAACACGCGAACGCTAAGCAGCGCGGCACGGCGCCTTAATTAATCCTTTGATACCTATAGAAGTGTCCTACGTGGGCAATCTCTTTGCGAACGCGAACGCCATGGGCCCGCCGCGCCGCGCCGTGTCGCTTCGCTTCGCGTTCGCGACTGTTCGCCTATGTAAGACGCAGCGTTACACGACCATAATAAACGAACTTTCTGTAGGTATTTAAGAACACACCTCAGAACAGAACACACGGTTGAACCTTCTTGACGCAGTTCGTACCATGCTTGTCGGCACATTAGTGTAAATCTAATGCGTTTATTTGTCGTCGTATTTTTTAAAGAGCATTTCTTACTAATTCTTGAACAGTCCATAGCACGCAAGTGTGGGATTGGGACTGGGTTATTTTCTGTCGCTTATCCAGAGGACTACATTTCAAAATATAAAACAATTCAAGGAACCTTCATGCCAAATTTCAGCTAAAGCGGTTCAGTTATTTAGCCATGAAAAGGTAACAAAGAGGCCGACAGAATTACTTTCACGTTTATAATATTTGTACAGTTGTAATGGGATTTATATACATAAAGCTCATTATTTTTGACTGGTATTGTTACTACTTGGCTTGGCACCGACTTCAAACATATCATTTGGTAACGCATATACTTAAACACGGAACCCTAAAAAGGATCATATTTTATTTCATCCTTTTTGAAGTCGGTTTATCTTTTTTTTTATAAAAGTTTTTATTTTTCCATTTTTAGTTTTGACATTGTTAAGAGCGTGACGCATGAATGAAAAACATAATCATGTTTAACTCTAAATTCGTAAACTTTATTAAATAATCAGAATTTTCCTCGAGTCCGTCTGGGAAATCATTCCTGTCACTAAATCCATTTTCCGCCCCGCCACTGTCCCAATCCCTCAAACCCCCCGATCACTCAACCTCACAGCACATCAACCCCTGATCACTGAACCCCTCGACCCTAAACCACCAACCCCTAACCCCAGACCCCTTAACTCCTAACCCTAACCCACAATCCCTTAACTCCCAACCCCTCAGTCCCCGACCCATCAACTCACCTCCCCTCAACCCCCAAACCCCCCAAATACTAATACCCGCTACCTTCCCTCTCACACCTACCCCTCACTTCTCAGTCTCTTTGGTTGTTTCCAACACTACCTACATCAAAAATCATAATACACATACGAGGGAAGTTCCACATTTCGTCCGTAGTCTTCATCATCAGTAGCCTTACCACGAGATTGACATTGATATATTCGCTATCGTGTGCGTAACTTACTGTTTATGCATCTCGCTCGTACTGGCATATTATTAGGTTGTATACTTAGTAGAAACAATTGCTAGAAAAAATCTGTCCAAAAATTGAATTTAACAATTAAGGAGCAGGTACCAGGGCCTCATGAGTTACGAGAAGGTGTCGTTGATCAACCCGCCGGGGCGCGTACGAATAATGAAGGTATCGCGGGCCGCGGCAGCTCGTGTATCTTAGCTGTATACTTTTGGTTTGTTTACCTATATGATTCTACTTAAGTATTACTTTTGTTGACTCGTAGAAAAAGTATTGTATACAATAGTGATATAATCAAGCTTTTCTATTGTACCCAATTAAGCCCACTCAGCAAGCTTCGTGGCCTTAACATTCGACTGAAAGCTCTCCATTATATCACGATTGTTTAAAATACTATTGGTATATAGTATAATAGTAGGGCGGCAGAACAGGTTTTAGGTTACTTTTCATTAATGTCATCTCGGATATGGGTAAATATGATAACAATACATTTAGTATAATGTCCTTAACACAAATATATGAGATGACAAGCGCGAAAATGGTGGTGGTAGTTACTGTGACGTTATAAAGCCGGCAGTACAAACTTATTTACTTTTTTTCTTTTAAACATACCAAGTGGGGTAAAAAATTTAAGAACTTTGTGAGTAGATACCAATAAATACACGGTGTTACTTGAGCCACTGAAAACCTGAGACACGCCAACAGATTTTTTTTTTTTGAACTCATTTTGAGTATTTATTCTTTAATCCAATAATTATTTTAAAAAATATTCGTTGTTTAGTTTTCTTAACAATTCTATTCGACTGGTAATTAATTAACTACACAAGACGCTTCGTCGTTTTTTGACGTCAAACAATTGCTAGTTACCATCGTAAACACTGTTAACTGACCATTTGCATACCTTACTGCAACGAGATAAGGTTTACCAATGACCAGTTAAGGGTGTTGCTCATTGACAAATAACGTGTCAAATGCTAGTTATTGATATTGTTGCATTACAAACTTGTAGACTGGGCATGTAAAAATAATAAAAAAAACTACCCCCATTAAAATATAGCGCAATTGATTCTTCTATCGATTCTGAACAAACAGTTTTTAGGTTTTCAGTGGATCATGAAACACCGTGTACACTATGATATTTTCTCTCCATGGTCTAAGTAATTATTAGAAAACGTTCAAAAAATTCACAATCCAGGGTTGAATTTGAACTGCTCTAAATTGAAAATGACTGAACGGATTATTACAAATGTTATACCAAATGACTGTGAATATCCACTATATAATGCCTAAAAATAATTAACCAGATATATCAAAACATAAGAAAAGTACATCAAGTATAAAGTTACATTCTTGGAGGATATAACCCAAATGGAGACTCCTTGTCTGTAATTTTCTGTACAAAACAGTCTGCCGATTTTAGCGGGGGAGGGGCACGTCAAAAATATACGTAACTTAAAAATAGCTATGTCAGATAAACGTCAGTCCATACATTGTGTATGACCATTGATCATAGAGTTTCGGCAGAGGGGTACGCCTGTTAATGGCAGCTCCGTTTGGTTATATCCTCCAAGGTTACATTAAACTGCAACTATTATTAAAGCAATTAAAAAACCCGACTGTTTACATATAATTTTGAAATGTTATTTTTTCACTAGCTATCATTTGGTACCTACCTGTATTGCTATAGTAGTTGCTGTGAAAATTTCAACTGTCTAGCTATCACGGTTCATGAGATACAGCCTGGTGACAGACAGACGGACAGACGGACGGGCGGACAGACGGACG
The DNA here is from genome assembly GCF_947568885.1 of Cydia strobilella. Taxonomy (NCBI): domain Eukaryota; kingdom Metazoa; phylum Arthropoda; class Insecta; order Lepidoptera; family Tortricidae; genus Cydia; species Cydia strobilella. The sequence continues at coordinate 23,697,978 of NC_086068.1, forward strand.
GGCGGACAGACGGACAGCGGAGTCTTAGTAATAGGGTCCCGTTTTTACCCTTTGGGTACGGAACCCTAAAAACAATCCCCCCCTTTTTTTCATTTGCGGGCGCCATTTTAATTTTGATGCAGTCGGGTAAATATAAAAATACTAAAAACTGTAATAGATGTCATATATTACAGAGAAAGTGACGAAGCCCTCCAGTGGTGAAGGCCGGATTCGAACCGGCGTCCGGATGGCATGGCATATAGTCGAGAAATTGGGTCCGGTTCCGCCGTGGCGAGGTGGCCTAGGGGTCATGGCGTTAGCCGCGATAGCTAAAGACCCCGGTTCGAATCCGGCCTTCACCACTGGAGGGCTTCGTCACTTTTTCTTTAATATATAGTCATACTTGTTATGAACAAAATGCTGCACTTCATGATAAAAGCAAGCCGCTCTGCACAGTGATAGTAGGGACCAAACTGAGCGATTTGACCCGCAGCAGCGGCAGTTTCACCCCTTAGGAACAGAGATGGCGCCACTTCTTTAAAAAATATTTCAAAAAATTCTACAAGCTAAACCAATGAACCGATTTAAATGTTTAATATCTCAAATGAAAGCGCATTATATACATTACTTTAAAAAAAATACTCAAAAAATATATACTCAATACTTTTGATAAAAACTGGAATTTTAAGTTTGTTTTTTTACTCGATTGATAGTTTTTACTTGATTTCTCAAAAAAATTGTATGGAATATGAATAGTTTAATGCATGTATATATTACTGAATAAATAATAAGTATTATAAAAAAACCCGACACCGATATCTCTCATACTTCTGGAAATATGAAAGTTTGAATGTGAGTGTAAATTTCTTCAAGATATATTCCAAATAATTCTACAAGCTAAACTATTCGACCGATTTTAATGTTTAATATCTCAAATAAAAGCTCATTATAAAAAGATATTCAAAAAACATATACTGAATACTTTTGGCAAAAAACGGCATCTTAAGTTTTTTTTCTTACTCGATTGATAGTTTTTACTTGATTTCATAAAAAAAAAATGAAACGAATAGTTTAATAAATATATATATAGTACTGAGTATATAAAAGTATTACAAAAAAACCCGACACCGATACCTTTCATTCTTCACGAAATATTTAAGTTCAATTATGCACGTTCTTACAAATAAATTCTTTAAAAGAAATCTTCAACCGCAGTAAGTGCACTGATTTTAATATGAAAAGTGTCATATGAAAATAAATTACCCAATTTATTTTAATAAAAAAAAATTAATAACTAAAAACTGAATAAAGTTTTTTCCTGGTGCTGAATTACAAAAAAATATAACAAATCTAAAATTAGGAATTATTTTTATTTAAAGTGACTACATTTGCCACCTACATCAGCTGCTCTCTATAAACATGCACTTCGAGCAGCTTACCAAGAGGGCCATATATGGGGAAACGCTCTGAAACCAGAAGTTTCCATACCATGTACATCTTTTTGGGGATGGACTGAGGAAAAAGAGAGTTGGACTCCGGAATGGTCGGCAGTTACCGCGATTTGGTCTCAATTAAGCCTCTTGGACCATTGTGGCTGCAAATCTGGCTGCGAAACTATGCATTGTGGGTGTCGTCGCGTCAGCTGGCCATGCACAGCCCAGTGTAAATCATGCAAATGTGGCTGTACAAATCAAAAGTAAGTTAATGTAATTTTCAATCCAGGGTTATTTTGCATGCTGACCACTAATTATAGGTCTGGCACAAAATTATAGGTTTAATGGTTATCAACTAGGCACAAAAATAATTCAACAGTAATCTACAGCAACCAGTTCATGTATGATCAGTGATTTTGTAGTATTGGAATGGTACGAGTACTTCAAAACGACTTTTCTTTTTCAGTTTTACATCTACCGGTGAACCATATAATTTGACATCACCTAATAATAATTAGTTGCCCGTTTATTTTTGTATTTAATACACTGACAATTATCTGATTCAATTCGGCTTATATGTATAAAAACTACTAAATTGACCTACTTTTATATTATACACATAGATTTAAGATTAGATCCTAAGTAAATTAATTTTTAACAAGCAGAAACGTCTGCGATCGATGCTATTAAGCTTAGAATAAATTTAAAAGTGGAAGTGTATGGATGAGGTCTTGGTGGCTCAGTTGGCAGAGCGCTGGAGTATCGATCCAGAGGCCGTGAGTTCAAGTCTCACCCAAGGCAGTAATTTTTCCACTTTTAAATTTAGATCCTAAGTATGCATGTAATATTGGTATGCCCCCACGGGGTCCATGTGGAACTACCAAGAATTTGTAATACCTATAAAACCATGGTTGCAATAAATAAATATGAACCCGAAGAGGACATTTAAGTTTTTTGTTTACAAATGTAGTCACTTTAAATAAAAATAATTCCTAATTTTAGATCTGTTATATTTTTTTTGTAATTCACCACCAGGAAAAAACTTTATTCAGTTTTTATTTATAAATTTTTTATTTATTAAAATAAATTGGGTGATTTCTTTTCATATGACACATTTCATATTAAAATCAGTGCACTTACTGCGGTTGAAGATTTCTTTTAAAGGATTTATTTGTAAGAACGTGCATAATTGAACTTAAATATTTCGTGAAGAATGAAAGGTATCGGTGTCGGGTTTTTTTGTAATACTTTTATATACTCAGTACTATATATATATATTTATTAAACTATTCATGTTCCATAATATTTTTTTTAAGAAATCAAGTAAAAACTATCAATCGAGTAAGAAAAAAAACTTAAGATGCCGTTTTTTGCCAAAAGGGTTCAGTATATGTTTTATAAGTATTTTTTATAAGTAATGTATATAATGAGCTTTTATTTGAGATATTAAACATTGAAATCGGTCAAATAGTTAAGCTTGTAGAATTTTTTGAAATATATTTTGTAGAAATTTACACTCACAATCAAACTTTTATATTTCGTGAAGTATGAGAGGTATCGGTGTCCGGTTTTTTTTATAATACTTGTTATTTATTCAGTAATATATACATGCATTAAGCTATTCATGTTCCATATATTTTTTTGAGAAACCAAGTAAAAACTATCAATCGAGTAAAAAAAAAATTAAGATGCCGTTTTTTGTCGAAAGTAATCAGTATATATTTTTTGAGTATTTTTTTAAAAGTAATGTATATAATGAGCTTTCATTTGAGATATTAAACATTTAAATCGGTTCATTGGTTTAGCTTGTAGAATTTTTTGAAATATTTTTTAAAGAAGTGGCGCCATCTCTTTTCCTAAGGGGTGAAACTTGCGCTGCTGCGGGTCAAATCGCTCAGTTTGGTCCCTACTAGCACTGTGCAAAGCGACTTGCTTTTATCATGAAGTGCAGCATCCGGGCAAAAAATGGCCATAACAAGTATGACTAATATGACATCTATTACAGTTTTTAATTTATATATCGTAGTGTGGCTACTTACTTAAAAAAACCAAACCAAAAATATTTAATAAAAATAATTTGATTTGTTCCCAAACTTGTTCATAATAATTTAAAAAAAAAACCGACTTTAATGGGGGATGCCGCTAAAAGTTCACTTATTGTTGATGGTGCAATCTTAGATTCCAGACAATGAAATGAAAAAGATAGCAACTTTTGCCTAATTATGTAGAAAAGGAGGTAAAACGACCCACTTTTCTAGTAGCATTTCGTTTTTGTAAGGGTCGCAGTTCTAACCTAACCTAACCTACTTTTCTGATAGCATTTCGTTTCTGTAAGGGTCACAGCTCTAACCAAACCTACTTTTCTGATAGCAGTTCTGTTCTGTGAGAATCGCAGTTCAAAACCCACCCACCCACCTAACCCACTTTTCTAGTAGCATTTCCGGGTCCGGGTCTGGGTCCGGATCCGAGTCCGGGTCCGTGTCCGGCTGTCCGGGTCCAAGATTGAGTCAGAGTTCGGTCCGGGTCCGGGTCCGAGTTAAGGTCCATGTTCCCACCCGGGTCCGGGTCCGAGTCCGGGTCCAAGTTTAGGTCTGGGTCCATAAGGAAGAAAACAAATCGCCCAACGTGAACTATGTGTCATTGAAGAGTTCCATTCTGATCATAATCAGCAGTTCCACTTCATCAAATGTCACTTTTTTAAATGTAATTGCGGGATTTGTTGATGAAAATACAAAAATCACTTTATGTATGCCTTTCACATTTGAGGAGTTCCCTCGGTTCCTCGTGGGTCTCATCATCAGAACTGGAGCTTGACAAAAATATGTCTTAAAAACTTAAGCTGCTTAACAAACATAAAGAACAGGACAAATCGCCAAATGTAAACTATGCGTCATTAAAGAGTTCCATTCTGATCATGATCAGCAGTTCCACTTCATCAAATGTCACTTTTAAAACGGCAATGCTGGATTTGTTGATAAAAATACAAAAATCACTATATGTATGCCTTTCACATTTGAGGAGTTCCCTCGATTCCTCATGGATCCCATCATCAGAACTCGAACTTGACAAAAATGTTTCTTGAAACCTAACTTACTTAACAAACATAACGAAGAGGACAAATCGCCAAACGTGAACTATGCGTCATTGAAGAGTTCCGTTCTGATCATCATCAGCAGTTCCACTTCATCAAATGTCACTTTTTAAATGTAAGTGCTTGATTTGTTGATGAAAATACTAAAATCACTATATGTATGCCTTTAATATTTGAGGAGTTCCCTCGATTCCTCATGGATCCCATCATCAGAACTGCTTTTTGACAAAAACGGGACCAATCTGTATGTATATACTTATAATCAAAAAAATATTTTTTAAAATCGGTCCAGAAATGACGGAGTTATGGAGTAACAAACATAAAAAAAAAACAACCGAATTGAGAACCTCCTCCTTTGAAATCTAGAAGTCGGTTAAAAAAGGGTTTTACATAAATATTATAAAAGTTACATGGTCTAGCCTTTTTAGCTGTTTTTGGCAGCATACATTAAATTTGTATTACATATTAAGACTACCTTAAATTAACTTAATTAATTACCTACTAACTAAATTAACTTAAATTAAACTAGAAAAGGATGCATAATAAGTTAACTCAGAAGGAAGGATCAGAAGGAGGGTAATGTTTTTCGAGCGTATGTATGTATATGTCCAAATAAATATTTGGCACGCCCTACCGCCCAAACGGCCAGACAGTTTTTGACATATGAGGTGTGGTTGAATTCGTCAAAATTGTGGTAGTGACATAGGCTACATAAAGTTTGAAAATAGCGCCCACAAATGAAAAAACAGGGGGAGGGGGAATGGTTTTTGTTTTCTTACTGTAGTAATATGGGTACCAAATGAAAGCACAATGAAAAATACCATTTCAAAAATAAGGTATATGTAATTAGTCGGGTTTTTAATTTGTTTTAATAATAGTTGCAGTTTAATGTAACAGAAAATTATACTTATTTATTAGGTAGCATATTTTAGTTTTATTTAAGTAATTAATTTTATTTACTCTTTATTGTCGGACTGTGTCGAGGAACGGATTTGGTAGGTACTTGGTTGGCGCCAACCCTATTACACGTTGAGCCTCCGTCGCTGTTGCCAAAATATTGTCAAGAGAAAGAAAGAAAATCCTTAGAGCATTTATAACTGGAGCCGGTTTCAATAACTAACCCCTCTGCCAAAAAAACTTGCACAATGTGCAAAAAGTTACGTAAATACAATGTCACAATCGATTACTGCTCATTTCCACAATCGCTTCGCAAGAGATCACTGGTAACTAAAAATTCCCACATGTGTTGTGAGCACATGTAATAAACGATCAACCACTTCAAGCATAGAAAAAGATGGTATCATTCCATTTGTAAGTAATTTTAGTTATTTTTATTGGTCTAATATTGTTTTTATAAAAATATTTTTCATCACACGTCAAATGAATCCATTTTTCAATCGATCTACAATTCGAACGTAAAAATAATAATAAATATAAAATGAAATAATCCAAAGGTATTCGACATAGTCGCTAATAATATTAGCATTTTTAAACAAAATTACGGAAAAATCGGCACTCCCCACGTGACTTGATATTCGTATTTTGGAATAATGAAGTTAAAAACTTAAGCTGCTTAACAAACATAAAGAACAGAGTTCCATTCTGATCATGATCAGCAGTTCCACTTCATTAAATGTCACTTTTTTAAATGGAAATGCTGGATTTGTTAATGAAAATACAAAAATCACTATATGTATGCCTTTCACATTTGAGGAGTTCCCTCGATTCCTCATGGATCCCATCATCAGAACTCGAGCTTGAGAAAAATATGTCTTGAAAACCTAACTTGCTAAACAAACGGCAAATCGCCAATGTTTGTTAAGCAACTTAAGTTTTTAAGACATATTTTTGTCAAGCTCGAGTTCTGATGATGAGACCCACGAGGAACCGAGGGAACTCCTCAAATGTGAAAGGCTTACATAAAGTGATTTTTGTATTTTCATCAACAAATCCAGCATTTACATTAAAAAAAGTGACATTTGATGAAGTGGAACTGCTGATGATGATCAGAATGGAACTCTTCAATGACACATAGTTTACGTTTGGCGATTTGTTCTCTTCCTTATGGACCCAGACTCAAACTTGGACCCGGACTCGGACCCGGACCCGGGTCTGGACATGGACCCCAACTCGGACCCGGACCCGGACCGAACTCTGACCCAAACTTGGACCCGGACAGCCGGACACGGACCCGGACTCGTATCCGGACCCAGACCCGGACCCGGAAATGCTAGTAGAAAAGTGGGTTAGGTGGGTAGGTGGGTTTTGAACTGCGATTCTCACAGAACAGAACTGCTATCAGAAAAGTAGGTTAGGTTAGAGCTGTCACCCTTACAGAAACGAAATGCTATCAGAAAAGTAGGTTAGGTTAGGTTAGAATTGCGACCCTTACAAAAACGAAATGCTACTAGAAAAATGGGTGGTTTTACCTCCTTTTCTACATAATTAGGCAAAAGATGCTGTCTTTTTTATTTCATTGTCTGGAATCTAAGAGTGCACCATCAACAATAAGTGAACTTTCAGCGGCATGCCCCATTGAAGTCGGTTTTTTTTTTCTTAAAAATTATTTAAAATGTAAACGCTTGATTTGTTGATGAAAATACTAAAATCACTATATGTATGCCTTTAACATTTAAGGAGTTCCCTCGGTTCCTCATGGATCCCATCATCAGAACTGCGTTTTGACAAAAACGGGACCTATCTGTATGTATATACTTACAATCAAAAAAATAATTTTCAAAATCGGTCGGTAGTTATGGAGTAACAAACATTTAAAAAAAAACAACCAAATTGAGAACCTCCTTCTTTTAAAATCTTGAAGTCGGTTAAAAATGTGGTTTTGATTACAGACTATGAAATTAGGAATTTTTTTTGTGGTTATTATTCTTCACTATTTTGCTAACTTCCACATATTACGTGGTTGAATATATTTTATTTAATTAACAAGTTAGGATAGAAAAAAAACCAAGAATTTAAGAAATCAACATTTTTATTTTAAACTACAATATTAACATTTTCTCTAAAGTTTACGCACAATTTTAACAATTCTGTGAATTGTGCTATAAAATACGGTCATGATATTTTTCGTATTAGGTAGCCTATATCTATATATATAAACGTAAAAGTCCTGACTAACTGACTGACTGACTGACTGACTCACTTAAATCAACGCCCAGCCCAAACCGTTGGACCTAGAGAGCTGAATTTTTCACAATAGGTAGCTTTTATGACGTTAGTATCCACTAAGAAGGGGTTTTTCAAAATTCATCCCCGAAGGGGATGAAATGAGGGTCCAGGGTTTGTATGGGGTTCAAGTTTTATTTCAAGCTATGAATTCGAACCTTGGGTAAAAGATATATTATTTTAAAATAATTTTTAAGAAAAAAAAACCGACTTCAATGGGGGATGCCGCTGAAAGCATTCTTAGATTCCAGACAATGAAATGAAAAAGACAGCATCTTTTGCCTAATTATGTAGAAAAGGAGGTAAACTGACCCACTTTTCTAGTAGCATTTCGTTTTTGTAAGGGTCGCAGTTCTAACCTAACCTAACCTACTTTTCTGGTAGCATTTCGTTTCTGTAAGGGTCACAGCTCTAACCTAACCTAAACTACTTTTCTGATAGCAGTTCTGTTCTGTGAGAATCGCAGTTCAAAACCCACCCACCCACCTAACCCACTTTTCTAGTAGCATTTCCGGGTCCGGGTCTGGGTCCGGATCCGAGTCCGGGTCCGTGTCCGGCTGTCCGGGTCCAGGTTTGGGTCAGAGTTCGGTCCGGGTCCGGGTCCAAGTTGGGGTCCATGTTCAGACCCGGGTCCGGGTCCGAGTCCGGGTCCAAGTTTCCATAAGGAAGAGAACAAATCGCCAAACGTGAACTATGTGTCATTGAATAGTTCCATTCTGATCATCATCAGCAGTTCCACTTCATCAAATGTCACTTTTTTAAATGTAAACGCTGGATTTGTTGATGAAAATACAAAAATCACTATATGTATGCCTTTCACATTTGAGGAGTTCCCTCGGTTCCTCGTGGGTCTCATCATCAGAACTCGAGCTTGACAAAAATATGTCTTAAAAACTTAAGTTGCTTAACAAACATAAAGAAGTGGACAAATCGCCAAACGTAAACTATGCGTCATTAAAGAGTTCCATTCTGATCATCATCAGCAGTTCCACTTCATCAAATGTCACTTTTTAAAATGGAAATGCTGGATTTGTTGATAAAAATACAAAAATCGCTATATGTATGCCTTTCACATTTGAGGAGTTCCCTCGATTCCTCATGGATCCCATCATCAGAACTCGAGCTTGACAAAAATATTTCTTGAAAACCTAACTTGCTTAACAAACATAACGAAGAGGACAAATCGCCAAACGTGAACTATGCGTCATTGAAGAGTTCCGTTCTGATCATCATCAGCAGTTCCACTTCATCAAATGTCACTTTTTAAAATGGAAGTGCTGGATTTGTTTATAAAAATACAAAAATCACTATATGTATGCCTTTCATATTTGAGGAGTTCCCTCGATTCCTCATGGATCCCATCATCAGAACTCGAGCTTGACAAAAATGTTTCTTGAAAACCTAACTTGCTTAACAAACATAACGAAGAGGACAAATCGCCAAACGTGAACTATGCGTCATTGAAGAGTTCCGTTCTGATCATCATCAGCAGTTCCACTTCTTCAAATGTCACTTTTTTAAATGTAAGTGCTTGATTTGTTGATGAATATATGTATGCCTTTAACATTTGAGGATTACCCTCGATTCCTCATGGATCCCATCATCAGAACTGCTTTTTGACAAAAACGGGACCAATCTGTATGTATATACTTACAATCAAAAAAAGAATTTTCAAAATCGGTCCAGAAATGACGGAGTTATGGAGTAACAAACATTTAAAAAAAAAAACAGTTAAAAAAGAAAACTAATTTCAGCGTTTTTGAAAATTCATCCCCTACGGTGGTGAAAGAGGGGTTGAAAGTTTGTATGGAGATCAAAAATTTTATCAAATGCGGGACTTAAAACTTTGTATATAGGCATATTATTAGAAAACAGGAAAAGTAATTTCAGCATTTTTAAAAATTCATCCCCTAAAAGGGTTAAAAAGGGGATGAAAATTTGAAACCATTACAAATGCTTTGAAACTTCTTAGAAAGGCATTGCATAATATTACAAAAAAAAAAAATTTCAACGTTCTTAATAATTCAACCCCTAAGGGGGTTAAAAAGAGGATGTAAGTTTATATGTAGTACAAGTTTCCGTTTAAGGTAGGAATATGAAACTTGGTAAAAGGGCATTATTATATTTAAATAGACGAAATCTGATTGCACCGTGTTTGAAAAGTTTGTATTAATAAAATTTGCATCGGGAGCGAACATTTTTTTAAATAGTGGACTTGAAAATCTAAGTGTTGAGAGGGATTATATCGAGAACAATTTTTTTCAGTTAGGGGCTTGAAACTTCGTAGTTTGTGAAAGACAATTTTCATGCGTTGTATAATTATTAACAAATGATTAACCGTCCCTACTGATATCTTTTGCTGCACAATGTTCTATATTATGCTCATGTAGAATATATAACCACCAACATAAACTCCACGCGTACGAAGTCGCGGGCAACAGCTAGTAACGTATATTTAGCTTATTTAGGATCCATGCTTAACTCCATAACGAGTCATGGAATGCCAAAATTTGTGTTTACGTAAGTGACGCCATCAAAATTTTAAATAAAATAAACCGTGAGAGCTCACCAACTTGTCGAAAAATAGTCCGCACTAGCCCCAAAATACCTTACATAGAAAAACGTACCAAACAAATACATGTTAAATTGTTAATCATTAGATTTATGGTTTTTGTGTGCACTTTAGCATAAGGACCCTATTTAACTAAATTGAAGAAAAAAAAAACACTTGAAAACACGTCTTTTGTGTAACAATGTCTCCTTGCAATGTTTCAACTCTCTTAATCGAAAAAAAAAATTCATCATTTTAATTTATTTTTAAATTTCTCTTAAACTATTGTATATTTTGGTACATAGTGTCATGATTTATTTATGTTTACATGACAGATAGCAGTTGAATAATAATTATAATGTGGCAACATCATTGCGTTACCCCGATTAGTACGGGGTAGTTGGGAAAATACCTGGCAACACGGTAGGTAGCTAGGTAGTGGGGCACGAAAGCCAGTTGGACTGGCTCGTGAGACTCGTTCACTTGGATCGAGGCAGTCAAAGAGGACACACCGTGAAGGATCAGTCAAGTCAGAGTACCTGCAAGTACCTCCATTGGTGTATAAGTAATAATTAGAGTAACCCATAGAAGCTGAATCTTCACAATAGTGTATTAGTGAAATATATAATATTTTATTGGCTTTCGTTTAATACCCAACACGTGTATGTGCAATGCATAGTTTGGGTGCAAAATGCAATATTCGCAACGAGGCGGGAGCCATTTTGATGACGTCATTCCGCTGAAGTAGATGGTCGGCGCCGCTGTCTCCCGGCAGTTTTGGAGACCCACTACCATGCCCAACAACATACTAAAATTTGGTAGCGATTTCCGGATCTGAACTATATTCCCATAAGGCAGTGCACATGGAAGATTGTCATAAGCAATGTTTTTAGTATTTGTTGTTATAGCGGCAACAGAAATACATTATCTGTGAATATTTCAACTGTCTAGCTATCACGGTTCGTGAGATACAGCCTGGTGACAGACGGACAGACAGACAGACAGACAGCGGAGTCTTAGTAATAGGGTCCCGTTTTTACCCTTTGGGTACGGAACCCTAAAAACATATAAGTACAGTCGAAGGCAAAAATATCGATCCAGACAAATGGCTCAAAGATATCTGAACACGACTACATTGTCTAAGGTGTAAGAGCTTACACATATTTTTGAGACTTTGGGAATGTATATATGAAGGGTACAAGGAAAGACCATGTCTAGTCACTTTGACAACATTTTAAGTTATCGCGGTTTGAAAGGAACGATGTGGGTAATTAACCATTTATTATTATGTAATTCTAATATACCTATATATTCAATGTCAACTATTTTTAATTATTCTCTACTTTTATTTGACTTTCAAAAAGTGTTCTGTATGAATCTATTTTGAATAAAAATATTATGATTATGATTATTATTTTCATGTATAGGTAGGTGTTATTAAAGTGAGACAAAAACGAGTTATATTTATAATTGCAGCGGTAACATTTTGAAATTAAATCTCATTTTCCAAAAAAGTGACTAGATATGTTCTTTCCGTGTACCCTTCATGATATTTGTAGTCATTGACTGTAACTACACCAAAGTTTAGACACAGTTTAGTTTAGTTTGTTTCTTTAGACCAATTCAACCATAATTATAAGTAGATGAAATGATTAAAATAACTGAGAATGCTCAGTTAAATATGTTTTAAATGGTCCAAAAATTTTATTACTTAATTTCTATTATGTAGCTAGTCACGTAAGATTTACTTACCTTTTTGGGTGTCGCTTTGTAAAATCCTCTGTATTTCACTAGCTTCTGACCCGCTTTCAGATTCGGAGTGCAATGAATAATGTGCACTGGCTGGATGATTTATTCTGTGATTATTCACAATCTTGTTAGTGCCAACACTCGTCGTCCGAATGGGAGGGCGAGGCGGTCTGGTCAACATTTCTTTCGATCTGGCTTCGATGCCTGGAGGCTCATTTTGGGAGCAAATATATTTTGGATAAGTGTCGTAAATCTTTTCTTCAAAGCTTACTTGCTTTGGTTGCAAACTGAAGGAACGAAAGTCATTGTTTAAAGACTTTCGTGGATATCCTCGTTCATCAACCGTGTCTTGTGAGAATAAAAAATTCCTATTTTGAGTACATTGCATTTTTTCGGGGTACCTGTACACAATATCGACGTTTTTGGGAGTGGACTGATAGCGTAAAAATGTATCGGTCCGCCTTTCCGGAACTCCCCTTGTGAATGGGTTACATATATAGGTTTTGCCCGTAGTGTCGACTCTAAGTTCACTGTCACGTGGTAAGCTGTTAGTTTTGTAGGACCGCGGTAAACTGCCATTACCACTTGAATTTGGTGCGTATTTGAGGGATGCCCTCTTTAACGTAGTGTTCAAAGACTGTTCGAGTAAAAACTCATCTTCCTTTTGCTTTAATTCCTTCAACTTCTGCCAGTAAAAAGCTTCAAGTTTTTGCTGTGCTTTTGCTTTCTGCTCTAAATTTTCAAATTTATTATCCACTGGCAGCTTGTAAACTGGATACAATGGGTTTCGTAAACTAGAACGATTAAGAGAGTTTCGTCTTTCTTCTGCTTCATTCATAGATTTTTTCACGTGTCCATATGGCGAAACAGTTTTTGGCATATTAGGAATTTTGTGACTTGTGGGTACAGGTGAAGTTGGAGCAGAGTAATTATAAGATTTTGTGATACATTCTTCGCACTTTTTTGAATTATTATGAATATTTTGGTCCAGTGTAGACGCATCTTTATTATTATTATCAAAAGAAAAACTTCTAGCTCTCTTTGGCTGTATCGTTCGAACTTCAGCTTCTTTTTTCGGAGATATTAAAAATTTTGTGCTAACTCTTTTAATTTCTGCGCCCACTGAGGCCGGTTTAGCAAACGATTGGCCCTGGAAAACTTCAATTTCGTGTAATGGTGTTATAGTTTCTGTCAATTTTTCCACTGAATGATAATATACATCTGGGAATTGGACTTTATCTTCATGAGCAGATGTAATTAAAACATTATTTAATTCGTTATAGGGTTTCGGTGGGACTTGAGGTCTAGCTTTATAGTATTCTTTGGACAAATCAGATTTGTCTTCATTATGGTACAAGTGGGTTTTCACACTTTCTGATACCAAGGTGCTGCTGGATGAATGGTCGCTTGAGGCAATGTTACATGAAGAATCCATATCCTTATGGTATTTTTCAATGGCTAGATTCTCGTAAATTCGCCCAATATCGTTATTTGCATTCAGAACGTTATCTTTTACTATTCTAGGATTCTCATATTGGTTACTGTTAGAAGAATTATCAAGACTAGACTTTTTACAACCCATATGGGTTACCTTTTTTGGCTTTTCTTTAGACTTATTGGAAAAAAATAAGCTAGGAAATATCTTACGAAAACTTGTAATACGCTTTTTACCACTATCGGACATTTTCAGCTACTGCATCTACAGGTATATATCTGAAATGAAATACAATTAAAAATTTATTGAGTTATTTTCTAAAGCTTCGAGGGATGTTGATTCTCGGATTTTTTCAAGCTTTAAGGATGACTCACGTTAGACCGGGCCGTGACCGGGCCGGAGCTTCCGGCGCTTCGTTTTCTATAGAAAGCATCACGTGATCACCTGTCATGTCATAGAAAAGTAAGCGCCGGAAGCTCCGGCCCGGTCACGGCCCGGGCTAACGTGAGTCATCCTTTATTCAGTGGGCTGAATTATATTTTTGGTGCCTAGGTTTGAGGTTTTCTCAAATTAAAGCTGTTATACCTAACGAACGAAATACCTAAAGTCGTAATACCTAATGCATCTAATACCGAAAGTCGATATACCTAATAGACGATACCCCTAAACTTGATTTACCTATTGAACGAAATAACTAAAGCTAATATACCTTCGGTATAACGTGGATTAGGTATATCGACTTTAGGTGTTTGGTTCGTTAGTTATAATAGCTATAGGTAATTCGTGCAATAGGTATATCAGCTTTAGGTGTTTCGAGCAATAGGTATATCAGCTTTAGGTAACTCGTGCATTAGGTATATCAACATTAGGTATTTCGTGTATTAGGTAAATCGGCTTTAGGTATTTCGAGCATTAGGTGTGTCAATTTTAGGTAAATCGACTATAGGTAATCAGAGCTTAGGTAAAACAATATTAGGTGAAACGTGCATTAGGTATTTCGTTCATTAGGTGTTATGAGCTTAGGTTAATTGACCATTAGATATTTTAAATAATAGGTGAATCGAGCATAGGTGATTCGACATTAGGTAAATCAATTTTCGGTATTCTGATATGTAACCGTGTGCCCTTACAGGGTATCATGAACTGGCTATATGAAATGTAACACCTTATTATGTACATGACAATGCTATATTGAATAAATGACTAAATGACTCAATCAAAATTGTGGTATTTTCCATAAAAAGGGACCTTATTGTCGATGGCGCTTACGCCATAATTAACGATGCTCCGATATACTCGTAAATAAAATGCCGCGTGACGCTGTGCGGCGTAAGCGGCATCGACAATAAGGTCCCTTTTCATAGAAAATGCCCCAATTAGGGATAGGGGATTTCTTCTTCGTGGAATCCAGTGATTAGCAAATGTAAGGGGGAAAAAACATCCAATCACATACCATCGGATGTCGTGATTGTTGTGTGTAGGCAAAGTGACAACCCGAGCGTACAAGTTAATAATCAAGATCAAGTGCGGGTAGTTCGCAAAACCCGCGCAGCAAGAAGATGTTGATACAATTCCTCGCCAGTCTGCCTGTGACCATGAACGTAACGTCACGTTCGAAACGTCAGATCATAAATCAATCTATTTCCAACCGCAGCTGCGTTACTGCTCCGACACTACTGCAGCGGCCTGAACGCGTCGGTGTTATTGTCAATTTCCATAGTAAAATGAATGACGATATCGACTGCACGTAATATGGTGATTTTAACGTTTTCCCGACCGCAGCTGCACTACTGCCCCGACACGTCGGTGTTATTGTCAATTTCCATACTAAAATTAATGACAAGACCGACTGCACGTAGCATGGCCATTTTTGCGAATTTAGTGTATTATTGCAACTGTGGCTGCAGACCGCACGTCAAATCTGTCACCTACACTGAAATGTTTTTTTTTTTTTTTTTTTTTTTTTCATTTATTTGGAGCATTGGCAACACGGCCATCAGCTCAAACATCAATACACTTTGGGTCACAGATATTAGTAGTTCTAAGCAAAGAGGCTATAACCACTACGTTCTAATAAGGAAATCAACGTTTTTACTCGATGAAGTCCTGTGTTAGTTTAAAATTATGATTGAATGTCGTGCTACCTATATTTATAGTACATCACGATTCCAGTGCGAGAATAGGTTATTCGCAACTTCGCAACGAGTTTCGTTAAAGTAAAAAAACCGGCCAAGTGCGAGTCGGACTCGCGTTTCAAGGGTTCCGTACATTACACAATTTTTAACAATGAACCTATTTTTATGTGAATTGTGAGTGATTAAAAACTAAGTAATTAAGTCCGACTCATGCTTGACTGCACACTTCTAATTGGTTTTCCTGCAATCTATAGGTATAGAGCTATTTTATATATATATATTTTTTTAATTTTAGACGTAGTAGTTTCGGAGATAAATGGGGGAGGGGGATGGTCATATTTTGGCTATTTTTTTAAGCAAATTCTAAACTGTTTATTTTAAAATTACAATATATATATTTGAGATTCTCATAACGACCTCTTTCATTTGATATGTAACACAATATAGTTTTAAAATCTTATTTTTTTAATATTCTCATTTACCCCCAAAAGTGGCCCCCATGTTTAAAATTCATTTGTTTACGTTACATATCCGTGATTGGGTCACAAACGTACGTATGTGTACCAAATTTCAACTTAATTGTTCCAGTAGTTTCGGAAAAATAGTCTGTGACAGACGGACAGACAGACAGACAGACAGACGCACGAGTGATTTTATAAGGGTTCCGTTTTATCCTTTTGAGGTACGGAACCCTAAAAATCGACACGATTTGCATATTACCTACACCGTTTTACAGTGTTAGCATTTCATAGTCACAATTAATTATTAAAATATATATTTTAAATTTCTGTATATTTTGATAAACAGTGTTAAGACTGTTTATCAAAATATATTCATTTAATAAATAACGGAAGTGAGTATTTGATATTTCGAGCTGGCTCCCGATTGGTTGCACCATTTTAAATCGTAACGCTTCCGGTGAGGCAAGATGGCGGCAAATGGCGCTACGATTGGGAGGCAGAACGAGGGACGCTACGAATGAGTGCAGATCGAGTTGTCATATTGTAATAGCCAAACGTTATGGAGTGTACGTGAATACAAAGCTTGCTGGATCATCGGATTGTTTTATTGAACTGACCTTAACATGTCAGAAGGCGGGATTAGTCAAGGTTCTCAAATAACCTTGGTGAAAAAACTTGCGCCCTTGAAGTTAAGTAACCGCAAATTATTGGTTTTCCTAATTTGATACATATGCACATTTTTTTTCTTTTTCCTCTTTTCTCTTCTTTCCTGGTGATAATTTGAAGTTTGTAGTTATTTCACTATCATAAGTTTGATCTAAAACAAAAACGGTTTAAGCGCTTTGGTCGAAACAATTTTTTTTTAGATGATAGACAATTACATCTTAAATTGCATTAGGGTATGCCCAATATAGTGTTAACACTGAGTTTACAAATTTTACAAAAGTTTTAAATTAAAAGAGGCTATAATATAAATAATGATTTCCTGTTGTTACATCAGTTGATATCATTTGTAAGAGTTTATAAATTTATAATGACGAAGAAAGTTGAAAATATCAGTAATTAAGGTTGCGTGTAAGGAATTACGGTAATCCCAATCGTGTTTATGAGTTTACAAAGACTACTATCATATTAGTAACAGTTTACAAAAGGTTTACAAGTTATTAAGAGTAATTAGTGTTTTCAATTAGTTATTAACCATATATGTGCGACTCAGCATATTTTTAGACACATTCATAAACGAAAAAGAGACGAGTCGTATGCAGAGGATGACAGCTGTACCCCTGAGCGCCAAGACGTCGGCACTCGTGGCATCGCAGCAGCAGCCGTAGCCGGCATGGAAAGGGCAGGAAGTTGTTAGAAAATGTGGCTGATGATGAGTCATGATGATCAATGGCCCATGCAGCAGAGTTGTGGTAGTCAGGAGTAACCCCGCTTCCACGGCCTTAGCGAGGGGCTCGCGCCACTGGACATCAGGTCATGTAAACCCACGTTTACTATCATAAAATGTGATATGAATGATTTGATATGGTAATATGTGATGGATATGGTGATTTCCGTGAGGCAACCGCAGATAGTCGACGCAAATAAACCGTTAGACGACAGTAATGTCTCGAAGGTGATGGAGGACACCAACATAATAAATACTCCATCTCCAAATCATCAGGCAAACAACCCCCTTGTCGCGGAGGTGACGACTACTGATGTGGAAAACATATCTTTTGACAAATTCAGGCTTTTAATTAAAACAGAACTATGAAGGAGAGCCTTTCCAAATCTATTACCAGGAATATAAAACAAGCACTATTAATCGAAGTGAACTCAAGAATAAATATACTTAAAGAAGACATATCTCGAGATTCATATCTATTATCTCAATAACAGAAGCGACTACAACTAACCATAAATATCACGAACGAAAACATTAAGCAACTAGAGTCTGAGAACTCAAAGCTACGTGCGGAAGTAGAAGCTCTAGCTAAAAAACTTGACGACAAGAATCAAATGGCAAATGAAGAAACGAATTATAATAAAAGTATTGTCCTCTACGGAGTAGAGGAGTACCCAGGCGAAAATAGCTATGTACTTATAGAACGATAATATATTCTACGACATGCCGGGCACAGATATCAACGGGTTTATTGGGTGGGTGGGTAAAATGACCAAAAGTGGGAATGGGGATCAGAACAACAGGTGGCTCGTGATTATGTAATTGACCATTTGACAAAAGATCCTTTATTAACAATTTTTAATCCAGAACTACCGACGGAATTACATACTGATGCGAGTTCAATAGGCTACGGCGCGATACTTCTACAGAAACATAACGGTTTAAATAAAGTTGTAGCATATTTCAGTAAAAGAACGAGCCCCTGCGAATCTCGATACCATTCCTACGAGTTGGAAACTTTGGCTATATACAATGCTTTAAAACACTTTCGCGCTTACCTTTTGGGAATTACGTTTAAAATAATTACTGATTGTAATGCAATAAAATCTACGTTTAATAAAAGAGATATATCTCCACGAGTGGCACGATGGTGGAGTTATATGCAAGATTTTACGTTTGAGGTCGAGTACAGAAAAGGCCAGTATGTTAGTCATGTAGACTATCTTAGTCGTAACCCAGAAACGAATAAAAAGTCAGCAGCTATTTACCAAACGGCAAAGGCGAAGTCGGAAATTTCAAAAACTGAATCTATAAATCTCATAAACTCTCCTCGTTCTTGGTTAGAGACTGCCCAGGATCAGGATTTAGAGACTCAGGCGTTAATCGAAAGAGTACGGTCGGGTGATTTAGATAATAATCAGTACAGGGTTCAAAATAATATTTTATATTACAAAGCAGACCCCACATCCCCATCGAAATTGTATGTACCCAAAGGAAGTAGATTGAGTATTCTTCGTTTGTTCCATGATGACAATTGCCACGTTGGTTCCGAAAAGACCCTTCAGAAAATACTTGAGTACTTTCGGGTATTTCTAAATTTGTAAAAAAATATATAGATCACTGTCGAATTTGTATAGAGAAAAAAAGTCATTGTGGACCAAAACAAGGAATGCTACATCCGATTGATAAAACTCCCATTACGTTTCATACGGTTCATTTGGATTGTACGGGGCCATTTCCTGTATCTAACAATGGCTACAAATACTTGCTAATAATAGTTGACGCATTCACTAAATTTTGTATCTTAAAACCGCTTAAAACAATGGGTGCTCAAGAACTAGTTAATAAAGTTCGCGATTCTGTCATTATGTTTGGAGCACCTTCTTTAATTGTAACTGACCGCGGCACCAATTTTAATTCTCGGCCAATACGAGAATTATTCGAAGAATGGCAAGTTAGGCATCACTTGATTTCCACGGGTACACCTCATGGAAATGGGCAGGTTGAGCGTTATGTGGCAACAATAACTAACATGTTAAGTACCACCTGTGTTAACGTGTCAGACTGGCCGAACATTTTAAGTAAAGTCCAACTTTCTTTGAATACTACGGTGCAAAAGTCAACAGGATTTTCACCAATGCGGTTACTTATTGGCAGAAACTCTAATATCCCCACTGTACAGGCTCGGTTAGATGAGGTATTACACGATAACGATGAAATAATAGATGTTAGGGCTGATAGATTACTAGCACAACAGCGTTTGAAAATTGTAGCTCAAAACTCGAAAGACCGATTTGATTCAACCCGCAGAGACAATATTCAGTATAATATAGGAGACACTGTTTATGTTAATCAGGACCACAGGCGCCATAATAAATGAAGTCCTAAATATAAAGGTCCTTATGAGATAATAAACATAGAGGATAATGATAGGTATTCATTAAGAGGTATTGGCTATTTAAGGAACATAACCGTAGCGAAAGACAAGCTACGGCTATGGCCTGGCGAATTTGTGGAATAAATTTTGAATAATATATATATTAAATTATAAGTGATTATGATTGTGTATGATTGAGTGGTTTAATGATTATACTTGGAAATATAAAGTGACTATTATGAGTATTACTTTGACTGATGTCCGGAATCACTGTCGCGGGTGATTAAGCTTCATTGACAGCGGGTGATTGGCCGTACACAGTATGATATGGGATGATTATTTATGATTATGAATTACAAGTGTTAGTAAAAAATTGTATATGGTTAATATTATTCGCTGATACTTCGAGAACGAAGTATCTATCAGAATGGCCGTGTTAGATAATAAATGATTAAAGAGACCTAGATATAATTTAAATTAAATAAAAAGCAATACGAATAGTAATAAAAAGTTGTTAAACGTATAGTGAATTAATTTTGTTAACCGGAAGTACACTTTGTACATTTTAGTTTCGAATAGGGTTTTGTGATGTAATAAATTATAAATAACGGTTAGATAAATCCTAAATTAATTATGTGAAATTATGAATAGTTATAACAGTAGTTTATAAGTAAATTAAATTTATATTAATAACCGGAAGTTGTCTTGATTGTCTTGTACAAACTTAGTTCGAATGAAGGTGGGGACTTTAGCATAAAAAGGGTTGTCCGCTTGTGGAGGGGGCATTCTTGCTCTGACTCTAGCTGGCGACGGAACGAAGACGGACGGCTAAACTCCACACCTTCAGTCTCTTTACCTTCGTGGTCACATTGTGATATTTATTAGAAAAAGTTGATTTTATTTAACACGTAGTGTTCTGGAAACGTGGTGTTCTATTTTGGCGGTGTCCGAATATAATGTAAGTACTTATAATAAATGTGTTTTATTTCAAGTATGGTTTCCTTCTATTCTAAATCTATTATCATTTTACCTGACTAAATAAATGACCCTAGATACATTGTTTACAATGAATATAATAAAATAGCTTAAAGGTCTTCATTTGTTTTAGAAGTCTTACAAAGGTAAGCTATTTAAATAGATGTTTTGAAAGGAAATGTAACTAAATAGCTTATCTTTGGTTCGTTTGTTTCACCAGTCTTATATATAACAAAGATATTTCTCCTTTTAGCTATCACGTTCAGGATTCAATTTACGCCCTCGCCGTAAATGTCATTTTGCTCCCTTGTGACACAATCTACTATTTCGAATTGGTGATGTGAAAAGATATATATTATGTAACCGGACGGATAAGATAAGTAAAGTCTAATGAAAAAAAAAGCAAGCAAGCGTTGATAATAGGCGTAACATACTACCGCACCGCACCGTTACAGCTTTAAAGCAGGTTTCTCGTCTTATGCGTGTGTGTGGTGCAACGTCGTTAACACAAACACATGCCAACAGTAGGCGCAAAGAGTTGACTTACCACAGAAAATATTAATTTCGCCACAGAATAAATAATAGTGCTACCGTACAGAAAGGAAACCTCCTACAAAACCGAAGTTTGACAGCGGTTCAGGGTCGAATCACGATGTCCCTTTCTAATATATGGCACTATCCCTTTCGGCTATTTAGGGTTGTCAAAATTCAGATCATTATCTTATCTGTGACCACTGTGTGCACGACCGTGCACGCAAAGGGACGTCAAGTTGTGCCAACCCTAATAATTGCTCGGAGCAATGCTGAGCCTAACAGAGCCGAGTTTTCCCGAAGCTAGGAGTTTCGCACCCCTGATTTCGCACCTTTTTCTACTGACAAGTTGGATTGGGTGTGTATACGCTGTGTGCAAGTATACGCTGTCTTGTGTTTCCTTGTGTTGGCGGCAAAGTCGTGGAAAAGTGGCTAAAATGTAAGTAAGTACCTACTGTGTTGGAAAGTGAAGTTTATATTTACCGCTAAACATGTGCACCTTCAAAAAAGGTGTTATAACAATCGTTATTATTTTAACTCGGTTATAAAGGCAAATATCTTAATGATGTGAAAAAATAGTTAAATATATATTGTACCTATTATACCGACAAGTTATCGATACAGTCATATGAACATTTTGTCAAGCCCTAGCGTATAGTAACAGTTTAATTTTTTACACAAAATATTCCAAATTATTGACTAATATGATAAAATATTAGCACACAACTGAAGAAAAACTTATAATTAATTGTATAAACCGGCTTTTTACACTTTTTATGCTGTTAATTTAACAAAATATCGTTAAGAAAACTTCGCTCGGAATATCATAATTACCTGTGAAATGAATGTTTGCCTGGGTTATTTCGCCCTGTAATACTACAATCCGGCACACTACACGACACAATCTTCACTACATTACTTTATTGTACGTTTTCTTCCTGATTTGTTTTTATTTTCAAGATTAAAAAATACGGCAATGCGCTCCCGGTCGAGTTCGGCCGCCTGTCACTCAAAAATGGTCACGTTTTCTCATTTGTAGTCTGACTCTTTCGCACTCATGGGATGTTCATATACGTGATGGCTTCCCTTTCCCACACTTCAGCTGTCTTTATGCGTAAGCATAAATTTTAGGTCTGTGGTCCTCCTTTTTGTACGCACTACAACACATCAAACGGGCGACCGACTTCCAAACAGCCCTTTCTGTATTCTATGCATACGCGTATTCAAGAATAACTTACGGTCTCGTTTTATGGGGTAATAGTACTGACATGGATAAGATCTTTATTCTCCAAAAGAGATGTGTCAGAATACTAACAAATTCTGATCAAATGGAGTTGTGCCGACCTCTTTTCAAGAAACTCCAAATACTAACTCAACCGTCAATGTACATCCTTGACTCATGCAAATTTGTTAGGAAACATACGGAGTTGTTTACTCCGACAGCACCAAAAATCAAAAGGAACAATAGAAACTTAAATAAACTTCAATTACCCCTCTCAAAACTAAAAATAGTCTCATCGAGCCCTCACTACATGCTAATTTAAATATACAACCACCTACCAAACTCCCTAAAAAATATTGAAAAACTGCCGATGTTTAATAAACACTTAAAAACATTTTTAGTCAACAAATGTTATTACAATGTGAATGAATTTTTAAACGATAAACATGATTAACAATGTTAAATTAAATGCATGTTAGTTCTAAGTATATTGCTGTGCCCTTGCAGGGTGTCACATGTAAACCCAACTACTTATAAGCTCCCACCTAATAATGTGTAATGTGATATGCAATAAACAATTTTAAATTTCCTTTTTTACCATACGTGTTGACCGTATATATCGTATCGTCGTATGCGTCTTATCTAAATCATCGACATCTAGCACATATACCATAAGTATAACTAGTGTAATATTTTGCCTGAAGTAAGAGATAAGTGGAAGAGAAAAAGTAAATTTGATGAACCAATAGAAAAATATTACCTATGTACCAATTATGAGAAAATTTGCTTATATCTTACGGAATAACAGATAAGACGATGAAGTCAATTGAGTAGTATTGTAATTTAATAATTATTTGAGCCATTGAATTATTTGAATTGCTTGAGTTATTGTATTATTTGAGTCATTGAATTATTTGAGGTATTGAATGATTCGAGCAATTGAATGATTTGAGTAATAATAAAATAAAATATAGAGTATTATATAATATTTGAATATAACTATTTGAGTAGTAGTATTGTAATTTAATAATTATTTGAGTCATTGAATTATTTGAGTCATTTAATTATTTGAGTCAGTTAATTAGTTGAGTCATTTAATTGATTGTCATTGAATTATTTGAGTCATTGAATTATTTAAGACGTTGAATTATTTGAGTCGTTGAATTATAATATTTGAGTCATTGAATTATGTGTCATTGAATTATTTGAGTCATCGAATTACTTGAGTCATCGAATTATTCAATAATTATTGAATAATAACTAAAAATATATAACTATTTGAGTTAGTGAATTATTTGAGTTATTGAATTATTCGAGTTATAGAATTATTTGAGTTATTCATTTATTTGAGTTGTTGAATTATTTGAGGTATTGAATTTTTTTTATATCACGTCGGTGTCAATCAAGCATACGGCCCGCCTGATGGTAAGCAGTTACCGTAGCCTATGGACGCCTGCAACACCGGAGATATTACACGCGCGTTGCCGACCCTTTAAAAACCTGTACACTCCTTTTTTGAAGAACCCCATACTGTAGCCCCTCGGGAAAACCTCGGCAGGGAGCTCATTCCACAGCCGAAGCGTACGCGGGAGGAAATTCCTCTTAAACCGCACAGTGCGCGACCATTTAGGTGCTAGGGTGTGAGGGTGAACACCCTGCCGATGGCGAGCGGTGCGGTGATAGAAAGCAGCCGTTGGCATCGTGTCAAACAATTCTTCAGAGCACAGCCCATTGTACAAGCGGTAGAACACGCATAAGGAAGCGAAGTCTCTCCTTAGACTTTTAAGTCTAAGGAGAGACTAGTCTAGACTTTCTAAGAACCTTCGATTTTAGGCCCTTTTCTGTTTCTGGTGTATGTAAATGACCTGCCCTATATGGTAGGCCGAAAATCCGGCATTGTCATGTTTGCCGATGACACTTCTTTGCTTTTCAAGGTGAACAGAAAAGACACTGAGCTAGCTGAGCCGAATGACACCCTCTCTGAAGTGTGTGATTGGTTTGCTGCAAATAATTTAATGCTGAATCCAAAAAAAAACAAATGTTTGAAATTCTCTTTAGTTAATGGTTCTAATCTAAATTTAGTCTCTAAAATTAAACTTAATGGTCAGTCTGTTGATTTTGTAGAAACAGCGGTGTTTTTAGGAATAACACTTGACTCAAAACTGCAGTGGGGATCCCATGTAACTACACTAGCCAGTAGGTTGAGCTCAGCTGCTTTTGCAGTCAGAAAAATGAGACAGTTAACTAATGTAGAGACGGCACGAATGGTTTACTTCGCCTACTTTAATAGTTTAATGTCATACGGTCTTGTACTGTGGGGTTCTGCTGCCGATATAGAAACAATATTTATACTACAAAAACGAGCAATAAGGGCAATATATAACTTAAGGGCGCGGGAGTCACTAAAAGATTTTTTTAAGAAAATTGACATTTTAACGCTGCCGTCCCTGTATATTTTTGAGGTAATAATGTATGTAAGGAGAAATTTGTACAATTTTCCAACAAACGCTGATAAACCAAAGGTTACCAGAAGTTCGGGTAAACTGAAAGTTTCTTTCTATAGACTAGTAAAAACAAAAAAGACCTTCGTAGGAAATTGTACAAAGTTCTACAACAGAATTCCTTTAGAAATTTGTGAGCTCACGGATGCAAAATTTAAAACCGTTGTAAAACGAGCACTGATTGCAAGGGCATATTATAGAGTTAAGGACTATATCACAGATCGGGATGTATGGAAAATTAACTTAAGTGACAAACCAAGTAGTCTAAGGGCAAATAATTGAAATTGATTTTATTTATAATTCTGTTATATATTTTTTGTATTGATTGAAATGTTTAATTTGTTAAATAGGTAATTGAAATTGATTTTATTAATAATTCTGTATTTTCTAAGTATGTAAATTGTAATGTATGTTGTGATTTGTGATTATTTGGATGAATGTTTAATTTTAATTTTGTACAACTGTACTTTTTTGACTTTCATAGGTGCATTATGTTAATGCCTAAATTGAAATAAAGAAAATTGAATTGAATTGAATTGAATTGAATACCGCTTGTGAGTGTGGGATCGTCGACGATTCGTACAGCGCGCCTTTGGACTGAGTCGAAGGGTCCAAGCTGGCATCCAGGTGCTCCTGCCCAAAGGTGACAGCAGTACTCCATATGGCATAATCGCGTCAGATTTATTTGAGTTATTGAATTATTTCTGTTATTGAATTATTTGAGTTATTTAATTATTTGAGTTATTGAATTATTTGATTTATTGAATTTTTTGAGTTATTGAATTAATCGAGTTATTGAATTATTCGAGTACTCGAATTATTCGAGTAATCGAATTATTCGAGATCGAATTGTTCGAGTTATTGAAATATTGCGCCTGTGAGTTATTGGATGATTGAATCTGAGTTACTGAATTATTGATTCTTTGAGTTATTGAATTACTGATTCTTTGAGTTATTGAATTATTGATTATTTGTTATTGAATGATGACTCTTTGAGTTATTGAATCTTTTGGGTTATTGAATTATTAAATCTTCGAGTTATTGAATCCGAGTTATTGAATTATTGAATCTTGAGTTATTGAATTATTGAAACATTGAGTAACTACATTATGTTATTAGAAATTTGTTGAGCCTCTTAACTTTAAATATGAGGTAATAGATAGTATTGGAGACACGAAAGGGCTCCAGTACTGTTATTAGATTTTATGAGGCTACTGCCTAACGATTGGAGACATGAAGGGGCTCCAGTATTGTGATTAGTTATATGAGGCAGTATTGGAGACATGAAGGGGGCTCCAGTATTGTAATTAGTTATATGAGGCAGTATTGGAGACATGAAGGGGGCTCCAGTATTGTGATTAGTTATATTTATTTATTTATTTTATTTATTTTTTTATTTTATTGGGAAACAAACAGCTTACAATAATACAGGATATAGATATTATGACTAATACATGAGCCAAAACAGTTTCCACTAATGGAATGAAACATAAATGCTCAAAGGGAACTAGAGTAAAAATACATTATAACATATCATTTCAATCGTTCTAGGAAACAGAGAAAAAGAAAAAAAGACAAATAAGAGTACATTAATACAACACAATATATGAGGCAATATTGGAGACATGAAGGGGGCTCCAGTAATGTGATTAGTGATATGAGGCAGTATTGGAGACATGAAGGGGGCTCCAGTATTGTGATTAGTTATATAAGGCAGTATTGGAGACATGAAGGGGGCTCCAGTACTGTGATTTGTATGTAAGATGTGTTTTTGAAATGTCCAGTATTAATATTTAAAATGATCGCATTATTATTGTTAGATAGTGTTATTGATAGATAAATATATTAGAAATATAACATAGTACAATAAGTACCTATGAAAAGTAAATCAATCTTGATTTTTGAAAATGTTAAAATTAGAAATATAACGTTAATGTTGTAAAGTTAAACCCTGTTTGGATTGAGTCACAGTTAATAGTTTATTTATTACTGGCATTTTATCGAGACGATAAAAAGGTCAGGAAAGGCCGAATGTTAGCATTTCATAGTCACAATTAATTATTAAAATATGTATTTTATTTTTATTTTCGACAGGCACGTAAAGGGTTAATCACCGCCCTAGTGCAGTAATGTAGCACCATTATATAATGTATAATAATTTGGCGCTGTTGTACCTATGTATATTGTGGGCGTGGCCTTTTGTTAACTTTCATCGGAATTTCCTGTAAATAACTACTATTTAGGTTTAGCAAATTCGTAGGTATAACTTTGTGATTTTTTGAGCGATCAAAAATACAATTTTTTTTAACTAATTCCTACAGGCAGCGTCAGGCTTGCAGGACTATTAAGGGGCCCACTGACTATCAGTCCGCCGGACGATATTGGCCTGTCAGTTGTTCGGAACTGTCAAGTTTTTGTTCTAACTGACAGGCCGATATTGTCCGGCCGACTGATAGTCTGTGGACCCCTTTACGGGGATCTCTCGATCCATGGCGACAAAATATGTATATTTTATTTATTACTCTCACTTGTCCCAAGAGGGTGTCTTTTCAACCCCTATCCGTATGCCTCGGCCCTTGGCATGTACAGTGAGTTTCAAAAGTGCATGGATACATTGAAATTTTGAAATCCATTCTCAAAGTGCAGCGAGCTGCAAATTATGAATGGATTAATTTATGAAGTGGCCATGCAATTTTGCGTTTGGTTGTACCTGAATAATATAGGTAAATCTAGATAACTACAAGTATGTATATTTTGTTATTTAAACAAATAACGGTTCATACATTTTAAATTAAAATATCTATATATTTTTTATAACTAAAAGATATCTAAAATAGGCATTGTCATTCAGCGGGGGACGCTAGCCAGCCTTTTAAGAGCCCATCGACGTGCTCACTAGCGCCACTGCTCAATAATTGTGATTATTTAAATTTAACAATAGATATTTAAAAAAGGGGGCCGCTACGTACTGTATATTGTTATTAAGTACCTTTTGTATACATCAAACTAGTTTTTATGTTGCTGGATTCGTCGTCCTATGATACAAAACAAAAACGGCCGTTTTAACTTCGGACGGTTGACGAATCCAGCAACGTAAAAACTATTATAATATATACTAACTATTATAATGTATTATAATGTATTATGTAATGTATACAAAATACAGTACGTAGCGGCCCCCTTTTTTAAATATCTATCGTTAAATTTCAATAATAACAATAAAATTATTGAGCAGTGGCGCTAGTGAGCACGTTGATGGGCTCTAGGACATGGATGGGATGTAGGACAAAGTGGTTTTATACCAAGGGGTTTTTATTTATTTTGAACACAAGCACAATAGTACTATCAAAATGATCGAGATTTCAGTAGCGTGTATTACGAGAAGATTATCATTATCTAGAGATTATAAAGCGTTTTTAAGGCGGTCTTTTTATGATTAGATTAGATTAGATTAGATATATTTATTTCTTAAAGAAAAAGGCACAGTATTTTACAATAAAACCGGCCAAGTGTGAGTCGGACTCGCGCACCATTACGCAAAAAACGGCAAAAAAAATCACGTTTGTTTTATGGGAACCCCCCTCAAATATTCATTTTATTCTGTTTTTAGCATTTGTTGTTATAGCTGCAACAGAAGAATTTTCACCATGTGTGAAAATTTCAACTGTCTAGCTATCACGGTTCATGAGATACAGCCTGGTGACAGACGGACAGACAGACGGACAAACGGACAGTGGAGTCTTAGTAATAGGGTCCCGTTTTTACCCTTTGGGTAAGGAACCCTAAAAAGGGATGAAACAAAGGCTTTCTTAAGATTGGAACAGAAATCAAATAATAGAATATAAAATAAATAAATAAAACAAATGTCACAAAAAAAAAGAGAGATGTATAAAGCTTGATCAGAAACATATGATCATGCGCCATGTTGCGGAATTTCATTGGAACTAATTTCTTACACTGGCAATATTTTTTATGATAGATTGTCACAGTTGTCAGTGTCATTGTGGCGGTTTACTTGAATAATGCTTAAGTAATATTGTCTTCAGTTACCGCGATAGTTACTCATGAAATAATACTATGAAAACGGATTATTGAATTTAGGAGGGAATTAAATCTTCTCGGGTCCGAGGTGTAGGGTTGGAGCTGGCTTAGTTTTTATCGCGTATGAAAATGAAAATGAAAATGAAAAATTGTTTATTTTGGTTAAAACATTTCACAATTTACAATTTAGTTATGCTTGGAATCTCCTTGTAAGTATTGTAAATACTTGTGGCAGAAGACCCCGCTACTACTATTAAGGGTTTATAAATAGTAACCGAACATATCATTTGAAGTAATATTTAGGTGAAGATATTATATAATTAGTATGAACTTTAGCTAAAGTAAAGTTTAACATATAATTTATTACAATTAAGTAAAATTAAAATTATTATTTAAAATTAAATTTAAAAACAAAATTATGATATAATGTTGAGAAATTAGTGCACTCAAAACAATTGAATACAAAATTGAGATAAAACCTGTGTGTGTGTGTGTGTGTGTGTGTGTGTGTGTGTGTGTGTGTGTGTGTGTGTGTGTGTGTGTGAGTGAATGTGTGTGCATATGTGTGAATGTGTTTATATAATAACCGTAGTGATTTAAATATTTTGAAATATGTCTAACGATAGTTTAATTTTGATTGATATGAATATGTTTGAAAAAGTTATATATATCTTTACTTGAAAATAATTGTAGTGTATAACTAGGCTTATGAACCGATTTTGCATGTACAACCAGCCTTAAAGTTTTTCTATGATTGTTCATTATTTTTAGTATGTGGGTATTTTTGCACTTTGTAATTTTTCCTCAGTCACCCGTTGACCACGAACGCTGTAAAGGGTTCGAAACGTCGGGATGTATTATAAATTCAATATACGCGATATAATCCGTTTTCATAGATTTATTTCATAATGCTTAAGTGTTGAATATTAAATAATAAATGACAAAACGCCCAAAACTATACATATTCAGGAGCAGAACATTGCTAGGGCCTACCTAGGTATTGTCGAATGTCAAGAACAAGAAAAAAAAAACAAGAAAAAACAAAAATATTTACAAAAAAAAATACTATGTTCATAACTTCATCAGAGTTTATATCAAAAATAAAATAAAAATATATTAAATATCAACGATCTTAATAGCTAGAATATTATTAATATAAATATTTTTAATATTAATATGAACGTGTCCTAACAGATAGATAAGTTAGTAGCTCCGAACCGAGCAGCGATAAGAACTGAGTAGGACGATACAAGCTATCGTTATTATCATGTCCGAGGTGCGGCTGATAATAGTTATTTGTTACACAACGGTGCAAAGTTGCATTTTACCCGCGAGTGTTTCATCACACGAGAAGTAAAATACATTTGCACCCGTGTGTAACACAAAACTTTTCACCTCACTATAGCGAGGACAGTGCAACATGCAAAAAAACAGCTCATAAAAAAATAAGTCTATTTGTACACATTATATCATCATCAGGTTAATTATAATCATCATCAATATAGTATAACATTATGTAAAAATGTTGTTGACAATGTTGACATTTCTGACGATGCGTTTTGAAAATGCACTGCAATGCAAAATGTTTTGAAAGGCTCAACTTGTGCGTTCAGAATTATATCCAACATCATTATAAAAAACAAATGTTTCTTATGGAATTTTAAGGTTTATGACTTAAAATCATTATACAAAGCTTAATTTGGTATTATTTATTAAACTCTCAAACCAATGATAATTAATATCGAACGAACTATTATTATGAGCGTTTTACGTTTTGTTATCTGTCAAAAGCTACTTACAGTCCGTTAACTTTCAGAATGACATTCGTTTTTCGGGTAAAATTGGACGTAATCGCGTAATAGAAAATGACAGTCTCTTACTGATTTAGTTGCAATCCAACACCCAAAGAGTGCAGTCGTCTTTTCAGCCTTAAACTGTATAGAGTAGTTAATACCACCATAACAATAATATCACAATTTTACCATATGAATTGAAATATGTGACTGGGTATTACAACTATATAATTTCCGCCAGAAGTGACGGTGTGACGTTCTGTTTTCAAATTTGTTTTCGAATTTCAAATTCTGATTCTATTTTATTTAGATTATGACAAAAAGTCCAATCGCAATATAGTAATCAACCGTTAAGCATAATGTCATTAAATTAGGGCTTATTACAATAGGATTTAGGACAATAGGTATCCTTAACTTAGGCCAGGATTACACTTGTATGTTTTACTTACGTAAGTAGGGACACAGCTATACTACAGAATGAGATATGAATATCGTTATCTCATTCTAGCAAATAGCTTTGTCCCTACTTACGTAAGTAAAACTTACAAGTGTAATCCTGGCCTTATTGCGGTAAGTTTAAAACTGTTTGTGAGTTAATAAGAAAGCAGAACAGGATGATATCTTGATAGTAGCCTCGTGATTAATTCCTTTGTTTTTGCTCATTATATTGTTTAAAGTGTAATATCGATAGCTTTATTATACAATAATCTAATGTGGTAGTGTGCAGTGAATGGAGAATTAATCTCAAAGCGTGTTTAACCACCATTTTGGAGTCAACGGCCGGTAGTCCACGTGCTTCTCGTAAAATCCAGCTATCGGTTTTACGAGACAACTACAACAACCACCGAACAGCGTCGTGCTCTAAGAGCATTTATTTTGTTCCTACCCTTTTACGTGACATTGGCTACGGGCAACACCGCCCTCAAGTCCATCAAGAAAAGAAAGAAGCAGAACAGCATTACCACCTTCGCGTGTTACCGCCGATACCCGATATCTCATTCTAAAATCCGAAGGTCATTCTGAGAATTAACGGACTGTAAGCACGCTCCAAGGTCAAATTAATTTCCCCACTAGTGGATAAAATACGTTTTTACCCGCTTGTTTGAAAGGATAAAAGACGGCTTTCCGAGCTAGTGAGGGGAAAATTTCCTTCCTTCACTGAATTTGAGGTCAGAAACTATAACATATCGCATCGCAGTATTTTTTCATAACTTTATAACAGTCATCAGAATTCTGTTTTCAACTACCTACTAAAATCGATCCAATTTGTAAGGGTTAATACAGATTTAGGATCAAATTAAACCTTCCTGCTCTAGGTAGGTACAAGTACCTAAGGGTTCCTATTAAATACGTAGGTAAATTATTATGGTTGTGACCTTTAATCATATCCCATAATTATGTGTTAAGTGGTCTCCTAATTCTAGTAAATTACCCAGAAGTAAATCTCGTCTATTACAATTACAGCAAGCGTTACAATTATTCCTCCAATTCCTCCATTGACCCTGAGAGTTTCTAAACTGCGCATGTTACGAGAAGGCACGTCTACTTAGATACTTGGTAATAAAACTGAAACGACGTAATCATTGTCATTTTCGAGTGCCATGATAAAGAATTGTGAATTATAGGTAAAGAACCTGTGATTAGTTCAGTGAATGTCGTAATATTTATGAACGCGAGAGCGGGTGGGTATGCGTACGGGTGTGACCAGCGTGAGTCACCGACACAGGCCGGTCAGCTCAATCGAATTATTTCTGGCGTACATACTCCTTAGTAATTAATAAAAGATAAAAGCTTTTCCATCTTGCGATTGTGCTCAATGCTCATAGACAGGATTTTATTTTCTTGTATAATATAAAATTATAATTAATTAATACCTACTATAATTAAAATTAAAATATTTAAGGTATTTTAGTTCATGATGATTAACCTACTCTTCGAAATTCTACATAAGTACCTACTACCATTTTCGACAAAGCCTCGACTTTTTTTGTCTTAATAAGTACCTACATACGAACATACCAAGGAAATGTAGGTACATATTTTACTAAGCGAAAAAACTTTGTATTTACCTACTCTATAAATTCACAATAAAATAATATACACGTTAGTCCTTGGGTGTGAAGATATAATTATACTCGTACCTAAGAGGCAGGTACAGAAAACAACCCGAAAGGCTTCATTACCTACTGACTGATGTAAATATTCACGAGAGTACCTATTGTACTGTCCTTATTCTTAATAGAAACTTAAGTGGTCACTCTGCACTCTGTTAACAGTGTCATTTATTCACTCGTAATGCACTGAACGGAATGTTTTCTAAACTTTAACGCCTAATAATAAAATAATACAATTTATACTCTAACTCTTTGTAGTATGAGTTTAAGAGGTTAGCGTGAGAATCTTATTAGAATTTTTGTTAAGTAACAAAGTATTAGCCTTACCTTATTCCAATTTTAACTTAAAAGGGAAATGTCCCGTCAGACGCTGTGAAGTAATAACAACAACATAAAAATAACCTTTCACGTGCATATATCTGCATCACTGCTCTAACATATTTTATAAATTCGAAGGCCATACACGGCCTGCCTTTTTAACCATAATTAAAATTAACTTTGTGAGGCAAGCGATAGAGTCGAAATCAGTTATACTGACAAGCAGGTAGAGCGGCTTTGTACGTTCCGTTACACGTTAAAGTTCCATTTGGTACAACGCGGTAGAGTATGTTTAATAGAGAAAACCTTTTAGGCCACATGCGCACGAGCGCATTTACAATTCGCGTTAAAAAAGCGTATAAATGACACAAATGGATACATGTGTATTTATTCACACGATGGCGGTGGCGCTAGAAGGATATAACCAAACGGAGACGCCACGCCATGTCTGTAATTTTCTGTACAAAACAGTGCCGATTTTTGCGGCGGAGGGGCACGTCAAATTTATACTTTGTGTATGACCATTGGCCGCCTATTTTCGACAGAGGGGAACGCCTGTTAATGGCTACTCCGTTTGGTTACATCCTCTAAGCGGTGGCGCTTTTTATCAAGTGTTGTTGGATTTTCGACTTTAAGCGTTGGTCGATAAATCGAATTTAGGTATCATTCCTACGAGCGCTTTTTCAACGCGCATTAAAAAAGCATTTGAATGACACAAATGGAAACATGTGTATTTATTCACACGATGGTGGTAGCGCTTTTTATCAAGCGTTGTTGGATTTTCAACTTTACGCCTTGGTCTTTAAATCGAATTTAGCGTGCGAGCATATTCAAGCGCTTTTTTGAGTGTGGAGGGCCCTTGACGCGTGTTGAAAAAGCGCTCGTGCTTATGAATCCTGAAATCTAGTAATAGTTATTTGTGCAACAAGAGAGGAAAGTTGGTTTTTCTTGCGAGTGTTTATTTTGAGTCCCGAGAAAGCGAAAGATTCTTTAATTGAATCACGAGCGAAGCGAGTGATTCTAAGGTAGAATCTTGAGCGTAGCGAGGGACTCAAAAACACGAGATGTAAAATAACTTTGCTCTCGTGTTGCACACATAATTTTTCACCTCAGTAGTGAGAACATATTAAAGGTTAAAATGTTTTTCGAATTACACAGAATAAACAGTTTTTTTTTAAATTTAATATGTAATATGATACCATACCATACCATACGATACGATACGATACGATGCGACACGACACGACACGACACGACACGACACGACACACGACACGACACGACACGACACGACACGACACGACACGACACGACACGACATGACACGACACGACACGATACCATACGATACCATAATAAAAGTATGAAGTGGCAGTTCATGGCCTTCACTAAATTAAAAAGCTACATTGTTTCACTCCCTGGAGTGACGAAAGTAGGCTTGTTCGAGCTGCTGAGGTGAAAAAGGTTTTTTCTTCATAGGCATGAAGTAAAATAAGTAGCGACTAGCGACCAAGTGGGAAACAATGGGAATTGACGTCGACGGCAAAAAGTTGACTAACCTACGTTTTATTTATTTATTTAAAAATTTAATGAGGCAACAAGGCCCATATTACAAATACTTTACAGACTAACATATATGCATTTTATAAACTTAAAAACTAGACACTATTTAGGCGACAAAACGGCGTGGCTCCGTTGATTCGTCTGGTCTTGTGTGGGATCGTGGTCAAACGCCTGCCTATTCATTATAAAAAAACATAGTTTTGTTCTCCTACAATACTGCACCCCATCTGGAACAAACGCTACTAGACCTTAGAACAGCAAGTATTGAAGTCGGACTCGTAATGAGCAGGGCCAAAACCCAGTTGATGACCAACGGTGCGAAACCTATGGTCAGGGTGGATGGGCAGGATATCCAATATGTCGATGAATACATCTACTTGGTCCAGATAGCATCCTTCCATAACAGGCAGCCTAAAGAAATCCATCGACGCATCTAAAACGCCTGGAAGAGCTTCTGGTCCATGACACTAAAACGCAAACTCGTCGACATGTGTATCCTGCCAATCCTAACATCCTAACCTACGGCGCCCAAACATGGTCATTAACGGAAACCCAGAAGTCCCGACTCAAAATTTGCCAACTAGCAATGGATTGCAGCATACTCTGGCGCTTTTTATCAAGCGTGGTTGGATTTTCGACTTTAAGCGTTGGTCGTTAAATCGAATTTAGCGAGCGGACGGATTCAAGCTCTTTTTCAACGCGCGTTGATAAACCGCTCGTGCTTATGGGGCCTAAAATATCGGCAAATGGCGTAATCAATGTTCATGAAGTTCTTATACTTGTCAACAGATGGCTCTTAACCAGTGGAAGTCTAAAGCACAGAATAAGTAATAGTATATACTACCGTACAGAAAAAAAACTTCCTAAAAACCCGAAGTTTGACAGCGATTCAGGGACGAATCATGCGGTCCCTTTCATATGTATGGTACTATGGGAACACCCAAATATTCCGAAATACGCTTTTCCGATTTTTATAACCACGATTTTCATAATCCCGATTTTTTATACGTCCGAAATATCAAAATTACGATTTGTAAAAACACGACAGAATTAAATCACGAATGTGCTATTTCCGAAAACTTAAAATCCGATTGTCATTTGACCGAAAGCTTAAAGTTCCGATTTTACACTTTTCCGAAAATATTATTTTCCGAATTCTAAAATTCCGAATAATCATTGTCCGATCGGAAATATAATAATTCGGTATTTAGAAATTCGGTCGTTTGTAAGGTCGGAATAATGAAATTCGTGAAAAGAAAAGAAAAGTGGATTAGGTTAGGTTAGAACTGCGACCCTCAAGGAAGCGAACGGTCGCCAGAAAAGTAGGTTAGGTTAGAACTGCGACTGCGTTTGCACGTTTGCAGCTATAAGCGCAAATGGTAATTATGTATCTTAACTTCCTAAGTAATATTGCAAACGGAATGCTACCGTATTACTAATGTTTAAAGCGCATAATTGTGTAGAAAGATGGTGTTTGTGAGTGTCCGTCTCTTATATTATGTAAATTAGGAAATAGCTACCTTCATGTATTTAACAATGAATTAGGAATATCATTAAGTATTTGGAAGTTAAATAAATTTGGATATTTAAATTAAAATAGGAATCACGTCAAATCGGAATAAAAATTTTCGGAATAAAGGCAATTCGGAATTCGTGATTTCAAAAATCGTAATTGTAATTGTTTTTAATTCGGTGTTTGTCACCATCGGAATTGTTATACTTAATCGGAATTATGTGGTTCGGAATTTACAAAATTCGGCTTTTTGGCTTTTCGGAAACATAAATCTTCGTGATTTTTATCATTCGTAATTACGACAGTCGACATTTTGATGGGTCGAGCATTTAAAAAACGGAGTGATAAAATTCGACATTCTAAAATTCGGCATAATTTTTTTCGGAATTATGTAGTGTACCCTGTACTATCCCTTTCGGCTATTTAGGATTGTCAAAATTCAGAGTATTATCTGTGATCGTACACGCTAAGGGAGGTCAAGTTGTGCCAACCCTAATGCCCACTTTCCACTGCGAGCGGAACGAACTCCGTACGGAGTCCGTTTAACTCGCAATGGCGAACTGCATATAAGTGCTTCCACTGAATAAGAGTGAGCGGAGCGGACTAAAAGCGGATTCCGAGCGGAGTTCGCTCGACTCGCAACACTGATTTTCATACAAGTACATCCATCGCGTGCGAGTAAGCGGAGCGGACTGAGCGAGTAAAATGGGTCCGCTGCGTCATGGCGTCGCGCGCTAGTTTTGAACGGACTCCGCTCAGACCCCCGCCCCCTCCAACCATCCCTACCCCTCTGATACTGGCTGCCACGTTGATCCGCAAAGTCCGCTTCTAATGGAAGCTCACAAACTAGCTCATCTGACCCCAACCTCATTTCCAGCCTTGCTCGCTCCGTAAAATCCGCTGGCAGTGGAAGGCAAATGCTAAAACTCTTTTTTAGTGGAAGTGCACAGCTAATTTCCTCCGGTCAGCTCGGTTCGCTAGCTCCGTTTCCGCTCATTACTCGTTTTTAGTGGAAGTGCACAGCTAATTTCCTCCGGTCAGCTCGGTTCGCTAGCTCCGTTTCCGCTCATTACTCTTTTTTAGTGGAAGTGCACAGCTAATTTCCTCCGGTCAGCTCGGTTCCCTAGCTCCGTTTCCGCTCATTATCCTTTTTTAGTGGAAAGCCCGCATAAGGCCTCATCATCACGAGCGCTTTTTCAACGCGCGTTCAAAAGCGTTTGAATGACACAAATGGAAACATGTGTATTTTATTCACACGATGGCGGTAGCGCTTTTTATCAAGCTTTGTTGGATTGTCAACTTTAAGCCTTGGTCTTTAAATCGAATTTAGCGTGCGGGCAGATTTAAGCGGTTTTTAACGCGCGTTGAAAAAGCGCTCGTGTGTAGGATCACTTATAATTGCTCTGAGTAATGCTGAGCCGAACGGATCCGAAAATGCCCGAATGCTCTAGTTTCCACACAGTAGATACTTTTTATAATTGTTACAATATTAGGCCTTTGAAGCCTCACTATACGCGAATTAAAAATTGCCTACTCCAGAGCACACAGTCGCTGTGGCCGAAATCGGTCAGGAGAGCATCATCATCATACGTTATTTAGGATCTGGTAAATAGTTAGTACAATCACTGACATATATGTATAGATAAGCTGTCAAGAACAAATTGTGTCCGCGAGGTGTCCGCCATTTTTTGCGTTTGACGTCTGTCTCTAAGCTAAAGAATAAGCGCAGCTAGCCAGTAAACGCAATGAAGTGATTCATTGAGGTGCGGAAACGTTTTCTTCGAGGGGCCGCCTCTAGTGTATAGTATACATAATTACCTCAATGAGTATAATAATACATTACTACAGAGGCTGGGAAGTAAGGGCAGATAAGTAAAAAGTTACTACGTAACAGATACATCATTCCCATTCAAAAGCAAAAATACCTACGCTATAATAGCCTACAAAATCTTAATAACAATACCTGCTGCTCAGGACGAGAAAAAATGTACCATAAGTACGCGCACAAAGAGTCGAGACTGCGTTGCCCGCCGTGCGAGTCACGTTCCAACGCGTCATCATAAGAAGGCGCTAGAGTTGTACCTACTACCTAATCTACCTATGATGATTATTGTAATAAAACGAATGTTGCGAATCAGCCATATTTTTTATTAGTCATTCAAATATGTTTAACTTTTATATAATGATTTACATTTTTTTCCCGTCTAGGAATTCTCTGTTAGGTATTAAATTGTATAAGTAGTTGAAAATATACTAAATCGCGTAAATAAAATTTTAATAAGGAATAATTTTACACCCATCTTCTGCACAATAATTACGTGGTTTCGGCATTTCGAAACGTAAACGCGGGAAACGTGCGGTGTAGTGCGGTGCGAGCGCTCAGGCGGGCGTTCGGCGGCCCTCTGTCGGTTGTATCGTCGACGATACGCCAAGCGGTAGGCAATGTAGGCATATAGCGCGTGGCCTTGAGCGAGTGACGGAGGCCTGGTTGTACTGTTACTTATGATATTATTGTAATAAAACGAATGTTGCGAATCAACCATATTTATTATTAGTCAATCAAATATTTAAATACAACACTTATAATACCTGACTCAAAAAACTCTTTAATTTACGATTTATCTACTTATGTTCAAAGAAATAAATGGTGACAAAATTCATAAAGATAGATTTAAAATACTACTCACCTTTCTTCGTTTCTCGGAAATGAAAAAACCGGCCAAGTGCGAGTCGGACTCGCCCACCGAGGGTTCCGTACTTTTTAGTATTTGTTGTTATAGCGTCAACAGAAATACATCATCTGTGAAAATTTCAACTGTCTAGCTATCACGGTTCATGAGATACAGCCTGGTGACAGACGGACAGCGGAGTCTTAGTAATAAGGTCCCGTTTTTACCCTTTGGGTACGGAACCCTAAAAAAACGAGAAATTTTCTTTTGTTTTTTGACTTTTACACCCATCTACTGCACAATAATTACGTGGTTTCGGCATTTCGAAGCGTAAGCGCGGGAAACGTGCGATGCGAGCGCTCACGCGCGGGCGTTCGGCAGCCCTCTGTCGGCTGTATCGTCGACGATACGCCGAGCGGTAGGCATATAGCGCGTGGCCTTGAGCGAGTGAAGGAGGCCTGACTGAATGCCATGATGCTGCGTCTCAAATATATGTAGGTAAGTGAAAAATAAAATAAATATTTAGGTACTACAACAAACGTGATTTTTTTGCCTTTTTTTGCGTAATGGTACGGAACCCTTCGTGCGCGAGTTCGACTCGTACTTGGCCGGTTTTTAGTATTTGTTGTTATAGCGGCAACAGAAATACATCATCTGTGAAAATTCTCTGGCCCTGTAGTCGGACGGACATGGTGTGTGACTGTGACAAGGACAAAATGTGAGACTGTGACAAGGACAAACAATAACAGCGCTTTCTCTGCTACTCCTACTGAAAGATACATGACTATCCCGTTCGGTCATTTCCACCCACCCCTCATGCCGGATCCAGTTATACTAGATTCATGTACTGCAAGCTAAGTTTCCAAAGGCAACATTCGATATTGTTTTTATTCCTTACTTGTTGTTTTTCTTATTTTTTCGCAAATGTATTAAAAAACGTCGTCTCGAGTCTTGCCACTCGCCTAGGGCTCGAGGCAAGATATCTCGGTGCTCGTGGACTAATGACATACTTTCCGCACTAGCATCGAAGTGTACTATTTACATTGAGTACGAAATAAGAATTCTGTAAGAATGATTCACGTCGTGTCGACATCATAGTCACCCTAATGAGTTTGACAATGTTGTCTTGTATTTTTATCGTAAAATTAAGTTGTGCTTACCTGTGAAAAGATATACCACAATCAGCAAAACTTTCACTTCTGCAACCTTTCACAGAACATCTTTTTCACCTCAGCAGCTCGAACAAGCCTACTTTCCTCACTCCAGGGAGTGAAACAATGTAGCTTTTTAATTTAGTGAAGGTCATGAACTGCCACTTCATACTTTTATTATGGTATCGTATGGTATCGTGTCGTGTCGTGTCATGTGGTGTCGTGTCGTGTCGTGTCGTGTCGTGTCGTGTCGTGTCGTGTCGTGTCGTGTCGTGTCGTGTCGTGTCGTGTCGTGTCGTGTCGTGTCGTGTCGTGTCTTATCGTATCGTATCGTATTGTATCGTATCGTATGGTATGGTATTATATTACATATTAAATTTTAAAAAAAACCTGTTTATTCTGTGTAATTCGAAATACATTTTAACCTTTAATATGTTCTCATTCTCACTACTGAGGTGAAAAATTATGTGTGCAACACGAGAGCAAAGTTATTTTACATCTCGGGTTTTTGAGTCCCTCGCTACGCTCAAGATTCTACTTTAGAATCACTCGCTACGCTCAAGATTCTACTTTAGAATCTTTCGCTTTCTCGGGACTCAAAATAAACAATCGCAAGAAAAACTAACTTTCCTCTCTTGTTGCACAAATAACTATAACCCATTTTATTTTATATTCCGCAAATAAAACCTGAGCGCCGCCATTCACGTATTTTGAAAATTTCTCCAAAATATGTTATCAAGTTGGGGATACCAATAAATATTCAAAGTTACTACAACATCTACCATATTACAATTAATGTATTTGTTGTTGTGCACATGCTTGGTTAAATCAGTTAATAATATTGACATCATAATTATTTACAAATTACGTAAATGATATAAGAACCGTACTCTGAATATAGCACTTAATTTCAGTAGTATATTGATATAAGTACTACCACAATGGTATATTTTTAACATAGCAACATGTGCGAGTAAGACACCGCCATCACCGCGCTTTTGCTATCTCAAGTGGACCGTTTTCTCTAGTCTGGTACGAATACGAACACCTTTCTGGGTCGGTGATAAGGTTCAATTTAGTATGGCAAAAATAGTGACAGCTCGTTCCATTATGATATAATTATGATCCAATGTGATTTTTTTTATTCGCCTTCTGGACAGGCTAAGACCATAGGCCATACTGCATCTTCGGTAAGATTAAATTTCATAAGTCAGTTGTGACAATGACATTTTGTTAAGACGTCATGTACTAGCGTCATACAGAACAGTGACAGCATCACAGCAGTGTTGTTATTAGTACGTGTAGTTTTCGTATTTGGTGCCGCATTTCAAAACTTTTACTTGATAACTAACTTAAATTTGACATAACGTGGCTCATTCAGAAGTTTCTTTTCAAGTACACTAGTCAAGAATATCTAGCAAGATTGTTTTTACTTGCCCTCCTGACAGAAATAGTTTAGTTTTAGCGTTTATTTTATTTTATTTTATTTTAAGGTTCACCGACAGTTATTACATTGAGGCTTACATCTATTCAAACATTAATTACATGCTAAATGTATAACTAATTACTGGTAAACACCACATGCGAATAATTTAAAAGCAAAGTCAACGACAAAGCCGACTCATTTGAACACCTTATTATTGTAGAATAAGGAGCAAACCACGTTGTTGGACGTTGATCAATACCAGTGTCAACGTAAACAATAATGGCCAAACCCAGAAGCGAATTTAGGTTCTTTTTCTTCGCTGGTGGTATATTTATTTGCTATTTCATATTTGGAATGCTTCAAGAGAAAATAACACGTGGGCTATACGGAGACAATGAACAGTTCACTTGCACATTGTCACTGGTTTTGGTTCAGTGCGTGGTGAACTATACTTTTGCCCAGATTTTGATGGTAAGTGACTCCTTGAATTCGCAACAAATGTTAATAGATTGCAATGTACTACTTAACCTTATTATCCATATCCTTATTATACAAGTAGTTCTAATGATTCCTGCAGACAAACTGTTCAAATCAAACAGTTTTGCAGGGTTTTTGTCAGCAATATATTTATTTGTTGTTTATTTAATTATTAATAAAATAATCAATGGCATTAATTTCTAGCTTTCTTGGAAACACGAGAAGGACACAACTAGAAAGATTTACTATTTTTCGTCTGCATTAACTTATCTGCTGGGTATGGTGAGCTCTAACATCGCCTTACAATGGATCAACTATCCAACGCAGGTGAGTGATTTTGCAAGGATTGTAACATTTATTATTGATTATTGATAAAAATTATCCTATGTCCTTCCTCGAGCCTCAAACTGTCTCCATACTAAATTTCTTCTAAACGGGTTCAGTGCTTACAAAAAGGATATAATAAGATAGAGCGGTACTGTCATGGTAAATTTTGTAACCACTGTAAATTCACTGCCATTGATCGACATACGTTAAAACTAAAAATAAAGATTTTTAAAAATACGTTAAAATATATTTAAATATGGATAAATGATTTTATTATTTGCATTTTTTATTTTTTTATGATTTTGACCCATGTTCTTTCACTGATCTATCTATCTATCTATCTAGCCCTTTTATTCTGAGCTAGAGTATGTCCCGTAGCTCAGTGTGCCGCTTGGCAAAGGCCTCCTCTAGCTCTTTCCATTGAGGTCTGTCGTGGGCCACTCTTCTCCAGTTCGGGCCCGCTGTGAGTTTGAGTTCATCCTCCCATCTTGTTCGGGGTCTCCTCTGGCCCCGTGTACAACCTCTTGGATACCAATCTGTTACCATTTTGCTCCATTTTTCCCGCCTGTCTCTCAACATGTGGCCAGTCCATCTCCACTTCTGCTGATCTATTTTAGTGAGTATGTCGGTCACTTTTGTTTTTTGTCTCAGGTCTTCATTTCTCACTGTGTCTAGTCTGCGTGTTCCCGTCATACTTCTTTCCATTGATCTCTGGCAGTACTTAAGCCTGTCTCGGTGCTCTTTGTTGAGTGCCCATGTCTCACATCCGTATGTAATGCAGGGTAAGATACATGTGTTAAATACTTTTCTTTTTATGGTAATGCTGAGATTAGTGGACTTCATGACTTCCTTCATAGACCAATATTTTTTCCATCCATTGGTAATTCTTGTATTTATTTCTTTGCTAGTGAGGTCTACCGGAGATATCAGTTGGCCAAGGTATGTGTACTCTTCTACATAATCTAGTAAGGTCGTATTTATTTTTATTTCTGTTTTTATTGAATTGGTCATTAATTTTGTTTTTGTGGTGTTCATTGTTAAGCCAACTTTTTTGCTTTCCTTGCATAGTGACTCGATCATATCTTGCAGCTTCTTTGGATCTT
Source organism: Cydia strobilella (assembly GCF_947568885.1). Lineage (NCBI taxonomy): Eukaryota > Metazoa > Arthropoda > Insecta > Lepidoptera > Tortricidae > Cydia > Cydia strobilella. Next base: position 23,741,486 of record NC_086068.1, read on the forward strand.
CTTCAAATAATACTATATCATCTGCAAATCTAAGGTGGTTTAGTTTCTTGCCATCTATGTTCAGACCCATGTGACTCCAATCTAGTTTGCGGAAAATGTTTTCAAGGACTGCAGAAAATATCTTGGGGGACATTGGGTCTCCTTGTCTCACGCCTCTTTTCACTCTAAACTCTGGGCCAATTTTTTCCAATTGAACTCTTGCTTTGCTGTTTTTATATATGGTTTTGATGATGTTAGTATATATCTCCAGAATACCTTGACTTGACAAACTTTCCTCCATGGCTTTGTGGCTTATGCTATTGAATGCCTTATTGTAGTCTATGAATGCCATGTATAGAATTTTGTTGTATTCATTATATTTCTCCACTACCTGTTTCACTGTGTGGATGTGGTCTAATGTTGAAAAATGTTTCCTGAACCCAGCTTGTTCGATTGGTTGGTTTTCATCAAGTCTTTTAGTTATTCGATCCAGTATGACCTTCGAGAAGATTTTATACAAGTTGGACATCAGACTTATAGGCCTGTAGTTACCTATGTCTTCCTTTGAGCCTTTCTTATGCAATAGGATGATGTGTGATGTTTCCCATTGTTTGGGTATCCATTGGCTAGTTAATATTCTATTGAATAGTTTTGTGAGTACGGGAGCTAGTTCAGAGGCCATCCCTTTCACTGATATGCGTTAAAATTATAAATAACAAACGAAACCGTCAACGCCCTCTATACGAGAGTAGGCCAAAACTAGTGGCGCCATCTGATCGAGAATCAAATTTTCGTTATTTTCAAGGCACGTTTTTTCCTTAGACTGTATCCATCTATTACGGAGTTATATCTATCTTTGGTGCTTATGAAGACATTTAAATGGACAGAGGTACCTTTGGATTTATAATACAGTGTAAACTCTATATAGCGATACTCAAGGGACCTGACATTTTTTACACTATAGAGAGTTTTCGTTATATAGAGAGAAATTAATATTAAAGTAAAGCAGCTATAAGCAACACATGTTGATGTTATAGGGAGTGGAGTAAATCGTTATATAGAGTGACGTTATATGGAGTTTATACTGTATTACTAGCTTTTGATTGCAACTTCATAATTAGTAACTTGGGTAGCTTATTTTTTATCCAATCTGCTTTTTATTGATTCCCCATACAAATTTCCTCCCCCTTTTCAACCCCTTAAGGGATGATTTCGGGTATAAAAACTAACCCAGGGACTCAAACTATCTATATAGAAAATTGCAACTAAATCGGTTCAGCGGTTTAAACATGAAGAGGTAACAGACAGACAGACACACTTTTGCATTTTATAATATGTATTAAGTGTGGATATTAGGCCAATCAAATTAGATCCAAAAAACCGTTTTGAGGAATTAATACCCAGCAAGCTGGAAATCATTTTAATACCTTCATTTGATCCTAGATGCTCACCTCCTGGGATTGCGCAAACTCGGATATAACGAATTAAAGCTCTGGTATCCTAGGAAAACATCCCAAACCACCATCTCAAATGTCAGACTATGGCAGTGGCGTTGGATCGGACACGTACTCCGTAGGCCGGACAGCCATCTGGCCAAGCAGGATCTCCGCTGGAATTCGGCTGGCAGTAGACGGTCGGGGAGGCCGTGTACTACATGGAGGCGATCAGTTGAGAAAGAGGCTGGCTCAACTGGACTCAACAGGAAAGAGCTGGAAGTAGCCGCGCAAGATCGTGACAAATGGAGGATTATTCTGCGAGCCCTATGTCCCTAATGAGGGATAACAGGAATACATCATCATCATCATCATCCTAGGAAAAGCAACCTAGGTATAAAGATCAAGAGCAAAACTTTCAACTCATGTATCCTTCCGTGTCTGACTTATGGCTGCGAAACCTGGTCTCTTACTAAAAAACAATGGGATAAACTTGCGAAGTGCCAGAGAGCTATGGAGAGGAGCATGCTCGGTGTAAAATTACAGGATAGAAACCGCAGCGCTGACATAAGAACCAGAAAAAAAGTAGCAGATATCCTCACCCACATAGACATTCAAAAATGGAAGTGGGCAGGTCACACTTTAAGATGCAAGACAGAGAAGTGGAGCCAAAGAGTTCTAATGTGGCACCCTACCGATGCGTCAAGAGCGCAAGGCCCTCAATTAACACGATGGGAAGACGAAATTATACGAACAGTGGGACCACTCTGGACAAGGGTGGCAAGAGAGAGGAAATACTGGAAGGAGTTGGAGGAGGCCTTTGCCGACAGGCACACTGAACTAAGAGACTTCATATAGACACTCAAAACTACAACCACAAAACAAACATGTTCAGAACAAAGGACTGTAAAAAAAAAAAAAAACCTAGGAAAGCGGTGCCGTCATATAGCGGCCGTCTTTACGGTGACGACATGTGGAAAGTTCCACGGCCGTATAACACACCGTCGGCCACCAATATTTTTTTTTATTTTTTATTTATTTACAGTGTCAATCACCGCCCTCTAGGAAACCGCGCCATGTTGTTTACATAGACAACGGTCTAGTGACGTCGTTCACCGCTGTATTAGGAACCCAGAGCTTTAGGACCAATAAATAAAGGTATTAAAACAATTTCCAGCTTGCTGGGTATTAATTCTTCGAAAAAACCTAATCTGATTGGCCTATATATATTTGTGGGGATTAAAGTAGGAATGTGGCAATTTACTTTGGTAGCTGAACTGGAAGCCACAAGGGCTGAAATATGGAGCATTTTTTATGAAAAGGGACCTTATTGTCGATGGCGCTTACGCCGCACAGCGTCGCACGGCATTGTATTTAATATCGGAGCATCGTTTATAATGGCGTAAGCGCCATCGACAATAAGGTCCATTTTTATAGAAAATACCACATATGTACTTGGTACTGATTTTGTATTCTGTTTGTTGGTTCATTCATTGTGGTTCTGGATAGAGAACCAGTACCAGGAGTCCTTAGCTCACAGTTAAAAACTGGCACAAGTTTTTTTGTATCAACTTTTTTATATTTACAGGTTGTCGGGAAAGCAGCCAAGCCCATACCTGTAATGATCCTAGGGGTACTAATTGGTCGCAAAGTGTACCCTCTTAAAAAGTACCTTTTTGTATTTCTCATAGTTTTGGGTGTAGTTCTCTTCATGTTCAAGGATCAGAGTAAAAAGGTAGCTCATGAGAGCCAGGGCTTCGGCATTGGTGAGCTGATGCTGTTCCTTTCATTGACCATGGATGGTCTCACTGGAGCTGTGCAGGTAAGATTGTTTGAGCTCCCATGAAGTCAATAATCATACACATTATCTCAAAATTCATTCCATGTTATTAAATCTGTGATCTACATGAAAAACTGATCATACCTCCAATTTAAAACAATTTCTTACCAGCAAATACCTACACCTACCTACATATAAAAATGCAACAGAAAGAAATGTTTTTAAGGTGGTTCGATTTTCATACAAAATTCAATCTGCTTTAATTAAGGCACTACACACTATTACTACACAAATATTTGCTCATTTATCTACTTTAGAATATTCGTTTGCGCTAAATTAATAGAAAAACTTTGTTTAATACAGAAATCATACATAAATCAACCAAATTTTTTCATCAATTTTACGTATGTGTGTGTGTGTGTGTCACAAATGTCGTGTACAAATACGTTGCGTGCGGCGTTGCCACTCTATGACGTTGGCGACGTTGCCTGGCCGACCTGGCAGGATTTGCAGTGTCGTCATGTTTAGTGCATTTTTATTTGACAGTGTTGACACTGACACATAGGGTCATGTTTATTGTGACATCAATTTGTTTGTATAAATTGAAAATGATATCAACGCAAAGAGTATAATAATATATGTAGCAACGTCTAAATCAAGTTACAAAAATCATCGGTGTTCTGGTCCGCGAAAATCCAGAAAAATTCAGACTCAATTGAAGCGGAATTCATGATGGTGAAGTTTCGTAAGGTAGGTACAGTTTCATTCCTTCATTGTACATTGTAATTTTCTCGTGCCGATCTTTTTAGAAAATAATTCTCACTTCTTCCGTAATGGTAGATATAATCAGTGAACAATACCTATATAATGTAATTATTACTGTTTTGGTTGCCGAATAGTCAATGTGTCACTAACTCTAGGTTTTTTTTTAGGTATTGTGCAAAATGAAGAGGCATTCTTGGAAATAAAATGTTTTCCTTCATTAGCCAGAAAAAATCAGGACATCCTCACTGCAATAAAGTAAAATAAAACATTTCCTGGGGATGAAAATTATGGAATTTTGTCTATGAATAAAAAACACAATTATTACTAGGTAAGTAAATGATAACTTTATTAGAATCCATATTGTTGCTTCATCTTTCTTCCTATAACATTAGAGATTTTGTGCTATCATGATATTATTTTTCTTTCAGGTACAGGGACAACTACGGATAACAAATATGAAAAAATGATATTTCATTTGTTGTGTGAATCCATCTACACCAACAAGACATCCACTGCTGGACATAGGCCTCCCCAGGGATCTCCACAACGACTGGTCTTGCAAGACCGGCCAAAATATCGAGAAATAAATAATATAAATAAACATGATAAATATCCCGTTTTCTATAATAGTTATAATTAGAAGGCCATGCAATGTTGTTACTCACTGTACCTACTTGAATCCAAAAAAAAATATATAAAAAAAGTTTTAATTTTATTTTACAATTACTACTTTATTATTAGTACATTACGATACAAGTGCGAAAAGTAGGAAATTGGCAACGAGTGGCGATAAATTGAAACACGACCGAAGGAAGTGTTTTAATCGACACGAGTTGCGAATTACCTTTTCGCACGTGTATTGTACAACGTTTTACAGTACATAATTATGGCCCTTTACATTTTCGACATATGCACGTATTGTACTAATTACCGCACTAGGGCGGTAACGTATATGTAGCACCATATGTACTAAAAAGTATTTTACAGTACATATGGTGCAACTTTCTCGCCCTAGTGCGTAAAGAGCACTTTTCATGCATATGTCGAAAGTTTAAAGGGCCATATGTATACACGTATACACGTGCGAATAGGTAATTAGCAACTCGTGTCGATTTAAAACACTCTCTGCGGTCGTGTTTTAATCTGTCGCCACTCGTTTCGAATTTTCTCTTTTCCGCACTTGTATCGTAAATAACTATTTCAAACTGCAAGGGTACGATGATAGATCTCAATTCAATATAATTTTGCAACATTTGGCATTATTAGGTTATAAATTGTATGGAGATGAAATCTATCATCGTACCCTTCCAGTTTGAAAAATACTATAGAGGCTGGGCAGTAAGGGATTGCTTTACTTGTAGAACTATATTTAGCGCTTTAAAAAAAAACTGATACCTGACACTTACAAACCTGGACTTCCTTGGGCTAGTGCTACTAAGAATCGTCAGTATTCTCCATCCTTTCTGAGTTGGAAGAACCCAAAAGGTGAGATTTGTGAAAGTCAGGTTTTCAATATATGTGGCGTTTTCAACCAAACGGGTACCTACTTATTGTTGTCATATTTCCATAAAGCTTCAAAATGAAATCAACCTAATCGACAACCGACAATGTGGTACCTTTTAGTTCAAAACGTCACATATTTTTATAAAACGTTATAAACGAATTTATTAATAATACTGAATATCTGGGAGAAAAAGAAAACATAAGTAAAAACTCAAAAATGCTCGTTTTCCCAGAGATAAGACCTAGCTAGATCGAACCCCTTACATCAAATTTCATCGAAATCGTTAGAGCCGTTTCCGATATCACTTTCGGTTATATCGGAATCGGACAAGAATTCGAAGAATAAAAGGTATAAGAAACATAAGATAACACAAAAAGGACAAAAAAAAGTACTCCTGACGTACCAGTCTCGAACCAGAATCCTCTTGCACGTATTTCCACGAACATACCGCAACGCCATTGCAGCATACTTACACTGCATGAAATTGTCTACTACAAGCAATCACGGAAACACTGTTTGCATGTGTGAGTAATAGTAGGAAATAGCATGACAGAAACACTCTGTCGACTTTAAAAGTGTTTTTTACACTAATGAAGTATTCAATGTTTATTATAATAGTTCAATATTTATGTAAAGAGTGCGCTAAACATACTTTTAAGTATACAGATACCAACACTATTCCACAAAAAAATAAAACCTGAAAATTTGCGAAAGTAACGCCATCTAGCGGGGTTTAAGCTTTGGGTAACCTAGTCGAACCACCTTAAATTATATCTTCATCATCTTCCTCGCGTGGTCCCGGCATTTTGCCACGGCTCATGGGAGCCTGGGGTCCGCGCTTGGCAACTAATCCCAAGAATTGGCGTAGGCACTAGTTTTTACGAAAGCGACTGCCATCTGACCTTCCAAACCCAGAGGGGAAACTAGGCCTTGTTGGGATTAGTCCGGTTTCCTCACGATGTTTTCCTTCACCGAAAAGCGACTGGTAAAATATCAAATGATATTTCGTACATAAGTTCTGAAAAACTCAATGCTACGAGCCAGGGTTTGAACCTGCGACCTTCGGATTGCAAGTCGCACGCTCTTACCGCTAGGCCACCAGCGCTTTTTTAAATTATATCTTGAAGTTGCGAATATCACTGGGTCTAGGCGACTTTACTCTCCAGCCGGACCCCTTTTAAACACATATATCTGCCAAACTACGGAGGTACGTTTGATTTCCAACGTGGAATGTAAGGGACATTAAAGGTACATTTCACCATTGTAAACTGAGCGCAATAGGATCACGCCAGTCGCTTTCGTAAAATCTAGTGCCCAAGCCAATTCCTGGGATAAAATTGAATGACATTTTATTTTATCCCATTTTCTAAGATTTTTATTTATTTATCAGTGAGTTGAGTCGAGGATGAGTAATTTTTACTTTGTGCTATTTTCTTGTATATGCAACTGACGATGATGCCCGCCATGCAATATCTTACTGTAGGTACATTTTTTTAAATGTTTTTTTTTTTCTTATAATAAATACTTAATCTAATTATTTAATGCATTGTAGGGTAATTGTGTAAACAGAGTATAGTGATCTATTTAATTGAATATATGTATATTTCAGGAACGGATTAAAAGTGAGTCCTCGCCATCTGCCTATTCAATGATGGTCAATACAAATGGATGGTAATTGATTTTCTTTACTTCACGAGCGGGCAAAGCGAAGTTCTCACATTATACAGGTAGCACATCTGGCTAGGGGCACATCCCGGCATTTCGAAGTTTTTACATTTTACTACTCATAATACGCGAGTTTTAGCAAATCGCGAGTTCACAGTTCAAGGCGAGCCATTTATAAGTACGTACAGTTTTTATTGATGTTGAAGCAGAGCTATCACTTATTCTCCGAATCTCGTGCGAAGGTTATGCTTTTAATATTAGTACGACTTGTATGTGTCCTGTATGTGACCTACTGTACAAAATGGAAGGGTTGGCAGAAGTTATAAATGTTTTTTTCCTTCATATGCTTCCAGGTCATCAATAATCTTATCAATTGGCGTCTTATTGACTGGTGAGATCTTCCGGTTCATCGCTTTTGTGTCCAAGTATCCTGAAGTACTGGTGCACCTTGCGGGCCTGGCATTCATGGGAGCCTTAGGGCAACTGTTCATATTTTTCATGGTAAGGGCCACTCAGCTTGTTCTAACAGGCCTCTTTCAAAAATGTACCGTTATCGTAAACTAGCTTTTGCCCGCGACTTCGTCTGCGTGGTGTTAATTTGGGTATCTTATTTTTTATCCAATCTGCTTTTTATCGGTTCCCCATACGAACTTCCACCCCCTCTTTTAGGGGTGTCTGGGAGTATAAATATGAAATGCAAAAGTGAAGAGTGAATATGAAGTACAAACAAACACGACAAGGAGACGACCGAGGCACAGGCTATGCGTTAGCCTACGGAAGTAGGCACGTGGAATGCTGACAACGCTTAAGTTGTCCCTATAGTCGTCCTTCCCAAAAAATCAAAAATAAACTTAAAACACTAAATAAATTTTCTTTTTTAGGGTTCCGTACCCAAAGGGTAAAAACGGGACCCTATTACTAAGACTCCGCTGTCCGTCTGTCCGTCCGTCTGTCTGTCTGTCTGTCTGTCACTAGGCTGTATCTCATGAACCGTGATAGCTAGACAGTAGAAATTTCCACAGATGATGTATTTCTGTTGCCGCTATAACAACAAATACTAAAAACAGAATAATATAAATATTTAAATGGGGCTCCCATACAACAAACGTGATTTTTTTGCTGTTTTTTTCCGTAATGATACGGAACCCTTCGTGCGCGAGTCCGATTCGCACTTCAATCTACATGTATCTGTCTACTTCTGGAAACTTATCTGGAATCGATTTGGTGTGTCGCCTAACCTTGGCTTTCTGGCATTGAACGCAGGTTTTGGCGCAAAGACCTACATCTTTGTTCATGTTCGTCCAGAAAAATCTTTTCGAAATCATTTTACGTGACGTACGTACACCTGGATGACTTACATTACGAACACTTAAAAACATCGTGACGAAATTTCTCAGGAATGTACGGTCTCGCATTACCTGTAGTTAATTCACAGTAAACAGTGTAAGTACAGTAGTAAACTCACTTATAAAAAGTAACTATCTCACCAATTCACCATTCAACTTTCCAAAAGCATGTCATAGGTTTATGATCTGTATAAATAATTAGTTCTCTGCCTTCATGCAGATACCTAAAATGTTGTACAGACTAATAAATAGCTAATAATTCTTTATCGTAAGTACTGTATTTCATTTGTGCAGACGTTAGCTTCTTAGAAAAGTAAGCTAAAGGTTTCTAATAACCAGCAACGGCAGCAACATATTGTTGTATAACTGATTCAACACACGTGTTGCTAGCATCTGCAAATAAAGCAATCGGTTCTGTGGGAAGTGGATATGCTAATGTAGCAGCATTTTCTAAGCTAAGCTTACATTGTCGGAACGCTTCGTCAGCTTCCTGTGTCCACACTATAGGTCTTTTGTCGTTACGTTTAGCTTTGTGAATATACCTAAGCAATAATTCTTGATATTGTCAGCCCTGAGTCCTTTTCTGTTCAGCGTAGTGCAATTTTTTTTTATGATGAATAGGCAGGCGTTTGACCACGATCCCAGCTGATGGTAAGTGATGATGTGGTCTACGGTGGAGCACGCTTACCTATGAGATACCTATTAACTCTTGCCTTGAAGAGCCCCACATTGTACTCATGCGGAAACTCAGACTCGGGCAGGGCGTTCCACTCCTTGGCAGTTCGCATAAGAAATGTGGAAGCAAAACGCTTCGTGCGTATTTTTGGAGTTCCTACTATGAAGCGATGCCGGAGTGCCGTTTTTCTTGTGGTCCGATGGTAAAAATGGGACGGAGGAATAAGGTTGTGCAGTTCCTCGGCACACTCCGAAATGTATCCTATAAAAGATCGACAGGCTGGCAACCATGCGACGATGCTCCAGACTTTGGAGTCGAGCATTCGTCAGATTGCTGTCATTGATGATGATGATTCTCTTGGCCCTCCTCTCCTCTCAACTGACTCGAGCGCCTCAAGCTGGTACTTTGCAGAGCCATCCCACAGATGAGAACAGTATTCTACACACGATCGGACTTGTGCTTGGTAAAGGTCGAGCAGCTGCCTAGGTGTAAAATACTGCCTCACCTTGTTGAGGATGCCTAGCTTTTTTGCCGCTAACTGTGCTTTCGACTCGATATGCGGGCCGAAGTTGAGCTTCGAGGTCAGCGAGATTCCGAGCAGCTCAAGATAGTCGGTTAACGGAAGGGATACATCTCGGAAAGTAGGAGTGAGATGGAATGGACTCCGTTTAGCGGAGATAAGACACGCCTAAGTCTTACTAGCATTGAACGCAACCAGATTGGCTTCACGCCAATCGGAGACTGCCTTCAGTGACACATTGCCTCCCTGAGCGCCTGAATTTGGGCTCCACTAGCTCGTGAATTGGGTATGTAGCTTTCAACAACCGTAGTGTTATCTGCGTATCCGAACGTACCTGGCTGCAGCAGGTCGTTTATGTGGAGCCGGAAAAGGGTCGCTGAAAGCACGGACCCTTGAGGGACTCCGGCAATTGATTGCCATCTGATCTGACGAGCAGCCATTAATGACAACCCGAATCGATTGATCCCTCAAAAAGTCTGATACCCAGTCACAGAGACTAGTGGGTAGACCGAAGGACGGTAGCTTGCTAATAAGGCCCTCGTGCCAAACCCTGTCGAAGGCCTTCGATACATCTAGAGAGACAGCTAAAGCCTCTCCATTCTTCTCGATGGCCTCACTCCAAATGTGCGTGGCATACGCTAAAAGATCTCCAGTAGACCGGCCTCGGCGGAACCCATATTGCCGGTCACTGAGCAGGTCATTCGCTTCTAGGTATGCCAGGAATCGGTTGTTCAGTACACGTTCGACGTGACCGAAATCGGTCTATAGTTGGTAGGGTCAGCTCGGCTACCTTTTTTCGGCACTGGTTGAACATTAGCAAGCTTCCAAGACTTCGGAACCTGGCCGGTAGCCATAGAGAGGCGGAAGAGGCGCGTCAATATGGGACATAGCTCAGGTGCACAGGTTTTAAGAACTATGGCTGAAATTCCGTCAGGACCACTTGCTTTATTCACGTCCAGGTTTTGCAGCACTTTGCGAACCTCCGTCTGACGTATGCGTATGTCTGACATAGAAGTCTCGCAAACTAGTGGACTAAGAGGTTTTGTGCCAGTTACATCTAGACGTGAAGATTCAGCGAAGATAGAAGCAAATAAATTCGCTTTCTCTTCAGCAGTGTGGGCAAGTGACCCATCCGGTGTCAGCAGTGGGGGTAGTGAGGGGCGGCAGAAGTTCGATTCGACTGCTTTCGCAAGGGTCCAAAACGCTTTACTACCTGTAGGGTGCGCGGCGAGTTTTTTCCCAGTCGTATGTGGTCAAATCGAGCTTTCCGTAGAGCCTTTTTACTGGACTTGGTTGCCCTATTGTAGGCTCTCTTCTTATCTGGTATGTCACTAGCTTTGCGGTTTCGAGCATCAGCCCAGGCAAGGAAGGCCTCGTGTTTCAGTGCTTCAGCACGTCGACACTCAGCTCCAAACCAGGGCTGTGCTTTGCTAGATGTGCTCGCATCGGAAAAAGGAATAAAGTTTTCCATACCCTGGCGCAGCACATCTGTTATAGCATCCGCACAAACTGAGGGGTCACCCGAAGAGAAGCACAAGGGCCGCCAAGGATAGGATGCAAAAACGAGCGCATCCCATCCCAGTCTGCCGACTTATATCGCCATATCCGCCTAGTGCCTGTGGGGCTAAGGTCGGGTGGGGAATATACCGACACAGATTTCACTAGACAGTGGTCAGAGCTACCTAAAGGGGACGACACTGACACTGCGTAGTGATCCGGGTCGGTAGTCAGCAGAAGGTCCAGGCAATTAGCTGTTTGGCCGTCAACAGCTAGACGTTGTTTCGGCGAAAATCCACGAACCATCTCCGTGGCTTATGATGTACGCTGACGACATTGCACTGACATATGAAGACAAACAGAAACTGGAGCATAAAGTGAACCAATGGAAGGGTGCGTTAGAGGACGGCGGTCTGAAACTAAATGTTGCGAAGACCGAGTACATGGCATGTGGCGGCACGGACCCCGACCCCATAAAGGTAGGAGACGAATTTGTCGTGAAATACCTTGGGTTCGTGCTGCACGATTCTGGTGAAATCGATCACGACGTCCAAGCCCGTATAAGCGCTGCTTGGGCAAAATGGCGAGAAGTAACCGGTGTCTACTGCGACCCCAGGATACCGGTGAAGCTAAAGGGCCTTGTGTACAAGAGCATCATCCGCCCAGTTCTACTATATGGTAGCGAGACCTGGCCTGCCCTCGGAAGACATGTCCAGCTTCACGTCACGGAGATGAAGATGTTGCGATGGATGTGTGGCGTTACGCGACCAGATCGCATACGTAACGAAGACATCCGTGGCAGCCTCGGAATCCGTGACGTAGCGGATAAGCTGCAGGAAAGTCGTCTCCGGTGGTATGGCCATATAAGCCGCAGACCGGTGGACTACGTCGGAAACAGATGCCTCAACCTCACTATCCAAGGCCCTAGATCACGCGGCCGCGGTAGGCCTAAGAAGCGCTGGCTAGACGTCGTGATAGCGGACATGCATTCTCTTGCAACATGCAAGAGAACAATCTCACACTTGAGGATGCCGAAAACCGGGCAAAGTGGAGAAGATTAAGTAGGAAAGCGGACCCTGGCGCTAGGCCGGGAAAACACTTGCCATAAATAGAATAGTTTCTAAAGTATAATTTGTCCAAATATAAATACGATTATATTTCCCAAATAAGTGAAAATAACAGAATAGTACTTAGTAGTTTATGTCTTCGTTAATTACAAAACGAAGACATAAACTATAGGTATATTAGAAAATTTCAGATTTTTAGTTTTTCCTTCACATGGGTTTTTTAGGGGACAAATTTGACCATTTTTCAAAATTCTCAGTTTTCACAACTACTTTTCTAATTGAAGATATTATTCTACGATGATGAAAATTTACCAGTATAAGAAGGGCAAAGACATTATATTTTAGAAAAAAGTAGCTCTTGATGTGCAATAGGGTTGCCACGGAAAATGTTTGAAAATCGTAAAAACGGACCGTTAGCATGAACATTTAAGATGGCCACCATTTTGTTTTAGTTGCTTTAGCTAACTTTTGTCTTACAATGTAAAATACTCATTTCACACCTAATCAAGTAAAGAAAGATTTATTTGGTTACCTGTTCTAAATCAAAAGTTAGAGCACATTATGTATAAGCAGGAATTTGACCCGATTTTTTCCTTCGAATGGACACTGCTCTGAAATTAAGACAGAATTTTTTTATGGTAGTGACTTATCTTTCCTGGCACCACAAGGATAGCTCTCAATTTTTTTTATTCAAATTAAAAATTACACGGCGCACCCCATTTGTCGAAATCAGATGGAATGGCCCTAAAGGATTAGAGTTAATCAGTTCAATCACTAAATAGCAGTTAATATGTTTCTAGGTGTCAGAATTTGGGCCTCTCCCGTGCTCGGTGGTAACCACTACGAGGAAGTTCTTCACAGTGCTGGCTTCGGTGCTCATATTCGGCAACGTGCTGCTCGGGCGGCAGTGGATAGGCGCCACTATAGTATTCACTGGTAAGTTTCAATTAGCCTCATGCATTAAGTTTAAATTTGATCCAAGTATGTTTTATTCGGATGATTTTTACCGTTATAGTTACTAATGCATTTCCGTTATTAAGGCCGTTCCATCGCTTTGCCGCTGTCACTGTCACATTTCGCAAGAAAGAACGGGAAAGATCATACGCTCCAAGTGTCAATTTTGATCGAATAATGTCGATTTTTATTTATTTTAAAAACGCTACCTTACAATATCGAAATTCGAAAGCTATGAAATTACTATTTAAGTTAAGATTGTTTTTTCTTCTTTTTTTGTTTATAGTATCACATAATAAATAACCGAGTAAAGTAGGATTAAAAGTCCGAGTTAGAGGTTACTTTGGGAATTAATTGTATCGAGCGAAGTGTCATAATTCGATAAAAGATAATATAGTCAAGAACTACATATATTTTTTCCACGTCTACAAATATCAACGCCTCTTAGAAAAACATGATCATATAAGGAGATTTTTCGCCTTCTGGCTCAGGGAACCGCCTTAAATTATCGTTTAATTGCTTAAAATAATAAATAAAAAATACAAAAATTGTGCGCGAAAAGCTAATGAGCGAAACGCAACGCCATTGGTCGAAACGTCACGTGACGTCACTCGTTCGACAGATTTGTTGTTTTGTTCTGCGTCGTACTGATTTTGAATGAAATCTAGTATAAAAATGTTATTTCGTCGCGATTTAGTAATTCAAGATGGTTATATCTCAAACATCGGTTATTGTCGACTAATTCTAGATAGTTAACACTTGGTAGAGTTTAAATACACTTATTATTTAAATTAGTACGTATTTAATACAACACGTCGATCAAGTTTTATTCGCCAGCTACACACTAGTTAGCAGTTAGTAACACAAAAGTACGGATGTTTTTGCATTATTGTAGGTTTAAAGATGCATGTATTGTTTTGTAGATGTCTATCACCGGTAAAACCGGTTCACTTATCTTAATCATTACAATTCTGAAACAATACATCCCAGTATTTTCTTATCCTCTCAATCTCCGTTTCACTATGAATCCGCCAAGGTATTTTTGTATGTTGCGCTTTTTTTTCGCATTTCTGCCAATAAGCAAAGACAACTTTAGAGCAAATCAGCCAAAAATATTGACATTTTAATGATCTTTTAAATAAAAACATCATCTTCCTCGCGTTGTCCCGGCATTTTCCCAAGGCTCGTGGGAGCCTGGGGTCCGATTGGCAACTAATCCCAAGAATTGGCGTAGGCACTAGTTTTTACGAAAGCGACTGCCATCTGACCTTCCAACCCAGAGGGTAAATTAGGCCTTATTGGGATTAGTCCGGTTTCCTCACGATGTTTTCCTTCACCGAAAGGGCGACTGGTAAATAATATCAAATGATATTTCGTACATAAGTTCCAAAAGACTCATTTATACGAGCCGGGGTTTGAACCAGCGCTTTTAAACAAAAACATTGAAAATATATTGAAACACACCCAACTTCATAGGCGAGAAATTAAATTTTTCTATGAAAAGTCAACTCGTTTTAAATTTTGGGTGTGCCAGAGTATAATACTGATTTCGACATTTAGGTCTTCTAGAATGCGTCTATGCTTTATTACAAATAAAGGCCGATGCAGACGGGACAATTTTTCGCCCAATCTGATTAATTTGTCTGATCAAATCAGGTGTTGTCGCGAAAATTAAATTGGCTCGCCGAGCCCACTAGATTCGATTGTACGGTTATGACCGATGAAATTGAGGTGGGAACCCAAGAATGCCAATTTTCGACCCTAGTATGCGCGTTTGGGGGCATTTTTTTTAATTTGAGCCCTTGAATGTCATCGTAAATCTAAAATTAGTCATTAAAATTGTGAACTTGTGGGCGCTAGATGAGAGTGACTCCAATTTTTTTTTAGTTTTTTTGGAAAGGTTTGACGAAGTTTTGACCAAAGATAGATATAACTCCGTAATAGATGGATACAGTCTAAGGAAAAAACGTGCCTCGAAAATCAAGAAAATTTGATTCTCGTTCAGAGGGCGCTACTAGCTTTGGCCTACTGTCGTATAGATGACGTTGACGGTTTCGTTTGTTATTTAACAAATTTAACGCATATCAGTGAAAGAACATGGGTCAAAATCATTAAAATAATTAATGCAAATAAAAAAAATCATTTATCCATATTTAAATACATTTGATCGTATTTTTATAAATCTTCATTTTTAGTTTTAAAGTGTGTCGACAGATGGCAGTGAATTCACTGGGGTTACAAAATTTACTATGACAGTACTGCTCTAGTATAAGTTACTCTATGGTTTGACTAAAGAATATGCGGTTCTATATTGCGTATAAATTCGTAAATACTTAGATAAATCACATACTTTACATTAAATTAATGAATATAAGTGACATACAGGCTTCATAATGTGTTGTGTACTTCCGAAGCTTATGGTCCAAAGGGTAAGAAGTCATTTGTTACCAGAAAAATCTACAAACATGATTGGTTTGCTCGTGTATACTTCGATTTAATTTTTATTCGAAAAATAGTTATTTGTTATACAAGGGTTCAAAGTCTTTATTTATACACATTATAATCATCATCTGGTTAACATTAGGTAAATTTTTTTGACAATGAAATAAAACTATGAAAACGGATTACAGCGTTCGTGGTCAACGGGTCACGGGTAAAGAGTTCGAAACGTCGGGATGTATTATAAATTCAATATATGCGATATAATCCGTTTTCATAGTTTTATTTCATGAGTAACTATCGCGGTAACCGAAGACAATATTTTTTGACAATGTTGGCATTTTTGACGATGCGTTTTGAAATTGCATTGACTAACTTGTGCGTTCAGAATTATATTCAATATCATTATAAAAAAACAAATGTTTCTTATGGAATTTTAAGGTTTGACTTAAAATCATTAAACAAAACTAAATTTGGTATTTTTTATTAAATTCCAAACCATTTATATAATGATAATTAATATCGAACGAACAATTATTATAAGCGTTTTACGTTTTGTTATCTGTCTAAAGCTACTTAAACACGCTCTAAGGTCAAATTACTTTCCCCACTAGTAGATAAAATGCGTTTTCCCCCGTTTGTTTTAATGGATAAAAGACGGCTTTCCGAGCTAGTGAGGGGAAATAGTTATTTGTTATACAAGGGTGCAAAGTTGTATTTTACCCGCGAGTGTAGAATAGAAACACGAGCAAGCGAAAGGATTCTATAGGTGAACCACGAGCGAAGCGAGTGGTTCTAAAATAGAACCCTGAGCGTAGCGAGTGTTTCAACACACGAGAAGTAAAATACATTTGCGCCCGTGTGTAACACAAAACTTTTCACCTCACTATAGCGAGGAAAGTGCAACATCCACAGGCGTTAGATCATCTTCATCACTGTAATCACTCATTTCTTTACGATATTATAACAGAAAACTCTGGAAGTTGTGTATTTTTACGCGAGTCGGTGAGAAAAGGTTTTAAGTAAAAAAAATGTTGACAATGTTGACATTTCTGATGTATGAAATGTCAACGATGCGTTTTGAAATTGCATCGACTCAACTTGTGCGTTCAGAATTATATTTAACATCATTATAAAAAACAAACGTTCCTTATGGAATTTTAAGGTTTATGACTTAAAATCATTAAATAAAGCTAAATTTGGTATTTTTTATTAGATTCTCAAACCATTTATTTAATGATAATTAATATCGAACGAACCATTATCATGAGCGTTTTACGTTTTGTTATCTGTCAAGCTACTTAAACACGCTCCATCCAAGGTCAAATTACTTTCCCCACTAGTGGATAAAACGCGTTTTTCCCCGCTTGTATTGAAGGATAAACGGCAACTTTCCGAGCTAGTGAGGGGAAAAGTACATTATGAGCTGCACATTTAATTTGTTAGTATACTTTGGCAAAAGATAATGCCTATAGAATGGTTTTTAGGTTCATCCGTGGTATTTAAAAATAGTAAAACTAATAATTAGTGTCAAGTAGCTGAAATACACGAACAACATTAGTAACAAACTTCAGTTGCGTCCAACGAGTGACGTCATCACGCTCTGTCGAATTCGCGCCAAAAATGATGAGCATTTCAACCGCTTAAAATTGTCCAACATTTTAAATATATAATGTGAAGATTTATAAAAGTATCTTTATTTTTTCCGGTGCTCAAACGATATAAATAATGATAAAAAATCATACATGATGCTAATTACAAACACTCAATGAATATGAAAATATTAGATTTCTATATTTGTGTTCTTGGCGTAGGTAATCTATTACAAAATTCACTCCTCGGTCTCGAACTCGTAACTTTTATGGTAAATGCGAAGTGTATAAAAATCAAGGTTCTAGTGGAAATATTCGCTGCAGACGGGTGAGCCTTGTAGCTCTGTTGATAGAGCGGCTAGCTGGCGCGAGTGCGAGTCTCGTCTGAGGCGATGGTTTATTTCATTTTTCCTTTAGCAAGGCTGGTTGCCTATTCTCAGTTCAGTAAGCCTTCCTAAAGTAAATAAGATCTTTAAAATATCTACTGGATTTTGATCTATGGACACCAAGTAAAATATGATAGGTAAATATCCATGAAGATATATAAATTCGTATTCTATTAGGAGTTTGATAACCGCTAATTTAAAAATATACTTATATGATGTAAATATTTTCAGGTTTGTTCCTGGACATTTTGTACAGCAAAGGAAAAGGTCAGGCGTCGAAAAAGGTAACAGAAAAATAACTTATGTAATTAATTTCGAACAAATAAATTTTTACGAATCAAAGTTACATTATATTTTAAATTGGCTGTTTTAACTCACAGAAAAACAAGTAAATAAATTTACATCACTGAATTTAAAGCTACCAAGAATAAAACAATGAAAACAAAATAGCTCGAACGAGTTTGTGAAGTGTAATAGAAAACCGTGATACTAGTGCAATGGATAAATTATGCATATAGAGAAATGATATTGTATTTTTATACTTATATTATGATTAAAAATAAACTGTATGTATATAAAAAAGTGCCAGGGGTCAAATGCACTGTTATTTTAAGTACCTATATGAAATAAAAAAACCTTATTCCAAAGCTGTAAACGATATTGTATTTTAATATCATCTTCATCATCATTCGCTTGCCCTTATCTCATCCACTTGGGGTCGGCGCAGCATGTCTTTTTCTTCCATAACTCTCTCGCGCATTCGCGTTCGTTGCATAATATGTAGGTATATGTATTGTATTTTAATATATTATGATAAAAAAATTGTAGGATATAAAACAATACCAGCCCTGGAGTCAAATGCACTGTTATATTATATGAATAATTTTTAAGAAAAAAAAAACCGACTTCAATGGGGGATGCCGTTACTTATTGTTGATGGTGCACTCCAGACAATGAAATGAAAAAGACAGCATCTTTTACCTAACTAAAAGGAGGTAAAACCACCCACTTTTCTAGTAGCATTTCGTTTTTGTAAGGGTCACAGTTCTAACCTAACCTAACCCAATGTTCGGTTCTGCGAGGATCGCAGTTCAAAAAAAAGTCCAGGTCCAAGTTTGGGTCTGGGTCCATAACGAAGAGAATAAATCGCTATATGTCGTTGAAGAGTTCCACTCTGATCATCATCAGCAGTTCCACTTCATCAAATGTCACTTTTTTATGTAAATGCTGGATTTGTTGATGAAAATACAAAAATCACTGAATGTATTGTCACATTTGAGGAGTTCCCTCGGTACCTAATGGATCCCATCATCAGAACTCGAGCTTGACAAAAATGTGTCTTGAAAACTTAACTTGCTTAACAAACATAAAAAGAAGACAAATCGCTAAACGTGAACTATGCGTCATTAAGGAGTTCCATTCTGATATTTCTGATCATCATCAGCAGCTCCACTTCATCAAATGTCACTTTTTTTAATGGAAATGCTGGATTTGTTGATAAAAATACAAAAATCACTATATGTATGCCTTTCACATTTGAGGAGTTCCCTCGATTTCTCATGGATCCCATCATCAGAACTCGAGCTTGACAAAAGTGTGTCTTGAAAACCTAACTTGCTTAACAAGCATAACGAAGAGGACAAATCGCCAAACGTGAACTATGCGTCATTGAAGAATTCCGTTCTGATCATCATCAGCAGTTCCACTTCATCAAATGTCACTTTTTTAAATGTAAATGCTTGATTTGTTGACGAAAATACTAAAATCACTATATGTATTCCTTTAACATTTGAGGAGTTCCCTCGATTCCTCATGGATCCCATCATCAGAACTGCGTTTTGACAAAAATAGGACTAATCTGTATGTATATACTTATTACTTACAATCAAAAAAAGAATTTTCAAAATCGGTCCGGAAATGACAGAGTTATGGAGTAACAAACATAAAAAAAAAACATACAACCGAATTGAGAACCTCCTCCTTTTGAAATCTTGAAGTCGGTTAAAAAAAAGCGTCGATCCAGAGCTGTAAAAAAAAGCTCCTTTTTAGGGACATGGTGTTTTATACCTTTTTTGTGTAGAACCTAATAAGCTTTTGTTTCCCTATACAAAGTATTCACATTAAACCCAGATATTCCGAGAAAAACAGAAAAACCAAAAAACACTTATACTTTTCAAGATGGCGTTTGCTCCCCGTGGTCCCCGAAGCTCTAATTTTATGACACGCAAACAGGGATCCCTGAAATTGTAGGTGTCAAATTTTATTACTGTCACTATTACCCCATTTAAGACCTAAAATCTGTTTTTGTAGTCACATTTTTATGTTTTACACATTTTTCCTCCATTTATTTTAGTAAATTTGTATTGCATAGCACTCGTGTACCAATTATGGATTTACTGATGTCTATTTTTAACCGACTTCAATTTCATAGAAGGAGGAGGTTCTGTATTCGGTTGTGGCAATTTTTTTTTTTTTTTTTTATGTATGTTCACCGATTATTCCGAGACCCGTGGTCCGATTTGAGTAATTCTTTTTTTGTTCGAAAGGAGCTACTTCCAAGTTGGTCCCATATTAATCTGGTTCTGGTCTGATGATGGGATCCCTGAGGAATTGAGGGAACTCCTCAATTTTTAAAGGCACATGTATGGTGATTTGGGTGTTTTCATAAGCAACTTGAGCATTTTCTCTCGAAAACGACCAATTTGATGAAGTGGACCTGATGATGATGATTGTTTTGAAGATAGTGATGATGATTTTTTTAATGTAGAATGTTCAGCGATTACTCCGAGACCCGTGGTCCGACTTGAACAATTATTTTTTTGTTTGAAAGGAACTACCACCAAGGTGGTACCACATTAATCTGGTGCTGTTCTGATGATGGGATCCATGAGGAATTGAGGGAACTCCTCAATTTTTAAAGCCACATGTATGGTGATTTGGTCGTTTTCTTAAGCAACTTGATCATTTTTTCTAGAAAACCACCAATTTGATGAAGTGGAGCTCATGATGATGATTGTTTTGATGATAATGATTTCAGCGATTACTCCGGCACCCATGACCCGATTTGAGTTATTCTTTTTCTGTTTGAAAGAAGTTACCTCTCCAAGGTGTTTTCGTAATATTTTTGGTTTTGATCTGATGATGGAATCCGTGAGGAATTGAGGGAACTCCTCAATTTTTAAAGGCACGTGTATGGTAATTTCGGTGTTTTCTAAAGTAACTCAAGCATTTCCTCACCAATACCACCAATTTGATGTAGTGCAACTGTAGCCTAACCACGAGTTTGGCACTAAATATTCTTCGTAACTTACTTTGTACACTAATACGCCAGTACGAGCGAGATGCATAAACAGTAAGTTACGCACACGATAGCGAATATATCAATGTCAAACTCGTGGTAAGGCTACTGATAACTTCCCTCGTATGTGTATTATGATTTTTGATGTAGGTAGTGTTGGAAACAACCAAAGAGACTGAGAGGTGAAGGTAGAGGGTATTAGTGTTTGGGGGGTTTGAGGTTGGGGGTTGAGGGGAGGTGAGTTGATGGGTCGGAGACTGAGGGGTTGGGAGTTAAGGGATTGGGGGTTAGGGTTAGGAGTTAAGGGGTCTGGGGTTAGGGGTCGGGGAATGGCGGTTGAAGGGTTGGTGGTTTAGGGTCGAGGGGTTCAGTGATCAGGGGTTGATGTGCTGTGAGGTTGAGTGATCGGGGAGTTTGAAGGATTGGGTCAGTGGCGGGGCGGAGAATGGATTTACTGACAGGAATGATTTCCCAGACGGACTCGAGGAAAATTCTGATTATTTAATAAATTTTACGAATTTACAGATAAACATGATTATGTTTTTCATTCATGCGTCACGCTCTTAACAATGTCTTAAAACTAAAAATGGAAAAATAAAAACTTTTATAAAAAAAAGATAAACCGACTTCAAAAAGGATGAAATATAATATTATTCTTTTTAGGGTTCCGTGTTTAAGTATATGCGTTACCAACTAATATGTTTGAAGTCGGTGCCAAGCCAAGTACTCCAAGTAGTAACAATAATAAGTAAAAAATAATCAGCTTTATGTCTATAAATCCCATTACAAATGTTATAAACGTGAAAGCAATTATGTCTGCCTCTTTGCTACCTTTTCATGGCTAAACTACTGAACCGCTTTAGCTGAAATTTTGCATGAAGGTTCCTTGAATTGTTTTATATTTTGAAATGTAGTCCTCTGGATAAGCGACAGAAAATAACTCAGTCCCAATCCCACACTTGCGTGCTATGACTGTTTAAGAATTAGTAAGAAATGCTCTTTAAAAAAATACGACGACAAAACGTATTAGATTTACACTAACGTGCCGACAAGCATGGTACGAACTGCGCCAAGAAGGTTCAACCGTGTGTTCTGTTCTGAGGTGTACAGGAAGTTCGTTTATTGTCGTCGTGTATCGCTGCGTCTTACATAGGCGAACACGAAGCGAAGCGACGCGGCACGGCGCGGCCGGCCCAATTCGTTCGCGTTCGATCGAGATCGCCCACGTAGGACACTTCTATATAGATATCAAAGGATTAATTAAGGCGCCGTGCCGCGCCGCTTCGCATTCGCGTGTTGTTCGCCTACGTAGTACGCTGCATTAGGTAATCCAACGTACATACTTATATAGCCGCATCTTTATCGAATTGCACCAAAATCCCTATGAATATATGGTTTAAAATTTGGCTTGGCACCGACTTCAAACATATCAGTTGGTAACGCATATACTTAAACACGGAACCCTAAAAAGGATAATATTTTATTTCATCCTTTTTGAAGTCGGTTTATCTTTTTTTTATAAAAGTTTTATTGAAATCCACTCAATAGTTTAGGCGCTGTAAGTAAAAATATGATTTACTATTCGGCGTCCTCTCAAGGCGGCTGTATTAATTTTTCTTTAATAAAACAGGTGTAAACAGGTTGTGAAGGGCAAGAGGAATCTACCGATATGTCATTTTAAAAAATCCGTCCAGTATCCTGAGCTACAGGTTGTACTGATTTTCAGTATTTAAACCCATAACCCTACTTTCTGTTTAAGTCGCAGTCGAGTAAAATGTTGATATTGGAGTAGTACGTGTACAAATGTATAGACAAAAGTGGAATTCATATTTCTCCAAGTTTCATAATAATAGAATATCCCCTGAAAGGGTATAAGCGCTAAATCTGGATTCAGCTATTATTTTCTATAACAAGATGTATTTTTCCGCAAAGTTATCTAGGACTTTTTTGTGTAGAATTTAATAAGCTTTAATGTTGCCTTACACCATATTTTCATAGAGAACGTATATTTAGAGTAAAACGCAAATTTCTCCAGGATGGTACACATTTTCCAAGATGGCTGCGATTCCTCGAGGTCCCCAAATGTCAAATAGTGTGGACATGAAAAAGAGACCTTTAATTAACATACATACCGATTTTCATATCTTTGGAAGGATTTCGAGGTGAGACTTAATCCGATTATGCTATTCTGTGAGAATCTGAATAAGATAAACCCTTTATAATGCATAAAACATTTGAATAAAAAAAATATGGACGTCGAAAATTTACAAATTTGTGAATTCCGAGTTTTCGATGACTTTATCAATAAATAGGTACAGTACCGGCCAATAATATATCACCTCCATGTTTTTACGGTATAACATTTTTTTTTATATTTGTGAGTGACTTCCACCTCACTGCTTTAGGTAGTCTAGTAGTATTTTCTAGAGGTTTTTAGTAATATGCTGAGTATCCTATTGTAATTCACAGTATTTCATTGCAATATTCATCATATATTTCTATAAAGGACTAGTAAATTATGCAATCTACAAACTAACCAATATTGTTTACTCTATACAAGCTCATACAAAAACACTCAAAGGTGATATATTATTGGCTGGTACTGTAACTTTTAACCAAATAAAGTCATACTGATTCACTTTTGGGTAGAGATGTACAAAATCTACCTTCCATCTCGGATGAGGCCGAATGGAGACTTTTTGCAATAGTCATCGCCATCCGAGGAAGTAGGTATCTGTGGGAGAGTCACGCTGCGTCTTACATATGCGAACAACTCGCGAACGCGAAGCGCCCACTTAGGACACTTCTATAGGTATCAAAGGATTGATTCACTCTCCGCCGCATCGCTTCGCTTCGCGTTCGCGTGTTGTTCGCCTACGTAGTACGCTGCGTCAGAAATAACAAATGTGAAAGGGAGAGCGAGTGGGGAACACGCGTTTTACTTCAGCTGCATATACTAATCTTCGCATACGGTTTTTGCTATTTCGGCTTGGGCAAAACGGCAGATTACATTTTTTCATTAATATTACATTATTCCCTTCAAAATAACAAAAATCTACCGCGCTCGAGAATGTTAAGGTAACGCTTTTTGCAATTGCCTTACGTATAGTTGCAATTTTCATATGATTGATATGGACTCTTTCAACAAGTAATTAATCCACTATACCTGTAGCTGACGCGCACGAATATTTCTGACGATCAATTTATTTACTAATCTTATAGGCTGTTCTAGACGCGCGATCCCGTATAAAGGACCCATAAATGGTACTCAACAGGATGCAATTACCTTAACTGTTAATCTGCCGTGTTTGAGTAAATCCCAAAATCCGCACTTTGGCTCCCCTACTATGCAGTGTAAAACATTGCTGTTTAATGTTTATTTCAAATGTATATGTAACATATCATCTATATATATAAACGTAAAAGTCCTGACTGACTGACTGACTCACTTAAATCAACGCCCAGCCCAAACCGTTGAACCTAGAACTGAATTTTTCACAATAGGTAGCTTTTATGACGTTAGTATCCACTAAGAAGAGGTTTTTCAAAATTCATCCCCTAAGGTAGTGAAAAAGGGGTTGAAAGTTTGTATGGAAATCATAAATTTTTTTGAGTGCGGGACTTGAAACTTCGTATAAAGGCATATTATTAGAATACAAGTAAAGTGATTTAAGCGTTTTTAAATATTCATCCCCTAAAAGGGTTAAAAAGGGGTTGAAAGTGAATCTATTACAAATGCGTTGAAACTTCTTAGAAAGGCATTGTATAAGATTCCAAAAAAATCTTTCAACGTTCTTAAAAATTAAACCCCTAAAGGGGTTAAAAAGGCGATGTAAGTTTATATGTGGTACAAATTTTCTTTTAAGCTAGGAACTTGAAACTTGGTAAAAAGGGCATTATATTAAAATAGACGAAAACTGATTACTTACATTACACCGTTCTTGAAAATTTTGTATTAATAGTTTCGGGAGCGAATATTTTTTTTAAATAGTGGACTTGTAAGTCTTCTTAGAGGGTCGAGAGGGATTATATCGGGAATTTATATTATTATATTATGCTCATGTAGAATTTATAACCACCAACATACAAATCCACGCGTACGAAGTCGCGGGCAACAGCTAGTAATATATAAAATTCTATTTACGCTATCGATGTTCCACAAAGATAGCTCCTATATACTCCGGTCCCATTAAAAACCACATCCTGTAAGTGTAAGTATCAAATAAGAAAGTTAATAATAGATGTACATATAAAACGCGTGCGGTTATGCGATGAAAGAAGAAAGAAAGAAGAAAGAAAAGACATTTATTGTAAAGACCTTCTACAAACAGCGCCACTTCAGTTACAAAAAAGAACTTACTCACTAAACACTTAAAGCTAGGTACAATGGTAGTTATAGAAAAAGGAGTACGGTAAGGGTTAATGAATAACAACAAATTTTGGCGCCGCTATAGTGGCTACAAAAGGACGCCACTCAGGCCATATGCTCTGGTATAAATAAATACCACAGCGCTGGTTTTCTCTGGCGCCCCGGGCCGGAGGGTATCTTAGAACTATTTGGGATAAATATAAAAATACAAATAATATAAATACTTACTATAAAGATACAGATAGGTTATAGATTCATGTAGGGTAAAATGTTATGATGGTAAGGGCGATGCACTTGTCCTCTCACGGTTTGATTACTGTGACACAGTATATGGGCCACGCCGTGGCCACGCCTCCTGGCGAGTACCCAGAGGTTAACATAGAGAGTCCAAAATGCCTGTGCGCGTTTTTGTTTTGATATCCCTCGACGCTCGCATGTGACAGCCTACTTGAATAAAAACCACATTATGAAAATGTCTGCGCATCAAAAGGTCCATTTAGCGTCGCTTATGTTTGGAATTGTGCACTACCAGATGCCTTCGTACCTTTAAAATAAGCTAACCTGGGCTCATAACGCCAGATCCTCAGTGGTCAGATCATCCAGGTATCTGCAACTTGTTTGCCCTCCTCACCATTCAGCGGCCTTTCGTGGCAGTTCTCGGTACGCTGCCACGAAGTGTTGGAATGACCTGCCTCAACCAATCCGTTCGCTGAAGTCGTTAAGCGGCTTGAAATCAAAATGCCGTTCACCCTTATTATTATTACAAGCACAGGTTGAAGCGTCAGTGCAATATGAGTGACACACGTGCACGTGCATTTTACTGTTTGATGGCTGAAATGATCACCTAGCATTGTCCATATCTGTTTTGTGGCTAGCTTTAAGTTTTTAGGTTACAGTTTAAATATAAAAAAAATGTAAGTTAATTCTGTTTATTGTGTATTTTATATTTCATTATGGTTTTTTATTTTTTCTCTTTTGTTGTTTAGTATGTATAAATTTTAGTGGTAGTTACTTACTTTTTTAACCGACTTCAAGATTTCAAAGGAGGAGGTTCTCAATTCAGTTGTTTTCTTTTTTAATGTTTGTTACTCCATAACTCGGTCATTTCTGGACCGATTTTGAAAATTCTTTTTTTGATTGTAAGTATATACATACAGAAAAAGCAGTTCTGATGATGGGATCCATGAGGAATCGAGGGAACTCCTCAAATGTTAAAGGCATGAGCAGTGATTTTAGTATTTTTAATCAACAAATCAAGCACTTACATTTAAAAAAATGACATTTGATGAAGTGGAACTGCTGATGATGATCAGAACGGAACTCTTCAATGACGCATAGTTCACGTTTGGCGATTTGTCCTCTTCGTTATGTTTGTTAAGCAAGTTAGGTTTTCAAGAAACATTTTTGTCAAGCTCGAGTTCTGATGATGGGATCCATGAGGAATCGAGGGAACTCCTCAAATGTGAAAGGCATACATATAGTGATTTTTGTATTTTTATAAACAAATCCAGCACTTCCATTTTAAAAAGTCACATTTGATGAAGTGGAACTGCTGATGATGATCAGAACGGAACTCTTCAATGACGCATAGTTCACGTTTGACGATTTGTCCTCTTCGTTATGTTTGTTTTTCAAAATATTATTACTTGTGCCAGACCTCCGATTAGTTTGTATCTTCCTGTTGGCGGATAGTGTCTCCTTGCAACGTTTTATGACCCTACAAACACTAGTTTTTAGCATCTTAAGATTCTTAAGGGGCTACTGCAGTGGCGAATGACAGTTCGTAAACCACGCCCGAAAGCTTCTTCCCTCCCCGCAAGCACGCACACACAGAAGAGCTTCAAGGCGCACGTGAAAGTATAAAAGCTCCATCTAACGTTACTACGGTCGGCCAGGAACTTATAAATTCGGACAAAATAGAAAAAGATGGCGTTGTTACTTGTTAGTAGCAAATAATAAAATAAACTAGAGACCCGTTGCGGCGTCAACACGCCGCTAGAGTATGGTTCTAAAAGTTAGGTTCCCTGTCCACTGGAGCGGAGCGGTAAGCGGGAAAAAAATCCAGCAATAGAATTTCATTAAAATTTTTGAGCGGAGATTTTTCCTCGCTTCATCGCTCCGCCACCTCGCTCCGCTCCTGTGGACAGGCAGCCTAAGACTGAACGCTTACTGAAATCAGGAAATGTGACGTCTTCAGATGAATCACTGGCTGTCACTATCTATTTGATGCTGACTATACCCACAGAATATGAAATCTTATACATAATTATCCATACTAATCCATACTCCATACTAATATTATAAATGCGAAAGTCTGTCTGCCTGTCTGTGTGTTCCCTCTTCACGCTTAAACCGCTGAATCGATTTAGATGAAATTTGGCATAGAGATAGGTTGAGTCCCTGAGAAGGACATAGGATAGTTTTTATCCCGAAAATCATCCCTTAAGAAAGTAGAAAGCGGGGTGGATTTGAGATAATTAACAAAGTGCCTGCTAATTTGTGTGCATAATATGCTTAAATTTAGATTGCTATGAGAATTTTTCCAGGCGCTATTCTTACTCTACTGCGGTTACTAAGTCCACGCAGACGAAGTCGCGGGCAAAAGCTAGTAATATTATAAATGCGAAAGTCTGTCTGTCTGTCTGTGTGTTACCTCTTCACGCTTAAACCGCTAAACCGATTTAGTTGAAATTTGGTATACAGATAGTTTGAGTCCCGGGGAAGGACATAGGATACATTTTATCCCAGAAGTCACCCCTCAAGGGGGTTAAAGTGGGGTGGAAATTTGTATGGGGAATCAATAACCGCTCAACCGATTTAGATGAAACTTGGTATGGGGATGGTTTGAGCTGTGGGAAATGATATAAAATAACTTTTATCCCCGAAATCATCCCTTAAGAGTGTAAAAAATGGGGTGGAAATGTTTAGTGTGGACCAATTTGGGGGTGAAAAAAGGATGGATTAAAAAGCAGATTTGTTTAAGAATTAAGATACCCAATTCCACGCAGACGAAGTCGCGGGCAAAAGCTAGTTTCTTATAAAATGGCGACACGTTGGTATAATTTTAGCGTATTATATTTCGGTCGCATAGCACCTACCAGCATGTTTTGTGATCGTTAGTTTTGATGCAAAAAAGACATAATTATTGTCTATCTTTTCGCATCTTTCTAAACTAAAAATCATGATACGCGACCGCGATATGATACGGTAAATCAAGATTTCGTGGATAGGATGCCTTCTTGTCATTAGGCTCTCATGCCTAAAATGTCATAGGGCTAGAGTATAATTTATATTTAATTCTCTTTTTCCTATTATTCATGAGACTGAAGTTTACAAACATTTTACAAACATTCCGTGACATTCCGTGTCTGGGCTATACCGCGAAAATCGAAGTTCAAATTGCGGGCGTCTTTCTCTGTCACTCTAATTACGCCTTCATTGGAGTAAAAGAGAAAGATCCCCGCAATTTGCGAATTTCGGTTTTCGCGGAAGACCCTCTGACCTAATAATAGACTTAGTATATACACGTAGTTATAGACATGAAACCGAGCGACCAGGGGTAAGAGAAAGACATATTCATGTATTGACAGTTTCATATATGGCAGCATAATCCTTTTTAGGGTTCCGTACCCAAAGGGTAATAACGGGACCCTATTACTAAGACTCCGCTGTCCGTCTGTCTGTCACCAGGCTGTATCTCACGAACCACAGAACTATATCAAGATAAAAGAAAAGAGCTCGGCAATTTGTAAGGAGACCGAGCGTGTAACATTTTGCGTAGGTACTTTGACGTCACGAGCGTAATTTAGTGATGAGAAACATAAGCCGCGCGAAACGATTCAAAAGCATCGATTCATAGATCGATTAGAACACGGCATCGATTCTAAAATATCGATAAGAACCGACAGAGGAAATGATAATTATTTTCGACAGAGATGATAATTCACGTTGACGATTCAACGGAGCCACGCCGTTCTATTGCCAAAATAGTGTTTAGTTTTTAAGTTTATGAAATTTATACGTATGTCAGTCTATAAGGTATATGTAATATGGGCCTTGTTGCCCGAATTAAATTTTAAAATAAAAATCACAGAACTATATCAAGATAGAAGGAAAGAGCCATTTGTAGAGAGACCGAGCGTGTAACATTTTGCTTAGGAAACCATTTTTTACGACCAGTTGCTTCAATCCATTTATTTTTAATATTAGGATCATTCGGAAAACTAAAACAAAATTGCAGTATAGAAGTAACCATAACCTGTTTGTTAATAATATTTGCTTTGCACTACGTACATTATATAGCTGCATAATAATATAAAAACGTAATTATCATTTCGTCTGTTTTCAAAATCGATTTTAATAATCTAGTAAGAAAATTGCAGTGTACAGCACTATTCTTACTTTTGTCAGAAAAAAAGAGAAATCGGCCTTGAGCGTGACTCGACAGTTTGAATAGCTTATTTTTACATCGCTGGTTTTGAACGCACGCCAAGTCTGGCTCGTCAAATTAAAGCCGCAATGGAAAGCTAGCGTTGGCACACAATCGCCCGCTACTGTTTTGATGAAAATAATGAAATAAATAGTTTTTTAATTAATAACAGATATTTAAGGACAAATTATACTTACCTATGAAAGGAAATACCTCCATTAACAGCTCCAACTTTATTGGTAGTGTTTGAACAGTTAATTATTGCGCAACAAACCATTTTGCTTTTAAAACCTGACGTCGCAAGCAGACATCGATCGGGAGCAGACTGAAGTTCGCGGCGCGCAATGGAGCCACCGGGTCGTCGTTTCGCCACGCGAGGTACATACACTCTTTCCTTCTATCTTGATATAGTTCTGTGTCAGTATAGTTCTGTGTTCAGTTGAATTTTCACAGATGATGTATTTATGTTGCCGCTATAACAACAAATACTAAAAAGTACGGAACCCGCGGTGAGCGAGTCCGACTCGCACTTGGCCGGTTTTTTCTCTTTCACTCTTATAATTTTCATGGTCGGGTTATGCCATCATAGCAAACCCGACCATGAAAAAATGCCCGGTCGGTGATAAAGATAAAGCATGGCACTATTTTCTCTTTCCTCTTATAGGAATCGCAATAAGACTATATTTCTCTATCAAAGAGTGTCAGGCCCTTGAACCTAATTTAGTTTTTTTTTAATTTACTTTTTTGAAAGTATGTACAACGACTGGACCGCGACCTTTGTTACCGTCAAAATATCTCTTTCTCGCCCTCGGCGTACGGCAGCCCACCTTAAGCGCCTAATACATTACCGCACCGCACTGGTCATTGTGCGATGCACCTATAAGTAAGAGCGAGAAAGAGATATTGCTTTCTCGCTCTTACTTATGGCGTCACACAATGACCTTGGTGCGGTGCGGTGCGGGCTTGGTGTGTTAGCCGCTTTATAGCCGTATTTAACAGACTATCTTAAAAGCCGTTAGAGACTACCACACCTCACCGCGACCTTGGTGCGATGCGGCGCACGTATCG
Organism: Cydia strobilella; assembly: GCF_947568885.1. Taxonomy (NCBI): domain Eukaryota; kingdom Metazoa; phylum Arthropoda; class Insecta; order Lepidoptera; family Tortricidae; genus Cydia; species Cydia strobilella. The sequence goes on from NC_086068.1 coordinate 23,772,253, forward strand.
ATAGTGCGCAAGGTGGTCACCGTACGTACGTTAAGGACGCAGCTATAAGTTAGAGCGAGAAAGAGATATTATAGCCGTATTTAACAGACTATCGTAAAAGCCGTTAGAGACTACCACACCTCACCGCAGCCTTGGTGCGGTGCGGCGCACGTATCGATAGTGTGCAAGGTTGTCACTGTACATACGTTAAGGACGTAGCTATAAGTTAGAGCGAGAAAGAGATATTTTGACCGCACCAATACGGCTTTTCGAGATATTCTCTTTCTCGCTCTCACTTATGGGTGTGGCGCACCAAGATCGCGGTGCGGTGCGGTAGTCTGTTACGGATTTTACATACGATCGCACATACGCCGCACTGCACCAAGGGCGCGGACCGATGCGGAAAATGGGGTTGGCCGGTCGAAATAATTAACAGAGGGCGCCAGCATAGCTTGCCCTGTCAATCCCTAAAATTGTGTCAAATTTTTGTTTTTTTAATGCCCTGGATGCCAGCCCTTTAAGCCAAATCTTATAGAAAAAGGGGCAAGCTATGATGGCGCCATCTCTGCAAACCTTTGACAGTTGCCAACCCCATTGGCTGACCGTTTACCTTAAAGATCCGACATCATTTAACATCCTCATAAGAACAAACCTCGCCGTACGTGTTTTTTGAAGTAAATATAGATGCTTTTCCCCACCAATTTGTATGGTTTATGGTGGCCTGGTGGGCTAGAAATTCTGTCCCTCACGGGTGCACGCGGTACGCTACTTCTATAGGATCCTACCTTCTATGTACCAAAGCAACAATAAAATCATGGAGACTATATAATTATTATATATTATATAATATATATATATATATTATATAATATATTCTATACCATCCATAAATATAATTTTTATGGTGTTTTAATATAATTTTTAGTGTGGTGTATGCATGTTACAGTCTCAAAACAAATATTTGAATGGATTGGATACCTTACATACATTGGATATAGGTTTGAGTTCAATTCAATCTCAAATCAGAACAAAGGTCACGTGGCAGGCGCGGATCCACCGTTGTGGGCACGATGGGCATGCCCACAACCTTAATTGAGTCCCCGAGTAAAATTACGCCGATTTTTCGCACACGCTTTCGCAGAAATTTCAGTACGCAGAGAAGTTGGCATAATATTGATACGCGGATTTACTTTTCATAGAATGATCGTTTTCCGTCACGATTACCCGAGTAGATAAAACCATTGGTCGAAACACCAGTAAGTAGAGTGATCATGTGGTGTTCATTAGAAATTCTTGCATGTTAATATCAGCTGGCCACAGAGTCCTAATTATTTGCAAGAATAAAGATTATTGGCAATTAATAACAGGGGCAATTCTTTTTAGCTTGTGGGAGTTATGGGTCTTATAAATCTTAAACATTCACAAATATTAGTACAATTTCCTAAAATAATGCCAGCTTTTAATTTACAGCCGTAGGAGTTTTTTTAGCGTAGTTAGCGTAGCGTTCAGTTTTATATTTATCTATGTATAAAAAGTGCTATCTATGACTCAATGAATCAATGTTGTAAGTAATGCAATTGCTAAATTACTAATTTAACTGTAAAATTTTCACCACACCAGCTGGTAAAGGCTGATTGTTCAAAAAGTGATGAGAAAGTTAAATTAAATTAAATTAACAAGTTTGGGAACAAATCAAATTATTTTATTAAATATTTTGATTTGTGTTTTTTTAAGTAGTCACACTACTATATATAAATTAAAAATTGTAATAGATGTCATATGGTGGTGGTGGTGTCAGTGGCCTTCACCACTGGAGGGCTTGGTCACTTTTTCTTTAATATATGACATCTATTACAATTTTTAAATTAAATTAATTAATAAGATGCAAATTTTGAGTTGTTTCTTTATGTTAGCTGGTAGAATTGACTTTTAAATGATGATTTAGTTAGAATGATAAATATTTGGATTTTGGATTTGATTTTGTTTGATATCTTACAGTAAATATTTTCTACGGGCTGGTGTGGTGAAATTTTTTGTAACCCTCGCAACGCTCAAGATTCCATTTTTCGCTACTCTAACTCTATTAATTATAAGGTATTCAAAATTCATTTAAAACTGAAAAAATGTGGTGTATATTAAACACGTCAAAGCATGTACTACTGTTAGAAATTTATCTTAAAGATATTTTTTATAAGTTAGGCAATTATTAATTTAAAAAAAATCTTGAACTTACGTCTTTTTCTTAAACTAAAACTACGTATAAAAAATATTTTTACGCCAATTATTTTAACATTTTATTAATTTACAACAAAGCCGAAATTTCGAGAAAAATGTGTTAATTAATAACAACAGTAACATTCTTTAACATGTTTAAAATACACCATAGTTTTTAAATTTTTTTTAAATAGATTTAGATTCAGATTGATTTATTTCATAATATTAAATAACATTATAAATTATTTTAAGCTAATCTATACGAATTTCATAAGTACCTTTAGGAATGTTTTTTCATTTATTAAATATTAATAGTTTATGATATATTGGCAAAAAAGAAAATACTTACCATCCATACTTAATATGATAAATGCGAAAGTCTGTCTGTCTGTGTGTTACCTCTTCACACATAAACAGCTGAACCGATTTAGTTGAAATTTAGTATAGAGATAGTTTGAGTTCCGGGGAAGGACATAGGATAGTTTTTATCAAGAAAATTATCCCTTAAGAGGGTGAAAAGCGGGGTGGAATCATGGTGGAATTGAGATAATTAATTAGTTGTCTGATAATTTGTGTGCATATTATGCTCAAATTGAATGATTGCTACAATACTTTCTCCAGGCGCTAAACTTACTCTAGCTGCTGTTACTGATTCCACGCAGACGAAGTTGCGGGCAAAAACTAGTAATATTATAAATTCGAAAGTCTGTCTGTCTGTGCTCTTCACGCTTAAACCGCTGAACCGATTTAGTTGAAATTTGGTATAGAGATAATTTGAGTCCTGGGGAAGGACATATATAGGGTAGTTTTTATGGGAATCGATAAAATGCAGATTTGATAAAAAAATCACTAACTCCACGCAGACGAAGTCGCGGGCAAAAGCTAGTATATTATATAACTCTTCCAATTTTTTATGTGCTTCGCGAATAGGCCTACATATCTAGACAGTATTTTTAGGAGCAGTATATTTATTTTTCACCATTTGATTTGAACTTGTCGACTACTTAACGAAATCTTCAATAAAAAAAATGCATAAAATCTTACAATAATTGTTCTTCTAATTAACACAGAAGCGAATTGAACGGTAAAACTAGCAAATGTCGTCTAAAAGTTAGATGTTTGGCGAAATGTTGTCTGTGAATCGATAATCTGCGAAACATTGGTAGGGGAATCATTAGGGGGGTACCCCTAATACACAACACATGTGACGTCACACTTATACGGTCTATTGAGATCGGGATGATCGTTCAAGAGTCATGATTGTTCATGAGCGAGTTCGTACTCTGACTCGTACTTGCCGATTTTCGTGTGGCTGTGACCACAACCTTTTTTGGGGGCTGGATCCGCGCCTGTCACGTGGTACATTTTTTCAAATTAACTTTTTAGTACTTTTTCGGGAAAACATCAAAAAACTAAGAGCTTATTGCAAATCTGTAGCATGAGACGAATCTAATGACATATAATTTATTAAAATCGAACCATAACTGTAGATCTGATGGGATGAACAAAAATCGGCCTCGCGTAATATATATATAGAAGATTACACATATTGCTGTAAACTACGTGGCCAATTTATGCTTTCGGCGAGCTAGCACTTTTAAGATGCTGGTTTTTGGGTAGTTTGAAACGTGTCCTAGATTAAGGGCTAGTTGCACCAACCACAATTAACAGACTGATCAACGTCAAGCAGCAGAGAACTATGAAACTTCCCATACAATAAAATTTAGCGAACGCTAAAACGGTGACAGACAGTTTGGTGCAACCCGACCTAAGTATATAAACTATTTACTAAACCAAGTGGCTAGGATTTTGCTGACCGAAATTATCCTGGGTGTATGTACGTATGATTGTGCGACGTGCGTGTAAGTTTAGCACAATCGGAATAGGACAAACCTCGAAATCTCTGGAACAGTCCTGAAATTTGGTATGTATGTAAATCAAAGGCCCCTTTTCATGTCCACATCATTTGACATTTAGGGATCTCGAGGAATCGCAACCATCTTGGAAAATGTGTACCAGCCTGGAGAAATTCGCGTTTTACTCTAAATCTACGTTCGTTATGAAAATATGACGTAAGGCAACGCTTATTAAATTCTACAAAGCAAAGTCCTAGATATCTTTGCGAAAAAATACGTCTTCTTATCTGAAACCAGATTTAGCGCTTATAAACTTCCAGAGGACATTCTCTTAATGGAAAACTACATACATTTGTACATGATCTACCCCAATATCAACATTTTACTCGACTGCGACTTAACCAGAAAGTAGGGTTATGGCTTTAAGTACTGATGATTCAGTACGCCCTGTAGCATAGGATACTGGCCGAGGTTTTTTTAATGACGACATCGGTAGATTCCTCTTGCCCTTCACAACCTGCTTACGCTTGTTTTATTAACCTTTGGTATGCTTAGGAGCAGATCTGCTCCATATATATTGTAAACTTAAACATGTATTTATGATTGCTATATAAATGTAAATCTTTTGACAGGAGCATACGAAAGGTTAAAGAAAAATCAATACAGGCGCCTTAAGAAGACACCAAATATTAAATCATATTTTAATACAGTTGCTCAAAGTGCTACTTTACGTACCTGGTTAGCGTTTGAAAAGTTGATTTTTGCGAAGTAGTGCTTTTTACTTTTTCAACTTTTTAAAAATTATTTCAGATCGTATCCATACGTCCACACCAAAGAGTTTGGATGTCCAAAAACTTTATATATTTTTTATTTCGCCATTACACGTTTATTACGTCAAAAAATATATTTACACGATATAAATTAAATATTTATTTGTTATTATATAAATAAAATGTTATATATAGTTTGTCAAAGGACTATCATTTCAAACATTGACAGAGATAATCATACTATCTTTGTCTTACACTAGTACTAGCACCCAATAGAAAAGGATGAGTATAGTTCTTTTTTGGTCTTATTTACTGACAATTTGGTTTGACCAACTGTAATACGATATTTCACTAAATCATTTTTTATTATTATTGGCTGAATGAAACTATCATTGCCAAGTTGGCTATAGTTAACAGATATTATATGTGCCATTTTCAACCAATGGTTGTTGGTTGTCTATAAGACTGTATTTCCATATAAGTAACTTCAATTTAGAATCAACCTTATCGACAACCGACAATGTGGTACCTTTTGGTTGAAAACGTCACAAATGAGAAATTAAAAAGTAAAACCGGCGCCCGCTATTTTCAGTATATTCACTTAAAATTTTATTTAGTTGTATCAAAATAATTCAACTTAAATTGCAACTATGAGTGTTTTTGTATGAAATGAGTTTCTGTGAAGAGGCCGTAGTCGATTTTGGAGCAAAAATGTAAAATTGATGGATTTAGTCGTTGAAATTATACACGTTTTGTTACGTATTATCTAAATAACAAGTATTAATTTCTATTAGCACGTCTTCTCATCTTGCCTTTTAATAATGAGGTCGCGAGCGTGCGTCACCGGTAATGCATGAAGAGAAGGGGCAGTTTTTAAAAATTCATCAAAAAATCATGGTGGTAAATTATACAAATTGATGTATAAGAATAGTTTCAGCAGATGTAGATTGTTTTAAGTATCAAAATTACGTTGAAATTAAGTCGATTTTTAGAGAAATTGTCACTTGTTTTGAAGTAATTTCTGGAGAAAATTGATTTCGTCTAACTTTCATTTACACTACTTCAAAGTCATAATAATAAAAATGTAGTCTGATAACCGTCAAGTACAGGATATGTGTAATACAAAATTACCATGGTTAGCAGTTCAAACATTACGAAATTTACAAATAAGAGCGACAAAATCAGTGCTTTACGCGCGTTTACCTAAACGTCCATCAGAAAAACAAACATTACTAATTTAGTGAGTCTGTTTTCAAAAAATTGATCTGATAAAAGGTAAGATAAGAAGACGTGCTAATAGAAACCAGTACTTGTCATTTGAATTAGGTAACAAAAGGTGTAAAATTTTACGGACTAAATCTATCAATTTTACATTTTTGCGACTAAAATCGACACCGGCCTCTTAATTTTTGCAATGTAAGTCATCGCTGAACGTAGTGTATAGTGCGGAATTAACAATATCATTCATGTTCAAGGGAAAATCGTGACTGTAAGGTCTGCCAGTGTAACGCAACGTACTACGTAGGCGAACAACACGCGAACGCAAAGCGGCGCGGCGCGGTGCGAGGTGAATATATCCTATGATACCTATAGAAGTGTCCTACGTGGGCGATCTCGTTGCGAACGCGAACGCCTTGGACACTTACATAGATAAGAACAGTTTGTTTCTTCCGCGCCGCGACGCGCCGCGTTCAAATCGCGCCGCTTCGCCCCGCGTCGCGTTCGAACGAGATCGCTCACGTAGGACACTTCTATGGGTTTCAAAGGATTGATTTAGCCGCGTCGCGCCGCTTCGCTTCGCGTTCGCGCGTCGTTCGCCAACGTAAGACGCTACGTAACAAGCTCTCAATCTGGATTCAGCAAGCATTTTCTACAAAAAGATTAAATTTTTCCGCAAAGGTATGTAGCACCATATTTTTATAGAATAAATACATTTACCAAGATAGCTGCGGTTCCCCGAGGTCCCCAAATGTCAAATGGTATGGACATGAAAAATGGACCTTTAATTATCATATGCACCAAATTTCATGACTGTCCAAGAGATTTCGAAGTTTGTCCTCATTCGATTGCGCTAGTTGTTTAGGACAGATATGGGACTGTCGCGTTTGAAAATATTTTGACGTAACCATGGAAATAAGTTACAAACAATCACTGATAAGACAGAATTCGCTCCACTTTATTATCATACAGGTTGTATGATGGGGGCAAAATTTCAAAGGGATGACAGCTAAAGGCAAAGAGATATAGTTGGTCAAACCAAATTGCCAGTAAAGCCTGACCAGGAATATATGGTCATTGTCAAGAGGGCGCTATTATTCTCATTTATATGGCAACAGTTCAGTATAGTCTGAACAATGTGGATTGGCAACTCGTTTGACTTACATACTTTTATTCACCGTAATCAAAATCAGAACCCATTTATTTGGTGTCCACACTTTATTTTATAGTCGGTACTTCTTTTTTGCCGTACTTATAAAATTCATGTATTTTATTACGTATCACACATAGGTCAAAGTCGTCTAATTGCATTTTCTTTTTTATTTTTGGTTTGATTTTCTTTGGCAGCATAAAACCTCAGGAGGTACAACCTTCTCTCGTAATTCATGTAATCGATGCCTCCGATTTACCTACAAATTTATATAAATTTACATAATTATATTTAATTTAGTCGTAATATATAAGATGGTGTGACTACTATTAGCCACACCATCAGCACAGCTCTATAGCTGAAAAATTATTTCGTCTATCATGTTACTCCATTCAAGAGAAGAGGCCTACATCCAAGATTAAATAAAATAAATAAATATTATAGGACATTCTTACACAGATTGACTAAGTCCCACGGTAAGCCCAAGGAGGCTTGTGTTATGGGCACTCAGACAACGATATATATAATATATAAATACTTAAATACATAGAAAACACCCATGACTCAGGAGCAAATATCTGTGCTCATCACACAAATAAATGCCCTTACCGGGATTCGAACCCAGGACCATCGGCTTCACAGGCAGGGTCACTACCCACTAGGCCAGGCCGGTGCGGCAGATTGGATCACCAAAAGACCACCATGATGATGATGATGATGATGATGGTCATGTTACTAGGTAGGTATATATCCCGTAACTTTACATAGGTTCTGCTACATTGTCAATTAACAAGATTGATCGTCTCCAAAGCCCATAGTAAATATTTTTCAAACCCAAACTCATTTTTGTTACTGTGTTTCCTCGCTTGTATAGATAACACTACAATAGCTAGATAAGCTAATAACCAGACTATAATGACATTTTGATTTGTTTACCTCACAGACCTAAAATTTATGCTTACGCATGTAAACCATGGAGACTATATAAAGGAGCCAAATCTCTATGTATGAATAGTGTCCATCAAAAAACAGTAATTAGGCGGCGCCACCATACACCGAAATACTACCAAAAACAACCTACGTAATTTGGTCGGGTTATTTGTTGCCTTATATGGTTCATGTTATACTCATGTCCCAGAGCCTAACTAGCGCCACCGGAGAGATTAGGAACTATTATTTAAAGCTTAAAGCGGTCACTTTTGCAACAATTCTGCCATAAGAGATTAAGAGAGAGATGGTAAGAGACTATAGAAAAGGCCATAAACCTTGGTGTGTAGGAAAAATTGTGTCAGAATCTGTTCCAGATTTAACTTATATAATTGAGGTTCAAGGTATGATGTGGAAACGTCATATTGATCAAATGGTGTATTGTAATGATGATGTCGATAGTAATTAGCGTTAAGTTTTGTATCGTAGGCCAAGTTTAACTTGTATTTATTTATAAATGATGCCAAGATATGTACTTGTTTTGAACAACTCATTATCCAAGCTATGTAGAGTGGTTCAAAGCACACTATGACTGATGTAGTTCATTTAGGACTACACTAGGATTAATAAATAATCCTCTGCCATGTAATTAGACTTAAGTAAAACTAGATTAGTTTTAGGATTAGTCCGGGAGAGTGTAGTATGTGTAAAACGGAACGCTCTCTTCTGCAGTGTCGGGTGTTGTGTATTGCTACGCTCCAATAAAATAAATCTACAAAATTAAGTAGTTTTAATCCAAGATTCAATATTGACACTGACAACAGTGACAACCTATCATTAAAATTATTGCCAGTGTAAGAAATTAATTCCAATGAAATTCCGCAACATGGCGCGTGATCATATATTTCTGGTCAGGCTTTAAATTAGGCTTTTGGGTGCTAGTACTAGTGTAAGACAAATATAGTATGATTCTCTTTGTTTATGTTTGAAATGAGACAGTCCTTTGACAAACTATAACCACATTACCACACTAGGTTTGCCAAAGGCATAAAGGCAGTTTGAATTTTTTTTTGTCATTTTAATATATGTATATGTCTTTGTAAGATTATTTAGAAAAATACACATAAATTCTACCGGTACAGTTTGAGCTGAATTTTCTTTGATTGGCATCTTTAAGAAAGTGACAGAGAGATTTAAGCCTCTCGCTCGGCATGTTTTACTCATTCCTCCTTGTCAAGCCAAAACAAACTAAATTGATAGCAACACAGTACATTGTAATATTCACTTTTTCCGTGGTATCCTGTCATTGTAAATTAATTACTTATGTGAAATTGTACTGGCGTGTGACTTTCAAATCGGAGGTCGCGGGTTCGAACCCCGGCCCGTGCTAGTGAGTTTTTGTATGTAAGGACCTTTTTTAGTGCTACTCGAATATAATTACAAGGATAACAAAAAAATTGTTTTCCCATAAACGTGATGTTTTTTTTAAACATAAGTAGGTAAAATATTTATTTCGTAATGACCTATAGTACAACAATTCGTATAAATATACTTACAAATAAAACTTTTCGTATTATCGAAATAGAATATTTTATTCAAGCAAATATTAATAATAAATAACGTAGTAATTAAAAGTAATAATATTAATTTATTATTAATATTTATTCAATAATTTCAATTTATTTAAGTCGCAGGAGTTTCATGCGGAGCACCAGCCCCCTGCAGGGTGAGCCGCCCGATGTGCGCCGCTTGCTGTGGCAGACTCGGTGGCCCCCACCGGACGGGTACGTGCAGGCTTTAGAGCAGCTGCCGCCTGGCTATAAAGAGCCTTGGCCAATTTGGAAGTCCTTAAATAGGCTCAGGTCCCAAGTTGGTCGATGTAAGCAAAACATGGCCAGATGGGGACTGCTCCGTAGCCCCTCAACTCAATGTACCTGCGGCACAGCAACGCCAACAATGGCACATCTACTGGTGTGCCCCGCATGCCCACATCACTGCTCGGAGCTGGATCTGAGAGACGCGACAGCCAGGGCTGTCAATACCGCTGCCTACTGGGCATCCATCGTATGAAAAGGAACCTCGATACGAAAAGAATAATTTATTTGAGTATGAAACAGACAAGAATTATTTTTAGAAAAAAGGAAAAATGTTTTGATAGATATTTTCAAAAAAAAAAGACAAAATGTTATTACGATTAGACTCTGACGGCTAATACCACACAGCTACTATGGATGGTATAGAAAGGATGCCAATCTCTTATGGCAGAATTGTTGCAAAAGTGACCGCTTTCAGCTTTAAATAATAGTTCCTAATCTCTCCGGTGGCGCTAGTTAGGCTCTGGGACATGAGTATAACATGAACCATATAAGGCAACAAATAACCCGACAAAATTACGTTGGTTGTTTTTGGTAGTATTTCGGTGTATGGTGGCGCCGCCTAATTACTGTTTTTTGATCGACACTTTTCATACATAGAGATTTGGCTCCTTTATATAGTCTCCATGACAGCTACCGATACATTTCACTAAGCGTCGAATTTTCCTAACCCGTTGTAACTGTCTTAAGGGTATAGATTTTGACGTAGCTATGCAAACATGCACACATGCGTAACGTAGGTATAGGCCTGTAAAGATAGCACCAGCGTAGGTAGACCTCCGATTCCATTATTACTACTCAACTCAATGGAGCTACGCTCAGAATAATAACTAAAGCATAGAAACCGGGCAAAAATAAGAGCTTGGTAAAAAGTACCGTATTCACAACACGCTATTTCTTTTTGTCTATGAGTGAGTGAGACAACAATCCGCAATTTCTTTCGTTTTTTTCAGTATTGTCATAAGATGAACTGAGGAAAATGTCAAATGGTGGTTTTTGGTGGTCTTTTAATTAAGCCAAATAAAAATATATGTTCGTTATTTGACAGGTAGGTGTCAACTGTAATAACTTGACATAGTCGTATTATTTTAGTTGAAATATTTCGCGGAATTTCAGCGGTCATCTTGCTTAATTTTAATTATATTGTTCCTATTCCTGAAATATTGTTGGAAAACGTGCTAAGTTTTTATTTGTAATGGTTTGAAGTTCCCTATGTGATAATGTCCTGTGTGTTTGAGGGCTGTAAATCGCATACAGGACAAAAGAAACTCGTGTACGTAATATAAAAATATTTACGAAAACTAACCTGGGCTATTGGACTGCTCGAGTCGTAGCATTTCACAAGTAAAATTGCACCTAAATGTGGTGACCTCGTGCTCTTTGTAAACGCTCCATAATGCGGAGTCTGTGTAGTCTGTGTCATAATTCTTAAATATAACATTTAAAACTTTCGTGAGTATCAGGATGGCGGGTGTACATCAACAAATGGAGCTGCGGTATACGTCAGGAGTTAGTGCTAGCAATGTGCCAAATGTGCGCCAAAATTGGAGCAATGTGCTCTTTAAACTCCAGAGATATTTAAGATATAAATGACGTCCGCCAACCTGACGTCAGGTTGGCGGGCTCATTTCCAGTTCTAGCTAATGGCTGCCTACTCAAGGGTGAAAGTACTGCCTACGGTTAGTGCTCGCAATGTGCTTCCACATGTATGAAGCACAATCAAATTTAGAGAGTGGTTAAAGAGTAATATGGAATTTAATAAGTATATATATAGACGCCTGCTTATTTGAAATAGCAATGATAAAGATATGATTTGTGATCTCGCTATTTCAAATAAGCAGGCGTCTATATATATAAAGGTATATATATATAGTATATATACTTATTCAATTCCATATTACTCTCTAACCGCTCTCTGAATTTGATTGTGCTTCATACATGTAGAAGCACATTGCGAGCACTAACCGTAGGCAGTACTTTCACCCTTGAGTAGCTAGCCATTAGCGAGAACTGGAAATGCACCCGCCAACCTGACGTCAGGTTGGCGGACGTCATTTATATCTTAAATATCTCTGGAGTTTAAAGAGCACATTGCTCCAATTTTGGCGCACATAAGGCACATTGCTAGCACTAACTCCTGACGTATACCGCAGCTCCATTTGTTAATGTACACCCGCCATCCTGATACTCACAAACTTTCGCCTTTTGAACACATATTAAATCACATTTACAATCGGGTCTATCGCGAATTTATTTTGTTACCTTTATTTACCGACGTTTCGCGGTTTCCGACGTGGTCGCGGCTAACTGACGTCCCAGCAAAATGTCAAAACAGAGATTTGTGTAACTACCCCACACCACGCGCGCCGCCACGCGCCACGCGGGTCGCGATAGAACCGATTGTAAATGTGATTTAATATAATTCTTAAATATTAGAAAATTAATATAAAATGTACCAAATTCAGGTCATAGATTTCTGAATCTGCTAAGAAAAATCAAAAATTTCTGGATTTTTTGTATTAAGTATTAGGGTGATTCAAACTAGTATCTACTAAAAAAAAGATTTTTATTTTTTTTCTCTTACCCTCTACAAATGATTTATTGCAGCATTTCCCAAACTATGGGACGCGACCCATATATTGGTGGGTCGCGAGCGAATATTGAGTGCAACTACTAGGAAATCTGAGGGTCACCAAATACTATTTTATTTTATACCCCCTTTTTCCTCAAAAATGGCAGTTTTTGTTATAAAAGGGTCGGAGCCCAGTCAACTTTGGGGACATTAGAAAACACTAGAATGAAAATTTGTGAAATCAAAGAAAGGCGATATTATTCGTATTTTTTACTCTCAACCTATATAAATGATCTATTGCGTTAGAAAACACTAGATTTTTACATATTTTTTAATTGATATTTTGGGCTCGCTATCGACATTTAAAAAAAATTGTGAAATTAATCAGAGGCAATATTATCGTAAATGACGCTTTTATTATGCAACAGTCACATAAACTACTATAATAGGTCATGGAACATGGTATAATAATATGACGGTACTCTCTTCCGAGACCCGCGAACCACGTGAGTGACACAAGCCTACGTCATCATGCTGTTCACAGGTTCACGATGACGTAGGCTTGTGTCAGTCACGTGGTTCGCGGGTCTCGGAAGAGAGTACCAGGCGGAGTATATTATTATACCATGAAGCAAACCATATCACACATCGCAGTAAGAACGTAATATGGTATTTGACTACTAGTCAATTCAGTTTCTTTTTTCGAACTGTCAAAACGATTTTGCTACTATGGAATTTATATGAAACACTAGCATGTGAAGTCACAATCAAATTACCTACTCTTTCTAGTTTTATACGTGTTTTAAAATAGAAATTGTCTCTAAAAATAACTGCTGTCTACGTTTTTCTATTAATCTTCTGGTGCTTTATTTCATGCACGGTGTAAAATAATTTATTTTTCCCCTCACTAGCTCGGAAAGCCGTCTTTTATCCTTTAAAACAAGCGGGGAAAAACGCATTTTATCCACTAGTGGGGAAAGTAATTTGACCTTGAATGGAGCGTGTTTAAGTAGCTTGACAGATAACAAAACGTAAAACGCTCATAAAAATGGTTCGTTCGATATTAATTATCATTAAATAAATGGTTTGAGAATCTAATAAAAAATACCAAATTTAGCTTTATTTAATAATTTTAAGTCATAAACCTTAAAATTCCATAAGAAACGTTAGATTTTTTATAATGATGTTAAATATAATTCTGAACGCACAAGTTGAGTCGATGCAATTTCAAAACGCATCGTTGACATTTCATACGTCAGGTCAGAACAGAAATGTCAACATTGTCATTTGTCAACAATTTTTTTACATAAAAACAATTCTCACCGACTCACGCAAAAATCAGAATTTCCAGTGTTTTCTGTTATAATATCGTACAAAATAAGTGATTCCAGTGATGCAGATGATCTAACGCCTGTGGATGTTGCACTTTCCTCGCTATAGTGAGAGGAAAAGTTTTGTGTTACACACGGGTGCAAATGTATTTTACTTCTCGTGTGTTGAAACACTTGCTACGCTCAGGATTCTATTTTAGAACCACTCGCTTCGCTCGTGGTTCAACTATAGAATCCTTTCGCGTGCTCGTGTTTCAATTCCACACTCGCGGGTAAAATACAACTTTGCACCCTTGTATAACAAATAACTATTAAATACTGTCTAATACTACTAAATTTGTTAAAGTTGGCAAGTGGTACTGGTGGTAGCGACCCTTAAATGTTAATCAAAAATTCTCAAATTAATTACTAATTATTATTTTAGTAGGTAGGATGAAATTATGGGGTGAGAGGTAAAAAAAATTAAAACTTCGTTTTTTGAATATTATTAAGTATATAGTTTACCTACCTAGGCATCATTAAAGCTGACTGCTGCCTGTTAGATAATAACTGTAGACGTGATTCTTATTTTAACAGTATTAAGTATTAAAAAAAACTAAATACATAACTAGACAACGTATAAGTTACAGGATGTTTTGTTCAATCGACACAGAAAACTTATTGAAGAGTACTTAATAATATGACTGGATAATTTTTGTATAAAAATCTGGAAACTAAAATATATAAAGGTAAAAATAAACTGTTAGTTGTATAAAAGTAACGCGAATGTTTTATAGTTACAAACTCACTACTTACGAAATGAGATTTTTAGAAAACATTACTAACAATAATAAACGTAACTACCAAAATACAAACTTAAACAAACAAATACGTACGCTTATAATACCTACCTAATCAATTTCTTTTAGAAGTAAAAATATCTGCTAAATTGTAACTAGATACTTAGACACTGAACTTTATCACAAGTCCAAAGAGACTTCACTTTTATACTTTTACTTTTAGTTAAGTGTTTTTGAACTGCCGCCTAAAAGAACTTGTATGTCGGCTTCAACGCTAACGAAAACCGCAGCCCTTTCCTTTTCAGATCATACTGTCTCCCTGCAATCAAAGAGATTAGTGTACCTATAGAGAGTTATTGCCATAGTAAATTTTGTAGTCACAGTAAATTTACTGCCAGACATTGTGGTGTCTCGACGAGTGTATACAGCCCGCATTAGGCAAGTCCTTCTTCTTTGTCTATAGGTATATCCTATACCTCGTAAGTACATATTGTCTTGTTTTAGATCCAGATAGGTTTGTATTTATGAAATGACAAACTCACGTTCCATATTCTGCGTTTGCGTTGCTTTCCACAATGTTTGTTTCACCCTGGGGTTGCAATACCTCCGCGAATTCCATCTCATCGCTCTTTTTGTTTCTGAAACACAAGTTAATCCAGCTGTAAAAGTGTACTTTTGCAGCTCGCTGTACGTTTAGCCCCTACAGACGAGGAAGAAGGTTTGCCGAGAATTTTAGTGAACTATCTGTCCACACTCAGGGTTTGTTCACATTTATGTTTTCGTCGCCATCCAGCATTGACGTGGGTAGTTAGGTAAGTAAGTGTAGGTAAATTATTGTGCCCCACCGGCAGGGCACTTTGATACATAACATGGGACACTGAGACATAATTTTGATGCACTTTGGCAAGTGAATCAAAGTGCCCCGTAGTTTTTAAAACGACCCTTCACAGCATATGTTACACAGCAACACACTAGTAAACCTTTTAAACGTTGTTAAGAGTCTATGAATGGTCAATTAGGTGTGGTACATTACATACTAAGGTTATTTAATTACGAGTAGGTGTACTGAAGCTACAAAAAAAATTAAAACAGTGTTTGTTTTTAACCTTTTCGCCGCCACGTCAATGAAGTAACAAAGTGTCATTAACGCCATGTCAAAAATTGCACGTAAACAACCCATATGTAACATTATTTATCAAGTCGTGGCACGTGAGGCACGTAATGTACTGAAAGTGTAAGGTGTACGCAAAAAAACACACGCATACTAGAAGCAAAATTGTTGACCCGCAGTTCCTAAAAAAAATCCCTAAGTGCTGAGTCATTTGTTTTAGTATGGGATTTTTTTTTCAGAAACCTATCGTGTGTGGTATCATATGAAAGGGCTTTTTGAGGAGATTCTAAAAATACACCACATCATTACATTTCAGATATTTTTTTAAATTAAAACAAAAATAATTTTCAAAACATACCAAGTACTTCAGATACGACATAACTGATTTTTTTTTGTAAAATATACCACGAATGATACGTGATACCCTCACATCTAACCCCAAGAAAGGAATTTTTATAATAATTTCATTTAGTATTTTATTTTTGTGTATAATTTTTCTATATTTTGAAAAATTTACAAAAATACTAAATAAAATATTGTAAGTACAAAAAAAAAATCAGCCATATCGTATCTGAAGGAAGCCCAACCTTGGTAGGTATGTTTTTTAATATTTGTTGGAATAAAAAATGACTGAAATGTAATGGTATCACATCATATATCACAACAGAACCTGAAGGTAAGTGCGGGCGATGCCCAGATACAGCATGTGACCTGCACGCGTCTCCTCGGCTTTCACCTTGACGGCGCCCTGGTGTGGGACACTCACATAGATGAGGTGTGCGGCCGGCTGGGGCGCGCATGCTTCGCGCTTCGGCGGCTGGCGCGCACGGCTGGTCGGGCTGCGGTGCGCGACTGTTACTTCGCAACGGTCCACTCGCTGCTAACGTACGGCACCGAGCTATGGGGCCGATCCTCGGATTGGCAGCGAGTGTTTTCGATGCAAAAGAGAGCAGTCCGAGCAATGGCCGGCGTGCCCGACGACGCCTCAGCACGCGAGCTGTTTAAGGAATTCCATATACTACCCCTGCCTTGCTTATATCTGTACCAAGTAGCCATGTTCACTTATGGACACATCGATGAGTTCAAGCGCAGGGGTACGAATCCGAAATACAGCTTGCGTAGCAATAAACATGAATATAGGCTAAGTACAATCTCGCACAAACTCGCCAAACGGAAAGATCAGTATACTACCTAGGACCTTCCGTGTATAATCGGTTGCCAAGCACAGTACGAAATGCAGCATCCGCCCAAAGCTTTAAAAGTAGACTGAAGTCGTGGCTCGAGGAGAATATTTTTTATAATTATCAAGATTTTTTCAATCTGCCTCTTGCAGTATAAATAATATACTTTTTTTTAATTAAATATATATATATATATATATATATATATATATATATATATATATATATATATATATATATATATATATTTTAACCGACTTCAATTTGCTTATATCTGTACCAAGTAGCCATGTTCACTTATGGACACATCGATGAGTTCAAGCGCAGGGGTACGAATCCGAAATACAGCTTGCGTAGCAATAAACATGAATATAGGCTAAGTACAATCTCGCACAAACTCGCCAAACGGAAAGATCAGTATACTACCTAGGACCTTCCGTGTATAATCGGTTGCCAAGCACAGTACGAAATGCAGCATCCGCCCAAAGCTTTAAAAGTAGCCATGTTCACTTATGGACACATCGATGAGTTCAAGCGCAGGGGTACGAATCCGAAATACAGCTTGCGTAGCAATAAACATGAATATAGGCTAAGTACAATCTCGCACAAACTCGCCAAACGGAAAGATCAGTATACTACCTAGGACCTTCCGTGTATAATCGGTTGCCAAGCACAGTACGAAATGCAGCATCCGCCCAAAGCTTTAAAAGTAGACTGAAGTCGTGGCTCGAGGAGAATATTTTTTTATAATTATCAAGATTTTTTCAATCTGCCTCTTGCAGTATAAATAATATACTTTTTTTTAATTAAATATATATATATATATATATATATATATATATTTTAACCGACTTCAATTTCATAGAAGGAGGAGGTTCTGTATTCGGTTGTGGCTATATTTTTTTTTTTTTTTATGTATGTTCACCGATTACTCCGAGACCCGTAGTCCGATTTGAGTAATTATTTTTTTGTTCGAAAGGAGCTACTTCCAAGTTGGTCCCATATTAATCTGGTTCTGATCTGATGATGGGATCCCTGAGGAATTAAGGGAACTCCTCAATTTTTAAAGGCACGTATGGTGATTTGGGTGTTTTCATAAGCAACTTAAGCATTTTCTCTCGAAAACGACCAATTTGATGAAGTGGACCTGATGATGATGATTGTTTTGATGATAGTGATGATGATTTTTTTAATGTAGGATGTTCAGCGATTACTCCGACACCCGTGGTCCGACTTGAACAATTCTTTTTTTGTTTGAAAGGAACTACCTCCAAGGTAGTCCCACATTAATCTGGTGCTGTTCTGGTGATGGGATCCATGAGGAATTGAGGGAACTCCTCAATTTTTGAAGGCACATGTATGGTGATTTGGGTGTTTTCTTAAGCAACTCGAGCATTTTCTCTCGAAAACCACCAATTTGATGAAGTGGAGCTGATGATGATGATTGTTTTGATGATAATGATTTCAGCGATTACTCCGGCACCCATGATCCGATTTGAGTAATTCTTTTTCTGTTTGAAAGAAGTACCTCTAAGGTGTTTTCGTAACATTTTTTGTTTTGATCTGATGATGGAATCCGTGAGGAATTGAGGGAACTCCTCAATTTTTAAAGGCACGTGTATGGTGATTTCGGTGTTTTCTAAAGTAACTCAAGCATTTCCTCCCAAAAACCACCAATTTGATGTAGTGCAACTGTAGCCTAACCACGAGTTTGACACTAAATATTCGCTAGCGTCTTCGTAACTTTGTACACTAATATGCCAGTACGAGCGAGATGCATAAACAATAAGTTACGCACACGATAGCGAATATATCAATGTCAATCTTGTGGTAAGGCTACTGATGATGAAGACTACGGACGAAATGTGGAACTTCCCTCGTATGTGTATTATGATTTTTGATGTAGGTAGTGTTGGAAACAACCAAAGAGACTGAGAAGTGAGGGGTAGGTGTGAGAGGTGAAGGTAGCGGGTATTAGTATTCGGGGGGTTTAGGGGTTGAGGGGAGGTGAGTTGATGGGTCGGGGACTGAGGGGTTGGGAGTTAAGGGATTGTGGGTTAGGGTTAGGAGTCTGGGGTTAGGGGTTGGTGGTTTAGGGTCGAGGGGTTCAGTGATCAGGGGTTGATGTGCTGTGAGGTTGAGTGATCGGGGAGTTTGAGGGATTGGGACAGTGGCGGGGCGGAGAATGGATTTAGTGACAGGAATGATTTCCCAGACGGACTCGAGGAAAATTCTGATTATTTAATAAAGTTTACGAATTTAGAGTTAAACATGATTATGTTTTTCATTCATGCGTCACGCTCTTAATAATGTCAAAACTAAAAATGGAAAAATAAAAACTTTTATAAAAAAAAAGATAAACCGACTTCAAAAAGGATGAAATAAAATATGATCCTTTTTAGGGTTCCGGGTTTAAGTATATGCGTTACCAACTGATATGTTTGAAGTCGGTGCCAAGCTAAGTAGTAACAATACCAGTCAAAAATAATGAGCTTTATGTATATAAATCCCATTACAACTGTACAAATATAAACGTGAAAGTAATTCTGTCGGCCTCTTTGTTACCTTTTCATGGCTAAATAACTGAACCGCTTTAACTGAAATTTGGCATGAAGGTTCCTTGAATTGTTTTATATTTTGAAATGTAGTCCTCTGGATAAGCGACAGAAAATAACCCAGTCCCAATCCCACACTTGCGTGCTATGGACTGTTCAAGAATTAGTAAGAAATGCTCTTTAAAAAATACGACGACAAATAAACGCATTAGATTTACACTAATGTGCCGACAAGCATGGTACGAACTGCGTCAAGAAGGTTCAACCGTGTGTTCTGTTCTGAGGTGTGTTCTTAAATACTTACAGAAAGTTCGTTTATTATGGTCGTGTAACGCTGCGTCTTACATAGGCGAACAGTCGCGAACGCGAAGCGAAGCGACACGGCGCGGCGCGGCGGGCCCAAGGCGTTCGCGTTCGCAAAGAGATCGCCCACGTAGGACACTTCTATAGGTATCAAAGGATTAATTAAGGCGCCGTGACGTGCTGCTTAGCGTTCGCGTGTTGTTCGCCTACGTAGTACGCTGCGTTAGGCAATCCAACGACATACTTATATAGCCGCAGCCTTTATCGAATTGCACCAAAATCACTATGAATATATGGTTCAAAATTTTGCTTGGCACCGACTTCAAACATATCAGTTGGTAACGCATATACTTAAACACGGAACCCTAAAAAGGATCATATTTTATTTCATCCTTTTTGAAGTCGGTTTATCTTTTTTTTTATAAAAGTTTTTATTTAATAACCTGTAGTATCCCACTGCTGGGCAAAGGGTTCTCCCTTAGATTTCCATGACTCCCGTTGTTGAGCTGTTTCCGGCCAGTTATTAGTGAAGGTGTCTAAGTCGTCCCGCCATCTCCGCCTGGGCCTGCCACGTCCGCGCTTCTTTTGCGGCATCCACTTGGTGGCTATACTAGCCCACCTATCCGGATGCATGCGGCAGACGTGACCTGCCCAGTCCCACTTCAGCCTAGCGGTCTTCTCCCCTACGTCAGCTATGCCTGTTCTGGAGCGCAGTGTAGTGTTTCGGATGCGATCCATCCTTGTGACACCTAGAATGCTGCGCTCCATTGCTCTCTGGCAAACCTTCAATTTGGACTTCTGACTCTCGGTGAGCGACCATGTTTGGGCACCGTAGGTTAGGACAGGCAGAATACACATGTCAACGAGTTTACGCTTTAGTGACATTGGAAGGTCCCCCTTCATTAGCTCCTTCATGGACCAGTAGCTCTTCCAGGCGTTTTGAACACGGCGCTCAACTTCCTTGTCTTGCCTGTCGCTGAAAGAGACTAACTGGCCCAAATATATATACTCGTTGACATATTGTATAATCTGCCCGTCAACTTCGACCGTACGTTTCGTGCTATTAGTCATCACCTGAGTCTTTGCACGATTCATTTGAAGTCCAACTTGAAGGCTTGCGTTGCTCAGATCTTGGAGCATTTGCTGAAGTTCTGTGGCAAATATATATAATGTATTTTAATTAATTAATACTTAAAAATAAGTACTTAAATATACTAAATGTGAAATGTGAAAATATAATCTAATTATGTATTGACCTATAACTGTGTGTTATGAATAATAAATTTCATTTCATTTCATTTCATTTCATATCTTAGAATCGCCTTAAAAAGCCCTTTCATAAAATACCACACACGATAGGTTTCTAAAAAAAACATGCAAAAAATTAGGACTCCCTCCTAAGTATGGATATAGTTTTGATGCCCTAGGAAGGACATAGGGTAAGTAGTTTATATAAATCATCATCATTCCACGCAGACGAAGTCGCGGGCAGAAGCTAGTTAAAAATAAACTGTTAAGCATTAGATACTTCTAAATGATTTATAAGTTAAGCTGAGAATAGACGTACGTTATAATTATTATCCGCTTAACTCTTCAATTCCGCATCACAATCGAAATCCACGTTTTAGTGCTGTGTCGCACGTGAATTTAAGTTTGTACCTAGCTAAGAAATTAGTGTTGGTGTTCAAATCTGCCCCTTGAGCTTATCTACCCCGCTGCTCCCTACATATTTACCCTTAGGGCAATGCTGGACGGTTTAATGGAAATTTAAATCATAGGTGCGCGTTAACAAAGACGGAACTAATTGCGTATATTTATTTATTTGTTAGTTTAGGTAATGTCCAAAGAAAGGACCAGTTGGCATAGAAAATGTGCCAAGAGTTGTTTTGTGTCATTTGTGCTTTATTTCCTTTTACTAACTCACTTTAAATATTAAGACATAATTATTTGAACTCACTTGTCCCTGCCGGGTTTCTGTTCACCACTGCTGGACAAAAAGTTGAAGAAAGAATCCCGGTGACGTCGTAAGTTGCCGCGCATAGCCATGTAGTTGCGGTACTGCTTGTGTAACACCTGTCTTACCTGCGGAATACGTGCAATATACTTTTCACCACACCAGCTCGTAAAGATTCTCTTTGTTATTCAAAAACTAATGAGAATGATGCATTTTATCTATATAAAAGTAGTAAAGTAATTTGATGCCAATTTTGAGTTTGTACCTCATGTTGGCTCTTGGCTGGCTCACTTCTAAGTGATGATTTTGAGTGATAAATATTTAAAAGCATTGATTTGGTTTAAACTTGTAATCACATTTAGAAATATGTGTTCAAACCGCGAAAGTTTTAAATGTTATAAATTTGTAATGTGTTATAATTAGTGCCTACTTACCTTACGTTGGTGTGGTGAAAAAAATTGTGTTTCACTGTAGCAAAGTTTGTTAAACTCGTGCCTTAAAACCCTCCCAATGCTCAAGATTCTCCTTTTCAAACCGCTTTTGGTTCAATTTTGTAATCTTTTGCTTGCTCAGATATCAATATTAACACTAGGAGTTAAACAACAACTTTGCCGCCTTGTAAAACAACTAATTATTTGACAATATTTTTTTTACCATGGGTCAAAAAAATATAAAATAAAATTAAGAATACGTTCCTCAGGAAAAAGGTCCCCGAATGCAAATATAAGTTTATTTCGTATGTTAATAGTGTGTCTAAGCGCCAATTGCACCATCTCACTAACCCGGGGTTAACCGGTTAAACCTGGAGCTACCATGGTTAGCAGTACATTTAACACTGGGTTAACGGTTTAACAGCTTAACCCCGGGTTAGTTAGATGGTGCAAGTGGCGCTTAATAATAAAATATATTTACCTAATTTTAAGCTTCAGTTTTACTTTTTTTATCGCTAAAATCTGCTATTACTTTTGAATTGTTATACTTACCTAAATTTAATATTGGTAGAAGAGCCGGCAGTAAAGTTTCGAACCAACATGATACCGCGATGAGATGCATGATGGTTTCCCATAAAAGTGATGCTAAGTCCGAATTTGATAGTCTGCCACGGCGGAACTTGCCGAAAGTACAAAAAAGATAGCCTCTTCCGGTGCGAAAAAGGGGGGGTCATTTAACCCATCTGATACTGCAATAATAGCTATGGCATCAGTTAAAAATTTACTGGTAGATACAGAAAAGCGAAATCTGCCAGTATGATTCCTGCCGGAAGTGCTTGGCATACGCTCTCAAAGGTGACCATCGGGACCCCTAAATTAACCCATCTGATACCAGCATGAAACCAATTCCAGTCGGTAGATATGAACCTTCTCTTCAGGAATATATAAGTCTGCCAGGGCGTTTTCTGCCGAAACACCTTGACATACGAGATTTTGTGGCGCAACATCCGTGGTACCCGTATTTTGTAATTGTACATATTACGGACATTTCAAATACTGCAGGCTTATTAATTTATTACTCTATGCTTATATTTGTATATTATTACGTTATTAATAACATATATTTATAATAAATTAAGTTAAAATAAATTAAATAATGTGATTAATATGATTGATAGTCATTGAATTAGCGATATGAATCGTTTGTCTTTGTCTGTCATTTTGACTTATGTATTTGTAAGAAAAGAATAAAACATAATTTAACTAATTCAGGCTCGTAAAGTTTTACGAATAATCAGGAATAAATCATAAAATGATTGTTGGTGGTTTCTTTTACGCTTGAGGCGTTTTTTCACCTATTTGGTGTATCTAATCACTATCTTATGTAGGGCAGAGAGGGGCAAGATGAGTAAGACGGGGTAGCGGCTTTATATGGCGACACGACTGACCACCCATCAGAATCCCGTTAGTGCATGACGATGCGTCGCCATCACGGCAATCAGTTCGCACAGTGACCGGCTAGACAAATGGTGTCGTTAATTATTTATTTGCAAAAAAACTGTTTTTGCCATATTCCTTATTATGTCTAGGGTTCCGTACCCAAAGGGTAAAAACGGGACCCTATAACTAAGACTCCGTTGTCTGTCTATCTGTCCGTCTGTCACCAGCCTGTATCTCATCAACCGTGATAGCTAGACAGATGAAATTTTCACAGATGATGTATTTCTGTTGCCGCTATAACAACAAACTATAACTAATTGTTTATAACACCTGTATTCATTACCTGTAATGCACAATTGATGAATAAATTATTCTAAAAACATAATAAAATAAATATTTAAGTGGGGTTCCCATACAACAAACATGACTTTTTTGCGGTTTTTTGCGTAATGGTATTATGGTACGGAACCTTACGTGCGCGAATCCGACTCGCACTTGGCCGGTTTTTGTGTTTTATTTTGTTTGCGTTTGTTTCCTTATACCAGCGCATATATACTGTTAATTTATTCCTATGGCCCAGCAATCACGCCAACAGCTAAGGACTTGTTTGGTTTCAAGTACGGTTTTTTTTTACTTTCGAATTTCATTAGGCACATGGGGCAAGATGGGGTACATCTTAACGGCCGTAGTTTTAAAGTGATAAACTGATGAAGAATTGCGGATTTGAAATTATTTATTCTTCTCTTGTAAAACGGTGAAATGGTATAAAAGAAAGTCAAATAGAGGAGAGTGGTTAGAGGCCAAGAAAAAAGCGGTGGATGCTGTTATAAAGGGAAGATGGGGTACATGTTAGCTATAAACACATTTTATGTCCCTCAGACGACTTAAGAAATAAAAGTAAAACAGTTCGTGATAAGTTATCAGACGATGGACCCAATAGCCAAAAATTGAAGTTTTGTTTAGGCCCTAAATATAATATTTCTATGAATCATTCTTATCTTGTCCCGTAGGGGTTCCCCATTTTACCATATCTGGGGGGCAAGATGGAGAGTAGGCACTTTTGGCCATTTTAATTTATTTTTAATTTAATTATCTAACTAGAGAGTTACTAGTAAGTGTTGATTATGAAAGACTGATTACCAAAGATGAAAATAAAAATAACAAAAACTTAAAAAGAATAGATTTTTTTTTTTATTGGACTTGAAACATTAAGTATCCCGTCATGCCCACCTCTCCCCTACATTTCTTTAAGTTGACGCAAAAATGACGTGGTTTAACATTCAGGGTGTTGTTTTATAACACGACAAATTGAGATAACTAATCTATTGACGACCGATCTGGCCTACTTACTGCCTGCAAAGCCGATGGTCTCGGGGTTCGAATTCCGTAAAGGCCATATATTTGTGTGATGAAAACGTATATTTATTCCTGAGTCATGGTTGTTATCTATGTATTTTCAAGTTTTAATTATTTGGAATGTAAATGGTACCGGAGTGACAGTTATCATAGACACAATGAGAATACCTATACAAATATAAATATTGAAAAATCTATGTATTTAAGTATATATTTATCTATATAAGTATGTATGTATATCCTCGCCTAGTACCCATAATACTCTCAATATTTATAAATAACAACAGAAATACATCATCTGTCTAGCTATCACGGTTCATGAGATACAGCCTGGTGACAGACGGACAGACGGACGGACAGACAGACAGCGGAGTCTTAGTAATAGGGTCCCGTTTTTACCCTTTGGGTACGGAACCCTAAAAATGATGTAAAATGTTCATATTTGGATTATTGGTAAAAATCGTCCTTGACGTTGAAAATCCTGTCTTCACACCCGTTTACAATAAGTATGTAATAATAATAATTTTGTTCATTTTGGTAAATAAAGGATATTGTAATTCGAAATTATTTTATTATTTATATATAAGGTGCTAACAAATTAGCTACAGAAATTTTACGAGATGGTACTTTACACTAGAACAATAAAATAACTTTAATAGAAATTAAGAAAATTTCTCATAATTTTTATTTTATTTACCGAACAAAATAAATAAACTATAATTCTATCTAAAAAATAATCATCATGTATTTAACTGCTTGTTTGTATTAAATGTCATTGTCAACGTGTCATTTGATTTATCAACGTGAAGTGGCCAGTTAATATTTATATTTATAAGAGGTTTTAGAATCTGTTCAATGAGCTCTCATTTAATTATCTCATTAACAGTTTTTTTACAAAGCAAATTTGTTTTCCAATTTTCTCAAAATAACATCATAAAACCTATAATGTTTCATACTTACATATACTTCAGGAGCCAAGTACTATCAATTGTAAAGATATCGGTAGCTAATTTGTTAGTACCTTTATAAGGCAAACAAAGAAGTACAAAGCCGTAAGTAGGTATTAAATTAATGCCCAAATTATATTGTGTATATTAATAAATTTGAAATATATGTTATTAATGACATAAAAATATACAAATATAAGCATTAGGTAATAAATCATAAGCCTGCAATAATTAAAATGTCTGTAATCTGTACAATTCCAAAATACGGGTTCCACGGATGTTGCTTACATAATCTCTTATGTCAAGGTGTTTCGACAGAAAACGCCCTGGCAGACTTATATATTCCTGAAGAGAAGGTTCATATCTACCGACTGGAATTGGTTTCATGCTGGTATCAGATGGGTTAATTTAGGGGTCCCGATGGTCACCTTTAAGAGCGTATGCCAAGCACTTCCGGCAGGAATCATACTGGCAGATTTCGCTTTTCTGTATCTACCAGTAAATTGCTAACTGATGCCATAGCTATTATTGCAGTATCAGATGGGTTAAATGACCCCCCCTTTTTCGCACCGGAAGTGGCTATCTTTTTTGTACTTTCGGCAAGTTCCGCCGTGGCAGACTATCAAATTCGGACTTAGCATCACTTTTATGGGAAACCATTGTGCATCTCATCGCGGTATCACGTTGGTTCGAAACTTTACTGCCGGCTCTCCAACCATATAGGCCAGGAAATAAATGCCCAAAAAAAGTTATAGAGGGAAATGCTTGGAACACAATTTTTAACTTCGTAGCTTTGTTTAGACTAGTTAGGTGAACATATCAAAAGTCCCCGACCGTAACCCTGGTGCTGGGGGGGAGAGGGGGGTTTGGAGGTTCAATTTTTCGGTTTTTCGATTATATCTCGGAAACTATGCGTCTGAGCGACTTGGTCACTTAAACAAAATGAAAAGATATTTAATTTGTTACAAGTTTTATTCAGTCAAGTTTTTCGATATCTTGTATAGTTTTTGAGATATCCGCTCGAGAAGGTTAATTAGGGCTCTCATTTTTATGCGAGCATTTTTTATGCATATTTAGGCGGTTCCTGCCACTTCAAGGGTTATGCGTTGCACTGCACGCGCTGTCACTCAATTAATACGTGTCGCATGCACGCCTGGACTACGTAAATCAAAGTATGCTACTTAATGTAGAATATTTATTTGTTTTACAAGTTACAAATAATATTGTCTTCGGTTACCGCGATAGTTACTCATGAAATAAAACTATGAAAACGGATTATATCGCGTATATTTATCGCGTATATATATATCTTTACTTGAAAATAATTGTAGTGTATAACTAGCCTTATGAACCGATTTTGCATGTACAACCAGCCTTAAAGTTTGTAGTCTATGATTGTTCATTATTTTAGTATGTGGGTATTTTTGCACTTTGTAATTTTTCCTCAGTCACCTGTTGACCACGAACGCTGTAAAGGGTTCGAAACGTCGGGATGTATTATAAATTCAATATACGCGATATAATCCGTTTTCATAGTTTTATTTCAAGTTACAAATAGTTATTGATACCCGAGCAAGCCAAATATTCCAAAATTCAAATCCGCTTTGCGAGGGTAAAGGCACGATGATTAAACAAACTGCTCCGTGAAACACAACATTTTTCACCACACCACGAGGAAAATAGTACTTTATAGTCAGGTCATAAGTTGTGTCTCAAAGATTTTTACCCGTAATAAAGTTATAGGTACCTGATACCTGATTATTCATATATATGAGTTGAAAGCTTATTTAATGCTGAATTACTTACAATATAACTTAACCTCAAACTAAAGCATAGAAGCCGGGCAAAAATGCTTCGCAAATATGTATACCCGTCCTTTACTTCCTTACGAATTAGATAATGTGTCGAAAAGAGATGCATATATGCTTGTTATTCCTCATTTGTATAGGGTGTCACAAGTTTGATAATTTGCTAGGGATGTAACTGTGTCGACTTTTTATATCAATAAATTATGCATAAGTTTATGTGCCGTGTAAAAAAATAATCACGAAATTGGCAAATTGATAATAGTCTGGCTAATGAAAGTTGACCCTGAAAAAACGGGGCTATTTCAAGAAATCTGTAGCAGGCGGCTCGTTGAATACAAGGATTGCATAACTTTTATACTTTTTATAATATTTATAATCTATAAATCATAAAAAGTATAAAAATTATGCAATCCTTGTAATCAAAGAGCCGCCTGATATGAGGATTAATGCATGTACCTAATATAGCTTTTATCTCATTTGCAGTCTACCACTCAGAACCGTCTAACTATACCGCTCGTTTTTTTATCATTAGAAAAAAGGCGAGCGATCTTAACGTGTCGTTTTATCGAAAAACACTTTGAAAATAAGTCACAACAAATATAATATACGATCATTTACATACTTTTGCTTTCATAAGTCAAATATTGCTATATTTATAAAAAAAACTTGTCAATAAAAAGACATTTGGTAATGATTTACCTTTTTTTCCAATGCTAAAAGACTAAGTACTTATAGTTTCTAGTCATTTACCAAATAGGAAATGAAAAAAAAAAACGTTCGTGAAAAAAGTGAATATTTTCGGAAATAATCCCTTCGAAAGTCGAAAGAAACAAAATGTATGTAAGGATTTTTTTTTTATTTCAAACCTACAGTGCCGGGTATTGTTGGATAGTTTTTTTAAAATGAATACAGGTTTTCAAAAATCAATTGTTGATAAAGTGAATATTTTCGGAAATAATCGCCTCGAAAGAAACAAAATGTATGTAAGGATTTTTTGTTTCGTTTCAATCCTATGATGTGGGATGTCGTTGGATAGGTCTTTTAAAATAAATAGGGGTTTTAGAAAAACATTTTTGGATAAAGTGAATATTTTCGGAAATAATTGCTTTGAAAGAAACAAAATGTGTATGACAATTTTTTTTATCGTTTCAACCCTATGGTGTGGGGTGTCGTTGGACAGGTCTTTCAAAATAAATAGGGGACTTTGAACAACATTTTTTGATAAAGTGAATCATTTTGGAAATAATTATTTAGAAAGAAAAAAAAAGGGTTTTTCCTTCTAACTTTTGAACCATTGATCCAAAAATTATGAAAAAAATCACAAAAATAGTGATTAATAAGCACATTCGAAAATAGATAAAATAATCCTGATCAGTTAAGCCGTTTTTGAGTTACCGCTAAATGTCTTTCCTTCTTATTTTCTTTAAAAGCCTGGCAACCCTTATTTGTGACCGGATTTTTGCAGGCAACCCTATACCATTGTATTCGCAATAAAATTACCATTATTTTGATATATAATTCAAGCGTCAGACAGATGGGTGCAATTATCGATTTTAACTCACCTGTTTAAACACGGCAACCTCATAATAGTGACCGGAAAAACATAGGCAACCTAATTTATTCATGTTGTAGAAGTTGTATACTTTCCATTGGAACTTATTTCGTTCGTCAGACAAATCGGTGAAATTTGAAGAAAAAAAATTATTTTCACAAATTTATTAAAAATAGCCTTGACCATATTTCATTAGGCAACCCTATTTATTTATGTTTAGGAACATATTTTCTTTCATAAAATATAAGTTTCATCCGTCAGACGTATGGGTGAAGGTCGACCATATATAACGTATCTTAGACTAGAAGCGTATTAGCTAAAGTACAGACTTGTCGGAGAACTGAATGCTGGTGACAAGATAACGTTCTATTAAAGTAGTTTCATTGTCAGTCAAAAACAATTGTACCTATTTTATTAATGTGACACAAATTTTTACTCCCTTGTGTAAAGTATATTTTTTTACAAGACAATCCCAAAGTAAAGAAGTAGTAAATAAAGTCGAGATCTAAATCTATACATATAATTATATAAATGCAAATGCAGAGCCAGAGCCGAAACTACAAAAGCTAGAAAGGTGAAATTTACACACCAGGTTACATTTGTAATGTATATGTTACGGGTAATGATAGAAGGTTGACTTATAGTACACCAAACGAAGCCCAAAAATTGCCATTTAGGGGAAGTAATTAGTATATAAGCGAATTTTAGCCTAATTATAGAGAATGGTGTATTAAACAACATACCATAGAGTAACTTATACTAGAGCGGTACTGTCATAGTAAATTTTGTAACCCCAGTAAATTCACTGCCATCTGTCGACACATGTTAAAACTAAAAATAAATATTTATAAAAATACGATAAAATGTATTTAAATATGGATAAATGATTTTTTTATTTGCATTAATTATTTTTATATGATTTTGACCCATGTTCTTTCACTGGTATGCGTTAAAATTATAAATAACAAACGAAACAGTCAACGCCCTCTATACGAGTGTAGGCCAAAACTAGTGGCGCCATCTGATCGAGAATCAAATTTTCGTGATTTTCGAGGCACGTTTTTTCCTTAGACTGTATCCATCTATTACGGAGATATATCTATCTTTGACCATACTAAAAGTGATGACAGTGAACTGATGGATGGGGGTGGCGCTAACGGGGGGGGGGGGGGGGGGGGGTTAAAGATCCTTTTTTTAGGTTTTCGTGAATAACTTGTAAACGGTAGCGCATAGAAAAAAATGTTCTACATATGTTTACACAATTTTCAATGGGATTGGCAACTGTCAAAGGTTTGCATAGATGGCGCCATCATAGCTTGCCCCTTTTTATATGAGATTTGGCTTAAAGGGCTGGCATCCAGGGCATAAAATTCCTTAAAAAAAATTGATACTATTCTAGGGATAGACAGGGAAAGCTATGCTGGCGTCATCTGCTAAATATTTCGACCGGCCAACCCAATTGTAGCTGAATGCCGGATGCCTTCGATGCCTCGGTGTGTAACTCGGGGGTAAGAGTATTGTTATGAATATTGAAACACCCTCGTTTCCAATATTTCACTTACCCCACTCGATGTACAATGTACTATTAACGATCCGGATTTTGGTATTATACTAGTAATAGTAGTAATACATATATGCTAGTCTAAAAATAAAATAAAACAATAATGTTAAGGGGCCCACTGATTATCAGTCCGCCGGAAGATATCGGCCTGTCAGTTAGAACAAAAAATTTATAGTTCCGAACAACTGACAGGCCGATATCGTCCGGCGGACTGATAATCAGTGGGCCCCTTTAATAGTTATTTGGAAGGGCTCGGTAAAGCAGAAACGTTGCACAACTCTACAGATGCAATACAGACTGATGTTTCATGTCGGAAAAGTTGAACACACGACGTTAAAATTCAGCTTACAAAAGAATGCTATGCACGCATTCTTGAATAGATTAGTGACGGCGACACCGAGTATTCCACGATGACCCTTACAGGTACCTGCTGGCACTCGTTAGGACGCTCAAGTGCCTTGGGGCTCCAGGCTTATGTCAGACATAATGGAGGGAGGCCGGAGGCCGCGACCGCGACTGAGGGTGGACAAAAAGGCGTGCGAAGGTCAATGTTTACAATGGCAAAAATACTCAATTGGATGTAATTACTGCTATGAATAGGTATCCGACTTTTGTTATATTTTCAATATTTTCTTCGTGGAGGTAAATTTAAGATGTGTGCAATACCGCTCGTTTGACAGAATTTTTAAAAATGTACTTAAATACACTTATTACAATGTCACAAACAAAAAAATACAGGTTATATTATGACAATCGCAAGGTACAGGTAAGTAGTACTACTTTGTTACTACTACTTTGTTGTTTTTAATTAAAGTTAGTTTGTGATCTGATTGTCTACGTCATACACATTAAAATAACACCGGCTAAGTACGAGTCGGAGTCGCGCTCCGAGGGTTCCTTACGTCACAATTTCACGAAACTATGAGGAAATATAGCTGCATTGATTCGACAATAGAAATCAGTAGTTGAAGTGTGTAGAAATTGCGAAGTTTTAAGGATGAAGAAGACGGCTTCTTTTTTATTCCGATGCAAAAAGTTGGACCGCTATGTGTGTGAATGTCTGTGGCACTAGCTTCTGAACGGGTAAACCGATTTAGATGCGGTTTGTTTTTATTTGTAAGCAGGTTTTCTAGCGGTGGTTCTTTGATATGGTTTAACAAAATTGGTTCATCCCTTTTTATTTCGTTGGGGGTTTTCTAAATCTTTAATTTATGCTTGTTTGTAAAGTGGTAGCGTGCCCAATCACGGTTTTTTTATTATATATCGAGCATATCATATACATTGTATATATCTACATGTACTATTACATATGTAATACATGTTAGATATATTATACACAATGTAGGTACTATAAGATAAACGATATAAGCATATAATACAATACTTGCTTCGGTACAGTTTCCCTAGCCTCGTAAGGCCCACCATACAAAATTTCCCTATTTTTAATTTCGCTTAGTATGCGAAAGCAATTAAACAAAAGAAATGCTAGGTACTTTATTTGGTTTATGTAAGGTTCTATCTAATTAGATTGAAATAAAATGTACATTGTAATGCACATTGAGCGTTTTATTTACCTCTCCATTTAGGAAACAATAGATGAGTGCGATGAAGAATCCCTGGAAGGACCTGAGAAAGTGGGTAGTGTAGCTCCACAGGGCGAACTTCCACACGCTGCCGTCTAGCGGCGCCTCCGTCATGTTGATGATGTTGGTAATGCCCAGCAGCGGCAGCAGAACTAGCGCGGCTCGGACTGCTTTCCTAAACACATCAAGAATGTTTTTATGACGGTGTAGGCAGGCAGATTTTCCAAAGTAACCAATTAGGCCAAGCAATAAGAAGGTATAGAGGGAAATGCTAGGAACACAATTTTTAACTTCGTAGCTTTGTTTGAACTAGTTAGGAGATGACCATATCAAAAGTCCCCGGCCGTAACCCTGGTGCTGGGGGGAGAGGGGGGTTTGAAGGTTCCATTTTTCGGTTTTTCGATTATATCTCGGAAACTATACGTCTGAGCGACTTGGCCACTTATACAAAATGAAAAGAGATTTAATTTGTTACAAGTTTTATTCAGTCAAGTTTCTAGATATCTTGTATAGTTTTTGAGATATCCTCTCTTGAAGGTTTATTTATGGCTCTCATTTTTATCTTGATTATCTACATCAGTAAAGCTGCTAGGCCGGGTTTGGTAACGTTTTCGTATAAATCGGGGGCGCTGAATTCATTTATGGTATCAACATTGACACCTTTCCGAAGTAAAAACATATAACTTTTTTTTTAACTTCTCTTTACGCCTAAACCGCTGAACCGATTTAGTTTAAATTTGGTAAATAGGTGTTTTAGGTCCCGAGACAGGATATAATATAGTTTTTATCTCAAAAATCATACTTTGAAGGTGTGAAATTTGGTGTGAGGGGAATTCAGCTTCTTCGCCGAAGTTGAATTCCTGAGGTTAATACTGTTTAAATTTAGGTTTGAAGTCATGTTTGGTATCATTATCAACTAAATCAAACATGTAGACCATCCCAAATATTATTTAAATAGGTTCAGCGGTTATTGATTCCCCATACAAATTTCCACCCCACTTTTCACACCCTAAAAAGATGATTTTGGTTATAAAAACTATCCTATGTACTGTCCCGGGACTCAAACCATCTCTATACCAAATTTCAACGAAATTGTTTCGGCGGTTTAAGCGTAAAGAGGAGTTTTATAAAAAGTCATTTTTTTAAATATTGTTCTTACTTAGGAATGGTGTCAATGTTGATACCATAAACGAATTCAGCACCCCCGATTTAAACAAAAACGATCCCAAACCCGGCCTAGCAGCTTCACTGATGTAGATAATCAAGATAAAAATGAGCCCTAAATAAACCTTCAAGAGCGGATATCTCAAAAACTATACAAGATATCGAAAAACTTGACTGAATAATACTTGTAACAAATTAAATCTCTTTTCATTTTGTTTAAGTGACCAAGTCGCTCAGACGCATAGTTTCCGAGATGTAATCGAAAAACCGAAAAATTGAACCTCCAAACCCCCCTCTCCCTCCCCAGCACCAGGGTTATGGCCGGGAACTTTTGATATGTTCACCTCCTGACTAGTCCAAACAAGGCTACGAAGTCAAAAATTGTGTTCCAAGCATTTCCCTCTATACCTTTTTTTTGGGCATTTATTTCCTGGCCTAAATGAAATTTAATACGCATCGGTAATGGGCATTTCTATTTAACCTCCTAAGACCCACGAATCCCACCATAGAGTTTATCAATTTTTAATTTGAGCCTTGTTCTGTAAGTAAATTGGAACGAATTTCGTTTGTTTTACAACGCAGTGAAACAAAAGAAATGGTACTTTATATGTTTCATGAAAGGTTCAAATTAGATTGCAATGAATATGCATGTACATTTTAATGTACATTTAGACTCACGAGGTTAAAGTTGTACACCCAATTTGCATATTAGATTTTGGAATTTTTATATTATTTCCACTCCGAATCACGACTCAATCCTAATCTAGCTGTCTAGCTGGGGAGGCGGCGATGCTAACTGTGTAGTTACTCGAGTGTCGTAGAGACCTATTGGAATCGAAATCACCATGTGGGAATAATTATTCCCAGTAGTTACCACCAACTCGGTTCGGCAAAAATCCTTTTATCATATTCTACAAAAGTAAACCAAACTTAGCGCCACTTGCACCAACCCACTAACCCGGGGTTAACCGGTTAAATCGTTAACCCAGTGTCAAATTGTACTGGTAACCATGGTAACTCCAGGTTTAACCGGTTAACCCCGGGTTAGTGAATGGTGCAAGTGGCCTTTAGTAAGCTAAATACTTACTTAATTTTTTCTAATTCCGAACTCTCGCTACTCCTTAATTTAACAATGAGCACCTTCATTATATTCAATAAAAACACCAGATTTATCTGAAAAGATATACGAATATGTAGAAGGTAATATTAAAATATATATGATTGTACAAACAAGTTTTGTCTGAGCAAACATAATGATTTAATTTCAGTAGTGGAAACTGTTTTGGCTTATGTATGTATTTAAGTGTAATTATCTATATGTGTCATTTTTCGCTGTTTGATTCCCATTAAATATCAATAAATAACAAAATATAAATAAAATACAAATGTGGCCGGATAGTCGACTTTCCTGACCCTATTTTTTAACTGACTTCAAGATTTCAAAAGGAGGAGGTTCTCAAGTCGGTTGTATGTTTTAAATACATGTATGTATTTTATATGCGATGAGAATACCGGTCCGGAGATTGTCTGTAGTCGCATTTTAAAATTTGCATAGCAATACAAGTGTGTAACAATTTAACACAATATTACTAGTAGTTAAGGTACCTACTTATATGACGTTGCATTATTAATGTGTCCGACCCTAATAATTACCACCTGACCTAAATAAGTTTCACTCGATCGAGCCAGGAAGGAAGGCACTTTAGAGAATTCAGTAATTATAGGTATTACGAGTATATAGATGGGAATGAAAGTAGTTGTGCGGTTAGTGAAGTGAAGGTCTATATGCGGTAAACGTAAAGTCGCGAATGGTCCAGTCATTTTAAGCCTAAAAAGGGGGTCAACCTCGGAATGGGAGCTAATAAGCTGGAAACTCTTATACACCTTCGTTATGACGTATTAAAGGTTTTCTTAAAAATTGACGCATAGATCGTGTGCGCGTCAGAAGTTATTCATGGTCAAATGTCATACAAATCGGTTTTTCGCGGATATCAAAATTTCTAAAGCTCTAATGTTATTTACATGTAGGTAAGAGTTGTAGAGCATAAAATTTGCGATAAGTTAGGTTAGGTTAGGTAGGGTAAAACAAATCGTCGGCCGGTTCTATCGCGGTGGAAAGACCGTCAGCTCTTAAAAAAATATTGTTAGTTTAAAAATAATTTTAATTGATTTAGCCGTTAAGTAGAAATAACCAAAGTTAGCCGCAAAATGGCCCGTTGTATTATTTTTATAACGGTGAAACTATAAATTTCAAGAAAAATGTTAAATGTTACAACTGTTGAACAATAAATAAAGATTCATAGCTATATATTTTTTTCATAATTATTATTAATAGAAGAAATACGCTCTAGACCGTAACAGTAAGTAAGTATATAGTTTCTGAATTAAAGAGGTATTATTTACCATTATAATAATTTACCACCTCCACGAAATGCAGTCTATTCGTATCTGAACAAGAAAACATTTGTAAAATACAAACTAACTATTACATTATAGCATAGGTACTCGTATTATCGTTGCGGTGGTAAGTAGTACGTTTGATTTTTTCCTTTCGCCTTAATTTATAGTTTCGCCAAAAAAAATACGACAGGCCGTTTTGGCCTTTTTACTAAACGGCTTAATCAATTGTTAGGGTCATGATTTATAAATAGTTTATATTTGGATTATGCCTGCTTTCATTTATGATTAGCTTATAAAAGAATATCAATTGACTCTTACTTGTCACTGTTCGTTTTCATCAACAACCACCACCAATCAATTGGAGATTACCCAATCTCGCAACACAATTAAAAAAATTAAACTTAAAAATGAATAAATAAATATCTATATACAACGTAAATTGATAGCTTATATTTATCAATTAATTATTGTTTTGTTAGGAATCGAACTTTATTCAAAACGTAAAAATGGCAATATGTTCGCGCATGTTAGAAAACTTTTATTTTTATATTTCAAATGAAGCTTTCTCAAACATAAGTGGAAATATTGTCATTATTTTCGTTATAATAGGCTGCGAAACACCGTGTTAGGCGCGCTAAAGCGCGTCAGAATCAAATCAACTTTCTGCAGTTATTTAGTCTTTGGCCACAATAACTCCAATTTTATTGCACTTGGGCCCAGCACAAGCATACAGAGTACAAGGAAGGCACGGAGCGACGAGCGACACGGCCTCCTCGTCTCTAAGCTAGCACACGACTGCCGGCCACGCTTTTTTCGAGCTGCCTATGCACGAAATGTTGAATAATATTCGATTTCTTTAAAAAAATATTATTTTTTAACATTATGAAACGTTGCATTTGTAGTGCCTGTTAAAACATTTATTTTAGGTTAAAAATAACTTTAATCGAATAAACCGTTTAGGATATATAAGCAAAGTTAATCGCAAAATGACCTGTCGTAATGTTCCTTTTATGGAGAAACTATAAGTCATAGGGAAGAAGTCAAACGTTAGGAATGTTGTACATGAAATGGAGATTAATATTTTTTTTTCATAATTTTTGTTGAACCGTTAAGCTATATCTGCTACTCTAGAAAGTAAGAGTTTACGGCCAACAATAGCGACTAGCGCCTTAATTTCACTGGGTCTGAAACGCTGGGCAGGCGTGTCAGCCGCAGAAACCCCCGTTGCGCTCCGTTCTGCGCGAACCGTAATGTAGGTACCGATGTATGTTTACTCTTCGTCACAACACTGTATGTTTTCTGTTACATCAATGCAAGGCACTAACAATGACCTATGATAACTCGACGATATTAATAATATTTAGACGCTGATTACGAATGTGAGCCATTTCTAATAATAAAGCACATAAGGTAGTTGTAGGTACTTTGCTTAATGTACATTCATGCATGTTGTGGGTAAGCGTACAAAAAATGAAGATTAGTCTTGATCTGAAACTGGTGTTTGATTGTCGATTCCCAAGTACATTAACAGTAGTAACCCTAGCAGAAAGGAGCTTACAAAGCATCGAACAGTATATATACATTAGGTATTTATCTCATATATTTTGACATATGAGGACTGGTTGAATTCGTCAGTATTGTAATAGTGGCAGAACATATTTAGGCTATATCAATTTTAAAAATGGCGCCAGCTAATGAATAACCGGCCAAGTGCGAGTCGGACTCGCGCACGAAGGGTTCCGTACCATTACGAAAAAAAAACAGCAAAAAAATCACGTTTGTTGTATGGGAGCCCCATTTAAATATTTATAGTATTCTGTTTTTATCTGTCAAAAATATATGTAAACAGTCAGGTTTTTTATTTGTTTGAATAATGTTGCAGTTTAATGTAACAGAAAATTATGCTATTATTCAACTTGATGTACTTTTTTATTTTGGAATATATCTGGTTAATTATTTTATAACATTATATAGAGGATATTCACAGTCACTTGGTATGTATTTTGGAATAATCTATTCAGTCATTTTCAATTCAAAGTGGGCAGAGACCGTTTCTAATATCAACCTGACGCACAATAGCAAAAAAGCCTGATCCACTCTCCACTAGTTCACCTCACTGGCGAAGCACCCGCGGGCGCGCGCCCGGGTTTGATCACAGCCAACCAGATTGCAAGCCAGCTTCTGTTGAACGGTAAGCCACCCTACCGCATACCTAGACCTCCGTCTTCCCCGGCCCTTCAGGATGACAACAACTGCAGCCTGAACTCCAAACTGCCATTAAAAACCTGAAAAGCGGGAAGTCGTCTGGCATGGACGACCTCACATTGGAACAAATTAAGAACTTCGGACCTGTGGCAACTTCTTGGCTTCTGGCTCTCTTCAACGATTGTCTGGTGTCGCTCAGCATACCTAAAGTGTGGCGCAAATCAAAAATAGTAGCGCTGCTAAAACCTGATAAGCCTCCCGATGACGCTAAAAGCTACCGCCCTATCTCCTTACCGTGCAACACCTACAAGCTGTTGTAGCGTCTTCTTCTCAACCGGCTGACACAAGCAGTGGATCCTCTTCTTATCAACCAACAAGCAGGGTTTCGCCCCGGGAAGTCGTGTACGAGCCAGACACTAAAACTGACGCAGCACATTAAGGACGGCTTTGAGCTTGGGATGCTCACTGGTGTGTCTTTCGTTGATATATCTGCAGCCTACGACACTGTGAACATCAGGATCTTGCTGTCAAAAGTTGCCAACGTCACTCGAGATGGAGGCTTCGTTCGTGTACTTGGTGATGTGCTACGGAACCGCTGTTTTCAAGTCCACCTCAACACGAGAAAAGCCGATGGCGACGCCAAAAGAATGGTCTCCCCCAAGGCAGCGTGTTGGCGCCAACCCTTTTTAACCTATACACGAACGATCAGCCAAGCCCACCGGGGACTCAACGTTTCCTCTACACAGATGATCTAGCCCTTGCAGCTCAATGTCGCTCTTTCGAGAATACGGAAGGGACCCTATCTGAGGCATTGGAGCAACTCGGTAGTTACTATAGGGCTAACTGCCTCCGGCCAAACTCAAGCAAAACCCAAACATGTGCGTTCCACTTGCGCAACCACCACGCAAACAGACACCTTCACGTAGAGTGGGATGGAGCGACACTTGAACAGTGCCCCCACCCGCGATATCTGGGAATAACGCTGGATAGAGCGCTAACCTATAGGGCGCACTGCTCTAACACACGCCTGAAAGTCAGTGTACGGGACAACTTGCTGCATAGGCTAACTTCAACAAGCTGGGGCGCTACCGCGCTCACCTTGCGTACCACCGGACTAGTTCCGTGCTTTTCTGCTGGAGAGTTTGCCTGTCCAGTCTGGCATCGGTCCCCACACGCCAGCCTCGTAACCGCCGCGCTTAACGACACCTGCCCCACTATCTCAGGCTGCCTCAAGCCGACCCCGCTCAACAAGCTCTACCCTTTAGTTGGAGTGGCTCCCACTGACATCCGCCGGGAGGTAGCCTGCAATATCGAAAAGCACAAACAGGAGAACGACCAGCGGCACCCCTTGCATGGACATATCCCGCCACCTGCTCGTCAAGCCGCAGAAGTTTTATGCGGAGCACCAGCCCCCTGCAGGGTGAGCCGCCCGATGTGCGTCGCTTGCTGTGGCAGACCCGGTGCCCTCCACCGGACGTGTACGTGCAGGCTTTGGAGCAACTACCGCCTGGCCATAAAGAACCTCGGCCAATTTGGAAGGTCTTAAACAGGTTCAGGTCCCAAGTTGGTCGATGTAAGCAAAACATGGCCAGATAGGGACTGCTCCGTAGCCCCTCGACTCAGTGTACCTGCGACACAGCAATGCCCCGCATGCCCACATCACTGCTCGGAACTGGATCTGAGGGACGCGACAGCCAGGGCTGTCAACACCGCTGATTACTAGGCATCCATCGTATAAATTAAAAAAAAAATGGAACCACGACACGAAAAGAAGAAGATTTAGTACCCCACACGGTTGGTATGTTTAACAGAAAAAAGTAAAAAACTTTGTACTGCCGACTTTATGACGTCACAGCAACTACCTCCACGACTTCCGCGTTTGTCATCTCATATATTTGTATTCAGGACATCATACTGAATACACTGATACCAAATATACCCATGTGTGAGACGACATGAGCGAAAATCG
This sequence comes from Cydia strobilella, assembly GCF_947568885.1. NCBI lineage: Eukaryota > Metazoa > Arthropoda > Insecta > Lepidoptera > Tortricidae > Cydia > Cydia strobilella. Next base: position 23,812,443 of record NC_086068.1, read on the forward strand.
ATTTCTAGGAGACTTCTAGACAAAAAAAGAGCCTATAAAGAAGCTGATTCACAGATTAGTAAAGAGTTACTTTGACTAATGAAATGACTTTCTAGTCAAATACCCTATTATCAATACATATATTATATAGGTACACCTTATAGAACAAAGTCCCGCTCCGCGTCTGTCTGTCTGTATGTTCGCAATAAACTCAATAAAACCGGACAAGTACAAGTCGGACTCGCCCACCGTATTTATCTGTGAAAATTGCAACTGTCTACCTATCACGGTTCATGAGATACAGCCTGGTGATAGACAGACGGACAGCGGGGTCTTAGTAATAGGGTCCCGTTTTTACCCTTTAGATACGAAACCCTATAAGCGACCATTTAGGACTTTCCTGCGGTTTTCACCTATAAATAGAGTGATTCTTGAAGAAGGTTTAATTGTATAATTTGTTAACTCGTGCGAAGCCGGGGCGGGTATCTAGTTTAGAAATAAACAATAAACATACCAGTATAGCTCCTAATCGCGGTCCTTGCATAATCCAATAAAGCGGAGAGAAATTATATCCATACCAACAACTGGAACAAAACATAGGATTTTGTAAGTAATAGCGGAAGGTATTTGATTTGCCACTTTTTATTTTCTAGTACAATTTTGTAATTTAAATACGTGAACATAAGGGTTGAAATTGCATTTCAATTAAATGTTAGATACTTGCGTAACAACAGATACTACTCACGTGTTGACTACTTGCGCAACAACAGATACTACTCACGTGTTGACTCTTTCGCCCTTGTAGTGCAGTGCAGTCATCGCAGCCCAAATTGCCGTCAGAATAACGGGCAAGCCCCATCCGGTGGCGTAGTACACTACGTGAGAAATGCCTTCCCGTAGAGCATTCGCCGTAACAACATTGTGCAGGTACAGCCCCTCGATAAACATCCACATGAACATCACTGTGATGGCATATTCCAGGAGCATGTACGAGCTTTCACATAGGTAAGGCTGAAAACAAGAGAATCGTGGTATTGTGAAAATTAAATTGTTGTGTACCTACATTTAATATCGGTTTTAAAATTCGTAAAGACAACATTTACTTTACAAAAGGTATATAGATACGTACAGTTTATTTAGATAAATTCGACACACTAAAATTTAATAGAGCTCAAAAGCGCTCGCAAAGCAAATGCTATGGGCACAGATACGAAAATTCAGCATCTATTGTTATCGAAAAAGCAGTCGAATCTATCTAGTTCCACGTAATCGTATTTTGTTATTGGTAGGTACTGCAGAGCACTCAAGCCAAGCAATAAGAAGGAAGTGTCCACTGAGTTGTGTGCTAGCCTTGTAACTTGCCCAAGTTCTTGTGGATGGAAACGAGTAAATTGAACTTAGCAACATCTCAAGCGTACTTGAAACTTTTTCAATAGTACATTAATGCTTGTTTGAGCAGTCATCCTACTTCAACTTGGAATTATACTTCACAACGTACCTACTGTAAAAATCTAACGATACATTCTTAGTTAAAAATTGGTAAAGCCGTTCGGACTTCATCCTGGCGGAGTATTAGGTGCTTTGGGGTAAATTCGAAAATGGGGATGACGAAAATCACACATTTTTACTAAACTGGTAACAATTTCTACGCTGGCACCACTTGTCAAGACGCCATGTTTATCTGCCCCCCCGCTTCAGTTCACTTCGCGTCGTTAGTCGTAAGCGTACGTTTGCTGCGGTCGATTAAATAAAAAAAGTGCGATTTAGTGCCTTATGAGGACTTTTGAAATTACCCGATAGCACATAACTCGGGATCCTGTTAAGTTAAGTCAAAAACAAACGATTTTACGTTAGATTGTCGTTTTTGTCGTATTAATAAATACAGCATAACGGTCTATCTGTAGTTTTAAAAAAGCATTCGAATTTACCCCACGGGTGAACTTCGAATGAATGTACTAATAACCCCAAACTAGGTTTTCATAGTCCATTATCAGAGGTTGTCAACCCAATTCGAAAATAAATTGTAATAAAAAAAAACATGTTCTTTACCGTGAATCAGCAGGATTTTTAAGGGGATAAATTAGAACGAAAAAGGAATATGATCCTTAACGCATATTGCATAAAAACGTTTTCTACAGACCTTCGAAATTACCCCACTTGCTTTCGAAATTACCCACTCCTTAAAAAATGGTATTCACAATATTTTATTTTTTTATTTACATTTATTACCAAAATCAAGCAACGTATATTAAAACGCTATTTTCACAAACCGTTGACGAATATATCCAATTTTGCAAAGATCTCATTACTTGCAAGGAATACTTCTTAGGTTCTGACTTACGAGCCTAAACCCTAACATACTCTACACTCGCCTAAAAATATGTCGAATATACCCCAAAGCACCTTACCTACTCTATTAGGGAGTACCTAAGTACCTATACTACGAAAATAAGAAACTTCGTTGAAACAAGACGCTAAAGCAATACTTTTCAAGCTTTCTGTTGTTACTACCTATCTATCTTCAATAGGAAGTTTACTATCTACCTAGTAGTAGTAGTATCTACCTACTACCGCCCTCCAGTTAGATTTATAGAGAGATTACGATTTACTATATCCAGCTGTTTTATCACACGAGGTTGTGAGACGTGTAAGTAGATACGTCCCACAACCCCCAGAAGATTGTTTTAATTCATTATTTGTGCCAGTCTTAATTAAAGAGTTACGTATTGTCGGTAAGTATTGAGTTAAAGCTACCAGCATAATTATGGAACACGTGTGATCAAATCAAATAGGCTATGTTATATGTGCACACGCGCCTATGAAGTCTGTCCCTAAATATTTATTTATTTAATTGATGCCGTTATGTTGTTGTACCTATGTACCTATTTACTTACAATAATAAATACCCAAGTTACACAAATGGCCAATATTAAGAGTCAAGTCTATTATGTTTAACGTATAACTTTTTAACAAGTCTTAAGTGTGTAGCTTGTATTTTCTTATGCAATAGGCCCCAGGTTTTACTTATATTTATTTATTATAAATGTTACTAACATATAATTATAAGTAAACCGGACAATGAAGGCAAGCGATTCGTACTTTCTGTGGGGCAAAGCAATATTTTCGTGAAAAATAAGACCTTAATTTGTTTATGGAAACTTGTTTCTACGATGGCAAGCAATTAATGTGAGACATTATTTCACAATAAATAGTAAGTACTTACAGAAAATGCTCACCTTTCCCAAATGTAAGAAACCTTAAAAATTGTTAAATTTAGTGAGTAACTCGTTTTCGGTATCTTTTGGGAAAACTCTAATTTTCTCACCTAAGAGCCCGCACAGACTGAGAGCGGTCTGGAATTCCGAGTCCAGCGTTCAGAATTCTGCGTTTTGACCGCTCGAGAGTTTCCAATGCACACAGGTAGCGTTCAAATTCTTGCGTTCCATTTTCGTCCGTGTCTTTGTAAATATGTGCAATATGTCGCTAGAAAGTTCATCTTCCGAAGAAAAAGCATTGCTTTTATGGAGCCTACAAGCTTCTAAAAAAAAAGAAGAAAGTTTTGGGTGCACCCAATTTACACAACACGAGAAGAATAAGGCGAATACAGTGGTATTTTTCAGGAATTACTTAGCGACATAGCGACGAAGACCGGTTCTATATTTATTTTCGCATGTTGATAAATAGCTTCAATGAATTATATGATATCACAAAATATGATATCGAAAAGCAAAATACGAATAGGAGGAAGCAAAGTTTCTGCTTATGTACATGACTTAAGTGCTATAATAATCTCCATTCTCTAATCTAACCAATTCAATCAGTTTTTCTGTAGGTAATTGCAACTTCAGACATCCCGGAGAACGTGGCGTTCTTTGTCTCGGCGGCAAAAGAACTAGAACGTGACGTTCCTTTTTGACCTCCGCGGTTTGACTGCCCGCTGTGTGCGTTATCGTAAGGACTCAGTAGTCAGTACGTTCGAAAGAACGCAGAACGCGGTACTCGGAAGTTCAGACCGCTCTCGGTCTGCGCAGGCTCTAATAGTAGATTGTACACCAAGGGGATAAAACACTGTTTTATGTCACGGGCGCGACATTGAATCCTGAACGTAACGAAGGACTCCCAGTATTACTCCTGAGCGCAGCGAGGGAATTAACACTCGAGTCCTGAGTGCAGTGAGGGATTCAAGCGCCCAAGACAAAAACAGTTTTATTCCCGAGGTATATACTCTACTTTTCTCACCTTATGCGAGACAATAAAAACAGGCTTAAGGGGCCCACTGACTATCAGTCCGCCGGACGATATCGGCCTGTCAGTTGTTCGGAACTGTCAAATTTTTGTTCTAACTGACTGGCCGATATCAAAAAAAAAAAACCTGATCCTGGCAGTTGGCTCATTACTTTCTATAGTTTCTATTGGTTTTTCTGGCCGTCCATTTTTTCTATTTTTATTCCTATAGTAGTTTAGATTCTTAAACCGATCAAGCATCTACACGGACTGGATCAAGTTCTGATACTGAAATTCTGCTCCCACAACCTTGATGCTGGCAAAATTGTCCCAATGGACAGATGCCATAAGAACCAAAAACTGAACTGAACTGAACTGAACTGGCCGATATCGTCCGGCGGACTGATAGTCAGTGGGCTCCTTTAGTACTGTTTCTGCCGGCGTGGCCTACTTGATTTAACAAATGAAGATCGTGCGAATCTAGTAGACCGCGGCTTTGCCGGCTTCGGTTTTCGAAAATCGAGTTGGCCACGACCGCTAACTACCTGGCCGCAGGCGAGTGCAACACATTTTGCTTAACGAAATCAGACTTTATCGCCATAGCAATAAGGATTATGAAAAGTGAAAATTACGCTATTGACCGGCGGGTTATAATTAAATTCCATACAACATTATAACCCGGCTAAAGCCAAGGGATATAATGTCTTGCTTTCGGTGAGGTTTATATGATATATAATCCGGCTTTGTCGAGCATGTGGTGTGAAAATAATTATATGACATTTGCAGTGTGGAGATTCTCACCATATTGTCGATGCCCTTAAGAGCGTCGGTGTTGTTGGCGGCGCGGTCGCCGCGCCAGCTACGCACGAGCGCCTGGTCGATGTACACGGTCAGCCTGATCAACACTTGCAGCACCATGGCACTGAACAGGCTCTTGTGGATCCGGGTGCGGTTGTTGCGCAAAGATCTGTGCAGCAAAGGGAAATTCAGGCTCTTGAATGAATTTTCATATCAAGACATATACGCACAAGAAGTTTTTTAAATCGTATGGATGGATATATAACCGCAACCGTAGTAACCGTACTAAAAGACACTCACTAAAACTCCAAATTAGTTTACAATTGATTATTTATTTTGAGTTTTCTATAATTAAAACAATACAAATCTCTTATCCAACAACTTGCGTTTTTCTCTCTGTCTTAACTTAATCTCCTGTCAATGTCATTATTGTCCAAAACCGCGGCAAACCATCTGTCACTTGTCAGATATTTTAAAAAGTAAACTAAAAGACCGTTTGAGATATCCTCAACATCTAATATTCGGCCATCCTGACAATCTAGGAGTTTGTCCTCAAACTCAATCTAGGATTTAACTTTTCACAACCTTCTTGTCCAATGTACCACACGACTCTTATTACATTTCAATATAAACTTATTTTAACATTTTTACTTATCACAGATTAGTCTAAAGTCTCGTAAAGAATTTGTTTCATTAGCCTTAATTAAGATTTTTTAAAATTCTAATGGACTGTAATAGACCTTACCCAAATTACGGAATAATTGCTCGGTCTAATATTTTATTTTATTTAATAATTTCAATCAGGCAACAAGGCCCATATTACGAATACCTTACAGACTAACATATATATGCATAGTATTACAATAACTTAAATTAAACTAAAACTACTACTTAAATAACTAACTTAGCCCAACAATGAAATGGTCCAGCAGCAATATCATATTATTACTATTTTTTACCTTTTAACCAACTATTTTATCTAACCCTCAACTTTTGATCAAAAACTCAACCTCTAAATTTACTCCCTTCTTAAATAACTATAAATCGCCCATTTACCATCCTCATACACTAATCTGTCTTGTATTGTATTGTATTTCCGCAACTCGACGACTGGCGCCTATTGTGCGTGACATGGGGGTGGGCTAGTCCTGCCAGCCCAGCTACTCGAGGAAACCTATCAAACCTTTGATGTTGAGTAGGACCTCGGGGAGGTCTATCGGGGATCCGAGATGTTTTGCCCTGTATGGGGCCAGTCCGCTGCACTCCAGCACCACGTGAGAGGCTGTTTCTTCTGTCTCCATGCATCTGTCTAATTTTATTTCTCTTGTATGCCAGCATCCTACGCTTTTCATAGCACCTCTATACAAAACACTTAAAACAGTGATAACTCACACATATATCTCATATAGTTACACGACCCACGATTTCCACTGAAGTCTCACAAATTGGTCTCAACCTTAAGTGTCTGACACTGAAGTGTGAGCCAATACTGACTTATGGCAGTACTGTTGGAGAACTTCAAATAGCATACCATCTTGCATCTTTATTGCAAACCAAATAGTAAAGGCTTGGAACAAATTACCCTCTGAAGTTGTGAACTCTACAAGTGTGAATCAATTTAAAAATAGACTAGACAAACTATCAAAACTGTGAAATCATGCTAAGTGAACTATGATTTAGACGTACCAGCATCACCTGCCGATCTAAAACAAAATAATAATAATATCCTTCACCTGATTAGATAAGTATACCCTTAAGCCAACAGCCAACAAACAAAGAACTTGTGTAGAGAATACTTAACTTTTGTCATAGTAGCAAATGCAGTATCCACTTGGTAACTTTTGACATAATAGTTAGCTGCAGTCATCTCTCACCGCAGATTTTCTTTTGCCAATGCTCTTTGCTTTCGCTGAAAAAAATTCCTTGTGCACAATTTGGTGAAGATTCCCATCAAGCAGCTGCAGTGATCATTGGGAAAGACTTTGAGACATTTTCATTCAATCTTATATGGCTGATTACACTATAATATTTTGAACTTATAATATGCTTATGTTAAAACTAAAGTTTTAAAGTATAAGTATTATAAAATTAAAACTAGAAGTACTAAACCTAAAAATAAAATTAATTATAATTTTAGCAAACTAACAGGCAATGTATAGGTAGGTATATAAAAGGCCTATGTCCCGTTCCGACTGTCACCTGGTCCAAACATGCCAAAAATGCTAGCGGCATTGCCGCGTTGCACGGCCAGCGATATTTGCTGGACCAGGTAAGAGCCGGAACGGGGGTCGCAGCCCCTATCCCTCAAACGTCGCCCCAAAGTTTTTATAAATGTTTTGGCCTCCGCACACCAAGGCCCCGCCGTTTCTATAGCGACCGGAACAAAGTCGTATGTTGGTACCAAGTTTGCATATTTGTTATTTTTTAATATTGCAGCATTCTCGGCGGCCGCGCCTGCCATTTTGTTGGTATGAGTGATGTGGGAGGGGGCAAAGGTGCTAACGCAAGTGGCGTCCTGCGGCTCTAGGATGCATGGTACACTGGCCGAGACCATAGCACGACGGATCAGCTCGTTGATGGCGTGATGCCTTGGTATTCGACCCGCACATCGCAAGCAGCTTAAGCCGTGGTGCCCATTAGTCTCGACCATAGTCCCGCAGATGCAGCGATGGGGTTCGCATACCTTACACCCTAGTCTTAAGGCGACTCCGACTCTTAACGTGTCATCGTCAAGAAAGGTACCCAATTGTGGTGAAGGCAGTGCATGCAGCCAGGCCCCCGACTCGGGTTGCCTGACGGCCTTTAGTCTGGCGACATCTTCTGCTTGTGGAGCGCTGTTCAATAAGTTGAAATACGTGCGCTCACACAAGGTGTCGTCCCAAGGTCTTTGAAGATCAGGGTTGTCCGGGCGTACACCTCCAGGACACCGGGTCGTCCACTCATTTAAGGCCTCCTCTACAAATGGAAGACAGATTTTGCCACCATTAAAAGATAGTATTTTAGTGACAAGACCCGTCGACGCATGAGAGGAGGCAAGAAACGCTACAACTCCGACATCGTTCATGCTACGGATCCCTAAACCCCCATAGCGGATAGGAAGTGTTGCCTGGCTCCACTGCATGGCTGATTATATTTCATAAACCTTTTATATATGGCCATATAGCACATTGCAATAATTCATTATAATTCTTCAACAATTAGGCCTTTGTGGATATCCAAACACCCAAACTATCATCATCTGTATATGTAGTTCTCAATCTCGTTACTTTTCATCTTAGAATAGTTAAAATATTTATCAACATAAAGCAATTCTCTCTCTCTCTCTCTCTCTCTCTCTCTCTCTTTAGCCTTTTTCTACCCTTTGGGTGTAGGCCTCCTTCATTTTGCGCCATTTGTCGCGGTTCTGTGCGACTTGGAGCCACTGTTTCCCCGCAGTCTTCTTAATGTCGTCATCCCAACGCATCTGGGGTCTACTTTGAGGACGCTCTTCACCCCATGGTCGCCACTCGAGTAGTCGTTTGCTCCACGAATCGGTCTTCCGTGCTATATGACCAGCTCATTCCCACTTCAAATTGGCTACGCGTTTTATAACATCATTGACTTTGCTCTGTTGTCTCTGCCATTCATTTGTTTTACGGTCTCTCAATGTGATCCCCACCAATTTTCTCTCTAACACCCGCTGGGCAACGCTCAATTTACGTAGTATGTCTTTGGTGAAAACCCAGGTTTCAGCTCCATAAGTTAACTTTGTAGGCAGGATACATTGGTCAAATATGCGTGCTTTTTGTTCGGCCTTAAGGTTCATTTTGAAGGCAAACTTGAGATTGGAATAGGCTGCCCAGGCTAGTCGTACGCGTCTGTTGATCTCATTGGTTTGGTTGTTTTTTCCAGTCACTATCTCTTGTCCCAAATACACGTATTTATTGACAGTTTCGATGGCGGTATGGTTAACTGTGATATTCGCCTTGACATCTGTGTTGGTCATAACTTTTGTCTTGTGTAGATTCATTTCCAGGCCACACCGTATGGAAGCATCGCTGAGTTCTTGGATCATGCTTTGAAGTTCAGCGGGGTCACTTGCCAGCAAGACAATATCATCAGCGAACCGCAAATTATTCAAGTGACTACCCCATATATTCAATCCACGCTTTTCCCAGTTCAGGCTTTTTAAGATGTCCTCTAGCACCAGAGTAAACAGTTTTGGTGAAAGCGTATCACCTTGTCGTACGCCCTTCTCAATCCGAACTGGCTCGGTCAGCGGGCGTAGGTTCACTGATGAAGCTCAACATTACCTATATATAAATAACCAAACTTTTATTATACACATTTCTTTTCATGTTTTAAGGTTCTCATTGTTGTTGAGTTGTTGACATGCGTATATGCCATCATAGCTAAGAATGTAGGCTGTAAAATGTTTGCATATGTGCAATACTCAATATTCAAGATTTTGCACTAAAGCATTCAGTTTGCTCAGTCAGTAGGTTTCGCTTTTATATCATTTGTTCTTTGACATTTAAGGCCCATTCTTCAACGTTCTTGCCACTTCTGATAAAAGACACTCACTAAAACTCCAAATTAGTTTACAATAGATTATTCATTTTGAGTTTTCTATAATTAAAACAATAAAAATCTCTTATCCAACAACTTGCGTTTTTCTCTCTGTCTTAACTTAATCTCCTGTCAATGTCATTATTGTCCAAAACCGCGGCAAACTATCTGTCACTTGTCAGATATTTTAATAAAAACTTTTATTAAAAAAAAAGATAAACCGACTTCAAAAAGGATGAAATAAAATAAAATTACTTCAAACATATCAGTTGGTAACGCATATACTTAAACACGGAACCCTAAAAAGGATAATATTTTATTTCATCCTTTTTGAAGTCGGTTTATCTTTTTTTTTATAAAAGTTTTTATTTTTCCATTTTTAGTTTTAAGACATTGTTAAGAGCGTGACGCATGAATGAAAAACATAATCATGTTTAACTGTAAATTCGTAAACTTTATTAAATAATCAGAATTTTCCTCGAGTCCGTCTGGGAAATCATTCCTGTCACTAAATCCATTATCCGCCCCGCCACTGACCCAATCTCTCAAACATCCCGATCACTCAACTTCACAGCACATCAACCCCTGATTACTAAACCCCTCGACCCTAAACCACCAACCCTTCAACCGCCATTCCCCGACCCCTAACCCCAGACCCCTTAACTCCCAACCCTAACCCCCAATCCCTTAACTCCCAACCCCTCAGTCCCCGACCCATCAACTCACCTCCCCTCAACCCCCAACCTCAAACCCCTCAAACACTAATACCCTCTACCTTCACCTCTCAGTCTCTTTGGTTGTTTACTACACTACACTACCTACATCAAAAATCATAATACACATACGAGGGAAGTTATCAGTAGCCTTACCACGAGTTTCACATTGATATATTTGCTATCGTGTGCGTAACTTACTGTTTATGCATCTCGCTCGTACTGGCATATTAGTGTACAAAGTAAGTTACGAAGAATATTTAGTGTCAGACTCGTGGTTAGGCTACAGTTGCACTACATCAAATTGGTGGTTTTGGGGAGGAAATGCTTGAGTTACTTTAGAAAACACCGAAATTACCATACACGTGCCTTTAAAAATTGAAGAGTTCCCTCAATTCCTCACGGATTTCATCATCAGATCAAAACCAAAAATATTACGAAAACACCTTGGAGAGGTAACTTCTTTCAAACAGAAAAAGAATAACTCAAATCGGATCATCGGTGCCGGAGTAATCGCTGAAATCGTTATCATCAAAACAATCATCATCATCAGTTCCACTTCATCAAACTGGTGGTTTTCGAGAAAAAATGCTCAAGTTGCTTTAGAAAACGACCAAATCACCATACATCTGCCTTTAAAAATTGAGGAGTTCCCTCAATTCCTTATGGATCCCATCATCAGAACAGCACCAGATTAATGTGGGACCACCTTGGAGTTAGTTCCTTTCAAACAAAAAAAGAATTGTTCAAGTCGGATCACGGGTCTCGAAGTAATCGCTGAAAATACTACATTAAAAAAATCATCATCACTATCTTCAAAACAATCATCATCATCAGGTCCACTTCATCAAATTGGTCGTTTTCGAGAGAAAATGCTCAAGTTTGACCCATTGAAAACACCCAAATCACCATACATGTGCCTTTAAAAATTGAGGAGTTCCCTCAATTCCTCAGGGATCCCATCATCAGATCAGAACCAGATTAATATGGGACCAACTTGGAAGTAGCTCCTTTCGAACAAAAAAATAATTACTCAAATCGGACCACGGGTCTCGGAATAATCGGTGAACATACATAAAAAAAAATAGCCACAACCGAATACAGAACCTCCTCCTTCTATGAAATTGAAGTCGGTTAAAAATAAAACTAAAAGACCGTTTGAGATATCCTCAACATCTAATAGTACCTACCTAATTAGTTAGGTTAAGAGTCCCCGGCAAGCTCGGCCGAATTGCACCTTCCCATAAAAACGTAGTTTCGCTGTCATTTTAAAACTACATCTCGTATGAAACTTTGCACATACAATGACATGAAGTATATCTAGGTCTGTAACTAGTTTACATAGCTCCAGTTTATAAAACAAACGATAGAGCAAAAGACAAGTTTTGTATGAGAAATTTAAATTCGCTGTATTTTTTTAACTATGGTATCTGAAGCTACATAAACTAATTACAGGCATAGATATACCTTATCCTATTGTAAGTACAAAGTTTCAGAGCAATCTAGCTAGTCGTTTTAAAATGAGAGCGGAACTACGTTTGTATGGATGGAGAACCGAGCTTGCCGGGGACCCTTAAAAACGTTCGGGAAAACCGGCGTCTTTTTCTGTGGATATTACAAAAGTTGAGGATTTAGATACATTTTTCTAAGACTTTCTTCGTACCGATTTAAAGAAGTAGGTTTTAAAATGCTGTTAAGGATAAAGTACGAAAAAGAAATCCATTTATTTTATAATGTTTACAGGAAAATCGCATAACCATAACTCAATACTCAACGAGTGTTTGACCCATTTACGTATCCCGGGAGCGGGCACTTTTTTTGAAATTGTAACTATACTTACGTGTATTTACATCAAGTTACATTATGGTTTGGCTTGTAGGTATGCCTTTGCAATGTCACGCTGTCACGTTCCAGTCCTCAGGCAGCGTTAAGGGGCCCACTGACTATCAGTCCGCCGGACGATATCGGCCTGTCAGTTGTTCGGAACTGTCAAACTTTTGTCCTAACTGACAGGCCGATATCGTCCGGCGGACTGATAGTCAGTGGGCCCCTTAAAGTATTGAAATGTTCTATGGGTCAGCTATACTCAAAAGGCATACAACGCCCTTCGAATCCAATATAACGACGCCTTCAGGATGCTGTTGGGACTGCCTCGTTACTGCAGCGCTTCAGGGATGTTCGCCGCGAAACGACTTCTATGCCGTCAGGCGTAAGCGAATAGCGTCTCTGTTCTGTCGGGTTCGGGGCAGTCACAACACTATACTCAAGGTCATAGCAGACAGGGTGGATTATACATGTACCTTCCTGAAGTTCTGGATTGAACTGTGTAAATAATTAAATAATTTAGTAGTAGTAAGTAACTAACAATTCTATGGATAAAATAATTATCTGAAATAAAGAAATTATAAAATAAAATAAAATTCACATCACTTTATCCGACCATGACAGTGAAATGAGTACCAATGATTACGCTACTAACCTGTAGTATGAAAAAATAAAAAGGGACACCACCAACGCGACGAGAGATATACTGAAGCCAACGATTTCCATGTATCTAGTGCGCAGCGCTATTTCGAATTTTAGCTGGAAAAACATAATTACATTAGCGCTTTGTTATAGACGTGTTCTTGAAACGTTTAATTAAAATTGCTCTAGTAGAGGAGATATTAAATATTATGTTTAAAATGAGGAATATTTACCTTAAAGCATTATACTTTACAGTACCTATTGTATAAGAAAAGTACGATACATAGTTATATGCTTTACAGTACCTATATATATAAGAAGTGCCGATAAGTACATCACCTCACCACCTGCAATCACACGATCTCATACACCTACACACACCCCCACACACACACACACACACACACACACACACACACACACACACACACACACACATAAACATTTAATGTAGATAAAATGGGGTTGGCCGGTCGAAATAATTAGCAGATGGCGCCAGCATAGCTTGCCCCGTCACTCCCTAGAATTGTGTCAAATTTTTGTTTTTTTAATGCCCTGGATGCCAGCCCTTTAAGCCAAATCTCATAGAACAAGGGGCAAGCTATGGCGGCGCCATCTCTGCAAACCTTTGACAGTTGCCAACCGCATTGTATTAGCTTAAGCTTTCTTTCTGCTTTTGTTAAACTACAACTTGTTGCTACGGAGGAGCGGGGCTTCCTGATACAGGTATAATATACTTAATAGGAAGTCCCAACCTTGTAATGTAACATCTTATTAATGTAATAAAATATTTTCATTTTCATTTTCATTTTCAAGCATAATAATAAGGTATATTAGGCCAAGCAATAAGAAGGTATAGAGGGAAATGCTAGGAACACAGTTTTTGGTTTGGTAGCTTTGTTTGGACTAGTTAAGATATTAACATATCAAAAGTTCCCTAAAGTATAAATGAATTCAGCACCCCCGATTTATACGAAAATGATACCAAACCCGGCCTAGCAGCTTCACTGATGTAGATAATCAAGATAAAAATGAAAGCCCTAAATAAACCTTCAAGAGCGGATATCTCAAAAACTATACAAGATGTCGAAAAACTTGAAAATAAAACTTGTAACAAATTAAATCTCTTTTCATATTGTATAAGTGGCCAAGTCGCTGAGACGCATAGTTTCCGAGATATAATCGAGAAACCGAAAAATGGAACCTTCAAACCCCCCTCTCCTCCCAGCAGCAGGATTACGGCCGGGGACTTTTGATATGTTCACCTAACTAGTCCAAACAAAGCTACGAAGTCAAAAATTGTATTTCAAGCATTTCCCTTTTTTTTGGGCATTCCTTGCCTGGCCTATATGCATATTTCCATGAATAGAGAAAATAGTAGGTAAGCTTTAGAATGCTGACTATGCTAGAAAAATCTATTTATAATAAGTTTCAAGCGAGTTTATAACTTACTAACACTCTAACCTTATACCTACGAGTTAACACAATTCATGTAAGAAATTAAACCAGCATCACAATGGATTTAGGATTTTTTTGCTGATGGTCCAATCAAGGACACATAGAAATTGACATTTTTATTTCTTTCAATGTATTTTTCTTTTTTATTATAGTACAATCGGATTAGGTCTAACCTCGAAATCCTTCCAAAGTTATGAAATTTGGTATGTATGTTAATTAAAGGTCTCTTTTTCATGTCCATACTATTTCACATTTGGGGACCTCGAGGAATCGCAGCCATTTTGGAAAATGTGTATCATCCTGGAGAAATTTGCGTTTTACTGTAAATCTACATTCTCTGTGAAAATATGGTGTAAGGCAACATTAAATCTTATTAAATTCTACACAAAAAAGTCCTAGATATCTCTGCGGAAAAATACATCTTGTTATAGAAAATAATAGCTGAATCCAGATTTAGCGCTTGTACCCTTTCAGGGGATATTCTCTTAATAGGAAACTTGTAGAAATATGAATTTCACTTTTGTCTATTCATTTGTACACGTTATACCCCAATATCAACATTTTACTCGACTGCGACTTAAACAGAAAGTACGGTTATGGGTTTAAATACTGATAATCAGTATAGCCTGTAGCTCAGGATACTGGAAGGATTTCTTAAAATGACGTATAGGTAGATTCCTCTTGCCCTTCAAAACCTGTTTACACTTGTTTTATTAAAGAAAAATTTATACAGCCGCCTTGAGAGGATGCCGAATATTAAATCATATTTTTACTTCTAGCGCCTAAACTGTTCAGGGGATTTCAATGAAATAGACATCCGTAGATCCATAATTGGTACACTAGTGCTATGCAATACAAATTTACTGAAATAAATGGAGGAAACTTATTTAGGACTTAAAAATGTGTCTGCAAAAACAGATTTTAGGTCTTAAATGGGGTTTAAATAATAGTGATAGTAATGAAATTTGACGCCTACAATTTCAGGGATGCCTGTTTGCGTGTCATAAAATTGGAGCTTCGGGGACCACTGGGATCAAACGCCATCTTGAAAAGTATAAGTCTTTTGGTTTTTCTGTTTAACTCGGAATATCTGGGTTTAATGTGAATACTGTGTATGACGAAACAAAAGCTTGTTAAGTTCTACACAAAAAAGATATAAAACGCTATGTCCCGATGTACGCTATGTAACGGAGCTTTCTTCTAGAAATATGGCTCAGAAGTCAAACGGTTATACTTATCATCTCCTATGCAAATTTTATTTGAAGACGGGTCAGAAAAAAATACTTGTATAATTTCTTTACCAATTTTTGCAACACAAAAACATTCTCTACTCAACCACAAAAAAAAAGTTGTGTGGAAACTTGTAAGCTTCTGAGCCCTATTTCTAGAAAAAGGCTTCGTTTTTGGGACATTGTGGTGTGTACCTTGTAGCGTGGAATTTAATAAGCTTTCGTTTCGCCATACACAGTATTCACATTAAACCCAGATATTCCGAGAAAAAAAGAAAAAAGAAGAATTTCATGTTAACAATTTTTGTTTTGTACAATAAAGTGATTTACTACTACTACTAAAAACCAAAAAGACATACTTTTCAAGATGGCGTTTGATCCCCGTGGTCCCCGAAGCTCCTATTTTATGACACGCAAACAGGGAGCCCTGGAATTGTAGGTGTCAAATTTCGTTACTATCACTATTGTTTAAACCCCATTTAAGACCTAAAATCTGTTTTTCCAGACACATTTTTAAGTCCTAAATAAGTTTCCTCCATTTATTTCAGTAAATTTGTATTGCATAGCACTGTACCAATTATGGATCTACGGATGTCTATTTCATTGAAATCCCCTGAACAGTTTAGGCGCTAGAAGTAAAAATATGATTTAATATTCGGCATCCTCTCAAGGCGGCTGTATTAATTTTTCTTTAATAAAACAAGTGTAAACAGGTTTTGAAGGGCTAGAGGAATCTACCTATACGTCATTTTAAGAAATCCGTCCAGTATCCTGAGCTACAGGCTATACTGATTATCAGTATTTAAACCCATAACCGTACTTTCTGTTTAAGTTGCAGTCGAGTAAAATGTTGATATTGGGGTATAACGTGTACAAATGAATAGACAAAAGTGAAATTCATATTCCTACAAGTTTCCTATTAAGAGAATATCCCATGAAAGGGTATAAGCGCTAAATCTGGATTCAGCTATTATTTTCTATAACAAGATGTATTTTTTCCGCAAAGATATCTAGGACTTTTTTGTGTAGAATTTAATAAGCTTTAATGTTGCCTTACGCCATATTTTCATAGAGAACGTATATTTAGAGTAAAACGCAAATTTCTCCAGGATGGTACACATTTTCCAAGATGGCTGCGATTCCTCGAGGTCCCCAAATGTCAAATAGTGTGACATGAAAAAGAGACCTTTAATTAACATACATACCAAATTTCATAACTTTGGAAGGATTGTACTATTAAGAGCATTTAAACGTTTGAAACGTTTGTAAATGGAAGATAAGTACATGACGTATGGCAGCCTTCTTAAGATGACACTTAAAACTGAAAAAAAAAATTATATTATATAATAGGACATAATATATGTGGTATTTTCTATAAAAAGGGACCTTATTGTCGATGGCGCTTACGCCATTATAAACGATGCTCCGATATAAATACAATGCCGCGCGACGCTGTGCGGCGTAAGCGCCATCGACAATAAGGTCTCTTTTCATAGAAAATGCCTCATATTTTACATGCGGTCCATTGATAGCAACTAGGTATAAAATAACGAAAAAAAAAATACGAAAATAACTGGCCAGAAACTATTATTATAAATTTAATGATTAATAGAATTCTAACCATCATACGTCAATACACTCAAACAAATGCAAATATAATGACACTTTTGCGTAATTATTTCATCGCCAACGCTCGAAACACACTGCGTCGCTGCGCGTACAAAAGTCGCTATGTGATTTTTAACGATTTTTAGGTTTTAATGCCATTTTGAACCTTATTTCTATACGCATATGCTCCAAAAATAGCCAGGCGCTTATTTCAATATTTAAGGATTTATCAAATGTAGGTATGTGATGCCCATTACAATGAATGCTCTTCCTATAATCGCTAACTGGAATAAATCACATAACTACATTAGCTTACTTGAACAGCAATTACAGACGTGCGCTCGCTATGTGATGATTGACACATAGCGATATTTTCTACAAGTTTATTGAAAAATGATTAGATGCGCTTGCTCCCGATATGTAGTTTCTCGCACATAGCGATATTTTTATACTAGTTGCAGTCAATGTTATGTTTCTAGACTGTGCGTTTTACGATACATAGCGGGATTTTCTTATAACAATTGAGTCTACCGTATATTAAACTTTTATCTACCCTCAAGTTGTATACAGGTACGTACTAAACATGATTATTTCATGTGAAGCGCTGGTGGCCTAGCTGTAAGAGCGTGCAACTTTCAATCCGGAGGTCGCGGGTTCAAACCCCGTCTCGTACCAATGTGTTTTTCGGAACTTATGTACGAAATATCATTTGATATTTACCAGTTGCTTTTCGGTAAAGGAAAACATCGTGAGGAAACCGGACTAATCCCAATAAGGCCTAGTTTCCCCTCTGGGTTGGAAGGTCAGATGGCAGTCGCTTTCATAAAAACTAGCCTACGTCAATTCTTGGGATTAGTTGTCAAGCAGACCCCAGGCTCCCATGAGCCGTGGCAAAATGCCGGGATAACGCGAGGAAGAAGAATTGACCTTAACCCTTAACTACCTACGTCCGATTTCTATAGCATAACCACCTACGAAAGGTCTGGTAGACCACTATTTGAAATGGGTCTAAAATATTTATAAGAATTATGTTAGAGAGACAATTAAATAATATTTACCTATCTATTGGTTGAAGGCATTTATTAACAAATACCGATACAACATTAATCAATAACATAGAGCTTAACTTAAAACAACTTAACATAAAACATTTTTCTTACTTTTAACAAAAAAATCATTGTAAATCCTTTGGGACAAGGGATCACAAAATATTATTTGCATGATATATTTTTTATTATTAAATCTTAAAGAACAATAATCAGTCTAGCTAATCAGCTATAATTTTTATATAAAAACGTATTATTATTATAAAATTGCAAGCTATTCAAATAGCCATTTTTCGCGGCAGCCAATGCACAGCCAATAAATACAATACTTACACATTTTATTCAATACTTTATTATATCTGTCCGAAAAATCTGAACTTTCCCATGTAGTCTATGATATGATATTTAGATACCTACATAGAACAGTAAAACTAATAAATCTGTAACTTTCACCCTCCCACCTCTAAAAAAGGGGGTAGAGTTCTGAATATATTACTAGTAAAACTAGGTAGCGTGTAGGTAGTGTGTAGCCTACGGTTTACATAAAACGCTGTACCGTAAACCCCCCTCTCCCCCCGCCCCTCTCCGCCGCTTTCTATCCTAAAACTGCACCCCGTTATAAAGGGGGTGCAGTTCTAAATACTTATATAGAACTAGTGTGCCCAGGGCACTTCCCGATGTCCTAGAGAGATAAAATATTTGGTATGAAGCCTATGATTTCTATACAAAAATCATAAAAATTAAGAAATTTGTAACTTTTACCCTCCATCCCCTATTAGTGGAGTGCAGGCATAACAATTTTACAAAGAAAAAACATAAAATGCGTTAAAATATTAAAAACTACAAGCCCATAAAAATAAACGTAACCTCCTAGGCAAGGTCTCAGAGACCAGCGAGATATAGTATATAACCACCTAGGCAAGGTCGCTGAGACCACCGACGACAGTCTTTTGCTCACCAAATTCACAAAGACAGACGTCCGAAGGCATCGATCACATGGCCGGCACTGAGACGGCTGCAGGGAAAGGTACAGGGTCACAGAGGTCCGTGCAATGAACACGTGTTGAGTTATTCACTATTTTGTATTTGCAAAGGTCTGAGAGACCTTGCGTAGGTGGTTAAGGGTTAATATTTTTGCCTATATTTTCAAAAGCCGAATTTTAATTGCTTGCAGGTTTATTTCGGAAATTATTTAACTCAACAAGTTTAGGAACAAATCAAATTATTTTATTAAATATTTTGATTTGGGTTTTTTAAAGTAGTCACTTTACTATATATTATAAATTAAAAACTGTAATAGATGTCATATATTAAAGAAAAAGTGACGAAGCCCTGAAGTGGTGAAGGCCGGATTCGAACCGGCGTCTTTAGCTATCGCGGCTAACGCCATGAACCCCTGGGCCACCCCGCCACGGCGGTGCCCGTCCGAATTTCTCGACTATATGCCATCTTAGTAAGACTAGGCGTCTTTGACCAGCTCTAAGGGCAAGCAGTGCGCGCTTGCACCTCCTAAACGAACTCCTTACGGATTTACGTTGTAGCGAGAGAGACTGGTGCTGCCATCTATGAACAAGTTTGAGAACAAATCAAATTATTTTCTTAAATATTTCGATTTGTGTTTTTTAAAGTAGTCACACTACTATATATTATAAATTAAAAACTGTAATAGATGTCATATATTAAAGAAAAAGTGACGAAGCCCTCCAGTGGTGAAGGCCGGATTCGAACCGGCGTCTTTAGCTATCGCGGCTAACGCCATAAACCCCTAGGCCACCCCGCCACGGCGGTGCCCGCCCGAATTTCTCGACTATATGCCTTCTTAGTAAGACTAGGCGTCTTTGACCAGCTCTAAGGGCAAGCAGTGCGCGCTTGCACCTCCTAAACGAACTCCTTACTGCTTTACGTTGTAGCGAGAGAGACTGGTGCTGCCATCTATGAACAAGTTTGAGAACAAATCAAATTATTTTATTAAATATTTTGATTTGTGTTTTTTAAAGTAGTCACACTACTATATATTATAAATTAAAAACTGTAATAGATGTCATATATTAAAGAAAAAGTGACGAAGCCCTCCAGTGGTGAAGGCCGGATTCGAACCGGCGTCTTTAGCTATCGCGGCTAACGCCATGAACCCCTAGGCCACCCCGCCACGGCGGTGCCCGTCCGAATTTCTCGACTATATGCCATCTTAGTAAGACTAGGCGTCTTTGACCAGCTTTAAGGGCAAGCAGTGCGCGTTTTTTTTTAACTCAACTTTTTGAAATTCCTTAATAATCTTTTTTTTTGTTGACAAAGGCCCCCCGGCTTGGGGAGCCATTTGGGGGATATGTAGGACTTCCTCCTGCAACCATGATGATGGAGAGGAGAAAAGGAGATATACCCACTAAAAGCCACTCCGGCGCTCACCCTTCTGGCCGTTTTGAAGGAGCTGCGGGATGCCTGAGATTCTACTCCTTCCGGCGGCCCTGGCTTATATTACTCCAGAGTACCCAGACCGCTGGAAAGGAGAGTCAGAGACGCTTGACCCACCACCAATCGTGTAGCGCCGTGTAGTGCGGGCCCCCACAGCCCGCTGGCCTTGCTAGGCGTTTAGGCGGACAGCAAATTGTGCCCATCTTCTTCACCGCCGTCTGCGCCGGTTCGGGTGCGCGTCGTCAGCTCGTACTTTCACGCTCCCTTTCCGCGGCCTCCTTCTGTGAAATGACGGACGGCGGTGGCCGCAGAAGAAGGCAACTGCCTTCCATTTTCTTTTGCTCCCCAACATAGTCGTTACGACGTTGCGCAGCGAAACTTTCCCTAATCCAAGAGCCGCCGTCATGGTGCGACACTCTACGGCCCAACGATTGCATTATTGAATGCAGTGTGCCTCCATGGTATGAGATCCATAGCGACAGTCCTCCAGGTCTTCCTTCTAGCTTTGCTGCATCCGTTTGAGCGCTTGTTGACGCGTCCTCGGCAGTTCTTCGGGTGCAGGGAATTCATTTAGGGCCCTGCACCTGACCCTCTCCCTGTGCGCATCGGCGAGTACCTGAGCCTCTAACTCGCACAGCATCGCCCCATCGCATTGCCCCGAATCATCCGGTTCACAAAAATTTGATCCAACCAAATTTAATCATTTAAAAACTCAGAAACAAGATAATATGCATCGTGATTATTATCACCCATTTTTTGACAGCTTGAATCATGTTTGGTAGACTCAAAAAACAATTGATGGATTGTGTGAAAGAGGATATGAGAAAGAAAGGAGTGTGTGCTGAGGTAACCAAAGATAGAGGAGAATGGAAGAAAAAACCGTGTTGTGCCGACCCCACATAACGTGGGATAAGGACAGGAAGAAGAGTCCTTAAAGAGTTTTTACATTTCAAGATTTTAATGGTAACATTTTCATTACAAAACTAGAAAAAATAGATTTTTATCGTTTTCTCCTTGCTTCGTATGTATGTATATTATTTGATTACTTATTGGGCTGGCAAATAATTATCAAACCAATTTAAAGGAGTTCTATTAGGTAAACTTATTTAGTTCAAAGATATTGACTGAAACTAATTTGATCATAAATGGGTTTAAAGTAATAGCTATAATAAAAAAGTACGTAGATTATTAATTCACGATTAAAATTCAATTATATTGACTTAAACAGATTTTTTTCTGTTTTATTGAACACTCACATCATTTTATTAAATAGCCATGTGACGATAGAGAACAAAAAATTTATAAGGTCCTTAACAATTAAATCTAACCATGTGATGATAAGACACTTAGTTATTTATGACCCAAACAAAACTCGCTATGTAACATATATATTTATGATAAAGTTTTTTTTTCATATTATTAAAACCAAAATATCTTTTCATGTAATTCCTTATTGTATGTTAAAGTGCAAATACTTTTGTCATAAAAATATTGATTTATTTATGTCAAATAATTACCGAAATAAACAGTTTTTTGTGTCTCCTGAAAAGTAGGTTAAAAACACATGGCGACTTTTCTACGCGCAGCGACGACTGAGGAAGCGGTGGGGCAGCTTGGATCACTCAAGGACACTTTGTACCTTGTCTATCTCTGTCTAGCATGCGTAGATTTTAAAATATTTAGTTGGTCCATTCAAAGCGCCGGTCCAATGATAGCAACCTTCCCCTATAAAACGAGGAAATAGAGGGATCATTTTACCGCAAGAGATAATTACAGATACATCTCCCCTGCCTTAGTCAACCTATGAAATAAGTTAAGTAACCTGTGCAACGTGTTCATTGTCGTAGACTTTGACGAAGAGATTCCGAACCTCTTGCGGGAAGCAGGGGGTGTAGTTGGTCCACCCCAACGCGCTCGACTCGTTAGGCCGGCGGCCCTGCCACAGTCCGCTCGGTTCGCACTGGCGATACGCGAAATCTACCGATATATGCAGAAATAAATAAATATATTTTTACTACTTACAGTTTACCTATAACTCTTACAGTTTACTAGTATTTAGTTACAAATAGTTACCCTCTATCTTACTAGGAAACGGTTCTGGTCTTTAAGCGAAATCATGAAGGACAAAAACATGCCTCTTAAAGAGAAAAGAAAGGTATATGATACGTGTATCCTCCCATGCTTATCGTATGGATGCCAAACATGGGCACTGACCGAACAACAAATAAATAAAATTAAAGTGTGTCAAAATGGAATGGAAAGAAGTGTTCTAGAAGTAAAACGCAGAGATAAGATTAGTCTACAAATTATAAAGAATAAAACTAAATTCAAAAACATTCAATCTGTTTACAAACGATTAAAATGGAGATGGACAGGGCATATGTTAAGGGAAAGAACAGAAAAGTGGACAAGATTAATAACAGAATGGTACCCGCGGGACGGGAAAAGAAACGAAGGAGGACAATTCAAACGTTGGGAAGACGACATAAGGAAAATAGCTGGTCCAACATGGAGACGAACTGCAAAGGACAGAACAAAATGGAAAGATTTAGAGGAGGCCTATGTCGAAGGACAAGCTGTAAAAAAGAGGAGACTGAAACCGGTTGCCGATTCACTTAGTTAAGAAATATATATATATATATATATATATAGTGTAGTATTAAAGAAATATAGTGTAAAGGTACCCACTTAAAACATATTATTATTGTGTTAAACAGCAATAAAGGCTTATTTTATTTATTTTATTTTATTTACTAGTAGTTATCATTGATATCCGGACTGGCCTAAAAAAGTGTATAGCTAAGTATATAAGTATTATGAAAATTACTTAACTAACAAATAATTGCTGGGCCAAAATGGTTACCGAGTGGGACCCACGGAACACCATAGATGGTGCTGGCCGGGGTGCAGGCAGGCCGAAAAGGAGATGGCGGGACGACTTAGACGCATTTTATCCGGATTGGCGGGACACTACAAACGACAGGGTCGAGTGGATGAAACGAGGGGAGGCCTTTGCCCAGCAGTGGAACACTAAATTAGGCTAGTAAAAAAAAAAAAAATAATAATTGAAAGATTGAATGTATGTATTGTATCAACATAACAGGTACTTTGATTAAACTAAATAAATTAAAATTTAAAAAAAAAATCAGTGACTTAGTACTCTTTGCTTTATATTATCGCACTTCATGTCGAAGGCACTCTTAGTCGGAGAAGAAATTTAAATATATCATGACTATTAAAGGGCGGGCAGTACCGTCAAATCTGTCCAGACTACAGGGACCGCCGGATTAGCAAGGGCCCTGGAGCGGTATTCGACATGCGTTAAGTGACGTTACGTGTTGAACTTCAGTTGAATGGAAGAAATCGTGTGTTGTCGAATAGGTAAATTTGACATTAGCAATCCACAGTTAGGTGACAACGAAACCAAACCGAACCACGACGAGTTCAGAGCCATTTTAAACCGTATAGTAGTAAGAAAACAAAGTTGATTTTTGTTGAATAATTTTTTCAATGAATGAGTTTTGGTTGTACCAAATGATACTTTCCACGGTTGATGAACAAATGATTCATTCCACTGTTGAACTGATGTTGAAGACGAAACTGACAGTTGTGCATCTCGAATAGGGCCCCTGATTAGTGAGGCTTTACTGTAAGTACTTTTATGAGTAGGCAATAGGTAAGTAAGATCTTATAATCGGAGCTTATCTGGGACATTACATAAATCACATTGAAACGCAAGTCTAATAAATATAGAAATTGGAATGCGCAATTATATCGCCTATCGTGCGCCTTTAATTTGATCTTGATTTAAAATTTCAGTGCATCTCATTTGCGCGAATGTAAGTAATGTTAGATCAAGATTAAATTCTTAAAGTATCATTTGCATATTGTACATTGAAAACAGTAAACTTACGTGAGGTGTCACTCAGGCGAGCCGGCGGGCAGTGCTGGCTGGCCACTTCGCCCGCCGGCGTGGGCGGCCAGCACAGATATGAATCGAAAGTCGCGTTGCAATATACTGTCTCTGAAAACATAACAAACCCAACGATTACGTATACGAGCCAATCCGCGCCTCGACGGTTTCGCATACCATCACAATTTGAGTTTGAGGTTTGTATTTTTAACTCTTATAAATACAAAGATAAATAAAATAAAAACCGGCCAAGGGTTCCGTACATTACACAATTTAAACAATGTATTTTTTATGTGAAACGTGAGTTAAATGTCTTTAAGAAACCCGTAGGAGTCGGATCAAAAACAAAGTAATTAAGTCCGACTCACGCTTGACTGCATTTTTCTAATAGGTTTTCCTGTGATCTATAGATAAAGAACTATTTTGTGTATTTTTTTCAAAATTTTAGACCCAGTAGTTTCGGCGATAAGGGGGGAGGGGGTGGGGGGTGGGGAATGGTCGTTATTTGCCTATTTTATTGAATAACTTCTAAACTGTTTATTTTTTTGTTTATCCTAAAATTATAAAAAAATACATTTGAGATTCTCACAATGAGCTTTTTTATTTGATATGTAGCACGATATAGTTTGAAAAACTTTATTTTTTAATTTCCTCATTTACTCCCCAAAACCTATTTGCATAGGTAAATATAAACCAGTTAGTTTAATGAAATCATCCAACAGGAGCACAAATGGTTTCGCAACTTAAATTACCTACTTACTTTATGCTTCAAAGAAATTAATATAAGACACTATTTTTATCCAGCAATTGTATGATTCATAGTAGCAGCTGAATAGAATATAATATAAATCATTTACATAAGTACATATTTAGATAACACAACAATAATACAAATAACACACATAACAAATTCAAAGAAAAAGTAAATAAATAAATAAAACAGTCGACATAGAGATGAGAAGCTGAAATGGTTTCACTCAGCAATGCAATTGATAGTAGGTATCTACTTTCTCTGTGTGCGTCTGTCTGTGATTTCTCTCAGGCTAAAGGATTCAAATGGTTGTTGAGGTCGGTACTTCCAATTTTGTCTATTTAAAATTAATAATAAGTCGGCAATTGCCTTTTTCACCTTCTCGTCAATAATGCACTAAGTAGGTACCTATTATAACCTATGCTACAAAAGTTACATGTTTCTCCACCCCTGGCAAGTGAAGCTTCAAACAATATTTTGTTTTATGCTACTAGGATTAATTAATAATACATTGTGTCAGCATCAATTGGGATCCATTAGCCTGCAGCCACCATTCATTCTCGTTAGCACGCTGTACACGTATCACGTGTGATTAAATACGTCATGAATTTCAATCTCAAAATGTAGGTAAATATAACAAACCCGCAGTATTTATTCAATTGGTGTATCAAATTACCTATCCTCTAGTTCGATAATGCTCTGAAAGAGGGCCATTGTTGTTCTAAACAGTGTGCAGAAAGTGATACGGTACTGCACTAGAGCATTTTACGCAGCGTACTACGTAGGCGAACAACACGCGAACGCGAAGCGACGCGGCGCGGAGCGGGGTGAATCAATCCTTTGATACCTATAGAAGTGTCCTACGTGGGAGTTGGCTCGATGGGATCGAAAACATGTCTAATTTTTATTTATTTTCAATTGTATATCGTTACCCGTTGCATACCATTAGTAGTAGTAGTAGTAGTAGTAAATCACTTTATTGTACAAAAAAAATTGTTAACACCACCCCATACCATTATCAATATTATTATAAAATAGCTAATGATATAGCCGTGGGATGTGACGAGTGTGTTATTGCGGTAAGAGGTAAAATCCCCCCTTGCGACCCCCACATTTTCTGTAGCTTGCGCGGCGCGGCGCGGCGTGGCGCGCCATATCTTTTGTTTGTGCTGGCCTCTCGTTTTTTTGCTCACCAGTTGGCGCCTCTGTTGATGGTGGTCCAAAAGACTAAAGAACAGCTGTCAGTCATTGAAGTGACAAGTGACATTTGACATTTCGAACTATGGAAAAGACCACCATCTACACAAGCGCCCCTAGCGGCGAATTCATACGCGTTAGCCCTCATTATTGTTGATTAAAAAAATAACTCAAAACACAAAGATCTGGTTTTGTCTGTGTATTCCATTAGTTATTTGTTTGTTGTTTTGTTTTTCTTCATTTTGTGTTCTCATTATGTTAGTCTTAAGTGAGTTATAACTGTTATAAGTTAGGTCCCTACCGAAAATCAGCGCTGCGGTTAGCCATGGCATTACGCTGAGTGGGGGATCCTGTTTTCGTCCGTTCCTTTTATACCCTCACCTATGTAACCAACTAACCAGCCATCATGTGACGTTAATAAATTATATTCTAAGTTTTAATGTCCGCTGTAAACAATTTAATTTATAAGTTTAGAAATAACCCTATTACTAGTATTCTACATAGGTATTGTGACATTTGTGCAGATACATATAAGTAATGCTCCACGGCACGGGTAACAGGTAGACGCAGGTGGGGCCCTGCCGGGATATCCGTTTCTCGTCAACTATTCAATAGCCTTATATCGGGTTGATTTCCAATTATCTGGCGATAACGTGTCTCAGAGCGTAACAGTTTTATGAAAAAAGCAGGCAGATAAAAGTAAAATAAGCATATGAGAGTTCAACACCACATTATACGAACTAGATAGGTATATGCTAGAGATGCTCTTCTGATGATGTATTGTAGAGAGGCGAAAGACTGTTATATTTATATGGGCACTCGTATTTTTTCTCGGTGGGAGTATGGGAACATTAGTTGCATGCAACAATACGCAAGTATGTACCTATAACGGGTCAGCACTAACACGTTATTAATTAATAATTACCTACTTATATCGCGAATTAGCAAAGAGATCTTATTGTTAATGTGGATTTCACACTAACGCCTGATTCGATGAATTAGGGAAACCATTTTTTACTGCGAGCTTCTCCCCAGAGCACCTACGCTCACATCTGGGGTCCTAGCCAAGATGCCAATCGCTTGCGCTACGACAGCGAAATGCTTTCTGTCTCTCTACCACTTACGTATTATTTAGTGCGATAAACAGACAGATAGCGTTTCGTTATTGTAGCGCTAACGATTGGCAGCTTAGCTCGGCACCCGTAAGTACTAATCATGTCGCAGTACTAATCATGTAGAAGCTACGTACACACACACACACGACCAAAGGAAGTACCTAAAGTTTTTGCCTTGCATCTAAAGAGCACATGTGAGAGTAGGTGCCTTGGAGTGACGTGCAATTTAAAAAAACCGGTCAAGCACTATAACTCGCGCACCGAGGATTCCGTACAAAATTTCAATATTTTCATTTACCTAACTACATTAATGAAAGACTTAACCAGAAGTCATCATCATCATCCTGTCCTGGCCGGTTTCGGCCTCGGCGACTGGGTTTTTCCTGGCTAGTACGATCGTGAGCTCTCAGGTGGCTGACGTAGCCTATTTTCGCAGTAAATGTACGACCACACTCACCGCAGGTCAGCACCCCTCCGACAAAATTGTAGTTTATGACCGCAGGTGGTCGGGCCTTTGTATTGTATTGTATTGTATTTCTTTATTGCAGATAACAAGATCCATATTACATTAAAAAACAAATCTTAAAATTAAATTAAATTAAAATTAAATCAAATTAAATTAAATTAAAATTTCAGTCATTACACACACAACTCACATAAAAAGGCACATTACAAAAATTCAACACATACAAAATAAATATTAATAATGTCAACAAAATTCCGTCAGGGCAACTCACCACATGAAGGGTGTTCCAGTGTCTCGCTATGGGGGAGTCTAAACTGCTAGCGATCACGCCCAGTATGCTGTTGTTACTCTCGCGCACACGGCGCATGATGGAGGCGACCCGCTTCCGAATAATGGCATGGAAGCCGTCTACTCGCGCTTCCGCAAACATGCCCGAAGCGCTACAATACCTGGGCAATCCCAACAGCATCCTGAGCGTGTTGTTATATTGCACCCTTAAGGCACTGACTGCCTGCTGAGTATAGTCCACCCACAGGCAGCACGAATAAAAAGACTGGCAAAAAGCCTTAAATAAGGTAATTTTTACCTCCCTACTGCAACGCGCAAACCTGCGGGCCAACATATTCCCCCGAACAGCCAGCGCCCTACGCTCCCTCTCAATGTCCAAGTCGTCCGAGAGGCACTCCGTGACCCAGTGACCCAAGTACTTAAATTTATCGGTTCTTTTTAGTGGCTCTCCATTCAACATAATATTTGGGACTCTGTCCACTTTAAAACCGCGCGACTGAAATACGAGAACCTCACTCTTCGTCGTGTTGTACCTAAGTCCATGAGCCACCGCGTACCTCTCACACTTGCCAAGCAGCCTACTAACTGCACACGCCGAGGGCCCCAACAGCACCATATCGTCAGCATAGCTAATGTTGTTTACCATTTTACCTGCCACACAACAGCCAACCCTGGTGCTGCTGAGATCCTCTATCAAGGCGTTTACATACAGATTGAAGAGTCGAGGAGATGACAATCCACCCTGCCTCACTCCACACTTCAACCTGTATTCCTCTGATAATACATCTGCCCATCTTACTACATTCACCTGGTTCTTGTACCAATAATCAAAAATACCGATCACTTCATCTGGCAGGTTAGTTTCTGATCTCAGCTTATGCCACAGTAGCTCATATGACACCATATCAAAGGCTTTAGATAAGTCCAAGAAACACGCGTATACTGGAGTTTTCCGCTCCGTATAGTACCGGACAGTATGCTTGAGACTTAAAATAGCTGCATCAGTCGACAGCCCATTCTGAAAACCAAACTGAGCATCATGCAATTTAACATATTTACTAAGCTGTCGGTCAAGCAGACCGTCCAGTACCTTGGCAATGGTAGTAGCCAATGATATGGGCCTATAGTTGGAACTATCTGAGCAATCACCGGTTTTATTTTTGACTATTGGTACCACCACCGTTTTCATACACTCGTCTGGTAAGTAAGAGTGCCGTATGCACAGCGTATAAAACATGGACAATACGCGAGGCAGATGTACACCAGCATGTTTAAGGTGCTCAATACTTATGCTATCGTGACCTGGTGATTTCCCCTTAGTCATACTACGTATGACAGAGGCGATCTCACCAGCCGAGAAGGTAGTAAGTGGACCCGAGCTGCCCCTTAAACTCGTCTTAACGGTGGGCGCCGTGATTTGCAGTGGTTCAACTTTAAAGCTATTTTTAAACATATTAGCTATTTCCACAGGCTCACTAATTCCATTTACACTAAGCGGGGCGCACGGCTTAGGGTTGAGACTATTAGTCTGCTTCCAAAAATTGCGGAAGTCCTTTTTAGCATGTTGCTCCGCCAGAATATCCATCCTTATCTGTGCGGCATTATCCTGGCACCACTTCAGCCTTGATTTAAATATACGCCTTGACTCCACCATACGAGCGTAATAAGGCCCACAGGAAGGTCTCCCATACATCAACCAACACTGAAAATGGTGCCTGGCATCCCTATGTGCCAGATAAACATGTTTAACTGGTCACGCTTCGCGTCGAGTTCGGCTCTCCTCTGCTCTTCAAAGGCTTGCACTTTTGTACTCACTGTATGCCTCCACTTCGGTCGATCTTGTGCCGAAGTCTCCCAGTGCGATGGTTCAATGTCAAATCTCCGCATGTGACGCTTCAGCACATCTTTGTAGCGCAAAAGTTGGCCGCCCTGTTTCCGCTTCCCACTTCGCAACTCTGAGTAGAAGATGCGCTTAGCAACTCTGCCATTAGACATACGGGAGACATGACCACACCATCGCATGTCGCCGCATTAGATAGGCTTCAATGCCGCTGACATTAGCACGACGTAGAACCTCGGTGTTCCTGACACGATCTGACCAAGAGATGTTCATAATGTCACGCAGGCATTTAAGGTGAAACGTATCTAATGCACGAATGTGTTTTCGGTAGAGACACCACGTTTCAGAGGCATACAGGAGATTGGGCAGAACTATTGCCATGTACAGATACCTTTGTCTGGAGCTTAATGTCATGTGAACGGAACACCTTGACGTGCAGTTTGCCGAAGGCAGCGGCAGCCGCTCCGATTCTGCTGTTAATGTCGTCGTCGTCGTGCTCCCCATATCTGAATCTGTCTACTTGCTTAAGAGAGTCGTCGCCGAGCCTGACGTCAATGGGCGCTAGTGTCTCCAACCCCATGATTTCGGTTTTCTTGACATTGATTTTAAGGCCGCAGCGCTTCGCTTAGTTGTGTATAGCGCCATCTATTGGCAAATTGGCTTACTAATTTGCGCAACATGTATGTATGTTGGTTTTACAGGGATAATTCTTTATCATGTGAAGCGATTTCAACAATTTTTGTTTTATTTCAAAGAAGGTGTTTTTAGTGTAGTAAGTGTAATCTTTTTTACACTATGAAAAAAAATGGTTTGTAATGCTCATTTCGAGCTCTCTCGACCTAGTAACTGGACTTGAAATGAAATTTTGCCCCCTCTTTATACTGGGCATTTTCCATAATTAATAAAAACAAAATAAATAAATTACACTTTGAATGTGTTTGGGTTAGCGTTGTTCATAACTATTCCAAATTTCAAATCAGTAACTTCAGTAGTTCTCGATATATTTAGCTATATGACAGACAGAAAGACGGACAGAGTCGCACTACAAGGGTTCCTTTTGTACCTTTTTGGTACGGAACCTTAAAAATGGTTTAAGTCTACTTAGCTTTAGATTTATTTATTTCTTTCCTAATGCGTTCGTTCTTCTTTTGTTACTGGCGTATAGAGAGTAGAGTAGATATTCTATTAGATTTTATAGGACCTCCGGATTGCGTTGGTAACATAACATATTATTATAATATGTATAGAGCAGGCTCCAATGAGAAGTTCGTTTGCAAAAGTTGCGGACCGCAGTTGGACTTCTGATTCTTGTAGTAAACTGATACCAATATTAATTAGGTAGTTCAATTAGGCTAAGAGCTAGACTCAAATTAGTCCGATTTGTGCAAAAGGTGGGATTTTTTCGATAGCGAAGGTATGAGAATTGTAAGGGGGAAATTCAAAGGGCTAGTGGGGGTAACGGCACCACTTTTCAGCCCGGCAACATCGGGTTTCTAGGAGCGTAGGAATACCACTACAAGGATCAGAAGTCAAACTGCGGTGCGGAATTTTTGCAAACGGAACTTCACTGAAAGCCCGGTCTAATATGGCAATCGCATACCCCAGCGGACGCAATGAGGGCTTCCGTTTTTGTGCTCACCAGTTGGCGCCACTGTAGATGTAGGTCCAGAAACAGATCTTAAAAATTTTCTATGCTTATTTTTATAAAATCAATACGTTCTAATATACACAAAAGTATTTTAACGTCTAAATGTGGCATTTTTCCAACTTGTTAAATTTTGCATGGCACTTTTTTTAGACCACTAACGTTTATTGAGATATATTTATTGTTTACCATTATTAATCAAACATGGACAAAGATTTACCACAATTATAAATAAGGAGTGAAAATTCCCGATAAAAAAAGCTTGAAGCCCCCAGAACTTCTATGCATTTGACATTTTGAAAGACCTCCATCTACACTAGCACCCCTAGCGGCGAAATTAAACGCGGTAACACTCAATGGAAAAATACACGTAGAGCTCTGATAAGTATTTGTATTCATTTAATTTAAACAATACACCTCGTAAATGAAATAACATATTCAAAACGGCAATTTCTCTTTGGGTTTGTATGTGAGGAAAAAGTCTCTGTATTGTGGTACAACGACGTTACCCTGGCCTGGTAATCCGCAGTTTGTCAAGGTTACTTGTACATTTTCTTCATCCCAGCCCTTCAAAGCACATACTTCGCTCAGAAATTGCAACCATTCGTCCCAGTCAAGCTCTGATTTGCTAAAATAAACACAAATTGTTATTATCCCACAATTTCTCACAAACTCTATCTTCATCATATTAGTCATGACTCATGCATGATAGGGTAAAGGCACCAGTGCTCAGCCATGCACCAGTGGTCAGCCTTTCTTGCTTATTTTTGGCTGTTATTATCAAACCTTTTCTAATTTTCATGTCAAAAGTAGGTGATATTATAGATAGTTAAACAATTAATTGAAAAATAGTTTAATTTTTAAAAGAATTGTCTATCATGAAATAACACTACTTCAAAAAAGTGCTGTCTTCTGACATGAAGGATCATGTGATATGCGCCATTTTTTTTGGTGTCACATGGTATTTTGATAAGTCGTTAACAGCCTAATTATGATATCTTGTTAAATGAATTTGGACTGCATCACATGATTAATACTTATTCTATCTGAAAAGAGTAAAAAATGAATATAAATCCATATAAAAGTAACATTTTTAAGGCGGCTGACTATTGGGAACTACTTTTTGTACGAAATCTAATAGTCAGCCTCCCTTGGCTGACTACTGGGTTTATGGCAGTAATTTTGAAAAGGTCGTAAACCCAGAAGTCAGCCGGGGGACGCTGAACATAGGAATCAGAACTTTTTTTTTATTTTAAAATAAAATCTAAATGCTTAAGCCAAGCACCTTTAAATGTTTACATTATTACGATTTTCTTTGATTGAAATAACTAACTATCCAGTAGTCAGCCTGTGGCTGACCAGTGGACATTGCCATCGCGGAACTCAGAACCCACTAATCAGCCGTTAAAATGGGATGGCTAGGCACTGGGTACTTAAAGACTGTCTATTGGTACACAGGGGGCTGATTACTGGCAAAAACGCACTTTCATTATATTTAATGAAATATTTGCAAAAGCAACATATAAAAACGTTTTATTCTTTACAAAACCTTAAGTATATGAAATTCTTGAACAGTAAAAACTTTAATAATTCTTATAGGTCAATTAGTAAGCAAATGAAACGATCTTGAACATATAAATTTCGTAAAAGGCTGACTACTGGTGCCTTTACCCTATGTGACCACGAAGACCTAGAGCTATAAATATACCTAATACAGACAAGTTATGACGCTGGTATAACTTTCAGAGCTGTGAAACGATTCAATGAAAATACCTAACATTAAGTACCTAAGTATACGAGCAAAATGACGAGGTGAAATACTAACAAAACGACCCTCCCCGGCTTCACACGGGTAATCCTTAACAAATTATACACTTAAACCTTCCTCAAGAATCACTACTGATAGGTTAAAAACCGCATGAAAATCCGTTCAGTAATTTTTGCATTTACCGCGAACATACAGACAGACAGACGCGGCGGGGGACTGTTTTATAAGCAGTAGTGATTGTGAGCTCTAATCACTTGTATTTATTCCACAGCACACCAGTGTCAGTCATAGTCAGTTTCCTGTCGTCGAGGAGTTTGGCCTGGCGCATCCAGAAGTCAGATCGGAACAGAGTAATCGTTAAGCCACTTCGTTTGTTATCGTATAGCTTAGAGAAGTCACGAAACTGTCCGTCAAGAGTGGCTTGTTCCTCATCCCCCATTATCCTATTTAGCTGTCAAAACATAAAGCATATTTGAATTATATTATATCTCCAATAAATTCTTATACAGTGTATTCTTGTGTAGTTGTCACTTTCCGATAATTTCAAACTTTATTTATACTTACCTGTAATTAGAGATAATCAACAAATTTTACACAATCTAGAATATTACTATGCTAAATAAACTGCTCAATGTACAGACGTCGCTATGGAAACGTACAAAGGAATGTCAAAAGCAAACTTGGTCCAAGTGTAAGATTCATACAAATAGTATGTTAAAAGTTGGTGGAATTTATGTTATTGAAGTATGCAATAGCATGTTTTGTCAATTAAATATATATAATTAATATTATATTCGAGTAACAACCAACTTATTACAGCATTATCGTTATCAAAGTGGAAACAACTTTAATGTCATGGAAATAGAGATCATTGTTTTTTAGCAGAATCTCAATATTCTGGTCTATGCCAATGATGGTGTTACTTTTAAAAAAAGAGTTACAATTGCAAATATAGTTGGTCAAGCAAATCTTTTCAGTGAATAAGAATAGAAACACTATACTCATCCTTTTCTTTTGGGTGCTAGTACTAGTGTGGGACAAAGATGGTGCTATTATCTCTGTCTATGTTTGAAATGAGACAGTACCTTGACAGACTATATTTAATTGATTGACTAAATAATATTTATATAAAAATTAGAATGTACAAAATATTGTTAATATTATTATTTTAGTAGATTTAATTTTATTATAAGTTTGGTATTTCTTATGCAATTTTATTGCCAGAGAGAACTGTTTAACTTTTTAAAAGTCGCACGGTTTGCTTTGGCGCGAATTTGAAATGTTTAAAAAAGTTAGGCTGAAGTTTTTGGATTATTGATTTGAGGATTCTTCTTGTTACATGTATCGAAACATATTGGATGAGAATTAAATTATTTAAGTAATACAACTGAAGTCTTTGATTGGAATCTGTTTCACAAGATAGCAAAATATCAAACTATAGCTCGTGACCATGACGACTACTCTGACTGATTTTACCCGCCGCGTTTTTCTGTTAGGAAAACCGCCGAAAGATTACTGTTGTCTTTTATTACAAGCTCATGTCTCAATGTGGCCAATTTCATGTTAGCATATTAGTTGGTTATTTCTATATTCGTTATCGTAGATATTTATTATTTTATTATTTATTGTACTTTTATGTGCCTTTTAGATGAATGCCACGTCGACAAAGCAGTGATCAATTGTGGCGGCCCTTTAAAGTTCATTTTTAATACAGTTGCTCAAAAAGTGCTACTTTACGTAGCTGTTTAGCGTGCGGAAAGTTGGTTTACGCGAACTAGTGCTTTTTACTTTTCCAATTTTTTTAAATTTATTCTTGTTCCAATTCATGACTACTTATTGGTGAGTGTTAATATTAGTTTCCTTTAAACGTCGTAATCAACATAAAAAGCTACTGTTAAAGTAAGAATACGAAAAATATACATATTTCATATTTTATTACTTAACTCTTCATCATTATAACACGTCTATTTTTTTTAATTCTTATATAAATCTTTCATTGAAGTGGGTTCAATAATAATAAAACCCAGCTAAAAGAACACCTCTTCATAATGTCAATGTCAATGATGTCACAGAATTAATAATATAAAAGTTTCGAATTCCTTACTTGTTGTTTTTCTTCTTTTTTCGCAACTATATTAAAAAACGTCGTTCGATACACGTGCGGAAATGTCATTCTTCACTCGTCCCGGTACCTCGGTACTCGTGAAATAATGACATACTTTCCGCACTAGCATCGAAATGTACTATTCTAATTCCCGTTGAATCCAGGAAATACATATCACATACATAAATTCTTTGGACCGTAATGTTCGCAGTTGATCTGTAACTTTATTTTGACATAATCTTGAAAAAAACACTGTCTTAGGAGGGCGTCAGCGCAAAGTTGTAGTTTATATATTGAATATTCACAGGTTTTAATCAAGTATAACTGTCATGAAAGAAATCACATGGAAACTGGACTACATTTGCAAGGACAGACTCTAACATAAACCTTACAAATACGAAAACATGTTCAATTTAAATTTATTTTCAGTTGTAAATCGATACCCTGCGTACCGTAAAGAAATTGCAAATGTGTTAGCTTGGTCTGACTAGTGATATAGCCGAGGAATCTCACGAGCAAAACTTTATACTTTTTAGGGTTCCGTACCCAAAAGGTAAAAACGGGACCCTATTACTAAGACTCCGCTGTACGTCTGTCCGTTTGTCTGTCTGTCGCCAGGCTGTATCTCATGAACCGTGATAGACAGTTGAAATTTTCACAGATGATGTATTTCTGTTGCCGCTATAACAACAAATACTAAAAAGTACGGAACCCTCGGTGCGCGAGTCCGACTCGCACTTGACCGGTTTTTTTTAATCTTAATTACTGTGAAAACATACTTAGGTAATATTTACAGAGTAATTGAGATAAATGGTAAAAATCCGCGCGACGCCCATTTCTTCCTTCACAAGTTTCGCGCGGCGCACCATATCTTTCGTTTCCTTCTTTTTTCCTGGCTTCCCCTCTAAAAAAAATAAAGATGACGAACTTGAAATTCAAAGAACTGGATTGAAATTGTCTTCTGCTAAGTTTCGACCCCTTTCGCCCGTTCGTCCGTTTTTCTCTCTGTCTGTCTGATAATTAATTTTTACCCTCACTAGCTCGGAAAGTTGTCTTTTATCCTTTAAAACAAGCGGGGAAAAACGCATTTTATCCACTAGTGGGGAAAGTAATTTGACCTTGGATGGAGCGTGTTTAAGTAGCTTGACAGATAACAAAACGTAAAACGCTCATAATAATGGTTCGTTCGATATTAATTATCATTAAACAAATTGTTTGAGAATCTATTAAAAAATACCAAATTTAGCTTTGATTTTAAGTCATAAACCTTAAAGTTCCATAAGAAACGTTTGTTTTTTAATAATTATGTTAAATATAATTCTAAACGCACAAGTCGATGCAATTTCAAAACGCATCATTGACATTTCATACGTCAGAAATGTTAACATTGTCAACAAAAAATTTACTTAATAACTTCTCACGTAAAAGTACAGAATTTCCAGAGTTTTTTGTTATAATATCGTAAAAAAATGAGTGATTCCAGTTGATGAAGATGATCTAACGCCTGTGGATGTTGCACTTTCCTCGCTATAGTAAGGGGAAAAGTTTTGTGTTACACACGGGTGCAAATGTATTTTACTTCTCTTGTGTTAAAACACTCGCTACGCTCAGGATTCTATTTTAGAATTTTTCAACTATCGCTTGCTCGTGTTTCAATTCCACACTCGCGGGTAAAATACAACTTTGCACCCTTGTATAACAAATAACTATTATACGTAGTTCAAGTAAAATCTACCAAGTAAATCTCAAAAATTCAATAAATTTTGTCATTTTAGGTACGTACCTATCATCAGCATCACGTTTATGGTCTTCATGTTACTATTTTATGTGGCTGGCCATATTTCAATTCAAATCAAATACAAATCCATACCAAAAACATAAAGGATGTTTAGGGCCTATTTCAACAATGTCCAAGTAAACTCCTGAATAAGCTGCTTGCCACCTATCTAACGAATAAAGTCAGCGTTGGCGTTTCACAATCTTCAACTAAGCTTAACTGCTAGATAAAGTGCTTTTTTTGTAGGTGACAGTTAATTTATTTGTTAATTAGATATCCAATACTTTACTTGGACATTGTCAAACAGGCCCTTAGAATTGTATTTAACCTCAACCTTCCGCTCAACATTGTATCTATTACTCTACAAAATAATTTCCAGTCACATATATTAGCTGATTCGTGCTATAAGTTTCAAGTTCTCGCCGAAAGAAAAACACCTGTTTTTGGGTACTAACAACTTTATTTTGCTCCCGGAACCGGAAACCGGTGGATTAAAAATTATAGGTTCTTAGAACGAACGAACTTAGAACGGTTCATATTGCGTTTAAAAATTGGTTTGAAACCCGTATACAAATATTAGACTGATTATGAATTATTTGCAAAAATGTACGGCTTTCGGGCTAAGTGCTCGTCAGTAGTCAGTAGGAGGTATTATACCTATTTACATCATGAAGCCGACAAAATGGTGAAACAAACTTTTATTTCCTTTCAACTCTTTGATGTAAAATAAAAATAAGTACCGTAAAATGGGGTGAGTAGGGTTCGCGGGGAGAGTTGGGTTATATATAAATATATATATTACCTAAATTTTACTGTAAACTATGGTGACGGTTATTAATGTATACAAATTTAAATGATTTCTCCGAGACCATAAATATTCGCTTAACATACAGGGAGGCCAGTACAAGGTCAGTAGCTCTTTACCCTTAAATGCATGATTTTTTCTTTTTGCCTAAAATAATATATGTCTTACATAATTGTTTACTGATTCTGGGAAAAATAAAAAAACTTAAGACATCGATTTTCACTGCTAAACCAGTGTTAGAATTTACATAGGGTAAAACATAATTTATGTAAATTTATACAATTATTGGTAAAAGATATAAAAAATCTTACTATTTGTACTTTAAATTTATACTATTTGTAATATACCTATAATACCTAAAGGTTTTAAATATAAATAATTGCAAACCCCGAAAAAACCGCCTAAATTACATACTCTTACTTACATATCATCAACTTTTCCAAGTTTTGATTCCAAAGATGTTTTTGCACTTAAATACTGCGCAAATTTGAATAAAATAACGAAAAGTGTATTCATTTACGATAATAGTACATTACTACAGAGGCCGGGAAGTAAGGGGTTGCCGGCCGAATGCATATATACGGCCGAACCTAGTGAGGCCGGATAGTTATGAGGCCGACAACCCCTTTTCACGCCGATGTATGTATAGTGCTTTTCTCAAACATGCAATGAAATAAATAAAGAAATATCCACGAAATCAAAGTTTTAATTCTAAACAAACTAAAAGTAAACTAGGCACAAAATATAACTACCACCTGTACCTATCTTTATCACACGTGTCGTATATTTTACACATGTAGTTAATCAATTTATTACACAAATGTTCAAAGGTATATTTATGTATCTTTGATTTTTCGCCTTGTATCCTTCTGACTGTAGTTTTAGCCACATAACTAAGATTACATCGTTTTTTATATTGATATTATGCTTCACATACATCGTTGCCTTAACATGGAGTATAATTAACAGGTATTCATTAAATATTTTCGTCGGAACTCATATTAAATAACACAATAAACAACGCACAATAAATCCAATGAATTGAATTACAGATACACTATGAAAAATGTTCAACTTTACCTCCAAAACGATTTAAAAAACATCAACGCGTGTTTGAGTAGACATTTTTACCGCTAATATTTAAATGAAATATAGTTTGTCAAAGGACTGTCTCATTTCAAACATAGACAGAGATAATCATATCTTTGTCTTACACTGGTGCTCCAAAAGAAAAGGATGAGTATAGTTTTTTTGTTCTTATTTACTGACAAACTGGTTTGACCAACTATATTTTAAATCTGTATTTGTAGGTAAATTTGCAATTCAATATTATTGGAATTTGTTAATAATGTTTTATTTATATATTTTTTGTAAATTCGATACAAATAAAACTGCAAAATATATTAATTATCGTTTATTGTTTTTTTAAGGGGTATTGGCAGAATGTCATTCCGAACCATAAGCAAATATTGGTTATAGTTTTTTTTTGGCTGAATGCCATGATGCTGTGTCACAAATATATGTGAAATGGCTATGTAATATTGATATTACGTTCTTTATATTAGGCTGGGAAGTATCACGACTCCGGCGCGGCTAGACGAAGGGCCTGTAATGAAATTTCATACAAAGTTGCAGGCCTAGGCCGGGAAGTGGCTCTTTTTTAATTTCCATTTCACATATATTTGTGACACAGCATCATGGCATTCA
This sequence comes from Cydia strobilella, assembly GCF_947568885.1. Lineage (NCBI taxonomy): Eukaryota > Metazoa > Arthropoda > Insecta > Lepidoptera > Tortricidae > Cydia > Cydia strobilella. Next base: position 23,852,300 of record NC_086068.1, read on the forward strand.
GCCAAAAAAACTATAACCAATATTTGCTTATGGTTCGGAATGACATTCTGCCAATACCCCTTAAAAAAAACAATAAACGATAATTAATATATTTTGCAGTTTTATTTGTATCGAATTTACAAAAAATATATAAATAAAACATTATTAACAAATTCCAATAATATTGAATTACAAATTTACCTACAAATACAGATTTAAAATATAGTTGGTCAAACCAGTTTGTCAGTAAACAAGAACAAAAAAACTATACTCATCCTTTTCTTTTGGGTGCTAGTACCAGTGTAAGACAAAGATAGTATGATTATCTCTGTCTATGTTTGAAATGAGACAGTCCTTTGACAAACATATTTCATTTAAATATTAGCGGTAAAAATGTCTACTCAAACACGCGTTGGTGTTTTTTTAATCGTTTTGGAGGTAAAGTTGAACATTTTTCATTGTGTATCTGTAATTCTATTTTATTAGATTTATTGTGCGTTGTTTATTGTGTTATTTAATATGAGTTCCGACGAAAATATTAAATGAATACCTGTTAATTATACTCCATGTTTAAGGCAACGATGTATGTGAAGCATAATATCAACATAAAAAACGATGTAATCTTAGTTATGTGGCTAAAACTACAGTCAGAAGGATGCAAGGCGAAAAATCAAAGATACGAGTACATAAATATACCTTTGAACATTTGTGTAATAAATTGATTAACTACATGTGTAAAATATACGACACGTGTGATAAAGATAGGTACAAGTGGTAGTTATATTTTTTGCCTAGTTTACTTTTAGTTTCTATAGAATTAAAACTTCGATTTCGTGGAGATTTCTTTATTTATTTCATTGCATGTTTGAGAAAAGCACTATACATACATCGGCGTGAAAAGGGGTTGTCGGCCTCATAACTATCCGGCCTCACTACGTTCGGCCGTATATATGCATTCGGCCGGCAACTCCTTACTTCCCGACCTCTGTAGTAATGTACTATTATCGAATTATGCATAAAACTAACAACCCTTAAGGTATCATTGGCCTAAGTTGAATCCGTATTGAACAAATGAAGGCTACCTTATCAAACTAGAATAGATGAATAGCAAACTTATCTATTTAATAATCCTTCCTCATGCAAAGAGTCAAAGATGGAGTTTAAACTTCCAACTTAGATGTAGTCGGGTAACTTCCCGTCCTCTCGACAAACCGCTAAAGGTTGTGAGATATATTATTAGTGTTCCGTGCAAAACTTTGTTTTGACAAACGGAACACTTATGGGATCACTTCGGTCTTGCAAATCAGTTAAATGCGTTTTTCTCAGAGACCGTTTGACATAGATACCTAAAATTTTAAACAGTTATAGCAATTACAACCGCTAATATTGTAAACAAGTAAAACCGCTTATTTTTTATTTTATTTGTAAGAGTCGAGTGGGGTACCATTAGAAAGCTTGCAAAAAATTTAGTCGATGGACTGATTTTGACTTCATTTTAGACTGTAGTTTCGATAAAAAATGCATTTAAAGTTGCAAGTTTTTATACAAAAAGATTCTTCTCTGTCCTGGGGATTTTCGCAAAAACTATAGCTAACAGGCAGCTAACCAGCCAGTAACCAACTAAATCGAGTATGGAGACGGCGGGAACATTATCAGGTTAACCTTATCTTTATTAGTTTTTTAACTGCAGCCTGATCTTTGGTTACTTAGGTTAAGTTACTAGCTTGGATCAGCTTCTTAAAAAAATAAGAATAATTTTGTTAAGGTCAGATATCGGTCAAATTTTCGAGAAATTAAGACGGATGTACCTCAAGGGAGGAACTTGGGCCCCCTTTTATTCTTGGTATACATAAACGACCTTCCTCTTATTATTCCACATAAGTGCATATTAATAAAGGGAGAGAATATTCTATCATACGAAAATAATATTAATGATGCCTTGGCTGACATACATAAATGGACATTTCATAATAATTTAAACATAAATATGACAAAGACATTTTTTATTCAATTTCATTCATATAATAGTAATCCATTGCAATTAAATGTTAATTATAATAACTCTTCCATATCGAGTTGTGAAAGTATTAAGTTTTTGGGATTATATATTGACCAGCATCTTAATTGGAAGGAGCAGATCGATTTTGTCTGCAGCAGATTAGATCAATTCGTATTTGCGTTAAGGAAACTGAGACACACTATTAATACTGCGGCGTCGATTACAGCCTATCATGGTTATGTGTCCTCGGTGCTAAATTATGGATTGCTACTTTGGGGTAACTCCGTGATGCCGAAAGAGCCCTCCTGTTACAAAAGAAGTGCATCCGCGCAATAATGGGAGCTTGGGTACCCGACAGTTGCCGACTACTCTTTAAGGAATTAAACATTACCTTGCATGTATATTTTAAAATATCAATCTGAGAGATCTCAATATCAAAATCTAATATATCAGCCAAGATGCAACACGGCTATATACAAAAATAACGCCTATAATATATGTATCCTACTATACAACAGTATGCCTGTCACTTTAAGAAGTCTAAACACAACTGAATTAAGGAAGAAAATGACAAGCTTTCTATTAGAACATTGTTTTTATAGTGTCAAGGAGTATATTGAGCACAATAATGCAAATAATTACATACTTTACTAATATTACATACTTATAATAATCAAATTCAATATAAATTAATATTACATACTTATAATAATAAAATTCAATATAAATTTTATGTAACGTAGTTATAATCAACCAATGTGATGTAATGTATTGATACTAGTCCAAGTGAAATATATTAATCGTAATTGTTATGCATTAATAACAAAGAGGATATAATATTAAAGAGCGGTACTGTCATAGTAAATTTTGTAACCACAGTAAATTCACTGCCATCTATCGACACACTTTAAAACTAAAAATGAAGATTTATAAAAATACGATAAAATGTATTTAAATATAGATAAATGATTTTTTTATTTGCATTAATTATTTTATTATTTTGACCCATGTTCTTTCACTGATATGCGTTAAAATTGTTGAATAACAAACAAAACCGTCAACGCCCTCTATACGAGTGTAAGCCAAAGGTAGTAGCGACATCTGATCGAGAATCAAATTTTCGTGATTTTCGAGGCACGTTTTTTCCTTAGACTATATCCATCTATTACGGAGTTATATCTATCTTTGATTAATAATAATAATGCATTAAATTTTCAGTCTAACATATGTGCTAGACTGATAATTATTTGTTAAGTAGGTACTATAAAATTTGCGCATCGTTTAATCACGATAGAATACTGTTCAATATACTACAATAACATCCTGTAACTAAAATTAAGTATTCTTGCAAATAAATTATATTGATTGATTGATTGATTAGACTGGTAATTTCATATTAAGAAGTCGTTTTAGCGAGAAAGATCTTTACTTACAACTTTGGCATTGAAATTAATGACTTATGTGTTTGACACAAAGTTTAATTTAACTTGCTTATTTTTGTTGGTTATTTCATTTCTTTGTAATAGTCTACTAAACGCATGAGAGAAAAAAATATCTACGAAATACAACCTTGTTATAATGCAAATATGCTTTAATTTCGAACGGGCTTACACAATTAAGGTGACTGTCCATTTCTGACTGCCGCTGCACTGCAGTTGCGACGTTACGCGGTCCAGCACTACTGTAGCAGCACGACTGCTGCTGTTGCGGCGTGCAGTCGCGACAGCGTTCGTTGATGGCTTGTCAATGTCAAGTCATATAATGTCAGACGTACAAATAAAATACTAATTTACTTTTGTATTTTTTACGAGAAGAAGCGAGTGACGATAATGCTACATGCTACATGAAAAAGAAGACCAGTTTGCCTTTCTACAATAGTCAGAGTCCGACGAAGGCAGCTACGCAATATTAATATAAAATCTGATAGTTAATGCTGATCGTTTATTCAGGGAATATTGCCGATTAAATAAAAAGCAATTCAACATTGAATGAGACTTAATAATTGACGAAATACAATCAAATTAAAATTGGGTTTGCCCTTCGAGCAACACGGAAGGGAGTCGGCATTTCCCCTCTGTCTAGGTACTCGAGGTACAATATCAATTGTGCACCTCGTGTTGCACACAATAATTGTGTAATGCGCTCTTTATTATAAAGAGATCGAGGTGTGCAAGACTTAATTTTGACGTGTGTCATTTTCTATATATTTGTGTCATCATTAGAGATTGGATTTTGTAAGTAGTGAGTGAGAAGTGCGACTGTGTGCACGTTTTCCTGCGTAAAAAATGGCAGAACGATTTGTACGGTAAGATATCGCTTGGGCTCCTAATTTGACGCTCTCTTTTCGGACCTATCATTCTAGTTTCCTAACTGGCTCTGTGATATGGCTCAATCTAGGAGGATATAACCAAACGGAGCCGCCACGTCTGTAATTCGCTGTACAAAAAAGTCTGCCAATTTTTGCGGGGGAGGGGAACGTCAAATGTATACGTAACGTCAAAATAACCATCTCAGGTAAACGTCAGTCCATACATTGTGTATGATCATTGGCCGACTATTTAAGACAGAGAGGAATGCCAATGGCTACTCCGTTTTGTTATATGCTCCTAGGGCTCAATATAGGTCAGCAAAAAAGTTTACAGTAGGTACAGTCGCCATCGGATATATCGGAGCGACCGAGGTGCTAAAAATATCTGAGCATGCACTCTAGCGCCTTGACAATAAAGGCGTGTTCAGATATTTGTGAGCTCCTTGGCCGCCCCGATATATCTGCGATATATGGCGACTGTACCATCGGGATTCTTTATCCGTGGGTGTAATAAGCTCCTTAGAACGTAGTGGTTATATCCTCTTTGCTTAGAACTACTAATATCTGACCAAAGACATTTCAGTGCAGGTGACCGATTTGACGTGCGGTCTGCAGCCGCAGTTGCAATAATACACCAAATACGCAAAAATGGCCATGCTACGTGCAGTCGGTCTTGTCATTCATTTTACTATGGAAATTGACAATAACACCGACGTGTCGGAGCAGTAGTGCAGCTGCGGTCGGGAAAACGTTAAAATCACCATATTGCGTGCAGTCGATATCGTCATTCATTTTGCTATGGAAATTGACAATAACACCGACGCGTTCAGGCCGCTGCAGTAGTGTCGGTGCAGTCGCGCAGCTGCGGTCAGAAATGGACTGTCACCTTAAAACACATAGAGTTAGTAAGACGTATAGAGATAACAAAGTCATTTAATATTTAAGAGAGTATCTAATTCGTTGAAACAATATACACAATATCCCTTTGCATTAAGTACGATGACAGTTCACTATCTGATTAGTCAAATTACTGTCAAGTAAACCTAGATAAAGGTTATGTGATGGACAGATTTGAACCTGATACATATTACAAATTAACGGTCATTTATAGGCACAATATGGTACAACACAGTTTCATCTACTATAAAAGGCGTTTTACCTAGTTAAAACAAATTTTACATAACACCCCAGTGAAAACCCATTTTCACGAGTAAAACTAGTTTTCCAAACCGCATTTTCCCTAGTTGAAACTCAGATTTTTCAAAACTAGTTGTCGCAAAAGTACATGGTGAAACCTAGTTTTGACTTTTCGGGAATACGCATTTTCACTAGGTGAAACTAGTTTTCACGGTAGGTATTCTGCCAGAGATCTGAGCGTCACATTACGTTCGCGGCTACAGGCAAACTCAAATCATATACGCACCTAAATGTCTCAAGTCTTCTTCGTCTTCTAGATAAAATTTATTTTTTCTTATTGCTACTTTCATATACCTCTTATTAAAAATTTTGGTAAAGCGGTATTTGTAAGAAACGAACCTAAGTGACGAAAACTGACTTTCCATTTTGAGCCGCGTCCAGTCTACCTGTTTCAAATACTATGTTAATAATTGTCATAGGCTGTTATCATAACATGAGGTTTTATACCTACTTACTGTTTTTGACGTATTTAGTTTTTCACGTACGAAGTTGTTATTTGTCATGTTGATTGTCAACTTTGACGTTTATTACATTGATTGTCATTTTGGTGTTTGGTAAATAAAGATGTAAAGAGAGAGGTTCGGAAATATATTATCTTTATGCTTACATAAACCAAATGGACCGTTAATAACAAGATTTTTATCAATGTGAGTTGGTGGTGTGAATGAGGGTTAAGAATCACAGGCAAGTGGCAACCAGTCTACAAAGCCCATTAGCAAAGCAACACTGGATAACAATCCAAGGTCACTAAGGGACTATAGCGACCCACCCCGGCTTTGCACTAAACCTTAACAAATTATGCACCTAAACCTTCCTCAAGAATCACTCTATTGATAGGTGAAAACCGCATGAAAATCCGTTCAGTAGTGTTTGAGTTTATCGCGAACATAAGTATATACACACAAACAGACAGACGCGGGGGGACTTTGTTTTATAAGGTGTAATGATTATTGGAGTAAACGGCAGTGGGAAGTCATAATCATAGGTGTCTAAAATAATGCTTTCACTGTATTGGTATCGCTTGATTAGAGGATTTTTTTGTATTTACCTTAATAGCTCTATTACACCCAATACGTCGTTATTACCCAGTCGTCCACTATCGTCTTAAAACCTGTTCGAAATACCTGTCAGCAATGATTAAAGCTTTATAGCTAATAAGGCCCTGCATTTCATAGTGTTTGAGATATGCCTAAAATTTAATCCGTCATAACGATGCGTACGATATTAGATGGATTACCTACGCACGGGACACTTGCTACCGCAGTTATGACTGCGGGGTTGGCCAATTTTTTTTTATATTTAAGTCGGTTTCAGTCTTAGATTATTTTGCAGGATGTGGGTCATAGATCGGTAAATATACGAGTCGATGATTTCGCCTCTACTTACAGGTTATACAAGACATATTTTAGACGTCATAGATTTATAAGGCATAGATACTTAGTCCGTACATCCCTAGTGAAGCCATTTCAAGTGCGACGTCACGTCGCACTCGTGTCATCATATTCGAACGGCCCTCGCAGTACTCAAGGTCAAATCGGTTTGTGTACACCTCCCGTTTAAAAATCAAAAACACAGGAAAGATGATTGTTTGTGCAGTGAATGGGTGTCACAACGCATCAAATCATAAAAATTTACCGCCTGATGTTACATTTCACGCGTTAGTATCGAGTTTGTGATATTTTTACGTAATCGTAAATACAAAAATCCAAATTATCGTCAGCCGCCATTTCTTATAAATGTTGCCAGTGTAGTGAATATTTTTTTCCTCCAAATTGGACATGAACTTACATTCTAAAATGAATACGCCTAATTGAAGTTCCTTGTATACCTACTTATAGAAAATTATATTTTTTAACATTTTTCATTATTTTATTTTAAAAATTAATGTTTTTGAATCAAATAAGATTAATTATTTATTTAGTTTTTTTCTTATTTTTATTTTGTGTAATGTTCGTTTTAGATCTAAATTTCGGAAAATTTCAGTTAAATGCCTACAATACGAAAAAAAAGTTTTACTTGCATCATGGTTCCCTAAAGCAACACAATGATTTTTATTATTTTATGCACATTTGTTAAATAAAAAATAGTAAAAACGTATCAGCTTATTTATTGAAACCATATTTCACAAAGTACAGAAAAGCAATAAATCCCTAAAAGAAACATAAAAAGCTTTTTCTACAAAATCAAATCTACACACTTCCAAATTATTAATAACCAAGTGTAAGGATGATGTTATAATTCCCCTGCGTCGAGGGAAATAAATATATACTGGCAACATATTTTTTTATATATGTGTGTGTTCCTGAGCGTAAAACACGAGCGTTCTACGCACACATCAATCGTGTTTCGGTTTCACTTTTGGCCGATTAGCCGTATACTCTATGTGTAATTAGTCTAAGTTAGACGTCATGTACTAAGTATTTTGTTTTGTTTCAAAACAAGATAATTAGCAAATCTATGAACCTCCGATGTTTTGATATCTCATCTTTCGAGTTGTGACAAAATATTTGGAAACGCTATTGGACAAACATTTCTTCTCAGAGTGGTTGTTAAGGTATTTATGAATTTTGGATTGTAACAGTTAATACGGGAAATTGGTTGCTTGTCAATGAATTACCTACATATAATGTTTGTTGTGCCCACTTACTGTTTTACTAGGTACTTGCTATTTTAGTATGAAATGGCTTTATGAGGTCACTCGATTCAAGAGCACAGCTTACGTAAAAGCGCCTATTTATACAGACTGAATACTTGACGCTGAACATCCAGTTGAATAACTTGCAAAGTTTGACCTGCCTGTATACTAATTTATATGATTATATTAGGTTAGGTATTAAATTAGGTTAGGTTGTTAGCTTAGCGCATATCAGCTGATATTAGGTTCATGAAATATAATATTGAAATATACCTACTTTATGTGCATGAGGTTTCATTAGTCAAGTTCATGTGTTTTTTTAATAAATATCAAATAATTGCATCTTTTTATTAGAAAAACACTGATAATGTCAACTTATGTAACGAATTTGAGTAAGTAAAATATATTTTTATTTTTATTAATTGTTGTTTCTACAATGATTTCATAGCTCGTAGGTGGTGAAATTTTACCAGTCATTGACTTCATTATTTATCATAGCGAGGTATCGTACGGTGCAGTAACATCTGAGCAATGGTTTTTACAATAATGCATGCGCTTTTATCAAAATATTCGTAAGAAATTTCTCAATTGAAATCGGGTCTTTGATTGAAAATGAGGTTTTATTTTTATAAATATAGTATAATTGCATTTTTTATCAGAAATACACTTACTGATAATGTCAACTTAAGTAATGTATTTACGTAAGTAAAACCTATTATTTTTTAATATTTAACCTATTATTAAACCTATTATTTTTTATTATATTTGCCGTTTCTACAATAACTTCATAGCTCGTAGGTGGTGAAACTTTACCAGTCGTTGACTTCATTATTTATCACCAAATCAAACTTAGCGAGGTAAATATCGTAAGATGCAGTAACATCTGAGCAATGGTTTTTACAATAAGGCATGCGGTTTTGTCAAAATTTTTGTAAGAAATTTCTCAATTGAAATCGGGTATTTCTCTTGATGAACGAACAGGAAAAAAAATCCGTAAAAAATATTTTTTTATCGATTTGGTTCATTAAGTTATAATACGGCAAGTAATGACATTTTAAAACGTTTTGAAATACTTAGCATCCCTCTGCTTAATTTATTAACCACAAAACCAGAAAATTTAATAATTTTATTCTTCGCATACTACTTAAACACGCTTCAAAAGTGTAATGTCCAGTACACTACACTACACCCACACTACACACTACATTACACTTTTGAAGCGTGTTTAACCCATAAATACAACACATTTTTATGTAAATCATACTGCCACGTAAGAAGTAGTACCTAACCTATTACGTAGTACTATTAATTATTCTGTGCTATTACATGTTTTAACGCTGCATAATACTGTCATATAAAAAAATGTTGAAATATGGAAAAAAAAACTCAGTCTGTCGGATGCTTCCTTGCAAGTTCTGCGTTCTGGCGGTCTAGCACAAGTTGCGTTCTCGCGCGCGAGTCCATACTTGAAGTCGCGCTAGATATATGGAGTCGCGCGCGAGAACGCAACTCATGTTAACAGGTCTGTAGGACTGATAAAAATATTATGTTCACAATGGTTCCCAATATTTCTTTATTTACTTAAAAATACCTTACGCTACCAGGAAAGTATTATTTTTTCTTGGGATGTCCAGCGGCCGTAGCACGGTCGCATTTTTATCACCTGTCACCATGCCTGTCACGTTCTCACAAGTATCTAAGTGCGAAAGTGACAGGCATAGTGACAAATGATAAAAATGCAACCATGCTGACACCGCAGTAGTAGACGTTATCGATTTAAGGGTAGTACATCACAAAAATCTTACCAAGGAAAACATACTAAAAATTTAGATTTACCGTCCGTACCTACGCTTTAGGAACAACAATATTTTGTGTGATTGATTAAAAAGTTTATTTTAGATGGCTGTGTCACGATATTTTTAAATAAATAAAAAGGCAATCAAACAAACCGGAGTAAATGCCTACATGATATAACTATGACAAAAAAATCGGATTCTGATATTATAATCGTAAACTTCTTGATCTCTCTATCTCAGACTCAGATTTTCAGACTGATTTAATTTTATTGAAGGGGACAAGTTAATTCACCTCTAAAAAGTTAATTAACCCGCTTCACATTACAGAATTCACCAAATTCAAATAAGTAGGTACTTTACAGATTAGCACATATTGGTAATGGAGGATACGGAAGAATTATATATTGCTACGCTTGAAGGGCAATTTGCCTCATTCGCCAAGATGCTCAACTGGTCCTGCTCTAGAGATACCATCACGCTGTACTGCTCCGACTACTGGATGCGTCAGAGCGATATTATAGACGATAGACGTGTCACTATGACTGACACGGGAATCATATGGAATACATTCAGGTGTATAAAACATGTTGACATAACGTTCACTAAATATTTATAATTGTAGTTTTAAAGTGATGAGTATCTAGGAAAACTGGAAACAAAACAATCTATTAATAACTGCATCTACACGGCAGGACTCGCATACTATTTCTTTTTTATAAATCGTATTTATAGTTGCTGAAGCGTTTAGGCTCCTACCTATACAGTGTGTAAATCCAATTCTGGCAATAAATTAAACCAGATATAGAATTTATCCGTGTAATCATTAATTAAGAAGTTGACATTACGAGATACGAGCTTTTTATAGTAACTGCCAACAAGCGTTGACAGTTACTTTAAAGGGCTTGTGTGTTGCTTTACATTACGGACCGAATTATTTTATATGGTTAATATTTTCATTGTATTTCTAAGCAACATTTATCTCAATATACTTCTTAGGTACTATGCTAACCACCCATTTAAATATTCGCCCGTAGGTATTGGATTTACACACTGTATCCTTGATATAAATATTACTTGTTTTTTAGTAAAGCTGAATTGAATTGGGACGAATGGCATGAATATGTATCAGAGTTGTGCGTTGCCAAGGAGTTGAATAAACTAGAAGTGGAGGTGGAGTTAACTAACTGTGGTTTGCCTGGAGCGACTCGCGTGTACGTGCCGCAGTACAGGGACTTTTTTGATACCTACAAATCTAAAAAGGCACTTGTCATATGTGAATCTCTTGATTCTTGCGGAAAACCAAAAAAAAAGGTAAATAAACCTGCTTAGTACCTAATTGTTACGGGTGATTTGTTTTTACATTCACATTATTACAGGGACTTTTTTGATACCTACAAATCTAAAAAGGAACTTGTCATATGTGAATCTCTTGATTCTTGCGGAAAACAAAAAAAAAACGGATATAAAGCCAAAATAAAGTCTTTATAACCCTATTGTGTTGTTTGTAGGGACTTACAGGCGTATTCTGATTTTAATAACAGGTTAAGAATTAAATATGGATCTAATCTGTCAGTGTCAAAAGCGACATTTCTTCAATCAAAAATGTCACTTGACACTGACAGATCAGCGGTGTCAGCATGGTTGCATTTTTATCACCTGTCACTATGCCTGTCACTTTCGCTCTGTACTTGTTAGAACGTGACAGGCGATAAAAATGCTACCGTGCTAAGCCCGCTGATCCATATCTAATCTGTTAAATATGAAATTACACAAGTTGACCAGCTAAAAGGCAGGCATCAAAGGCATCTTATGTATGTACTTTTAGAGGTTTTATATGTAGGTATATATGGAAGTATGTGATTATTGGGTTTTAGAAATTAATAATATATAATTAATTCAAATTTGGTTGCAGATGTTTCCATTTTTGTACTGTTACATAATAATATTTGTAAGTTTACCTTGTGACAGTTTAAAGTTAAATCTAATGGCGGATAAATATGTAAATGCATATGTAATATGTAAATTGATAAATAAATAAATACTGTTAATTAACAAAAATTTTAAAGGGTCTCTTATCCATATATTTGCATTACTTATTTACAAAAAGTAGTATTTTTTTATTTGTTGTCCTCCGTATTTAATTTTCGATTTTTTTTACATAATACGTGAAGTCCGACTTTAAGTATAGTAATACAAAAATTAGGACAATATTGAGTAACACTATGCGTTTTTATTAAGTATTTACGTTCTAATTTACAGTTTTTGGTTTGCTTATTGATTCATCGGCCTCATTAACATGGCGCTATACCTATAGGCTTAGCTTATAAGTAAGACTCTAATAACAATATAAGATGTATATATTGCATTAAAATAATGCGCGTCGGTGACGACATGGTTTATTATAAGTAATAATAACGATCCATACCTCCTCTATTCGACTATAAGTCATACAAGGGAGTTAAGTAACGTTTGCAATACAAGGGGTTATAAAATATTTTTATCGCCTGTTTAGAACCTTAAGTGAAAATTGCAGTAATATTTTGTATTTTTTTGTAACTTCTTTTATATTTAATATTATGTTTTTTTTTTTAAATAATGTAGGCCATAAGAGCCATGTAATAATAAGAAGAATGAAGTTTTTTTATTTATATTTATTTATTTAACCACATGCAAGTACACAGTGCTGAACCAAAATACTTACACATTAATTACATTAAAAACATTTAAACATTTAAAAACATTTAAAAATTTAAAAATTAAATAACATCATTAAAAAACAGAGAAAAAAAAACATCAATCTAATACAAATGTCATATGATAAATAAAGATAAAAGTCAACAATAAATAATAGTCAAATACAATATCATTCTATATCATTTAATGTCAATCAATACCATTCTGTGTAGAGCAATTGTTAAGATACAGCGCCACAAGCCTCACAAACGTCCCTATACTGTCTGCGAACACGTCGACCTCTGGGGGGTGCTGGACCATGTCATTAAGAAGCGCACACGCCCGACGAGTCGATGCGTTGTCAGTGCGGCGACGCGGCGCCACAGCCTGTCCCGAGCCGTCTCGAGCACCCCGGCCTGGCACCGCCAGTCCTACCCGCTCTAACATTCAGTAGTTTATAGTAGTGGATCAACGTCAGCGTCTTTCTCCTGAACTCGAGCGTATCCAGCCCTACCATCCCTGATACGAATAGCGACGGATACAGATATGGGTAGTATCCGTACTGACGCTTATACAAAAACCTAGCGAATTTGCGCTCTATCTTTTCCACCATAGTGGTGTACTTTGATTCGTGCGGATTCCAAATTATGACTCCAAATTCTAGCCTACTCCGAACTAAAGCTTTGTACAGCATGATTGCGACTCTGAGATTCGAAAATTGATATGCTACTCTCATTATAAATCCGAGCATTTTACTTGCATTTTGGCATGTCATAGTCACGTGCTGTCTGAAGTCCAGTTGTCTATCTAGTGTCAGCCCCAGGTCTCGAATCTCAGTTACACGTTCCATCTGATCGCCGCCTATAGTATATGTAGCATAGATCGGCGTCCGGGCTCTGGTAAAAGTAATAACTTTACATTTTGCTGTATTAAAATATAACTTATTTTCTTTACTCCAGCTTACCACGGCATCTATATCTTTTTGGAGTGCTACACAATCGGTGCTGTTGCTTACGCCTAGGGGTCACAAAACCGTGCATATTTTTGAAAGCCGGTTTTTCGGTTTTTGTAGAACAGCAAAACCGGGTTTCCGGTTTTTTCGAGATTATGTATAATTTGTAAAATAAACAAGTACTTGTAGAATCAACGATTTAATAATCAGTCTGCATTAAACATTTTTAACAAGAAATACTAGTAGAACAGAGATTAGAGATTAATTAATGTGATGCATGCATCACATGACCGTCATTACTAAAATATTAAACTACATAATATATTTATATGGGGCATTTATTTTTATGAAATAGGACCTTATTGTCGATGGCGCTTACGCCGCACAGCGTCGCGCGGCATTGTATTTATATCGGAGCATCGTTTATAATGGCGTAAGCGCCATCGACAATAAGGTCCCTTTTCATAGAAAATACCACATATTATAACTTAAGTCAAACTTTAGTTATAATTAGGCCAATAAATGTAACAAAACATTCGTTTTCTGGAACTAAACTTATAAATACATATAACATTAGAGAACAATCAACGTTTCTAGCAAAAATGTTAAACTACGTAACATCAGAAAAATTTGTCATGTAAATCAAATAAATCGCCTGATATTTACCATATAGGTATTTAGTTTTGTGTCCATAATAGGGATGTTGACATGAATCGCGAATATATAAAATGTTATGTATAGCATAGCGGGGAATATTAGAATGCTGGAAATCATATTTTGTAACTGTAAATGACGTGACGTGACTGCAAATGCAAATCGGAGCGGGTGACGTCACGGTGTGAGAAACGCACAGACAAGTTGTCAAACCTTGGTCCTCTGGCAGTGACAGCAGTTTGTTTATCACATCGTTACGTCATCAAGATCACGTGAGAGCTTGGAGCGTTTTTGCGCGAAATTTAAACTAATTAGTCGATTTTTATTAGAAATTAATAAATAAAAATTTCAATTTTTTTTGCAATAATTACGCGTCCATCTATAAAATGAAAACAGTTCTGAAAAATTGTCAACATCCCTTTTTCCAAATTAGTAAATAATTGTAAATTACTAAAACAAAATGTACATGGTAAATATCTGGTCTCTATTGTTTCCCATATAGTTTTAAATTATAATGTATTGTTTATCCACATTTTCGTTAATCATAATTTGGTTTTTCTCAGAAACGCGTAACTTTTGAGGATTGCCATAAAACAAACATAACCTAACTTATCTATAGGATAACCTGAGGAAAATCCTGAAAAGTTAACGGTCTAAGAATTATGACTAATGATAATATGACAATCATTATATTATGACTTTTATTATAGGTACCATGAAATAAAACTAAAAGGTCGGCGGTTGCTTCGAAATTCGAAAAAGCCGGTTTTATCAAACCTAAACCCGGTTTTTAGAATTGGCTGTAAACCCGGGTTTTCCGGTTTTTTCGAATTCAGTGAAACCGGGTTTGTGACGCCTCTTACGCCCAAGAATAGTTTGAGGTAATCAGCAAACATTAAGCACTTAGCAGACCTAACAGCCCCCGGCAAGTCACTATAATAAACTGCGTAGGTCCAAGGGTGCTCCCTTGGCTAACCCCAGATCGAGTGTAGTACGGTTCCGATTCGTATCCCCTTACCCTGACAACTTGGCTACGATTTTTAAGGTAATTCGCGAAAAATCTCATGAGTTTGGGTGTGAAACCTATCGCAGCAAATTTTTGCAGAAGGATGTCATTGTCGACGAGATCAAACGCCTTTCTAAAATTAAAGTAAGCTGCGTCTACTTGTCGGCGTGCATCCATTTCTGCTGTAACATAATCTACCAAATCTACATGATTAGTGACAGTTGAGCGCCCACGGCGAAATCCATGTTGTGCTTCATAGGCTGTGATGCAATTTGACGACTGATTCGGTAGTCTATGATAGATTCAAACAACTTTCCGAGGACAGAAAGAACCGCGATCGGTCTGTATGTGCTTATATCTGACCCCAACCTACCCTTGAGTACAGGTTGTCACCTCTTGTTTTCTTCCAACAGGACGGGTAGGTATACGTTGGTTTGCAATGAGAGATTGAATATATGCAAAAGCGCCCCTTCCAGAGCAGATATACAATCCTTTACCAGATACGTCGGGATAGCATCAAGACCCGCCGCCGAACGCGATTTGAGTCTATTTGCAGCCCGTCGAAGATCAGAAACATCGACTCTGTCCAGTGCAACGAGTGGCGCGTCGGGAGCCAATCCCGGTGCCACCCGCATCGCCTCTGCCACATCGAGCCACGGTACCGCTCTCTGGAACACTGAGCTGAAATACTCTGCAAAAGCATCCGCTGCGGCTTGCCCCGATACTCTTCGGTCCCCATATGTGAAATCATCCATCTGTCCTCGGTCTTTCCGTTTACTTTTTACATAACCCCAAAATTGTTTCGGATCGTCCGTAATGTCCCGTTCCATTTTGCACATGTACTGTCGGTAAGCGCCATCATCAGAAATTTAACATGTCCTCTGTAATAACGGTATAGTTCACGATTATAATCACGTCCTGTAGCTTTAAATGTTTATAAATGGTAATACTTAAGCCTTATATTGCGCGTAGGTCAGCCTTACGGAAATTCCACGCGTGAGCGGCTTGGTCGCAAACCGGCGGCAAAGGCGGCGGAGGCTGGAAACCCGCTTCACCTCGACGTAGCATGAAAGTAGTTTGCAACGGTGGGTGAAAAGCGTCCACCGGGATCAGCGGCTCTACCTCGTCAAATACGCTTACATGCTCAGAGTCTAGTGTACTCAACACCAAATCTAGGATACCACCGTGAGCGTTAAGCACATTGTTGTGCTGGTGTAACTTCTCTAGTTTAAGAAACGATTGGTACTGAGTCGTAACAACTGCACTACACGAATTCAGGTTAAAATCTCCTACAATTAAAATATCTAATTCCGAATACTGACAAATCACATTCTCGAGACAATCTAGAACCATTAAATATTGATTATCCTTATAATTAGGGGGAAAATATACTATACAACAGATAAATTTTTCATTTTTCAAAGTAACCATCGCTATCAAGAGCTCCATGTCTTCAGCTAGGCCATCAACGTCTGTGATTAACTGTACAGAGTAAGTGTTTCGCACAGCCAGTAGCACTCCTCCCCAACTAGTGTCGCCACTACGGTCTCGTCTCAGCACTATATAGTCGGGAGGAAAGAGCTCCGCGTCACACATCGAGCTAGTTAAACAGGTGTCCGTTACCGCAATAATGTCTGACTCACAATCTAATACGTTATTGTGGAATATTTGGGTTTTGGAGCGCAAGCCTCTAACGTTCTGATAATAAACAGATATTTCTTTCGGCTTATATGCACGTCCGCGAATATCAGTTAGAGGCACGAAATTTCTATCGCCACGGCTTAATGCAGATGTCTTTGGCCCAGTTTCCCGGTTCTAGAACTCGCTCCGCCAACGCACTAGGGACTCCAAGTTTAAAGGACGCGTATTTTCCTCTGGCCCTCAGCTCCACGACTGAGTCCTCGCTTCCGCAGATGTCGACTAAATACTTATGTACCTGATCCTGAGTGGTGCCTAGTTTAACATAATAAAAATGTAAGTAGGTCCACCGTTCCGCTGCTTCCAGCGAACACGTCGTTCCAGGCGCCGCGGTTCCGTGCGACACATCATCTGGCGAGGCGCGCCCATCCTGACTTTTGGGTTCAGTTCCTTCACTCTTGACTTACTTGACTTATGGTCCTATATCCCCTAGATGGGGCAGAGGGCATCCACAGTGCTCCGCCATCCCGTTCGGTCTTGAGCTTCGCGCTTCATTTCGCTCCACGTCTTGCCAATGGTCACCGCCTCTGCGATGATCGTCCGCCGCCAGGATTGCTTAGGGCGACCACGTTTCCGCTTTCCTTGGGGATTCCAGTCTAGGGCTTGCCTCGGGATGTGATCCAGGTCCCTTCGGAGCGTGTGGCCGATCCAGTTCCACTTGCGGCGTTTGATCTGCTGGTCGATCGGAGTCTCACCGCAACGTTCCCACAGATCTACGTTGGATATTCTCTCGGGCCAGTATACACCGAGGATACGGCGAAGACAGCGGTTGATGAAGACTTGGAGCTGACGCGAGATGTTGTTAGTGACCTTCCACGTCTCACATCCGTACAGCAATACGGTTCTCACGTTGGACCGAAATATCTTGAGCTTAACTCTCCTAGTCAGTTTCCGCGATTGCCATACCGGACGGAGCTGTGCGAAGGTTGCTTTCCCCTTGGCGATTCTCGAAGCGATGTCCTCTTCGGTCCCTCCTGTTTCCGACACTACATTACCGAGGTACGTAAACTTGTGGACCTTCTCCACTCCCTCTGTGCCGATGAGCAACGGCAACGAGCTCGTCGCTCCGCACCTCATTTCCTGGGTCTTCCGGATGTTAATCTTTAGTCCCACCTCCAAAGCGTCTCGCCGTAGGTCGTCCAGTTTGGCTTGCATGTCGGCGCGCGTGTGGCTCAATAGGCATAGGTCATCGGCATAGTCCAAATCTTCCAAGACGTTGGACAGTCCCCACTCTATGCCGCGGCGCTTGCTGTTGGTGGTGTTATTCATGATGCCATCGAGGACGACAAGGAATAGGAGAGGTGAAAGGAGACACCCCTGACGAACACCCGCATGGACCGGTATGTCCTCCGAGACGAGGCCGTCGTGAGTCACCCTACAAGAATACTTCCTGTAGATGGCCTTAATCATGTTCGTGATCTTCTCGGGGACTCCAATTTCACGCAGCCGGTCCTAGATACAATACAGCTACATCGCAGCGTGTCGAAGGCTTTTTCGAAATCCACAAAGGTCAAGTACAATTCCCTCTGCCATTCTGATGCTTGTTCGAGTATTATGCGCAAGGTGTTGATTTGGTCCGTACACGATCGGTTGGGTCGGAATCCAGCCTGCTCTTTGCGAAGAAGAGGTTCGACGGCCCTCGACAACCTGTCCAGGATGATCTTGCAGAGCACCTTAGAAGGAATCGAGAGCAAAGTGATGCCTCTCCAATTGCCACATTCACTGAGGTCTCCCTCTTTGGGCACGGTGATAAGAAGCCCTTTGTTCCAGTCGTCGGGTTACTCCTCGGCTGACCAGATGTTCCGTAGTAGGGGCGTCAGCGCGTTCGCAGCGGTAGAGACGTCAGCTTTCAGCATTTCCGCTGTGATGAGGTCGACTCCTGGGGCTTTCCCGTTCTTCAGTGATCGGATGGCCTTCACTACTTCCTCTCCTGTAGGGGGAGACACATCAATGTCCAGCCTTTGTGCGGGCGAGCTGGCGGCAGGTGTGTCTGTAATAACGGGGTCGTTCGGGACTCGGAAGTTCCTTCACTCTGGACAGGCAAATTTATTGTAATGTTTTTAACCCCGGATGTTGTTGGAAGGCTATGGTCGATAACGGACTCTAGCGAAATATTATTGGAGGTCGTCTTAACTACAACGGGCACAGCAACCGGGTCCGGTACGGTAGCCCTTACGGACGTCTGTTGCGTATCGCGGATTTTGTTGTGCTTTCGGCTCTTCGTGGGTTTCTGCTGCCTATTACCATTTGCCGATTTTGGTTTAGGTTCTACCACAACAGTTTGCATTGTACCACTTGAGTTCTTTAACGCATTAATTTCAAGATCTTGTGCGTCAATTGTCTTCTTGTACTCATCCAGCTTATCAAATACAGATGAAGAAAACGATGCAAAATCAACTTTTAACTCTTGCAACTCTTTCCGAAGAACACCAATCTGGCCTACCTCTTTCCGTAGTTCACGAATTTCCGCCAATATCAAAGAAGTCTCCGAGTGATCTGTTGTATTGGCTGGTGCAGGTTGGCGGTTATTGCTTGCTGTCTTTGTTGACGGCTGGCGGGATCCTCGAAACATCGTAACATTTTGATCACGTTCGTTTGTCGAATAGGTGCTATTTAAGCTGTTGGTGGCGCCACGGATCGGAGTATTCGTGTTATCACCCCTCGGAATAGAGCTCTTACAAGTTGGACATACCCAATCCTCTCTAGTTTTTTCCGGGAATTGTCAAAAAGTTTCCTTTGGTATTTGTACACATGCAAGATCATATAAAGACGAACATAATGAGCACTCCATATATTCAAGTGTGCGAATTTCGTCGCCACATCCACTGCAGTGTGTTGCCATCGCGTGTCGTAGTTAATAAAGTACGCGCGTAAGCCAAATATAGGAATAAGAGCGTAGCACGTAGCGCGTAGCAAATGCCGCGCAACCGATGAGTCGTAGCACTCGTAGCCGATGCAGTGCAGGGGTGACGTCACTTCCACGACTGGTCGTGGCCAATTTCGCCGCACTGGGAACTCGCATCAATAGTCTAGCGGCTCCAAGGGGCAGCTGCGATCTCGCCGATGCGGGTTCGATCCCCACAAAAAACACAAAAAGCAAAAACTAGGCGAAAAAAGCGTCAAGCAGCCAATCCATCCCACTCTAGGACGGCCCACTGGAAGGAGTCCACGCGTAAAACCACTTCAAGAGCGACAAGAAATCCAATACACAGCTTTACGACCAATCACAAATTAATTGAAAACAATTTCGGCACAGGTTAAGTATTCCCAAAAACACGTCCGCACACAACGGGTGAGCGGGACGAAATCTATCTACATAGGTATGATGTTATGATGTTAAGATTGAACAAATCACTTTGAGCTATAACTCTAGCTTCCTAACATGGCAGTCCAAAACAACCTACTGTGGGCAAAACAACCTACTGTGGGTCTTAAAACTATAGCTGAACCTCTTAAATACTTTTTCTACTCGTCGAGTATAATCTGTGTATTACGACTTCACATGCAACACTACAACCTTACTCTTTTCAACTTTGGATAGTCTATGGCACTTCCGACTCAAGCATAAGAATTTTATCGATACGGTTTAGTCAATTATAAAAATTTTGAAAATAGTACTTCATACATTTCAGTAAAATATTTCTTGTTTAAGGAGACTCGATTCAATGCAAATTAGTCTACTTAAACACGCTGCTGCGTCGTATCTGCTTTGTGATTGGTTGGCCAACAATTGCTTCATAAGTCATAAACGCGCATGTGACACCCTTCATATAGCAACATCCATATCCTACGAAAACCGCTTAGCGTTGCTTGTTAGTCTCCATAGGCTACGGTGGCCAAAATCGAGAAAAAAACTGTCTTAAAATTGAATTTAGCGCGGAGCAGGTACCAGGGTCTCATGAGTTACGAGGAGGTGTCGTTGACCAACCCGCCGGGGGCGCCGGGCCCGGCGGCCGGTGCGCGTACGAGTATGAAGGTGTCGCGGGTCGCGGCAGCTCGCGTATTTTAACTATACTTTTGGTTTGTTTACTTAAGTATATGATTCTACTAGTTGAAAGTATTATTTTTTTGTCTCGTAGAAAAAGTATTGTATAGAATAGTGATAAGCTTTTCAATGTCGTACCTTAACTTAAGCAACTCAGCAAGCTTCGTTGCTTAAACACGGTACTCGACTGAAAAGCTCTCTATTATATCACGATTGTATAAAATACTATTTATCTACGCACATATCGTTAGTGCTCTAAAATGCGTTCAAAAACCGTAGGAAATGATTATTATACAACCAATTCTACTATGAGAACTTTATAATCTGTGGTAGTAGGTAAAATATGTACTTTAATGTTATTACATTATAGATTTTTGTAAGTAAGTTTAAATTTGAAACAGCTGTCGAAGTGGGTCTCTATTCTAGTATCCATAGATATTAAAACAGTTATCGATACGAAACGTCAATTCAGTATGTTTTTTTTTTTTTAATATAAATCGCATGACATTTCATCTCGAGTCACAGAATAAGTAATAGTATTGTTGAGGTTGTATTTGTATTTGTATAGTTTTTGATACTTATTTATTGTCTATGTTTAGTTTTAAGTTTCTGTATGTCTGTAATTCATGTTTTTATGTCAGTACTTTATTAAACCTGGTGCGAATAAGTCAACTGCTTGTGTTACTTTTCCATAACTATCGAAATTCCTCTTCTAAATCCCTCTTCCTCTTTACTCTCCTCTTCTTCATTCTCCTCTTCTACAAGTATTATCATACTCGACTGACATGAGAATAGGGAATTCATTCGTTTGTCTATAATTTTAAAACAAAACACCGTCTTGACGGAGGATCGAATTTCCGCCATTACTGTTGTCATTTGTTTGTTGGTTTTTTGCTGTTACGAAAGTAGAATTATGAAAAGTTGTTTGTTTTTTACATTTTAGTTGAAAATATGAGTACTTTGTTTCTGTATTTGTTCAAATTAATTTTTTATTGCATTATTTTAATATCTATATTAGCCTCTAGGTATTTTACCGGTAGCACTAGAAGCAATGCAGGTCATTTCCATACGGCTTCTGAACCCATCTTAAGGGTCCCACTGACTATCAGTCCGCCGGACGATATTGGCCTGTTGTTCGGAACTGTCAAATTTTTATTCTAACTGACAGGCCGATATCGTCCCGCGGACTGATAGTCAGTGGGACCCTTTAGAGTACTTATGATATGTGTGTAGATAAAGTAGTGCATGCAACTATACATAATTAGGCTTTAAAACAATCGTGTGATTCTATTATGAAACTCGCTAACGCTCGTTTCATAAAACCACACTTGTTTTAAGGCCTCTCATTATGTATCAGTTGCATAAACTAATATTATGATACCACAAGTACCACAACCTGTACGCTATCCAGCTATTTTAGAGCCGTTCTATGTCTTATTGTCTATAGATAATGAAATCGGTGCAAACGGTGCAAAGTGTCGTCTTTTGTTTGTTGGGTAGTATATAGTGGCATAGCCGCTAGACAATTTATTTATTACGTGCATATGGATAAATTCTGTTTTCTTAAACAGAATTTATCCATAAGGACGTAATAAATAAATTTAGATCACATCTTTAAGGAATTTAAAAACATACATACATAGACTTACTTATGACCAATAGCATTCGAAAGGACATAACCGTTGATGGGACGCTACTAGAGTATGTAGACAGCTATATCTTCCTAGGTAAGCAGATATCATTTAGCAGTCAACGAAACGAAGAGGAAGTAGACCGACGAGTTAAAATAGCTTGGAATAAGTACTGGAGCCTAAAGGAAATCCTGAAAAGTAATATGAATATGAAAATCCAGAAAAAAGTTATGGATATGTGTATTTTGCCTTCACTGACCTATGCCAGTAAAACCTGGCTGTTCACTGCAAAAAATAAATCTTAAATAAACTACATGCCAGAGAGCAATGGAGAGAAGTTTGCTAAACATAAAAAGAGTGCATAAAATACCCCATACAAATATAAGGGCTGTAACAAAACTTATAGACGCTCTCAAGCACGCAATAACACAAAAATGGAGATGGGCAGGACATGTTGCCAGACTGTCTGACTCGCGCTGGACCTTGCTAGCTACCACTTGGAAAGGACCTGCAGGCAAACGACGCTCCGGGAAACCAAATAGCCGCTGGACTCATCATCTTCCTCGCGTTGTCCCGGCATTTTGCCACGGCTCCATGGGAGCCTGAGGTCCGCTTGGCAACTAATCCCAAGAATTGGCGTAGGCACTAGTTTTTACGAAAGCGACTGCCATCTGACCGTCCAACCCAGAGGGGAAACTAGGCCTTGTCGGGATTAGTCCGGTTTCCTCACGATGTTTTCCTTCACCGAAAAGCGACTGGTAAATATCAAATGATATTTCGTACATAAGTTCCGAAACTCATTGGTACGAGCCGGGGTTTGAACCCGCGACCTCCGGATTGCAAGTCGCACGCTCTTACCGCTAGGCCACCAGCGCTCAAATAAATAACCGCTGGACTGATGACATAAATAAATAAAACAGTCGGTACAAACTGGAGATATATAGCTGCAAATAGGGATAGATGGAAGTCCTTGGAGGAGGCCTTCACCCGATGAGGGGTTCTTGTCCCCAAACTTAATTTTTGTTATAGATTATAATATCAAATTATTTAATAATATATGTGAAAAATTGACTTATTTAAATTGACATACTAAATATACATACTAATAAATGATATAAATGCTTTACTGTAACAAAACTGACTTATTTAATGTAATTAACTTGGACTCGAAATAAAAGGCTTTTTTTATTTTATTTTATTTATTTTTATACATACTGATAAACGCATTACCCTCCTTTGCGTTACACTGTCGGGTAAAAATTGTGCCACAGAGCTACGAATGTACTTAGCAAGTAAGGTCAAACGCTGTCACGGCGATTGTGTCAAAGGAGGTCAAGTGCATCGGTGATCGATGGCTTTTGTAAGTCGGTACTTATCCCAAGTGAAAATGCTGATAGCATAGGTATAGTAAGTAATATTATTAAAACATACTCGTAGTAGGTAGGTTCCAGTGAACACCCGACTATCGTCAACTCTATTGCTAATGTAATGAAGTGAATTTACAGATGACATGTATTGGGACAGTGACGTGCACTCGAACGTCTACCTAAACAAATAAAACTTAAAATCATAACTATAAAAAAATCAAAAGAATTCTAGTCTAAAATAAAGTACCCTGTAGTATTTATCAAACTCGATGGGTAGGGTGACTGATGTCTTCTCCGTATAATTTATAACCTAAAAACGCCAAATCTCGCAAAATTTTAAAGAAATGACACCCGTCAGCGTACCCATCGAGTTTGAATAATATTATAAAATAAGGTATACACCGCAGTATGGTACTCGTACTGTCTGATGCAGGCAGCATTTCTAGTACTCCAGCACGTGGCGCATTTATAATTAGCATCAATTTTTCACATAGCTTGGGTGACAGCTGTCATCTCCATATAATTTATAACCTTAAAACAGAAAGTTGTATAGGGATGACAGCTGTCACCGTGCCCAAGCTATGTGAAAATAACTATAGTAGTGGATGAGACTACGCATGGAATGTCTCGATACGAGGGTGGGTTGATAAAAAACCAAAACGACAGTTTAGTCTCAAAATATTGATATCAAATCCTTTCTGTATCGTAATTTGCAATCTTTCTCAATTCAGTATTTGTTTTTCAAAATAATATTGAAGATTGAACTGAGTCAGTTTTCCATTTTCATGAAAATAGAGAAAACTGAGGATCGAGTTGTCATACAGTTTTAGTTTAAAGGATGACTCACTTCCGGCGCTTACTTTTCTATGACATGACAGGTGATCACGTGATGATTTCCATAGAAAACGAAGCGCCGGAAGCTCCGGCCCGGACAGGACCCGGTCTAACGTGAGTCATCCTTAAAAAGGAAAAACGGGAACCCACATAAAAACTGTGTTGCATCGTGCCATGGATAGGGGACTCTTAACCTTCTTTTAGTACCGTCCGCACTTGGGTAGATGATTTCATACGAAGACGACAAAGCGTCAATGGCGTGTCCCGGAGTTGGAGACCAAATGAGGTGACCAAAAAAGTAAAAATATTGTATTAAAACACTGCCGATAACGGTTGTGCCTTGTTTTTCAGAAATTGTTTCATAGAATATAATGTTTCGCAGAGTTTTCATTTAATAGAAAACATATTTTTTCACAAAGGCTCGCAGTTCCAACCTAACATAATCTATTTTTCTGTTAGACCTAATGGGTTCTACACAATGACCTTTTAGCTGTACCGCCTGTACCTAAAAAGTTTACGGTTTTTGAAAAAAAAAGATTGTATGAAATGAAAGTTCAGCGAAACATTACATTCTACGAAACAATTTTCTGTGAAAGAAGCGGACACCGTCGATAACTACCCCGGGAGACAGCAGAGATTGTGAACAACTGGCCGGAATATGTTTGCAGTTACCAGACTATTTGTCAAAAAAGAAGCTTTGTGCATGTTGGCTGCCGCTGCAGCCCTTAAGACGATTCACACGAATACCGTTGCGACGGAAAAAATTTAAGTTTTTCTTCGAATTAATACTCCATTTGCCACAATTGCAGGATTTGGACTCCCGCGACTTAGGCACCAGTAGTCAGCCTTTTTACGAAATTTTTATGTTCAAAATCGTTTGATTTGCTTACTAATTGACCTATAAGAATTATTAAAGTTTTTACTGTTCAAGAATTTCATATAGAGTTTTGAATGATTCACGGTTAGTTTCACTAGACTTATATTGACCGGGATATAGACCGTGATTACCTTTTGTATTATTTGTGAGCTCCCGATATTTCGACGCAGTTACATGCATCATGTTCACGGGTGACTGAAGATAGCGGGTGGGTGTCAAAGTTGTGTAGACAGCGCTCTGTCTACCCTCATTCTTGCGCGTCGGCTGCGTTCACTTTCAACGTTACCAACGGTCGCATTCACACTTGTTGGTCCGGTCGCGTTCACACTCGTTGGTCTGTCCAAACACACTACACTCACGGTGTCACTACGCGTGTTTGATTCGGATATCACTGGTTTTTTACACAAACAAATCACAGGATTCCACACATTTGACAGTTTAAACCCATCTTCACGATTAAAATTTTTGTATTTGTGAATTTCAACGGCTTCTCTTACCAATATTGGTATATAGTGGCGTTCTGTCGAAATGACCTTGGGACTATGCAACTCGATCCAGTGATTTGTACCCGACTCAAGGAGATGCTGAGCAATAGCTGACTTGCGAACGTCATTGTTCTTGACCGCAGCAATGTGTTCTTTAATTCTGCAGGCAATAGTGCGTTTGGTCTGCCCAATGTACGAACTACCGCAGCTGCACTCAACTTTGTATACACCAGGTTTTTCCAGGGGAAAATTGTCTTTGGGCGACCGCAGAAATTGTGCAATTTTCCTGTGCGGGGTGAAGATAGTTTTTACAGAGCAGTTATTTAGTATTTTTGATATCTTGTCTGTCACACCCTTGACGTACGGCATAAACGCTGGCTGTCTCTCAACGCGATGAGTAAGGCGCTTGGTTTTTGTGTCCCGCTTGTCCATGTTAACTCTGTAGCCATTCATCCTCAGGACACTCTGAACATGGTTCAGCTCCTGGTTTAGATGTAGCGAGTCACACAGAGCGTGTGCTCGATTAGTCAGTGATGCCACAACCGAGTTTAACTGTCTGGGATGATGGTGCGAGCTCGCGTGTAAATAGCGGTCCGTGTGGAACATTTGGATGGAACACTTTGAGCACCTAGCCCTTTCTGCGCCCCCAGTTCCCGTTAAAATTTGGAAGAGGTACGTGGATGATGTGTTCTGCATAATTAAGGGTGGTAAACAGGAAGCTGAACTGATGCTAGGACACCTTAATAGCATGCACCGATCTATGTCGTTTACATTGGAAATGGAACAAGAAAGGAGTATTGCGTTTCTGGATGTGAGACTGAATGTTACAGGTTGTGGCATGCTGGGACACTCAGTCTATAGGAAACCGACTCACACGGACCGCTATTTACACGCGAGCTCGCACCATCATCCCAGACAGTTAAACTCGGTTGTGGCATCACTGACTAATCGAGCACACGCTCTGTGTGCCCATGAACCATGAACCATGTTCAGAGTGTCCTGAGGATGAATGGCTACAGAGTTAACATGGACAAGCGGGACACAAAAACCAAGCGCCTTACTCATCGCGTTGAGAGACAGCCAGCGTTTATGCCGTACGTCAAGGGTGTGACAGACAAGATATCAAAAATACTAAATAACTACTCTGTAAAAACTATCTTCACCCCGCACAGGAAAATTGCACAATTTCTACGGTCGCCCAAAGACAATTTTCCCATGGAAAAACCTGGTGTATACAAAGTTGAGTGCAGCTGCGGTAGTTCGTACATTGGGCAGACCAAACGCACTATTGCCTGCAGAATTAAAGAACACATTGCTGCGGTCAAGAACAATGACGTTCGCAAGTCAGCTATTGCTCAGCATCTCCTTGAGTCGGGTACAAATCACTGGATCGAGTTGCATAATCCCAAGGTCATTTCGACAGAACGCCACTATATACCAAGATTGGTAAGAGAAGCCGTTGAAATTCACAAATACAAAAATTTTAATCGTGAAGATGGGTTTAAACTGTCAAATGTGTGGAATCCTGTGATTTGTTTGTGTAAAAAACCAGTGATATCCGAATCAAACACGCGTAGTGACACCGTGAGTGTAGTGTGTTTGGACAGACCAACGAGTGTGAACGCGACCGGACCAACAAGTGTGAATGCGACCGTTGGTAACGTTGAAAGTGAACGCAGCCGACGCGCAAGAATGAGGGTAGACAGAGCGCTGTCTACACAACTTTGACACCCACCCGCTATCTTCAGTCACCCGTGAACATGATGCATGTAACTGCGTCGAAATACCGGGAGCTCACAAATAATACAAAAGGTAATCACGGTCTATATCCCGGTCAATATAAGTCTAATTTCATATAGTTTAAGTTTTGTAAGGAATCAAACGTTTTTAAACGTTGCTTTTAGAAATATTTCATTAAATATAATGAAAGTGCGTTTTTGCCAGTAATCAGCCCCCCGTGTACCAATAGACAGCCTTTAAGTACCCAGTGCCCAGCCATCCCATTTTAACGGCTGATTAGTGGGTTCTGAGTTCCGCGATGTCAATGTCCAACGGTCAGCCACAGGCTGACTACTGGGTAGTTACTTATTTCAATCAAATAAAGTCATCATAATGTAAATATTTAAAGGGGCTTGGCTTAACGACTTAGATTTCATTTGAAAATTAAAAAAGTTTTGATTCCTAGCCTCACCCGGCTGACTTCTTGGTTTACGACCTTTTCAAAATTACTGCCATAAACCCAGTAGTCACCCAAGTAACACAGCAAAGCATTATAACGACCGTCTTACAGCATTTCTGAATGCTTTTTGCATTATAAGGCTAGCCCTATATCAGCCCTATGGACGTCCATAGGGCCGATATAACTCTTGTTTGGGCACAAGCTTTACGGCTATGAATCCTAAAAAGGTTCACACAGTTGCCAATTAGCATTACAGGCACATTATATTAGCATTACTATGGTCAAGGAAATTGCCAGTCGCAATAAAGAAGCATTACTATGGTCAAGGAAATTGCCAGTCGCATTAAAGAAGCATTATTATGGTTAATGAAATTGCCAGCCGCACTTAAAAAGCATTATTATGGTTAAGGAAGTTACCAATTCCATTACAGAAGCTTTATACTAGCCGTTTTGTTGATAATGTGAATGTTAATGGCATTACAAAGGCATTAAATAAGCATTAGAATGTAGTAAAAGCACTATTAAAGCTACTTAAATGTCAGCAAACAGATCTTAAATAAACCCTACATCATTGCAAAAACATCTTTAATACCAGTACAAAAAGTTATATTTGTAATTTCCATACTCTATCTTACTAATGGATGGACGAAATTATAAGAAAAGAAACTAAGTGAGTGACGCCATATTTTTGTCAACAGCAAGGAACATTTATAAAAACAAGGTAAGTTACTGACTCGTGTAATTTATGTTATGCATCAAATATTAGTGCGCAATAAAGTTTACTGTAAATGTCTATATATGTTTAATTGACTTTTTTTACGCGCCCTCGATACGTTGAGGATTTAATAAAAAGTGTAAGATAATGATATGTGTGGAATATCCAAAACAATTGTAAATTCCTACAAGAGGGCGAATCTCACATAACTAACATATTAAGCATTGGTATGGGGTATTAACTTAAGTGATATCACGGTTATATACGTATATATTACTTTATAAATAGGCCCGTAGAATCATGATTTTAGGTTATAAAATATGTACACAATGGCGTCGGTCCATAGCAGCCGGGTGAACCTTTAAAAATGCTAATTAATGCCCCCGGCAGTAAGACTACTTACACGTGAACAATTATCGAGCCGGAGGCCAGAGAGAAGACATTTGATTTAACATTGTAGTGCCATTGTCTATAAAGTAGTCCTTTATAGATTCACCGGTATACCAGTAGGATTAATGTAGACTGAAATAGTGCTATTGCTACCTAAGGCACTAAAAACAGCTTCAAGCGATATTGGCTGATTAATAAACCATTATTATGGTTCACGTTAATGCTTTAAAATGGCTGTTAGATGTAAAATAGAACTCAGGTGATCATTAAACATGCCAGCTCTATATGGATTAACGTTAATGCTATAATACTGCTGTTGGCATTTTTTTACTGCTTTATAATGTTATTGTAGAACCTAAGGCGCTAAAAACAGCTTCAAGCGATATTGGCTGATTAATAAACCATTATTATGGTTCACGTTAATGCTTTAAAATGGCTGTTAGATGTAAAATAGAACTCAGGTGATCATTAAACATGCCAGCTCTATATGGATTAACGTTAATGCTATAATACTGCTGTTGGCATTTTTTTACTGCTTTATAATGTTATTGTAGAACCTAAGGCGCTAAAAACAGCTTCAAGCGATATTGGCTGATTAATAAACCATTATTATGGTTCACGTTAATGCTTTAAAATGGCTGTTAGATGTAAAATAGAACTCAGGTGATCATTAAACATGCCAGCTCTATATGGATTAACGTTAATGCTATAATACTGCTGTTGGCATTTTTTTACTGCTTTATAATGTTATTGTAGAACCTAAGGCGCTAAAAACAGCTAGAAGCTGTACAGCAAAATCGTGGTTTGCTGCACTAAAACAGCTGCCTTACAGTAGCATTTTAAAATGCCATTATCGAACCAGTATACAGTTTCAGGCACCATAATGATTTCAAAATGCTGATATAAAGTGATGCTTCGTGAACTTATATAAGTGTTTATGCGCACCTTAAGTCCTATAAAAGCTTACTATTTGTCTGTTAAAATGCTTCCTGTGTTACTTGGGCAGCCAAGGGAGGCTGACTATTGGATTTCGTACAAAAAAGTAATTCCCAATAGTCAGCCGCCTTAAAAATGTTACTTTTATATGGATTATATTCATTTTTTACTATTTTCAGATAGAATAAGTATTAATCATGTGATACAGTCCACATTCTTTTAACAAGATATCTCGATATTCGGCTGTTAACGACTTATCAAAATACCATGTGAGTCATGTCACTCCAAAAAAAATGGCGCATATCACATGATCCTTCATGTCAGAAGACAGCACTTCTGAAGTAGTGTTGTGGTTCATGCTATACATATTTTTTTAAATTAAACTATTTTTCAATTAATAGTTTATCAATCTATAATATCACCTACTTTTGACATGAAAAGTAGAAAAGGTTTGATAATTACACCCAAAAATAAGTAAGAAAGGCTGACCACTGGTGCATGGCTGAGCACTGGTGCCTTTACCCTACGTATTTATGTAAAAATTTCATAAAGTGGCTAATACGACAAATAAATCCACCACCACCAAAATAATTAACGCCAAAAATGGCTATTTTGAGGGCCTTTACAGAAAATTATATGAAAACGGAAAAGGGCCCCGGAAAAGCCTCGGTTTCGTTGCATCGAGCTAGAAGGAGCATATGTAGAAAAATAAATTAGTCAGAATCAAATATCTATGTTTTTTCGTCTTCATTTCGGAAACTTATCAACCCGCCCTCGTAACTACAACAATTAGACTGCGGAAGATACTTTTGTTGGCAAACAGTATTGGTATAACTCTATCTAGGGGGTGGCAGACAGGTTTTACACGTTGTTCCGCTACTCTTAATGCTGACAGTATTATCTGTAGTAGGTAGTAGAAAATGTAATGCGCTGTGATCCTGTCGTCGTCTATTATTAACAGCCGATACCTATATAATACGTACTGCACGTGGCAAGCTCGTGGCGCAATTTTGTGGATGCTGTGTTGTCAACCGCTTCGTGCAAGTCGGACCCAGAATTACGGAGTTACAACGAGTCTCGGGGTCAAGTTATACTAGGAAACTCAGTAAAGCGAACTAAATGTTTTGTAAATAAATAGATTTCTTAAGTCGTTACGTTGCACAAGTCGTAGCCGAGCGTACACGTGTTATAGATACTCTTGAAAGTTATCCCGTCAAACTGAACGGTGAGATTACGAGAGGATATAATTAACCGTAGCCTAGTTTCAATTGAATAGGGTAGAGTAGGAACTGTTTCCTACTACTGTTGGCTCAGTTCTAACAGTGGCTCAGTCGCCCCAATATCGCCTCTATTTTGTTGGACTAAATTTGTGTGAGCCACTCTACCCGGCTATTTGTTTCCGAGCCACTGTTTCCTACCCTACCCTATTTGTAACAAATTGAATGGAAAACGAAACCTACATATGGAAACTTTATTTTCTTTTGTTCCCTTTATTGGCTCGCACTTCAGCAATATCAGATCCAAAAATACGTTTTGAGGAATTAATTCCCAGCAAGCTGGAAATAATTTTAATAACGTATGGTGGGGTAAGACTAAAATAGTTTATTTTGCTCCGGGCAACACAAACAAGTGATAAACTGAAATAAATGTCATATACGAAGGAAAAAATGATCAAAGCCTCCAGTGTCCAGAGCTGGAATCGAACCAGCGTCCTCCGTTTACCGGTCAGGTGCCTGAACCGCTCGGCTATCCGGTCACAGTGGCATGGGTCGAAATTACCAAGTATATGACAATTTCCCGAAGGCTTGTAGCGCCCCCTGGCCATCTCTAAGGTAGAACAGTATGATTTGACCTTCTAGTTCTAACTAAATCAACTCGGGTGATACGGGCTAGCGAAGAGAGATGGCGCTGCCATAATATACTCTAAGAACAAATTAAATTATTTTCTATGAAAATATTTTAATTTGTGTTTTTTCAAGTAGACACACTACTATTTAAACTATAAACTGAAATAAATGTCATATACGTAAACAAGTGATAGTCTTACCCCACCTGCAGCCACCTTGCCTTACCTTCATTTGGTCCTAAAAGCGTGTAATCAGTTTGCGCATTCCCAGGAGGTGTGATTAGTGTGAATAAATTTTATAAGAGAAGCAGGTGTGCATAAGACACTAGTAAAAAGGCGTTATCGGGTTTTTAACATGATTTTACAAAAAAATAATCATAATGGCGGCCATTTTTTACAACTTAGACTACGAATTCATACTAAGGTACCTTTCACATCCTCAGATATCAATTTCTATCATGTTGAGCAAACTCGGATTACACGTAGGTAAGTATTTAGGACCAAATGAAGGTATTTAAAACGATAGCTTGCTGGGAATTCATTGTTTGAAAAAATCTAATTTTATTGGCATTCAAAAATCTAACATGAAATAGATATTTTTGTGCGAAACATAGCCAAGTAATTTATGTATTAACTTGAAAATCTACTCAATTTAAGGAAGAGACACTTTAATGCACATGCAAGAGGCGCAAATATCTATATTGTTACCTGGGTCATAGAGAAAGTGTGCGTACTTGAGCAAGCACTGCTGGAACAGGGGCAGCAGACCATCGCGGGCCTCGGGTGCCGACAGCGTCAAGCTAGTTTTGTGCCCGCTGCCTAAAACAGGTACCCAAGCTACGCTGTGAAGCGCACTGAGCTACTGAAACAATAACATTTCGTGAATAACTTTATTTTGCTACGAGTCAAGGTCCGTTCAGATCAATGAACGCGCTAGCGTGCCATTCGGCACTGCCAGCGGGCACATTAAGTATGTAATTATAGAAAAAGTGACGAAGCCCTCCCAGTGGTGAAGGCCGGATTCGAACCGGCGTCTTTAGCTATCGCGGCTAACGCCATGAACCCCTAGGCCACCCCGCCACGGCGGTGCCCGTCCGAATTTCTCGACTATATGCCATCTTAGAAAGACTAGGCGTCTTTGACCAGCTCTAAGGGCAAGCAGTGCGCGCTTGCACCTCCTCCTAAACGAACTCCTTACGGATTTACGTTGTAGCGAGAGACTGGTGCTGCCATCTATAAACAAGTTTGGGAACAAATCAAATTATTTTATTAAATATTTTGATTTGTGTTTTTTAAATAGTCACACTACTATATATAAATTAAAAACTGTAATAGATGTTCATATATTAAAGAAAAAGTGACGAAGCCCTCCAGTGGTGAAGGCCGGATTCGAACCGGCGTCTTTAGCTATCGCGGCTAACGCCATGAACCCCTAGGCCACCCCGCCACGGCGGTGCCCGTCCGAATTTCTCGACTATATGCCATCTTAGTAAGACTAGGCGTCTTTGACCAGCTCTAAGGGCAAGCAGTGCGCGCTTGCACCTCCTAAACGAGGCAGATGGCAGCACCAGTCTCTCTCGCTACAACGTAAATCCGTCAGGAGTTCGTTTAGGAGGTGCAAGCGCGCACTGCTTGCCCTTAGAGCTGGTCAAAGACGCCTAGTCTTACTAAGATGGCATATAGTCGAGAAATTCGGACGGGCACCGCCGTGGCGGGGTAGCCTAGGGGTTCATGGCGTTAGCCGCGATAGCTAAAGACGCCGGTTCGAATCCGGCCTTCACCACTGGGGGGCTTCGTCACTTTTTCTTTAATATATGACAATATGACATCTATTACAGTTTTTAATTTATATATAGTAGTGTGACTACTTAAAAAACACAAATAAAAATATTTAATAAAATAATTTGATTTGTTCGCAAACTTGTTTATATGGCAGCACCAGTCTCTCTCGCTACAACGTAAATCCGTAAGTTCGTTTAGGAGGTGCAAGCGCGCACTGCTTGCCCTTAGAGCTGGTCAAAGACGCCTAGTCTTACTAAGATGACATATAATCGAGAAATTCGGACGGGCACCGCCGTGGCGGGGTGGCCTAGGGATTCATGGCGTTAGCCGCGATAGCTATGTAATTATAGTTCAATCAGCAGCTTAAAGGATGACTCACGTTAGACCGTGACCGGGCCGGAGCTTCCGGCGCTTACTTTTCTATGACAAGATAGGTGATCACGTGATGCTTTCCATAGAAAACGAAGCGCCGGAAGCTCCGGCCCGGTCACGGCCCGGTCTAACGTGAGTCATCCTTAACTCAAGGAAATTAGCACAGCCAGGCCGTGAGCTCTCCGATCCTCCCGTAAACTAACGCTCCTTTCATCGCTCCGAGAACGTCAAACTTCCCCGTGAGATATGACAAACTCCGCCCAAATCTTTATTTAAGAGCAAGTTGCGCAGGCTTCTTCTAGAAAAGTCTCATGACAAAGACTCATTAGTAGATTGTGTCACAAGGGAGCAAACTGACTTAACGGCGTGGGCGTACATTGAATCCTGAACGAAGGGAAGGATTCTATAACTGAATCTCAAGCGTAGCGAGGGATTCTAACATGGAAGGGTTTAACATGAGGGTTTCAATTCAAGTGTTAACGCCCAAGGAGGAGATAATTTTGCTACCATGTGACCCATGCTGCTTTTCACATCACTTATTCGGAAAATATTATGCTATCAAAATATTATTTTCATTTCTCATGCTCTGAATGAGGGTTATTGTTGTTCTTAAAGGTGTTCAGAAAATGATACGTGTCTGCAACAACAACTGCAACAGCAACAACGCGTTCAAAATAAATAAACTTTAACATTGTTTTTTTTTTTATTTAATACAGGAAATTTCACGGAAATATCAATGTAGTGTAATTATTAAGTCATAAACAATCAATTAAAATCATTTTCAAAAATTAGTCAAATAGCCTTATTCAACACTGCACAGCGGTGGAGTTATTTCTGACAAATGAAAATTATACTCATTGCCTTCTGTCAAATAGTCTGGGCCATGATGCCACAGCTTACAATCAATTATTTCTTGAGGATCTGCGCCTCTTGACAAGATGTCACTAGGGTTAAGAAGGCCAGGAGTATATTTCCATGACATATTCTCAGTCAGCTTATTTATTTCTTTTACACGGTTGCCTATATAGTGAAGAGGATTCGAGCCAGGCCAATACTATTTTTGAGTCAGTGAATAAGTGAACATCTGATATTTTTAGTAAAGAGGCGACGTGATTCACCAATTTGGCCAGAATAAGGGCCTCATTCAACTCAAGCTTTGGAATAGTCAGTTTAGACGCTAGCGATGATATCCTCGATTTTGAGCAAATCAAATGTATGTAAGGCTTGCCTTGAAATAAATACAACAACCGTAAGCTACAACAGATGCATCACAGTATCCTAGAGTCTGCTGATAGAACTCAGTACATTTCTTTTAGTGGGCACCTCAGGGGAGGTGAGTACACGGCCACTCATCTTGTATGCATCCTCTCTGGCATCATAAGATAGTCCTAAGATCTTAACAATGGATTTATCCTGATCAATATCCTGGTTGGCAAGGTCAAATTTTTCTTGTGGGATATCTTCCAATATCTCTGACTCATTGGAAATCCATTTATGTAATTGAAAGTTGCCTTTGCTCATGAGAGAAATAAGCTCACTTTTTAGTTGTAAAGCTCCGTGAAGTGTATCTGAGCTACCCTGCACATCATCTACATAGCTGTTGTTGATGATAGCTTCACTGGCCAGTGGATATTGAATCTTATATTTTTTTGCTAGCTCTACAAGACACTTTGTGGCAAGGTAGGCACTGCTTTTTAATCCATAAGTTATTGTTTGTAATTGTAAGCACTGTAAAGTGTCATCTGCCCGCCACAAAATGTTTTGTAGGCGTCTATGCTCAGGGTGCATAGATATCATGCGGTACATGTTACGTATATGTCACAACTGCACCGTGTATTTGTATGTGGGAAAAAGCATCATGATGTCAAATAATGAATTTTGGACTACAGGGTCATTGCATAAATAGTTATTTAGACTGTGGCCTGCCTTAGTTTTAAAAACTACCATCAAACACAGCCCGGAGCTTATTTGTAGCTTTGTCGGGCCGGAGAATTCCATGATGTGAAAGGTAAAACACCGGTTGCTCTGTTATGTAGGATCACGGTCTTTTAGATCAATTACTTTGGCGTGACCTAGATCAAGGTATTCCTGTATGAATTGTTTGTATAAGTTATGAAACTCAGGTTCCCTTGCAAACCTTTTTTGAAGATTATTTAATCCTTGCAAGCCAATCACAAATGAATTGGAAGGATATATTTCAGTTAAATCTACTTTTAATGGGAAACTAACCTCAAAGCGATCCTCTAACAATGAGGTTGTTTCTGAAAAACCTTATCACTATACTGATGCTCCGGCATGCTCTCAGGGTACACTTCAGGGACCTTCACGGCCTCCCAAAATTGCTTTACACAAGAGTCAAGATCAGGATTAACCATTGTATGCATAGCGACTGTATTAAAATTGCTTGATGGACTCACACTCACTCTGCCAGAGACGATGTATCCAAGGCGCGTGTTCAGCAACACTGGATCCTCAGGGCCTGCTAGAACCTTCCTGTCTTGTATTATTCTGCAGAAAATGTCTGCTGCCAGAAGGAGGGACATTTCGCCTGGAACATTAAATTCATCATCAGCTAAGGTAATAGAGTTGGGTAAAATAAGCTTGCCCAAGTCTATGGCCTGCTGTGGCTGAGCTGAAGTTATTTTGGGTACAATAGAGCAATCTACATTAATCTTATAATCCTGAACCCTGGAATGGACGGTTAGTTTGGTGCTTTTATTAACATTGCTACTATGTTCCATAAGCATGCCAATATTCATTGGATCATTGGTTTGCGGTAAGCCTAGTTTACTAGTAGCTAACTCCGCTGTACAAAAACTTGTCTGTGCGCAACAATCTATAAGTGCCCTAACAATGCGTTTGTTATTGTGTACATCTGAGACTAATACCTTGGCAGTGGGAAATAAGACTTTGGTAGCTTTCTTTGCACTAGTATGTAAATTGACAGTGCCTGATTGGCTTTGACTCGACTCCTCATCAGTTGTTTGTTTGACTTTTTCATGTATTAAAGTATTGTGGGCTCTGGAGCTACACTCAGCACATTTGAATGTGTATCTACATTTCTTTTGATGCGTTCCAAGGCATATTTTACATAAGTTATTTTTTGTTACAATGTCTAACCTATTATTGATTGGCATAGTGCCAAATTTTGGGCACTTATAAAGCCTATGATTCTGACTGCATGCCATACAATGACAGTTATTGCAGAAGCTGCCGGGGCAGGCGAGGCTGTCATTGTATGAGCTGCTACTTTAGTCTTTACATATGAGCTTTCATTACCGGATGGGCTCGCCTCCAACACAGCTGCTCTTTTTTCTAAAAAGTTAAGTAAACTACTTACAGTGTGTTGCTCGCTGTTGTCCCTCTCGGAGTGGTACAATCTCACCGTGAAAGAATCTAATTTTCTTAACAAGATGCAGGCCAGGATGGCGTCCCATGATGTGACTGGCTGCTCAAGGTTTAGTAACGCGGTGAGATGTTGCCGGACCTTGGCCACAATGTCTCGCAGCTGCAGAGCGGTGCCCCGGTGCAGCACTGGGATGTCCAGGAGCGCATTGACGTGGCTGCTGATGATTAATGCTGGGT
This sequence comes from Cydia strobilella, assembly GCF_947568885.1. NCBI lineage: Eukaryota > Metazoa > Arthropoda > Insecta > Lepidoptera > Tortricidae > Cydia > Cydia strobilella. Next base: position 23,890,181 of record NC_086068.1, read on the forward strand.
TATCATACCGCTTCTTGAGTAGTTCTAGCGCAGAGTCATATGAAGCTCCAATCATGGGCAAGTTGTCGATAAGTTGCAGCGGCTCGCCTTTTAAGTATTTCTTTAGAAAGCACAGCTTCTGAACGACAGGTATTCGCGTGTCACGATGTACTCCGTGCCGTCCAGCCTCAAACATCTCGATGAATGACTTGTAAACCGCGACGTCCCGCCCGTCGAAGACGGATATGTCAAGCGAAAGCAAGCGCGCAGCCGTCCCGCTGCCCTCTACTGCGTGCGTATTTTGTTGTGCTGTTGTATTGATTACATTAATAGCACACTCCAAAGCCGTCATGATATTATAAAATCGATCTTCTGTATCGTCGTCCAAGTCGCCTTTGTCATCAATTTGTCATTTTAGTCAGATTAATCGAGGCGATTAATCGTACCATGTATGGAGCTCCTTTCTAACCATAATACCTAACAAAAAGTTTTTCATCACATTGGCGACGAAAAAAATTAAGTTTAAGAGTCCCCGGCAAGCTCGGCTGAATACAAACGGAGTTTCGTTCTCATTTTAAAACTACAGGTTGGATTGTAATGAAACTTTGCACATACAATGACATGGGGTATATTTAGGTCTGTAATTAGTTTATACAATTATATTTATAGTCCAGTTTATAAAACAAACGAAATAGCCCAAAAACAAGTTTTGTATGAAAAACTTAAATTCGCTGTATTTTTTTCCTATGGTATCTGAAGCTACAGAAACTAATTACAGACATAGATATACCTTATCCTATTGCAAGTACCAACCAATGAGGCACTAAAATTAGCAAGCAATATCCTGGCAGCACCGTTGGCTATACTGTTCAACTTAATACTACAAAGTTCAGAAACTCCCTCAAACTGGTCTGAATCAAACATTATACTAATTTATAAAAAAGGAGACCTAAAGGACATCAACAACTATCGACCCATAAGCCTGCTACCGAGCCTGTACAAGCTGTTTTCATCATTAATTAACTCAAGAATAAGTACAGTACTAGAAGCCAAACAACCGGTAGAGCAAGCAGGTTTTAGGAAAGGATACTCGACCATAGACCACATCCACACACTTGAATTAATAATAGAAAAGTATCAAGAGCAGAGAAGACCCCTGTATCTCGCTTTCATAGATTACCGAAAAGCCTTCGATACTGTAACCCACACAAGTATATGGGAAAGCTTGAAAGAACAAGGAGTGGATGATGCATACATAGAGGCCATCAAAAGTATATACAGAAGAAACTCAGGAAGAATCAAGCTAGAGTCACTCGGCCAAAGCTTCCCCATAGAAAGAGGAGTAAGGCAAGGCGACCCACTGTCTCCTAAGATATTCATCGCAATCCTAGAAACCATCTTCAACAAGTTAAAATGGAGCAAACTAGGAATATATATGCAAGGTACTTATTTATTTATTTTTATTTATACTTTATTGCACATAAAATAAGTACAAATGGTGGACTTAATGCCTTAAGGCATTCTCTACCAGTCAACCACTGGGCCAAAAAGAGACGTTTGTTGGTGCAGGCTTTGTACTGTATTTGAAAATAATTAAACGATATCACTACCTAATATTTACAAATTAAATACTAATTATATTATACCTATTATATTGAAATCATAAACTTAAACATATACTTTGTATAATACACTTACATACATATCTACATATATACTTATACATGTACCTACTGTGAAACATTACTTACATCTTTCAGACAAATGCTTGCGCAGCATACGCTTGACCGTGAATTTACTTTGAGCTTTTCAGATATTGAATGGAAGGTCGTTCCACAGGCGTGTCGCCTGAACAGTATAGGAGTTGGTCAGAAAACCAGTGCGATGAGGGGGAATCGAAAGCTTAAGGCTACGGGAGGGACGGAGAACACCACCAGGGCGAGCAGTAACAAATTTAAATTTGGATCTGAGATATTCTGGTGTATTGGGATCAAATAGAAGAGAGTAAAGTGTACCTAAAAGTTTCGAAGATCTTCGCTCACGAATAGGAAGCCAATTAAGCTGCTTACGATAAGCTGATACGTGGTCGTACTTCCGAAGACAAAATATAAACCTAATACAGTTGTTGAGCAGTCTGTCCAGTTTGTTAAGTGAAGTTTGAACTAGATTAGAGTAGCACACATCAGCATAATCGATAGTGGGAAGTACAAGAGCTTGAACGAGAAGGATCTTTGTGCTAATTGGCAAAAAGTTTTTGTACCTGTAAAGCGATCTCAGCGTGTACGTCACTCTGCGACATACATCAGACACCTGGGGTTCCCACGTAAGGCCACTGTCTATAATCAGGCCCAGATTTTTCACTTTAGGTGATAGCGGTATCACGACATCCTCAAACCTGATAGGTGCTACACTATGTAAATCCATCAACGCCAGCATGCGTGGGCTCCCAAGTACGATCGCTTGACATTTGGTTGGGTTAACTATGATCCCAAAAGAACGTGACCATGCAGAAAGATGGCTTAAATTGCTATTCATGATAGAGACTGCATGATCCATGTCCTTAACGTTTGCCTGTGTATAAAGCTGCAGATCGTCAGCATATATATGGTAGGAGCAGCCAATGTTAGGGGTGACCATATTGATAAAAATTGAAAAAAGAAGAGGCGAGAGAATGCCACCCCGTGGAACTCCAGCAGAAAGATCACACCACTTATCTAAATCACTTGCACTTGAAATCACTGATAGCAGAAACATGTACGCAACTACAGCACATGACTGAATCCCTACACCTAGACAGTGTCAAAGTAGGATTAGAAATGAACCTAAGCAAGACAAATTTTGTCATTGCCAATAGCTGGAAAAGACCAATAGGCATAGATGGCAACACACTAGAATATGTAGAAAAATATACCTACCTAGGGAAAAACATTAGTTTTAATAAATTTAATAATGAATTGGAAATAGAAAGGCGAATAGAATAATCATGGAACAAATACTGGAGCCTTAAATACATGTTTAAAAGCAACATGCCAATAGCCATTAAAACTAAAGTCCTGAACTCAAGTGTCTTGCCATGTATGACATATGGAAGCCAAACATGGAAATTCACAGCAAACGCTCAAAAGAAAATCATCACTTGCCAACGCGCGTTAGAAAGAAGCATGCTCAATATAAGAAAAATAGACAAAATAAGACACTCTAAAATAAGAGAAAAAACAGGAGCAATAGATGCCTTGAGTTATGCAAAGGAACTTAAGTGGAAGTAGGCAGGCCATACAGCAAGACTAACAGACAAGAGATGGACATCGAAAGTCACTAAATGGAGAGGCCCACTTGGCAAAAGAGGCCAAGGCAGACCACTTACACGTTGGGAAGATTACATAAAAGGAACAGCCGGCACAGACTGGATGTCATTAGCACAGGACAGGGACAAATGGGCAGCACTGGAGGAGGCCTTTACCCACTAGGGATTCATGTAATTAAAACACTAATTTTAAGTTTGTTTTATTTTTCAAATTTATAAGTAACCGTTTTTACATTGAATAAAGGGCTTTTTTATTTTTATTTTATTTTATTTTTATTGCAAGTACAAAGTTTTAAATCAAACTAGCTACTTATTTTAAAATGAGAGCGTAACTACGTTTGTATGGAGAACCGAGCTTGCCGGGGACCCCTTAAGCGAAATAAGTGTTAAGTACGGTAAAATTGCAGATATTGTCCACCATTTTGTTTATTCTCAGCATGAAAGGTAGATACCCATTTCTAACTGTTGGATCATTAAAATTAAACTTTTTTTAAACTTATGTTCCAAAAAACTAAACATCAGTATTTTTAGTTATTATTCTGAGGTATTTTTAAACAAAAAGTCATTTATAGCTTGAATTTTAAAGCCTGACCAGAAATATATGATCATGCGCCATGTTGCGGAATTTCATTGAAACTAATTTCTTACACTGGCAATAATTTTAATGATAGATTGTCACAGATGTCAGTGTCATTGTGGCGGTTTACTTGAATAATGCTTAAGTGTTGAATATTAAATAATAAATGACAAAAACTATACATAGTCAGGAGCGGAACATTCTTGAGAACAGTTCGGGAAATTAAACTATTTCGCTACGAAACATTTCCAAATTAACATCAGAGCTGACAGGTAAACAAATCAAAGTGTCATTATAGTCTGGTTATTACGACTTAGTTATTATTGTAGTGTTATGTTATATTATGTTACTGTAGTGTTATGTTACTGCAGTAACAAAAATGAGTTTGAAAAATATTGACAATGTTTTGGAGACGATTAATCTTGTTAATTGACAATGTAGCAGAACCTATGTAAGGTTACGGAATATATACCTCATCATCTCCATCATCATCATGGTGGCCTTTTGGTGTTCCAATCTTGGATGTAGGCGTCTTCCCTTGAATGGAGTAACATGATAGACGAAAAAAAAACAAAAACAGCTATAGAGCTGAGCTGAGCTGATGGTGTGGCTATTGGCTAATAGTAGTCACACCATCTGGTATGTTACAACTAATTTCTAGGTAAATCGGAGGCATCGATTACGCGGATTGCGAGAGAAGGTGGTACATCCTGAGGTTTTATGCAAACCAAAAATAAAAAAGAAGATGCAAGATGCATTTTTGATAACCTTCTTATTTCATGACTGAGTGACATTAGTGGTATTAAAAAAAATTTCCTCCCTAGGGTTTTGTTTTTGATATGAAACCCTTTATGAACAAGTGTGATGCAATAATTAAACCAGATACGAGAGATTACGTTAGTACCAAACTTCCAGTAGGTAAATTACTTTGCTAGAAACACGAGTCACTTTATTAATTTACAAATAGATTTATTTGTTCAATCTAAAATTGAATAGGCGGCCTAGTGGGGCTGCGGCGGGCAGCAGCGAGGTCTCCGACAAAGGGCTGCCTGACGAAGCCCTATTTCCTCGCAATCTTTATTGCAATTGAAATTGGTCGTTTTGTAACAAATTAACTGACAAACGAAACATGTACTCTTGGTTTGCTTAATTAAATCACGGGTGACTCAGCTGGGTAACAATTTTACGACGGTCACGTGCTTTTACTTCAGCTATTCTTATTACGGTTACCATTTACAGCAATTATTTATCAGTCATGAGCTCATGAGTGTTATATGATTGCGAAACTCGCCGGTTTCTTTCGAGTGTTCCTATATACCTACAGCCCATAGGTAGCTAACCTAATGTCGGGCCATGACACTAAACAAACACCTACATATTATGGGTAAAACGGACAGCCCCATGTGCAGAGCGTGCATGGCAGAAGAAGAAACAACAAAACATATTCTCCTAGACTGTAAACAGGTAGAAGTATATAGGAGCAAATACCTAGGGAATCCATGCACACTAAAGGAAGCAACTAGCAACCTGAAGACCTTGCTAGGCTTCGTGGAGGAGCTGGGGTGGTTGGAGTAGCGCTACCTCGTTTCACGCAAAATAGGCACATTGGATGTCGAGTTGCGGAAAATGCCCAGCAAAACTAACTTACTAACTATGTCGGGCCATGATCAGTGTACCAAAGAGATAGATAGTGATGAATTTGACCCATGTTCTTTCACTGATAATTATGTATTAAAATTGTTAAATATCAAACGGTGTCGTTAACACCATCTAGCCGTGTATAGGACAAAGGTGTGGCACCATCTATTCAAGTATAACTTTTTCTTGATATTCCGAGCCACGTTTTTCCCTTAGACTTTACTTATCTTATACGGAGTTACATATATCTTTGAGTGTACGATTCCGTAGTTGCCCGTTTGTCAGCTTCACAGCACTTGCGTCCTTTTACTAAGGAGGGCTGTTTTTTTTGCGAAAACCGATCAGGGTGCGTAGGTAGCCAACATGCCAATCATTTACGCTCCATAGCAAACGAAACGCAACTGTCAGACAGAGCGTCTCGCTGAAGCACAAGCGATTGTCTAGGCACCCAGGTTCGAAATAGTCTTCATTAAAAATCTTTAAGTTTGTAAGTTTTACTTACATGTTTTTTTTATATTTCTGCCTACGGTTCAAAAGTTAGAAGGGACACATTTTTATTTAATTTCAGATCGATTATTTCCGAAAACATTGACTTTATCAGGAAATGTTTTTTCAGGACCCCTATTTATTTTGAAACACCTATCTAACGACACCCAAACATACCAAAGGGATAAAGCCAAAAAAAAAATCATCCCCGCTTAAAGTCGTGGGCCGTAGACTTTGTGCACCATCCCACTAACGGCTTTAGCGGTTAAGCCGTTAAACGAGTGTCAAATTATTGTACTGGTAACCATGGTAACTCCAGGTTTAACCGGTTAACACCGGGATATTGGAATGGTGCAAGTGGGCCTAAGGGAGGTAGTTACCTACCCAAAAAAAAATTTCCTACTTTTTATTTTACAATTTTTTCGGCGTGTGTCATGCTGGATGCTGGATACATATGTATACCCGTGCCAAATTGCATATTTCTAGTATAAACGATTACTAAGCTAGGACGTGGACAGACACGAGGACAGTCAGACATGGCGACACTATAGTTGACTATGGAACCCTAAAATAGGACTGTCGACCGTTATTTACACCGTTTCTCAATTAGAATCTTCCTGAAATACGCGAGGTCAAAAAGATTAGTGCTATCTTAAAAGTCACTAAGAGCCAACAGGAGTGGTCATTTCTCCATACAAACGTACTCGACTGTTTCCTCCGTGGTTTTTGAAGCTAGAGGAATGATTTTTTCAAAATACATTAATATTGTCAATATCTGTGTCGGTGTGTTTTGCTTTTTTTGATATTTTTCAAACACGGCCAAAAATGGCCTCACTGACTATGCCGCAATGAGAGGCGTGGTATTCTAAACCGATATCAATCAGCCAAAAAATCAAAACAGTCTGACACAGACAATTTCATAATCATTTAGATTTCCAAATTTGGTTACGATTGGTTAAGTTTTGGAGGAGGAAACAGTCGAGTACAAAACCTCGATTTTTGAGATTTTTACGCAGGATTTTTCGCCTAAGCTGCAGTTGTCCTTATCGCACTAATTTTAGGGGCGGGGTCAAGTTTCTAAATACGTACACAGACAGAAAAGTGATGGACAATAGTCGACATTGAATGTCGATAATCTAGTGATGTGATAAGATCGATAAACCATAACAAAGTCGCGATTTGCCTCTTAGTAGGCGAAGTAAGTAAAGTGAGTATGCATTTTGGCCTCAGGGGATATCGTTTAACACTATTTATTATTCCTTGGTTCATACAAAGCTAAGCTGACTCACTAGCTACGAGATTAAGTCCTGGCTACCCCCCAAAAAGGGAGGGGAAAAGTCGGCTTCTGCGGTCCAGTTTGCCTCTATTTCTACATATCTGTTGCTATGAGAGTATGAGATCAAATTTGGTATAATTTTTGTGTAAATTAGGGACGAATAATTTATTTTAGAAATAATAGTTTCACATTTTCATACACAAATCTGAATATATGAACGAAACATTAAAATTATATTTAATTTTTGGTCACTGATTTGCTCTTCAGAAGCAAATTGTGGTGATTTGCACTAAAAATTAATTACACAATTTAGTCCATTTATTCTTTATTTAGAAAAGTATCAGTTCTAACTACATATTCATACATTTGATTGTAAAAAAAAATTGTAATACTTTGGTTAAAATATTGTTTTATATTTTACAATGTTCACTATTATTCTAAAATTTATTTTAAACAAATTTTTTAAAAAATTTTTTTTATTAAAACGTTTATGACGTGATCTTATTAAGTATGTATATGAAAAGGGCTCCACGAGGCGAAATACTTTTTACGCCAATTATTTTCTTTTTTTTTTATTTACAACAAAGTCGAAAGTTCGAGAAAAATGTGGTTACTTAATAATTGCCTAACTTGTTGAAGAAATAACTTTAAATAATATCACTTATAACCGTAATATATTCCATGACATGTTTTAAATACACGATATTTTTTTCTAATTTTTAAAAGAATATTTAATACCTTCAAAATGATATCTGTCTGTCTGTCTGACTGTCTGTCTGTCTATCTATCTGTCAGTCTGTCACCAGGCTGTATCTCATGAACCGTGATAGCTAGACAGTTGCAATTTTTACAGATGATGTATTTCTGTTGCCGCTATAACAACAAATACTAAAAACAGAATTAAATAATTATTGAAGTGGGGCTCCCAAACAACAAACGTGTTTTTTTTGGCGTTTTTTGCGTAATGGTACGGAACCCTTCTTGCGCCAGTCCGACTCGCACCTGGCCGTTTTTTGTTAATAGCTTTTGAACTTTTTTATGTGGGAATAAACGCTTCGAATACATTTTTCTAGACAACATTCCGAATCTAATGAGGTATCATACGTATTTTTAGGAGTTAGTATCTCTATTAGTGGCAGCCGTACAAGCCCAATTTCAAAGAAAAACCGCAAATCGATGTACAGGTTAGACGTTTGGCACACGCTAAGAGGTCAAAACAAAATTTTTGACCCGCAGTTCCTAAAAAAAATTCCCTTGGGAGGGGAGTGCTGAAACTTTTGCTTGTGCTACTTTTTTTTTTGTATGGAAAAAACGAAATCATACGAAAGGGCTTTTTGAGGTGATTCTAAAAGTATACATTACATTTTAGCCATTTTTTTGTAAATTAAAACAAATAGAATTTTCAAAATATACCAAGTTTTATGGTCAAGTTAAAGGGTTAAAGAGGTATTTCCCGTTGGATATGTGGATATTACGTATCATTGTATGATTGATACGTACCGTATCTGCAGTACAGTTCCATAAGTCTCGTTAAATAGGTATTGAAGTAGAACGGCCGGTCCGGATCGTAGCAACTACGCTCGCATTCCATTGCTAATTGTTCTGTTTATAAATTATTGATATACCCGACAAAAAAAAAAAACAAAAAAAGTGTTTTTTGTTTAATTTAGTTTAATTTGTATACTTTTAGTTTAAGTCATATATGTTAATACCTACAGTATTAAGTTATTTGTTATAAATTAAGTGTGCGCTTACCGTTAAAATGTATTTTGCATGAAAAAAAAAATTAATTCTCGTGTAACTCGTGTAAGTGAATATTATGTATTCTTATGAGAAAATAAATATCTTTAAACCTAACTGTGTCACTTTGTATTGAAAAAAAAAAAAAAAACTATATAAAATTATTTTTAAAATTGCTTTTTCGGGGTTAGATATGAGGATATCACGTATCATTTGTGATATATAGTAAAAAAAATCAGCCATATCGTATCTGGAGGAGCCCAAACATGGTATTTTTTGAAAATTCTTTTTGTTTCAATTTAAGAAAAATGGCTAAAATGTAATGATGTGGTATATTTTCAGAATCGCTTCAAAAAGCCCTTTCGTATGATAGATAACAGGAGAATACGATAGATTAAAAAAAATGAATTTTTTTATACAAAAAAAAGTTTTCGTTATATAAAAAAAAAGTTTCAGCACTCCCCTCCCAAGGGATTTTTTTTTTAGGAACTGCGGGTCAAAAAATTTGTTTTGACCTCTAGTATACGTGTACCAAACGGCTAACCTGTACATCGATTTGCGGTTTTTTATGCGAACAGCTTACACTATATTTTTCACCACCTTGAACGTTTTGTAGACTAGACTATTGTCCCAAATTAGGGTTTCATATTTATTCCGACCTAACATACCTATTTTTTATCAAAATCTGACTCATAAATAAAAAACGGACCATTAATAAAACTGTATAATTACATCAACGTAAGAAATATCACATGTCACATGTTTCTTTGTTATGATAATTTTATCTAACCTGAGGCTTTCTTTTTTTCTATTCAACGAAGCCGGAGAGCGGCAAATTTGTTTTTCATCACACTTGCTCGAGAAGATCTTATTTCATGCAGGTGTACTGAAGGGAAAAGGCCTATATTGTTCCCGCGGGAGTTATAGCTTTCTTTTTAGGGTTCCGTACCCAAAGGGTAAAAACGGGACCCTATTACTAAGACTCCGCTGTCCGTCTGTCTGTCACCAGGCTGTTTCTCATGAACCGTGATAGCTAGACAGTTGAAATTTTCACAGATGATGTATTTCTGTTGCCGCTATAACAACAAATACTAAAAACATAATTATATACATATTTAAATGGGGCTCCCATACAACAAACGTGATTTTTTTGCTGTTTTTTCCGTTATGGCACGGAACCCTTCGTGCGCGAGTCCGACTCGCACTTGGCCGGTTTTTTTAATTAGATATGTAACTAATTCATACGAGGTACGAAGTACGAACCAAGTAAGTTATAAGTAAAATACTTTGTTTAAAATATAAGGGTGTGTAAGGGAGTTTTTCTTTTAAAATACTGAAATTATAATTTAGTATTTTTGTTTATAATATTTAATTGCATTAATTTCATAGCCGTTTAAAATATTTTTACACAAAATTTTCAATCGTGGCTGAATGCCGAAGGTCTGTGTGTAAGGCCTTAGATGGTTAACCGGTCAAGAAATGACAATATGGCGGACGAATATTTGAAATGTCACCGTATTTTATAATTATTTCCCTGAAAATTTAGTTTTTCATCTCAAGTGTAACGAAAACCATTGTGTGTAACTCCGGGGGTAAGAATATTGTAAACTCCTCCTTTACAAAATCTCACTTACCCCCCTCGTTGCACAATGTAGGTACTAATAGCACAGCGTGCCGAAAGTTGATACTTTCCGCATGGAAATCAGAAAAGAAATTATTGTTTTTTAGGGTTCCGTACCTCAAAAGGAAAAAACGGAACCCTTATAGGATCACTCGTGCGTCTGTCTGTCTGCCTGTCTATGTGTCTGTCCGTCTGTCACAGCCTATTTTCTCCGAAACTACTGGACCAATTAAGTTGAAATTTGGTGTACACATATGTAAGTTGTGACCCAAAGATGGACATGTAACGTAAACAAATTGATTTTAAACACGGGGGCCACTTTTGGGGGGTAAATAAGAAAATAAAAAAATAAAGTTTGTCAAACTATATCGTGTTACATATCAAATGAAAGGGCTCATTGTGAGAATCACAAATATATATATTTTATTTTTATTTTAAGATAGATAGTTTAGAAGTTAATCAAGAAAATATGCAAAAAATGACAATTCCCCCGCTTTATCTCCGAAACTACTGGGTCAAAAATTTTGAAAAAAATACACAAAATAGATCTTTACCTATAGATCACCGGAAAACCTATTAGAAATGTGCAGTCAAGCGTAAGTCGGACTTAATTACTTAGTTTTTAATCCGACCCCTACGGGTTTTTTAAAGACATTTCACATAAAAAATACATTGTTTAAATTGTGTAATGTACGGAACCCTTGGAACACGAATCCGACTCGCACTTGGCCGGTTTTTTACTCCCCTGTAAAAGTCAAAATGTTAATTGGATTGCAGGTTGTAGAAGGATATTGAATTCAGCTACCTAAAATCAAGAAATTAAATCACAATAACAGGAAATAATGAAGATATGCATTTTTCTTTTGCAGCACGCGTAGGTAAAACGCGGACGTTTTCTTGTCATAGTAAATTTTGTAACCACAGTAAATTCACTGCCATCTATCGACACCCTTTAAAACTAAAAATGAAGATTTATAAAAATACGATAAAATGTATTTAAAAATGGATAAATGTTTTTTTTTTATTTGCATTAATTATTTTTTATGATTTTGACTCATGTTCTTTTACTGATATGCGTTAAAATTGTTAAATAACAAACGAAACCGTCAACGCCCTCTATTCGAGAGTAGGCCAAAGGTATTGGCGCCCTCTGATCGAGAATCAATATTTCGTGATTTTCAAGGCACCTTTTTTCCTTTATCAATCTATTACTATTGGTTTAAAGGTATAAGATAAGATATACGTACATGTTAACTTAATAAACAAGGTTGCCTGTGATATGTGAATCGTCTAGTCTAGACAAAACTAGTTTTCACTGAAATAAATATCTCGGCAAAAAAATCGGATATGAAAGCAACGGCAACGATCTTAAAATAGAAAGAAGATCACGACAAAGCTGGAACAAGTTCTGGAGCTACAAATAAATATTAAAAAGCATGCCAATAGAATTAAAAAAAAGAATAATGGACTCCTGCATACTTCCATGCCTAACATATGGCTGCCAGACATGGAAATTTACAAAAAGGTCTCACACAAAATCACTACATGCCAAAGAGCCATGGAACGCAGCATCCTGAAAATTAAATAAAAATAGAGAAAGTTCGACACACTAAAATAAGAAGTATAACAAAAACCACAAATGCTATGCAAAAAAAATTGAAATTCCGATGGGCAGGTCATGTGGCACGACTCGAAGATGGCAGGTTGGCCTTGGCCCTTCGAAGACACTAAAAAACTGCTGGACTGAACTGGATCCAAACAGCAAAGGACAGAGAAGTGAAAATCGATGAAGGAGGCCTTCACCTAGAAGGGGTCTAACGCACATATCAATATTACTTAAAACTTAAAACGAATTTTTCAAAGAATTGCTTTTGAAACACAATATGTAACTTAACTAGGTAATACTGAAAAAGCTTAGAATAAAGGGCTTTTTTATTTTTTTATTAAAATCCCGGCCAGGAGCATATCGGGTCATACTCAGTATAAGGTTCCGTAGTTACCCGTCCGTCACTATGGTTATCTTGAACAGGGGCTATGAGTGGGTATCATGTACATAACAAGCAAAAGGGGGACCCTTCGCAGCACTTGTACGTTTTTTTACTCAGAAGGGAAGATTTTGCGAAAATTCAAAAACGGCTTATTCGATCACGTTCGCTACAGTTTTCATTAAAAGCCTTTACTATAAGTACTCATGATATTTCGAAGCGATTGCATTTGAAAATATTCACTTTATCACAAAATACTTCTTAATGACCCCTATTCATTTTGAAAGACCTATCTAAAGACGTGCACAACATAGGGTTGAGCGAAATAGTTATTTGTTATACAAGGGTGCAAAGTTGTATTTTACTCGCGAGTGTTTCAACACACAAGAAGTACAATTCATTTGCACCCGTGTGTAACACAAAACTTTTCACCTCACTATAGCGAGGAAAGTGCAACATGCAAAAAAAGCTCAAAAAAAATAAATCTCTATTTGTACGTATTATAATCATCATCAATAAAAGCAAATTCTTTGTTGACAATGTTGACATTTCTGACGATGCGTTTGAAATTGCATCGAATCAACTTGTGCGTTGAGACTTATATTAAACAATATTATAAAAAAAAAAACAAAGGTTTCTTTATGCAATTTTAAGGTTTATGACTTAAAATTATTAAATAAAGCAAAATTTGGTATTTTTTATTAAATTCTGAAACCATTTATTTAATGATAATTAATATCGAACGAACCATTATTATGAATGAATGAATATACTTTAATTCAGACCATATACATTTGAATTACATATAACATTAGTTAACATTAATTAAACTTATTATTATGAGCGTTTTACGTTTTGTTATCTGTCAAAAGCTACTTAAACACGCTCCAAGGTCAAATTACTTTCCCCACTAGTGGATTAAATGCGTTTTTACCTGCTTGTTTTAAAGGATAAAAGACGGCTTTACGAGCTAGTGAGGGGAAAACAAATAATTGCCACTTTTCGTGTATAATATTATAATTCTAGCAGTCTATGCCAGTGTGTACTTGTGGTGTGGATGTGTTTGTGTAGTGTGGTCCACCATAGCGTCAAAACTTTCAAACGTTTCGTTGCACTAGTTTTGATGACGCGGCCGGCATAAGCTACATTTTGAACCAAACTTAAATTGTACAGTACGAGGTTTATAAAAAAAGGCCAAGTGCTAGTCGGACTCGCGCACTGAGGGTTCCGTACTTTTTTTAGTATTTGTTGTTATAGCGGCAACAGAAATACATCATCTGAAAATATCAACCGTCTAGCTATCACGGTTCATGAGATACAGCCTGGTGACAGACAGACGGACAGACGGACAGGCGGACAGACGGACAGCGGAGTCTTAGTAACAGGGTACCGTTTTTACCCTTTGGGTACGGAACCCTAAAAAACGGCTCCACAATTAGTGATGTAAAACATATTAATTATTAAGGAAGAACGGCCGGATTTGAACTTTGGTTATTAAAATATCCAATTAAAAAGCTAGAATGTTGTTTGAGGGTGTCACATTGTTCTGTGTTTGTTTGTAGTACAAGAAAGTCGTTCATTTTGATTTGGTTCAATGACTATGATCAAGCTTCACGTTGCTGAATTGAGAATGCTGAGGTGGTCGTCAGGGGTTATGTTAGGTCAGGGGACTTGTATTGTTACTACTTGGCTTGGCACCGACTTCAAACATATCAGTTGGTAACGCATATACTAAAATACGGAACCCTTAAAAGGATAATATTTTATTTCATCCTTTTTGAAGTCGGTTTTTTTTTTTGAAGTCTGTTTTTCCATTTTTAGTTTTAAGGCATTGTTAAAAGGGTGACGCATGAATAAAAAACATAATCATGTTTGACTCTAAATTCGTGAATTTTAATAAATAATCAGGATTTTCCTCGAGTCCTGTCACTTCACTAAATCCATTCTCCGCCCCGCGACTGACCAATCCCTCAAACCCCCCGATCACTCAACCTCACAGCACATCAACCCCTGCTCACACGTACATGAAACCCTCGACCCTAAACCATCAACCCTTTAACCGCCATTCTCCGACCCCTAACACCAGACCCCTTAACTCCTAACCCCCAATCCCTCAACTACCAACCCCTCAGTCCCCGACCCATCAATTCACCGCCCTTCAACTCACCAACCCCTCAACCCCCAACTTCAAACCCCCAAACACTAATACCCTCTACCTTCACCTCTTACACCTACCCCTCACCTCACAGTCTCTTTGGCTGTTTCCAACACTACCTTCATCAAAAATCATAATACACCCAATTATATGAGAGAAGTTCCACATTTCTTTCGTGGTCTTCATCATCAGTAGCTTTACCACGAGTATGACATTGATATATTCGCTAACATGTGCGCAATATACTTTCCATGCATCTCGCTCGTACCAGCATATTAGTGCGAGCGAGATGTATAACAAGTAAGTTAAGAAAACGCTAGAAAATATATTGTGTGAAACTCGTAGTAAGGCTACAGTTGCACTACATCAAATTGGTGGTTCTCGGAAGGAAATGCTGGAGATAATTTAGAAAACACCGAAATCCCCATACACGTGCCTTTAAAAACTGAGGAGTTCCCTCAATTCCTCGTGGATTCCATCATCAGATCAAAACCAAAAATATTACGAAAACACCTTGGAGGTAACTACTTTCAAACAGAAAAAGAATTACTCAAATCGGATCATGGGTGCCGGAGTAATCGCTGAAATAATCAAAACAATCATCATCGTCAGCTCCACTTCATCAAATTGGTAGTTTTCGAGAGAAAATGCTCGAGTTGCTTATGAAAACACCAAAATCACCATACATGTGCCTTTAAAAATTGAAGATTTCCCTCAGTTCCTCATGGATCCCATAATCGAAACAGCACCAGATTAATGTGGGACCACCATGAAGTTAACTCCTTTCAAACAAAAAAAGGAATTACTCAAATCGGACCACGGGTGTCGGAGTAATCGGTGAACATACATAAAAAAAATTGCCACAACCGAATACAGAATCTTCTCCTTCTATGACATTGAAGTCGGTTAAAAAATACAGCGAATAAAGTTTTTTATAAAAATCCTGTTTGTTATTTATTTAGTTTGTTTTATAAGTTGGAGCTATATGCTCATATCATATGCTCATGTCATTTTATGTGCAAAGATTCATTATTACAATCCAACAAGTAGTTTTAAAATGAGAACGAAACTCCGTTTGTATGGGAAGGGGAAATTCGGCCGAGCTACTTTTGACACGTTGTCCGATCTGCTACTTTTGATGCTGACTGATACTACACTTTTTTCCTTTCCACTTTTACTTTTCACTTACTAATTGTTTGAAGGTGAAGTTTTTAAATAATCCATTTAAAAAACTTAAAAAAAAGATTAACCGACTCCAAAAAGGATGAGATAAAATATTATCCTTTTTAGGGTTCCGAATTTAAGTATATGCGTTACCAACTGATATGTTTGAAGTCGGTGCCAAGCCAAATTTTGTACCGTAAAGTCGTCGTCAATGCGGTACTTGCAAATAATGTACGAGTAAACAAATCATTTTACCTTCATTACTCAAAATTGACATACCTAATTTTTTTACTGTTCTGGGCTTATATAGGTCACCTTCCTTTAAAAATACTGCCAACTTCTTGCTTGCCCTGGATGACTTAATACGCAGTTCTAATAATACGAAGCAATTTATTATTGCTGGTGATCGACATACTTTCAGATGACGTACATAGAGCTAATGTTACAGAATACTTGTGTCTCATGAGCGAACATGGTTAAGCGCCAGCCATAACTAAACTTGCTTAGACCTTAGAAGAGAAGGCGCTTGCTTAGACCACATCTTTGTCAGATCTAAATTTACAGTAGTGGGTACGGTCTGTGAAACAGATATAACTGACGACAAGATGGTTGCCGTTGGAATTACCTCAACCAGACCCAGGCCGGTAATTAAGAATAAGCGTCGATCACTTACCGACTTTGGCGGCGTTGCTGCTGAACTTTCATTGGTCAACTGGGATCCGGTGTTAGAGGCAGGCGACACGAATTTGGCTCTTGATTTATTTATTACAACCTTCGAAGCTGTAGTTGCAAATAACACGCGGGAAGTAACTTTAAGTCGAACTAAGTTTACACTAAAACTATGGATGACGCCAGGGCTGCTTCGATGTGCTCGGCATCGAGATAGCTTACACTTAAAGGCAAGAAAATATCCAAATGACGTATTTTCAAAAGTAACTTTACATCCGGTACAAAAATTTATTTAACAACCTCCTAAGGAAGCTAAAACACGAACACCAACAAAGCCTCCTCGTGACTCAAAACAAAGACCCTAAGAAGCTGTGGAGTACGATAAGAAATATATGCAACATCCCAAAGAAACCGACTCAACACGCTGACTTAATTGATCCCAATGACCCCAAGCAGTCTCTGAATAGGTGCAATAACTTCTTCTCGTTGGCGGGTAAAAAGCTTGCAGATAAAATTTTTGCTCAAACTGGGGTTGCTGAGAAGACTTTAGCCGCCAAAGTAAATATAAGAGAATGTCCTTTCGAATCCTTCTTCATGCACCCTACAAATGTCAATGAAATCAAAAGTATTATTTTACAGCTTAAAAATAATAGTGCACCTGGCCTGGATGGGGTCTGCGGCGACCTGATCAAGTCTGTTGGCCACCTAATATTGCAAACACTAGCACATATTTATAACCTAAGTTTAAGTACGGGTCAGTTTCCAGAACAGTGGAAAATAGCATCTATCACCCCCATATATAAGGACGGACCTAAAAATGAACCTTGCAACTATAGTCCTATATCCCTACTTAGTGTCCTTTCGAAGATTTTAGAGAAACTAGTCAATAAAATACTCATCAGGTTCCTAGAAAAGAGCGGAGTACTGTCGGAGAGACAATTTGGCTTTAGGTCTCGCAGGTCCACTGAGGATGCCATCTCGCTCTTGGTCAATCTAATATCTGCCAACTTGGAAAATAACATAAACTGCATCGGCGTCTTCTTGGACTTGGCCAAGGCCTTTGAAACTGTGTCTTGACCAATACTCCTTCATAAGCTTGAAACATTGGAGATTCGGGGCGTGTCACTGGCCTGGTTCGATAGTTATCTATCTGACAGAAGGCAACTAGTTAAAGCGGACTGCCACAAGAGCTAGCTGGACAGGGTGGATTTTGGGGTTCCGCAGGGGAGCGTGCTTGGCCCCACATTATTTCTAATCTACATTAATGACATTCACAACATTCCCCTTTCCCAAGCGGAAATAATCTGCTATGCCGATGATACAGTGATCCTTTTTAAAGGAGATACTTGGGAGAGTGTTTTTACTGCAGCATAAAAGGGTATGAGTAACGTCGCCTGCTGGCTCCGAGATAACCTTCTAACCTTAAATAGTATAAAGACTAAATTCCTGTGTTTTCATAAATCTGCCGCTTACAGCCCCTCTAAAGCTAGAGATTTAATCAAAATTCATAATTGAAATAATGTCAGTAACTTATAATGTACCTGTGAAGTAATATGTCGTACCGACTCTATAAAATATCTCGGCTTACTTTTAGACGAAAATTTAAATTTCAAAGCCCATATAAAGTGTCTCTCCAACAAAATTAGGAAAACGATGTATATATTTAAGAAACAGACATTCCGCACACTTGAAACTTCTAAAGAATATATATATATATATCTATATGTCAATCTCTAATCACATTCGCCAAGACGTTTATCATAATGGCTGAAAGAGCTCAACGTTCGGTCTTAAAGGTAATGCTTAAAAAGCCCTTTCGATATCTGACAAACAGCCTTTACCAAGAAGCTAAAGTACTTACAGTCCGCCAGCTCTACATACATAAAGTCTGTCTTTCAATTCACAAAAAAGCCGTTAAGTCTGAAAATTATGAGAAATTACTTGCTAAACGCGTGTTTAAGTTACCTATCCCGTGGGTTAACACGGCTTTTGGCGAAGTCCTCTGCTCTTCGATTTATAATACGGCCGTAAAGCTCCAGAGCGAATTAATTGGTTGCACTGTGCATGTGGCTAAAAGGTTACTTTTTTACTGGTTATCAACACTTGATTATGATGAGACAGACATTACTTTTAAAAATTGTTTAACACAAAACTGTAATAAATACAAAACTAAGACTACTAGACTAAAATATTGTAACTTTATAAAATTGTCTAACACAAAACTGTAATAGATATATAACTAACTAAATTAGACAAAATATTGTAACTTTATAAAATTGTTTAACACAAAACTGTAATAGATATAAAAAACTAACTAAATTAGATTAAAATACTGTAACTTTTTAAAATTGTTTAACACATAACTGTAATAGATATAAAACTAACTAAATTAGACTAAATATCATAGGAATATAATTGAAACTAAAGTTGAACCTAGAAACAAATTTAATAGCAATAATGTAGTAACTAATAACAGATACACATAGTTACCTTTATGGTTGTAATACCAAAAACTGCATTTATCTTAATCCAGGTATCTCTATAAACCTGAATCTCATTTTTGTCCTCAATTGTAAAAATATCATTCTGGTTATCTCGCATGACATAAAAATGTACATCTGGTCTCCCGCGATACAGGCCTAGCTTAGTGCGGGGACTCCTCTGGAACCTCCGAATGTCAAGTCAGTTATGCACCAACTCTGTTTAGTAACTTGTGATATGTACTATGTACTACAATTGTATACGTTCTGTGCAATAAAAGCATTTTTTATCTTTATCTTTATTACTTCGTAATCTCGCTCTTTAAAAGGACAACCATGACCTTATCAACAGTCTATATTATTAAATATTTTATTTATATAAATTTTTAGTTAAATTAAATGTTAATTATTAATATTTCAGGGAAAATTACCTTCGTAAAAATGTTAGGTTATGTGTTATACGCTAACAAATTCTGTCATATTTGTTTACATTATTGGCATGTTCTATTGACGACGACTTTAGATTCATAGTGATTTTGGTGCGACTTGATAAGGATGCGGCTATTTAAGTATGTACGTTGTATTGATTTACACGACGACAATGAACGAACTTTCTGAACACACCTCAGAACACACGGTCGAACCTTATTGGTACAGTCCGTACTATATTTATCGGCACATTAGTGTAAATCCAATGCGTTTATTTGCCGTTGTATGTTTTAAAGAGCATTATTTACTAATTTTTGAACAGTCCATAGCATGCAAGTAAAGGGATTGGGACTGAGTTATTTCCTGTCCCTTATCCATAGGACTACATTTCAAAATATAAAACAATTCAAGAAACCTTCATGCCAAATTTCAGCTAAAGCGGTTCAGTTGTTTAGCCATGAAAAGGTAACAAACAGGCCGACAGAAATACTTTCACGTTTATAATATATTTTTTTTTATATTAGGTGTAATCTATTTATAGACATAAGGCTGATTATTTTTGACTTGTATTGTTACTGCTTGGCTTGGCACCGACTTCAAACATATCAGTTGGTAACGCATATACTTAAATACGGAACCCTAAAAATTATAATATTTTATTTCATCCTTTTTGAAGTAGGTTTTTTTTTTTTTAAGTTTTTGTTTTTCCATTTTTAGGGTTCCGTAAGGGTTCCGTAAAGTAGGGTAAAAACGGGACCCTATTACTAAGACTCCGCTGTCCGTCTGTCTGTCTGTCTGTCACCAGGCTGTAACTCATGATCCGTGATAGCTAGACAGTTGAAATTTTCACAGATGATGTATTTCTGTTGCGGCTATAACAACAAATAATAAAAAGGACGGAACCCTCGGTGCGCGAGTCCGTCTCGCACTTGGCCGGTTTTTTAGTTTTAATGCTGTTACATAGAACATGATGCGCGAGGCATGAATGAAGTAGGGGAGACCGAGGTGAGTTAAAATAGAAGTAACTTGAAACAATCAATTTTGCGGCATTTATAATCGCCTTGAGGCATGGACGGATAGAGTCGGCAAACTTTTGAGAAGAGCAGGCCGGAGTAGAAACCTGGAGTCAAAAGCCGGAGTTTTCAGTGGTTGGCAGTGAAATGTTTGGGTGATCCGAATAGCCGCAATCGTGCCTCCAAAGAGTCGCGTGTAGCTCGTGATCCGTGGTTTGCCGACCCCTGACTTAAGATAGGAGTAGAAATTCGTTGTGGCATCTTAGATAATACGAATTCTTTAAAGCAATTTTACACTTTCAGCAAAGCATTCTCAAAAAACATTTAGTATTTTTTTGGACCACATCATCAATATCATTTTTGTCTCTCTCTATTTATAGTGCCAACTTTTCGCAACAAGTTTATGATTATGTCTAACACAAGTATTACGAGTAACATTGGCTGAATTCGAGTCTTTCACATAAACTGAGAGCATGGGTGCGAAACTCCTCGCTTCGGGCAAACTCGGCTCTGTTCGGCTCAGCATTGCTCCGAGCAATTATTAGGGTTGTCACGGTTGTGCAGGCCGCAACCACAGATAAGGTAATGACTTGAATTTTGACAACCCTAAACAGCCGAAAGGGATAGTGCCATATATTAGAAAGGGACAACATGATTCGACCTTGAACCGCTGTCAAACTTCGGTTTTGTAGGAACTACAGGAACACTAGACTTATGGTTTTGTAGGAAGTTTCCTTTCTGTACGGTGGTCAAGGGCCTGACACTCTTTGATCGAGAAAGATCTTAGTCTTATTGCGATTCCTATAAGAGGAAGGAGAAAATAGTGCCATGCTTTGTCCTTATCACAGACCGGGTGGCATCATAGGTAGGAGGCGATGGCGAAATACCGAAATTTATAAGAGTGAAAGAGAAAAAATCCTATGCTGCCCAAATTTCATATGAATATTCGTTCTCTTACCCCCGGTCGCTCGGTGGCGCGTCTATTACTACTTGTGTATATGTCTATGACGGTAGTACTATTATTTATTCTGTGCTGAGAGTGACACATCACTCGAAGTTTGAAACGAATACGATTGTAAGTGGGGCTCGCCCACTTCCATCTTTCCGTCGCGAGCCTTCAGCACGAATCCTGCTTAACATTACAAACCTACTTACATTCTTTGAAGTAGCACGAAAATCCGCGTTTATATTTTTTGTAAAGAGAAAAAAACGTAATAACAGGATTGGCCTTTGTTTGTTAATAGAGATTCGCGGGCAGTTATACGAAAAGGTGGTTCTTTAATGTTGTATGTAAGGTGCATTTGTATACATAAGTATAGTTTAACACAATAATATACACGGCGTGCGTAAAAAAAATAAAGCGCCAGCCATTTTCCGTGTTAGTCATAAAATTGGAATAGTTTTGCATGTTTTTAGTTTATATATTGACGAAAATGTCTTCTTCAAGCATTGAAAATGAAGAACACATAAAATGGACGCTGCCAGTAATACTAATAGAGGCAAGAGCCGAGAACGATAGTTTTACCATCAAAATCGGATGAAAAATAATTGGCGGCATATGAAACTTTTATACAATGAAAAAAAGACAAAATACGCCAATTAATCCGCGGGTGGCGTGGATGCTGGTCTTGTCATACTGGAGCTTGTACCTTCAAGTAAGTACGTGACTTTTCTGCTTAAGACATTTATTTTAATAATTGACTCCTGTAATTCACCTTTTATTACTAAATGTATTCTTTTTACTGTAAATTATTGATTTTGTATCACAATTTATTGAAAAAAACTCATTTACAACCATAAAACATTAAATTTAAATTGGTCGGTGATAGTTTCATTATTTTTAGTTGTCGCAGCTATCAACGACCCGTAGGTCGGTAATGACCATAACGTAAGGTTTAGATTTTCTTCGTTTTATATTATTATATCATAACAACACAATTATTTTAATGGACCCTTTTAAATCCAAATAATTGTTCGTTTTAAACATCTATTAACTACATACACGTTGTTATCTAGTTTTCTTCTATCAACGTTGTACAATTACGCAGTTATGTTATTTTTGGAGGACTGATGTCGTGTAGCAACAAAGTTCATTATTAACTTTTTATTACTTAAAATTGCGTGTATGTGCTTATAGTTTTTTAGATCACATAATTACAACGTGTTTTTTAGTCACAAGGTCAATTAAATAAAAAATATTTTTTTTTTATGAGTCGGTAATACATTTTATGTCCGTACTTACATATTTTAACACCGACTCATAGGAATCGGTCATAGCAACCATTGTTCATAGTTACTTTTGTGTTAGGTACCCACTATTATTATAAATACACGCGTGTACTATGGAAACTAGGCAACGATAATATATAAGTATGTATCTTATATAGATAAATACATCTATGTATACAAGTAGTTACCTATGTATTTATTTATATAACTCACAATAAAATATTCGTCATATCAAAGATAGATATAACTCCGTAATAGATGGATACAGTCTAAGGAAAAAACGTGCGTGCGATATTTAGTTATATTTGTTGATTATTTGTTAAATTTGTTGATTATTTGTTAAAAGTAAAACATTTAGCAAATAAGTACTTTTTTTTTGTTTTAATAAAAAACAGAATATAAACATGTAAGCAAATATTTGCATTTTTATTTTGTTTTACCACACCAGTCTAGGTATTATACGTCTCACTGGCCGGGCTCATAGCCTCATACCTTCTCTTATAATCGATGGATCGGTAATAGCTGCTTAAAAATCGTTAATACCCTCACAGCCATTATTATGGGTCGGTAATAGTAACAATCGACTCATTAACTTTAGAAATTATTTTTTATATCATAATCCTTTATTTAAGTATAGGCAACTTAGTAATTACGTTTTATAAACATAATATTAGCATATAAAAATGGAAAAGTATATTTGAGGGCATTCTGTATGCTTAAAAACTATGGTCGATTCCAAAATTGCCTTAAGGGGGTCGTTAATACCTGCAGTTACCTTACGTAGACGTTAGCGTATGTGTCAATTTTGACACTGTCAGTGACTCATGGTACGAGCACAGGGCAATAATTAACGGTGTCACGTTAGACAATTATTGCAAAATAATGCCAATCACCTATCATTCTAAAAATACTGAGTAAAGATTAAAAACATGGATATGAACGACTACCGCGATATGATTTTTTTACTTTAAATCCGAACTGGGTTGCATCAGCAACTGTGGTCACGGATGACAAAATATTATGTGTCCAAAACTTTATTAAATTGTCATCAAGATAAAAACCTAAAATTGATTTCTTATGGATTTGTATACACTGTGCACTGTTAGTAAACGTAAAAATAAAATACCATCAAGAATCTCATGCTAAGTAATGATACGAGTTAGGTTGGAAGTTACAAACTTAAAACAAACAAAAAAAGATTACACTAAAAATTATCCGAACGACCTGAAACCTACCTAGGTAATTTTATAATATTTTTGACAATTATTAAGTTATGTTGATCCCACATTATTTGGTTAGTTTATCGTAACATCAGGCCATTATGTTGATTTCAATACTTTTTTAAATATTGGATTATAGCATTATAGTTTAATTGTTAAATTAAACAATATTTCATGATTTAAAATTTAGACAATTAGAATTATTTAGGTTTCGAAAAAAAAAATATCCCTAGATCATTAGAGATCCCTTATAGGGATAAGTCCGCCTTTGTACATTGTATATATTTATGTTCTTTTATTGTGTTTGTAATCTGTCTTATGTACAATAAAGTGTTGACATACATACATACATACATACATATTATTAAACTATTTTTTCAATAATATAAAATTTTGTGCTTTGTTAAAATAAATATAATGATATAGGATTATGGCATTATACAGTTTAATTGTTAAATTTAACGATATTTCAGGATTTAAAATTTAGGCATAATTATTCAGGTTTCGACAAAATAATATGTCAATATAATTATGCTTTCCTAAAATAAATATAATCTAAATTACAGTCCCATAAAAGTGTGTTCAAATCGGACGTGGCATACTACATCAATTTGGCATAGGCAATTTGCTACCTATGGTACATATATACCTTGTAGACGATTCGCATTGCACACTATAGCTGTCGCGTAAAGTTCGCGTAAATACATTACATATTTTTATAGTGTTGAATAACATACCTGCAAATAATGCGTATAGTGTATATTACTCTAAGAAGACACTTTCAACAATTAGATTTAAAAATGTTACGAAGCGAGCGATTAAATATGCCTAGGTACTTGAACAAAAGGCGCGAGGCGCGTCCGGAGAGCGCTGGAGCGAGTTCCCGAGTGCGGTGCTTTTCCTTGCCTGGCCTGGACATATTCGTATTTATATGCACAATAAAAAACTGCTAACCTGTGCGATTTTTTTAGATTTATTACTTACTCTAAAAGTAGTTCGTGGTTTCTAAAAAGCTACGAGATAAAAGTAAAAGTAAAAAATTACAATAGTTATTTCAATAAAATATGGTGAACTACTTACACAGTGTATAAATAAATTAAAACAAATTAGTAACAATAAAATAAATATCTATCTACAAAAAGAAACAAATGTAAATCAACCTGGAATGTCACAGACTCGCAGGTATCAAACGTTTACTATTCACCTGATATAAAATATTTAACAATCATTAAAAAATCATTTCATTGTATTAAGTAACGTAGATAAAATTAATACTATAAGGGTGCAAAGTTGTATTTTACCCGCGAGTGTGGAATTGAAACACGAGGAAGCGAAAGGATTCTATAGTTGAACCACGAGCGAAGTGAGTGGTTCAACTATATAATCCTGAGCATAACGAGTGTTTCAACACACGAGAAGTAAAAAACATTTGCACCCGTGTGTAACACAAAACTTTTCACCTCACTATAGCGAGGAAAGTGCAACATCCACAAGTTGTCATTTCTGACGTATGAAATGTCAATGATGCGTTTTGAAATTGCATCGACTCAACTTGTGCGTGCAGAATAATATTTAACATCATTATTAAAAAACAAACGTTTCTTATGGAATTTTAGGGTTTATGGCATAAAATTATTAAACAAAGCTAAATTTGGTATTTTTTATTAGATTCTCAAACCATTTATTTAATGATAATTAATATCGAAAGAACCATTATAATGAGCGTTTTACGTTTTGTTATCTGTCAAGCTACTTAAACACGCTCCATCCAAGGTCAAATTACTTTCCCCACTAGTGGATAAAATGCGTTTTTCCCCCCTGGTTTAAAGGATAAAAAACAACTTTCCGAGCTAGTGAGGGGAAAAAAATAAATATCGAATACGAGTATTTCATTGTCCATCTACTATGTTCCTGATGCCAACGGATTCCAATGAGCTTATAAAATATAATATGTATCTGTGAACAACAGCAAAACCTATCATTGATGATATTTAACTAAATTAGTAAAATTAACCGCATTGTTTTTAAGTGGCCCTCTGGCACACGCAATTGTCTTTTTAATACAGTTGCTCAAAAAGTGGTACTTTTTGTGGCTGCGTAGCGTGCGAGAAGCTCGAACTAGTGCTTTTTACTTTTTAGTTCCAAACTATACTTTCGAAACGCAGTTAAAATTGAATTTAGCGCGGAGCAGGTACCAGGGCCTCATGAGTTATGAGGAGGTGTCGTTGACCAACCCGCGCCGGGCCCGCGGCGGCCGCGGCCGGGGCGCGCACGAGTATGAAGGTATCGCGGGCTGCGGCAGCTCGCGTATCTTAGCTGTATAGGTACTTTTGGTTTTGGTTTGGTTTGGTGGTATGATTCTACTAATGATATATTAATTTATTATTTTTTCGCAATTGTATTAAAAAAACGTCGTTTACAACACGTGTGAAATGTCTTTTTACCACTAGTACCGAGGTATCTTGCCACGAGCTGAAAGCGAGTAGAGAGTAAAAAGATATTCTTTTCACACTAGTTGTAAAATGTACTATTTTAACCGACTTCAATTTCATAGAAGGAGGAGGTTCTGTATTCGGTTGTGGCTATTTTTTTTTATGTATGTTCACCGATTATTCCGAGACCCGTGGTCCGATTTGAGTAATTCTTTTTTTGTTCGAAAGGAGCTACTTCCAAGTTGGTCCCATATTAATCTGGTTCTGATCTGAGGATGGGATCCCTGAGGAATTGAGGGAACTCCTCAATTTTTAAAGGCACATGTATGGTGATTTGGGTGTTTTCATAAGCAACTTGAGCATTTTCTCTCGAAAACGACCAATTTGATGAAGTGGACCTGATGATGATGATTGTTTTGAAGATAGTGAAAATGATTTTTTTTATGTAGGATGTTCGGCGATTACTCCGAGACCCGTGGTCCGACTTGAACAATTCTTTTTTTGTTTGAAAGGAACTAACTCCAAGGTCGTCCCACATTAATCTGGTGCTGTTCTGATGATGGGATCCATGAGGAATTGAGGGAACTCCTCAAATTTTAAAGGCACAGGTATGGTGATTCGGTCGTTTTCTTAAACAACTTGAGCATTTTCTCTCGAAACCACCAATTTGATGAAGTGGAGCTGATGATGATGATTGTTTTGATGATAATGATTTTAGTGATTACCCCGGCACCCATGATCCGATTTGAGTTATTCTTTTTCTGTTTGAAAAAAGTTACCTCTCCAAGGTGTTTTCGTAATATTTTTGGTTTTAATCTGATGATGGAATCCGTGAGGAATTGAGGGAACTCCTCAATTTTTAAAGGCACGTGTATGGTGATTTCGGTGTTTTCTAAAGTAACTCAAGCATTTCCTCCCAAAAACCACCAATTTGATGTAGTGCAACTGTAGCCTAACCACGAGTTTGACACTAAATATTCTTCGTAACTTACTTTGTACACTAATATGCCAGTACGAGCGAGATGCATAAACAGTAAGTTACGCACACGATAGCGAATATATCAATCTCAAACTCGTGGTAAGGCTACTGGTAACTTCCCTCGTATGTGTATTATGATTTTTTTATGTAGGTAGTGTTGGAATCAACCAAAGAGACTGAGAGGTGAAGGTAGAGGGTATTAGTGTTTGGGGGGTTTGAGGTTGGGGGTTGAGGGGATGCGAGTTGATGGGTCGGGGACTGAGGGGTTGGGAGTTAAGGGATTGGGGGTTAGGGTTAGGAGCTAAGGGGTCTGGGGTTAGGGGTCGGGGAATGGCGGATGAAGGGTTGGTGGTTTAGGGTCGAGGGGTTTAGTGATCAGGGGTTGATGTGCTGTAAGGTTGAGTGATTGGGGGGTTTGAGGGATTGGGTCAGTGGCGGGGCGGAAAATGGATTTAGTGAGATGAAATTAAAAAATAATAATGTATTATTTCTAAGAAATGAGGTATTTGTATGCCGTTTGTACATTTTGTAAATGGAGAAAACAACTTTAAGGTTTTTTAATAACAGAACACAAAGAAAATAAGTAAGGTGATAATTTTGTTACGCACTCAAATCTATGTGGGTTTTTGTGAATTATGAACAATAAAATTAAGTTAATGTGTTTACAAATAACGTTTAAATTCGTTTTGGTTAAAAAATTAAATACCTGATTGTGAAAAATATCAATTTCTGACTACAGGCAGTGATATCCACAAAAGAATATGAGGGAATACTGTATTTAATACTGTCTTCCCTTTCATATGTTTTGTTTAGCTGAGATCCTGTATTTCTCTTACTTAAAATAAATATGTATTTTATTTGAAGAAATAAATAATGTAAATATAAACAATCCTATTTGGTATATCCCTATTAGCGTTGCAGTAGTAGGTAGGTGAGACTGGTGACGCTTATATTATGAATATGAATTATTTCTTCCAATAATATTTTTTAACTGTGTTCTTTTTTGCATTACATTGAGCGTTATAAAAACGAAATATAATTAAGCTTATTAAAACGTTACTATTAAAAACAATATAAACCAGAAAATAATGAAAAAAATAATAATACAATAAGCTACCACCTCTCACGCCCCCGGGCACGAACCCACAACCTCTTGAATGTGAAGCAAGGGGCTTAACAATTCGACCAAAAGTGCACATGTCGCTGTCAACGAAATTTGTGTACGGTTGTAGGTCTAAACTTGGGGTGGATACATTTCTCTGATGCTGTGTGTACTAGTAGTAGTAATCACTTTATTGTACACAACACAGGTTTACAAAAATAAAATATTCCATTTTTTCTTATACCACGTCGGTGACAATCAAGCATACGGCCCGCCTGATTCTTTAGTTAGTTAGTTACCGTAGCCTATGGACGCCTGCAACACCAGAGATATTACATGCGCGT
The DNA here is from genome assembly GCF_947568885.1 of Cydia strobilella. Classification (NCBI taxonomy): domain Eukaryota; kingdom Metazoa; phylum Arthropoda; class Insecta; order Lepidoptera; family Tortricidae; genus Cydia; species Cydia strobilella. Next base: position 23,919,003 of record NC_086068.1, read on the forward strand.
TGCCGACCCTTTAAAAACCTGTACACTCCTTTTTTGAAGAACCCCATACTGTAGCCCCTCGGGAAAACCTCGGCAGGAAGCTCATTCCACAGCCGAAGCGTCCGCGGGAGGAAATTCCTCTTAAACCGCACAGTACGCGTTTAGGTTCTAGGGTGTGAGGCGCCCTGCCCACGGCGAGCGGTGCGGTGATAGAAAGGTTGGCAAGGGCAAGGTAGCCATTGTAGATACAAATCGTTAATTTTTGGTTATTTTTTTACTAAGCATTGCGATTAATGTAGATTTTTGTATTTTTATTAGTCGGTTACATTTTGCCTATACGAGCCTTATTCAAAACGAGAAGAGAATTCTATCACAGTAAAACAAATCTGTTGATTTATCTACAAAGATAAATCAACCAACCGAGGTATAGAAATCAAGAAACATTCCTATTAATATTTTATTGCTGTTTTTCCAATTTCATGGTTGAGCTAAGCATTATCTTGGTTAGATATGTAGATGTGATGAGGGTGGAAACTACTTTTGGTCAGTATAGTATTTGAAATCTGGTAACAAAATGCCTATGAAAGTAAGTTAACTGTTATAAAAATCATTTCCTTAGACTGTATCCATCTATTACGGAGTTATATCTATCTTTGTAAAAATGTAATACGAAAGTTTATATTACTTTATAATAGGTACTTACCGTCAAAACTGGCAAACAATAGTAGATTGTTAACCAAGGGATGAAAGGCACTCATTTTTGCCGAGGTATTTTGGTGCTCGAACGCAGTGAGAGCGCCAATAGTCCGAGGCTGAAATGATGCCTTTCACCCGAGTTAAACACTCTACTTTTCATTTCGAATACGAGGAAAGTAAAGTGCATGTGTTTTTTTTTAAACATGAATAAGTATACATTTTTATAATATTTCTTGAAGGTACTTTCAATTAACAATTAAGGCAAAAGTATCGTTATTTATGGAATGAAAAGTCAAATATCGGAATGGAAATTGTATAACAAATCCATTTAAACTCTAATTTCAATTGTTTATCGTACAAAATATTAAAAAAATCGTACTTCGAACGTAAAATGCTCTAGTGCAGACACGTATCATTTTCTGCACACCTTTTAGAACAACAATGACCCTCTTTCAGAGCATGAGAAATGAAAAAATCTTTATTAGAGACCTTTAACGCATTCACTGCCAGGGGGCGAGGCTTAGGAACAAACTTGTATGACGGTGAACGCACATGTGCGTTGGGGGCAGTGAATGTGTTAAATAAGTTATTTCTGTAGACCCATCGACATTGATTTTGAAAAATAGTTATGTGACGTATTACAAGGGGCATATGTGTTAAATAATTTCACGGTTAAGACTCACATGTTTTAGTCACTCGCGCGACATGTTTCGGAGAGCCTGGGTCTCCTATCTAAAGCACTAATAGTGCAAGCAGCGTTCACGACGACCGTGTTTTGCTTTCCGAAACATGTCGCGCGAGTGACTAAAACAAGTGAGTCTAAACCGTGAAATTATTTAATGTTAGTACGTCTCACAACAGTTTAAATTCAGGCATATGTGTTGTTTAACGCCTACTGCTAACATTGATACCCAAGCAAGCGAATGATCCCTTAATCGAAAAGTGTTAGTGAGCGTTGCGAGGATTTCAAGGCAACAAGCTTTGCTCCCGAATGAAACTCAATTTTTGTCACCACACCATCTCGAGAAAATTTCTTAATGTAAGTCATTACAAACTAAACCACAATGAACGGTATTCAATATTTGGCATTCAAAGTCATTAAATTATTGCTGTATTTAATTTCAGGTGTGGATTTTAAAAAGTATTGTAGTGGTGCAATTAGCAACCGCTCTCAGATTTCTGCCTCTGCCCAATAAGTTGAATGTAAACTCTCAAGCACCAATTATGCGTAGAACTAATTTAATTGAAAAAATGTTATTAGCATCTGTTAATCAAGATAAAAAGTCGTTACAGCCATCTAGGCCAAAGAACAACTATGGCACTCGAACAGCAATCAGACAGCTACAAGAGCCCGTGGACTCGCCCGTGGTTTCGCCGCAAAAGATGGCAAAAGAGCAGGTTGAAGAACAGGAACTAGGTAAATTGGTACGTAGCAGCGCATCTGAACTATTGGGAAAACCGTACGTTGAAACAAGAGGAAGAAATGATTATCTCGTTATTCAAAGTAACAACATGGATCCGTTCGTTACGGTGGTACCAAACAGCATATATTATGATGTAGAAAAAAAATGTGTTAACTGGTTGGATGCTTGTAGTCTAAAAGGCATCAGAGCGCACTTATTACAAAGAGTTCAAGACCCAACTGCACAATGATATAAATGATAATTAACATAATAAGCGCAAGTCATATATAATCCCTTAAGAGAAATAAATACGTTATGTTGAGTTGTATACGTCATAATCATAACTCGCTAGCCTGGGTGCGGCTATAGTTACATTGTGATCAATAAAAAGAGATAGTTTGAGAAGACACGAGTCCATCTTTTTGCACTATCATCCATCCATTCATCATCACCACCATACATCTGTTGTATTAGGTGCTCGGAAAAAGAAGAGTCGTGGAATGTAAGGGAACCCATACATTGTACGATTCTTCTTTTTCTGCACAGACTCTACCTACTTTATTTCTACACTTACTACGTACTTAGTTTAGTTACAAACGTCCAACTTTGTAAATACCTGCGAGTGCGTGCGTATGCGTGTATGTTTTCTGTTGTTTTGTGCGTATCATCAGGACTCAGATATTCAATACCTACTATAAAACCTCTTTCTCCGGCCTCCGCTTCCTCATCGTAACCGTCGTCACGCATTAATTCGCGGGTCCTGTCGTTCTAGCCATTGCTCTTTCTTTATATGGTTGAAGTCGCTGCTTCTTTCCTTCTGACTCTTTTTTTTCTGTAGAACGCTGGTCTTGAAGTACTTTAGTTGCACAAATATTCGTCGTGTCCCAGGCCGTCTTTGATGAAAGCATTGCTACGGAAACGGGGGCACACAAAAAATACGTCCTCCGCGTCTTCAACAACTCCAGGACAGGACGGGCAGTCCGGGAAGTCATCGTGTTTGAAACGGCGAAGATACGTTCGAAAGCAGCCATGACCTGACAGCATTTGTATCAAATATGTAGTAGTTGATTTCGCCATTATGACTCAGCCAGCCAGCTTGTTGTTGCGGTATCCCACTGTGTTTGCCTTCGACTTCGGCATATGCTGTATAGCCGTTTTTCATTCGTCGTCTGTAAAGGGTTTGTCTTTTCTTGGCTAGTACTGCAATAGGGATGTGTGCGCGTTTGTTTGTGTGTCTGCTGAGGCTCGGCAAAAGATCCGAGTCAGAAAATGCCGGTTTCCACTGAGGTATATATAGGTATATAGTGTATTTTTTCAAGCAATGAGAGGAAATATAATCAAAAACAATACTTTGTGACTTACCTGAAACCTCGTCAGTAATTATGTAGGTATCATCTGTGAAAATGTTATTATTGTATATGTAAAGCCTGACCAGGAATATATAATCACGCACCATGTTGCGGAATTTCGCTGGAACTAATTTTTTCATAGTATACTGAACTGTTACCCTATACATGAGAATAACAGCGCCCTCTTGACAATGATCATATATTATTTACACTGGCTTTAATTACAACATTAATATTTATTTTATAATTACATAAAAATTTCAAACAACTGAAAATCCAATCAATTTGATTGAACCTCTTTTTAACCGACTTCAAGATTTCAAAGGAGGAGGTTCTCAATTCGGTTGTTTTTTTTTTTCAATGTTTGTTACTCCATAACTCCGTCATTTCTGGACCGATTTTGAAAAATTATTTTTTTGATTGTAAGTACAGATTGGTCCCGTTTTTGTCAAAAAGCAGTTCTGATGATGGGATCCATGAGGAATCGAGGGAACTCCTCAAATGTTAAAGGCATACATATAGTGATTTTAGTATTGTCATCAACAAATCAAGCACTTAAATTTAAAAAAGTGACATTTGATGAAGTGGAACTGCTGATGATGATCAGAACGGAACTCTTCAATGACGCATAGTTCACGTTTGGCGATTTGTCCTCTTCGTTATGTTTGTTAAGCAAGTTATGTTTTTAAGAAACATTTTTGTCAAGCTCGAGTTCTGATGATGAGACCCACGAGGAACTGATGGAACTCCTCAAATGTGAAAGGCATACATATAGTAATTTTTGTATTTTCATCAACAAATCCAGCATTTACATTAAAAAAAGTGACATTTGATGAAGTGGAACTGCTGATGATGATCAGAATGGACCCGGACCGAACTCAGACCCAAACTTAGACCCGGAGAGCCGGACACGGACCCGGACTCGGATCCGGACCCAGACTCGGACCCGGAAATGCTACTAGAAAAGTGGGTTAGGTTGGTGGGTGGGTTTTGAACTGCGATTCTCACAGAACTGCTATCAGAAAAGTAGGTTTTTTTTTTTTCTTAGCCCACTGTATTATTATTGATTTTTGTTTTTCAATATTTGTTTCTTTTTATTTTTCTCTTTTCTTTCTTTTCTTTACATACTTTTCTTAGACTACTTAGACTACTTAACCTACTTACAGTCACCCTATTAATATAGTAACATATAACTCTTATTATCATATCCAATTTAGTACCGTTTATTACAGTTACTACAATTGTCAATTACAAAAAAATACGCATTTAATACAATTAATGTCAAATTCATTATACATAACTAATATTATTACAGTCTATACAAAATATACACATTTAATATAAGATTAATACAGTTATCAAAAGTTATCGTGTACAATTAATGTCAAAATGTCAAAATCTACAATTAATGTCAAATTTATTATACATAACTAATATTATTACAGTCTATACAAAATATACGCGTTTAATACAATTAATGTCAAATTTATTATACATATCTAATATTGTCACAGTCTATACGATTACAATTATTCATCTTTTTCTTTTACTTGGTAACATTCATAAGATTAATACAGTTATCAAAAGTTATCGTGTTTACTTGTCAATTTTATTCTGCATTTGTCAAATTACCCTTGGAGCAATTTGGCGCACTCGGGAGCAACACGGAGCACAATGGAACGGAGCGGAGCACAACCAAACCAACCAGCAGGGCGGAGCGCAAGGGAGCGCCCTGGAGCATGGCGGAGCGCAGAGGAGCGCTTTTATGGGGCGCCATTTTGGGAACATTTGGGAGCATTTAACTTTTTCGCTCCACCGTCGGAGCGTTAAGATGTGGTGCCATTTGGGAGCATGTTTCTTGGTGGTGTACCCCAAGTAGCCTATACTGCCGAGGCTCCGTTCTGTCTCGCCGCTCTCCTCATGACGCCCTCCGCAAAGTCCACGAAGTGTTTCCTAATTCCGTCGTCCTCCAGCATCCTCACGAAGTTGCCCTCCGTAACACTCATATCTATTGCGCACTCACAGGCGTACTGCTCGGGGCCGTATCTTGGGAATTCCGTGAGGATGTGTGTAACTGTCTCCACGGTTTGTCCGTCGCAGGAGCAATGGGGGTCGTTACCCAGCTTGAACCTGTGGAGGTATTGTTTGAAGCCCCCATGCCCTGTTAGTAGTTGTGCGATGGTGTTCCTGTTACCCAGTCTCTCCATAATCCTTTTAGCGCCCCGCACATCCCGGAAGAACAGCTTCGTGCCTGAGGTACTTTCCGTCTCCTCATATCTCCTTTGCCACCTACTTAGGGTGCTGGCTCTTATGATTCTTTTTGCGAACGAGAGAGGGAATTTGCTATACAGCGGGGTCTTTTCCGGGTCTAGGGCCGCCGCCTTGGCTAGCTGGTCCGCCCTCTCATTTCCTTCCAGGCCAACGTGCGCCTTTATCCAAGATAGCTCTATCGGGTTTCCCCATGTTAGGGCCTCTTCCAGGTTTTCCCTGATTTTTACTGCTATCGGGTTGAGGGAGTTTGGGTCGGCAACTGCCTGAAGTGAGGACCTAGAGTCACAGTAGATCACTGTCCGGTGCTCCTTGTCCTTCGCCATGCTCGTAGCTTGGTAGAGTGCCATCATTTCGGCTTGGTACACCGACCAGTGATCCGCTAGCCTGAAGCTCGTACTATCCCGCTCCTCCCCTCCCGACCACCATGTAATCGCGCCGCCTACCTTTCCTTGGATTTTACTGCCATCATCAGGGCCCCTCCGTCAAGTCCTCGGTTTTTGTGAGGCTAAAGGTGACTCGTTTCCTATCTGCCGGATGCGGGAGTATCGACGGGTGGGCCCTAGGCTGCAGTTTCCCTTCCGGCAACTCCGGGAGGGTTTTGCCTCTCTTGACCTCATAGAGCTCCTTTTGCTCCTGCAGCCTAAGGTCCAGTGGTATTATCTGTGACAGGATTGCCGCTGAGACAGTGGATACTGTGCGGTGGGCTTTGGCTATTTTTATACCGAAAGCTCTGGTTATCCTGTCTAGTTTTTTCCTGGCGTGGACCCTAGTTGCTACGCCTCCCCAGGCCCCAGCAGCGTAGAGTATTGTAGGCTCAACTACGGTGTAGTAAATGGTTTTCAGTATGTCCGGGTTTAATCACCATCGAGTCTTTGCCATTCTGCTTACCACTTTAAAAAGGTTCAATGCCTTGGTGGAAACATTCTCTATGTGGAGTCCGAACCCCAGGTTTTCGTCTATTGTGAGACCTAGAAGTTTTAATTTATTGTCCAGGGCGATTTGTGTCGACATCATTTGGAATGTTGGCGTGTCATACTTAGTTTGCGCGTTATTAAGATCGCTTGTGTCTTGTGTGGGGCGAACCGGAGCTTATGCCTTTTTTTTTTTTTTTTGACCCAGGGGAAATCCGTTAGGGATCCCACCCGGCCCGGGAGAGGCCGAGTGGGTATGTCCGACTCGCGAGGACTAAAACCCCTGGGGTGTTCGGACGCTCGCTTTTGGGCGGGGTTACGGGAACAACTTTGCAGACCTCCGAGACCCCGCCGGCGTTGCCCTTGCGGGCCCATCAAATTGGGGCTGCTCCAGCAGCCTACTCCGCTGAAGGCACCTCGGAACACTCGCAGGTTCTGTCACTCGCAGATTCTGTCACGCAGTTTCTGTTAGGGTGGCAACATTCGGGCTGCGAAGGCTCTTCGCCGCCTGCCTGGCATCCTTCGGCGCTGAGGGAGCGAGTTGGCGTCGTCCTCGCACATTCGTTCAGCGGCCTCCTTTTGCGTCAGGACGGTGACGCTAAAGGTGGCCACTGCCGCCCATGCCTCTTCACTGCCGATCATACGGCGTATCAGCGCCGGCAGTGAGAGGTCTCTTCCTACAGCCATGGACAGGACAGCGCGAGGCTCCGCCCACGCAGGGCACTCCTCGCGCGTGTGTTGGGCCGTGTCCACGGCTCCTCCGTCACAATGGTGGCACGCTGTCGTCGGCTCTCTTCCAACCCTCTCACACAGGTACCAGCTGAAGCAGCCGTGCCCCGTCAGGAGCTGTGTGAGATGGAAGGAGGGTGTGCCGTGCTTTCGTTCCACCCATTCTTTTAGAACGGGCCGAACAGCGGCCACCAGGTCCCGGCTAGCTCCCGGGATCTCCAGACGTTCCGACCATTTTTCGAAGAGCACATCTCGTGCTTCTTCCCGCCAGTGTTGAACTTCTTGGGGGGCGGGCCAGTTTTCGTTCCTCCTAGCTGCCAGCACCCGCCAATAGACCGTGGCCTGAACGCCGGCTTCAAGGTCCCAGGGCGGGCTCCCAGCCAGCAGGCAGGCTGCTACATGCGAGTTATCGCGGTATGCTCTAGCCACCCTGAGAGCTATGGCCCGCTGCGGCCGGCGCAATAGGGCCGCACTTCGAGTTCTCGGGGTGTCCGCCCATATTGGCGCCCCGTATAGCGCCATTGAGCGCACCACGCTCATATAAAGCCGCCTGCAGGCTCCTCCTGGATCGCCCAAATTTGGCAGAATCCGCCCAAGCGCTCCGGCTGCAGCTAGCAGTTTTGGAGCAAGGATCTTGAAGTGCTCCTCGAACTTCCATCTGCCGTCGAGAACGAGTCCCAGGTACTTCATCGTTGACCCGACGGCGATGGAAGTTTCTGCCACAGTGATATGTGCCCCTTCTGGTGGTTTATTTCGAGGCCCATGGAACACGATGACCTCGGATTTGTGTAGAGCCACTTCTAGGCCCAGCGCACGGATCCTATGTACCACATATGCCACTCCTGCTGTGGCTATGTAGGCGGACTCTCTGTGGGTCCTGCCACGGGCCGACACGAGGGTGTCGTCAGCATAGCACGTAACGCTGATTCCCCGCAATGTGGGCCCGCGTAGTACCCAGTTATAACCCATGTTCCACAGGAGCGGCCCTAGCACCGAGCCCTGTGGAACACCGCACGACATTTCCCGCCTCCCCCAGCCATCTTTTGTTGGAAATACCACAACGCGTCCGGCAAAGTAGTCCGCTACAATTCTTTGTAAATATTCGGGCACGTTGTGGTATTTGAGTGCCGCCTTTATTGTCTCCCAGGGCAGAGTGTTAAATGCGTTGGAGATGTCCAGTGATACGGACATCACAACCCCACCCTGAGAGACTTCCTCCTCTGCTAATTCCCTTACGCGGGCAATCGCGTCCAGTGTCGAGCGCTGCGGGTGAAAGCCATATTGGCATTCGCTCAAGCCCGGCTGCATGCTTCTGACTAGACGAAACGCGATTATCCGCTCAAAGAGCTTGCTCGTCTCGTCGAGCAGCACTATGGGGCGGTAGGCCGAAGGCTGGTCAGGTGGGCGTCTCTCCTTCCGGAGGAGCACCAGCTTGCCTGTTTTCCACCTATCAGGGAACAGCCCCTGAGTCAAGCACGAGGTGAATAACTCTCGGACGCTTTCCTCCAGCTCACTGAGTGCGACTGCCAAGGCACGCCCAGGTATGCCGTCGGGCCCGGGGGTTGTCTTTTTAGAGCGGAGCTTGACGACTGCCACACTCATTTCGACCTCTGTCACCGGCGGTACTTCCGTCACCATTTGGCGTGGTCTCATGGTCGGCGCCATAGCTGGTGGCACGAATTCACCTCTTTCATAAGCATAAGGGAGTAAAGCCTGACCAGGAATATATGATCACGCGCCATGTTGCGGAATTTCATTCAAACTAATTTTTTCATACTAAACTGAACTGTCACCACATACATAAGAATAACAGCGCCCTCTTGACAATGATCATATATTTCTGGTCGGGCTTTACCTTGGCAGCGCTTTGTACGTCTTTTTACTAAAGAGAAGACTTTTTGCAATAACTCAAAAACGGCTGAACCGACCATGTCCGCTATGGTTTTCATTGAAAGAATTTATAGTTTTTACAATGCATGTGCTCGAAAAGTGCGTTTCCTACGGAGCCATATCATGCGGAAAGTACTACTTTTCCGCACTAGTGCTTTTTGTTTTCAATTTTTTTTACAGTACATATGGTGCTACTTTCTCGCACTAGTGCGGAAAAGAGCACTTGTCCGCACTAGTGCTTTTTGTTTTCAATGTTTTAATAATTAAACTTATTTGCCATGATATGTTTTTTTATTTACTCGCACAATGCATAGTAAAACATTGTATGATACACTTGCGTAAAGATGATTTCCGCACTTGTTGCATAAATAGCTATTGTTTTACGATTTTTGTCATATTTTTGGACCCATGGTTCATAAGTTAGAGGCCCCCTCCTCACTCACACATATTGTTTTTCTTTCAGAGCGATTATTTCCGAAAATATTCACATTAGAAAATGGTTTTTGAACACCATTATTCGCTTTTGAAAAAAAAAAAAACAAGAAAACATTTTGTATGGGAGGTACCCTAAAATATTTTTTGTAGTCGAGAGCTTTTTCAACGCGCGTTAAAAAAAACTTTTATAAAAAAAAAGATAAACCGACTTCAAAAAGGATGAAATAAAATATTATCCTTTTTAGGGTTCCGTGTTTAAGTATATGCGTTACCAACTGATATTTTTGAAGTCGGTGCCAAGCCAAATTTTTAACCATAATGATTTTGGTGCAATTCGATAAAGATACATAGATATAGAAGTGTCCTACGTGGGCGATCTCGTTGCGAACGCGAACGCCTTGGGCCGGCCGCGCCGTGCCGCGTCGCTTCGCTTCGCGTTCGCGAGTGTTCGCCTATGTAAGACGCAGCGTACACGACGACAATAAACGAACTTTCTGTACACCTCAGAACAGAACACACGGTTGAACCTTCTTGGCGCAGTTCGTACCATGCTTGTCGGCAAGTTAGTGTAAATCTAATACGTTTTGTCGTCGTATTTTTTTAAAGAGCATTTCTTACTAATTCTTGAACAGTCATAGCACGCAAGTGTGGGATTGGGACTGTCGCTTATCCAGAGGACTACATTTCAAAATATAAAACAATTCAAGGAACCTTCATGCAAAATTTCAGCTAAAGCGGTTCAGTTGTTTAGCCATGAAAAGGTAACAAAGAGGCAGACATAATTGCTTTCACGTTTATAATATTTGTACAGTTGTAATGGGATTTATAGACATAAAGCTGATTATTTTGGACTGGTATTGTTACTACTTGGAGTACTTGGCTTGGCACCGACTTCAAAAATATCAGTTGGTAACGCATATACTTAAACACGGAACCCTAAAAAGGATAATATTTTATTTCATCCTTTTTGAAGTCGGTTTATCTTTTTTTTTATAAAAGTTTTTATTTTTCCATTTTTAGTTTTAAAACATTGTTAAGAGCGTGACGCATGAATGAAAAACATAATGATGTTTAACTGTAAATTCGTAAACTTTATTAAATAATCCGAATTTTCCTCGAGTTCGTCTGGGAAATCATTCCTGTCACTAAATCCATTCTCCGCCCCGCCACTGACCCAATCCCTCAAACCCGGTGATCACTCAACCTCACAGCACATCAACCCCTGATCACTGAACCCCTCGACCCTAAACCACCAACCCTTCAACCGCCATTCCCCGACCCCTAACCCCAGACCCCTTAACTTCTAACCCTAACCCCCGATCCCTTAACTCCCAACCCCACAGTCCCCGACCCATCAACTCACCTCCCCTCAACCCCCAACCTCAAACCCCCCAAACACTAATACCCTCTACCTTCACCTCTCAGTCTCTTTGGTTATTTCCAACACTACCTACATCAAAAATCATAATACACATACGAGGGAAGTTATCAGTAGCCTTACCACGAGTTTGACATTGATATATTCGCTATCGTGTGCGTAACTTACTGTTTATGCATCTCGCTCGTACTAGCATATTAGTGTACAAAGTAAGTTACGAAGAATATTTAGTGTCTAACTCGTGGTTAGGCTACTGTTGCACTACATCAAATTGGTGGTTTTGGGGAGGAAATGCTTGAGTTACTTTAGAAAACACCGAAATTACCACACACGTGCCTTTAAAAATTGAGGAGTTCCCTCAATTCCTCACGGATTCCATCATCAGATCAAAACCAAAAATATTACGAAAACACCTTGGAGAGGTAACTTCTTTCAAACAGAAAAGGAATAACTCAAATCGGATCATGGGTGCCGGAGTAATCGCTGAAATCATTATCATCAAAACAATCATCATCATCAGCTCCACTTCATCAAATTGGTGGTTTTCGAGAAAAAATGCTCAATTTGCTTAAGAAAACGACCAAATCACCATACATGTGCCTTTAAAAATTTAGGAGTTCCCTCAATTCCTCATGGATCCCATCATCAGAACAGCACCAGATTAATGTGGGACCACCTTGGAGGTAGTTCCTTTCAAACAAAAAAAGAATTGTTCAAGTCGGACCACGGGTCTCGGAGTATTCGCTGAACATCCTACAATAAAAAAATCATCATCACTATCTTCAAAACAATCATCATCATCAGGTGCAATTCATCAAATTGGTCGTTTTCGAGAGAAAATGCTAAAGTTGCTTATGAAAACACCCAAATCACCATACATGTGCCTTTAAAAATTGAGGAGTTCCCTCAATTCCTCAGGGATCCCATCATCAGATCAGAACCAGATTAATACGGGACCAACTTGGAAGTAGCTCCTTTCGAACAGAAAAAGAATTACTCAAATCGGCCCACGGGTCTCGGAATAATCGGTGAACATACATAAAAAAAAAAAAAAAAAACAGCCACAACCGAATACAGAACCTCCTCCTTCTATGAAATTGAAGTCGGTTAAAAAGCGTTTGAATGACACAAATGGACAACCATGTACTTACATATGTGTTCACACGAGGGCGGTTCCCGCGGCGCTTTTTTATCGAGCACTGTTCGATTTTCGGAGTTGAGCGTTGACCGTTAATTGAATTGAGCATACGGAACTCTCGTGTATCAGTTCTCAGGAGCGTTAAAAAAGCGCCGGCGCTGCTGTCAGTTAGCTGTCAAGTGTCAATCTTTGGTGTCAATCATCATGCCTATATCATGGCTATGCCGAATTCGTAATAAATAACTATGTGGGAGCTCGATCCCGAATTGTTAATTATAGAAGTCTAGTCTCGACCATTACTCGTTAAATCTTTACCGGAATACGCAAATATAGTACTAAACAAGTAACTGTCAAATTTTTTTTGTGACACACTTTTATTGCTGACTGTACTTCTTCTCATTTGAGTGTCTATCGAGTACTTCTTGAGACCTTTCATTAGAAAGGAAATAAATAACCAAACAAAAATAAACACAAAATTTCATTACAGCCTAAACTTGATGTGTTTGTGTTTTTCCATCGAGGAGTTCCTTTGGCTACCTACCGACTGCATCATCAGAATACCTCCATGTTAGCATATTATTGTATTGTCACCGGAATTACGATAGTACTCCAACTTTCAACTGAATCAGATACCGGAAAGTGGTTCAAATTTTAGTTACAAGATTTGAGGCACTTGATATATACGCAGATACGCAGTGAAGCTAAATAAAAGTGTGTAAGTAATAATAATAGTAAGAGATCTTAGATCCCGTTTTCTAAGGGGACCTTGCATTTTTGAGACAAAGCAAACCGCTTGGAACAGGTGTTCCTGGGGGTGATCTGAGCTGATTTAGCCCGGTTGCCACGAGGTTCCCCCCAGCAGGTGGGCAGGGAGGGGGGGGGGGGGAAAGTGCCTCCGGCGCGCCCCACTCTAAGCTTTATATCTGCATACATCTAGCAAATATATCAAGTTTGGTGTCTTTTTCGTATAATTCGAGGATGAAGAATTCATTTCTGTGACTAAATTTTCACTCACCCATACAAAAAATTCGAGAAATACAAAATTTAAAAAAATTCTTTACACTTTTTTTTTCGAAAATCCTCTATAGAATTAAAACTATAAGAATTTGCTCTAGAAAAAAAATACCCGTGAATAGCCCAGTTATCCTACTATATAGAATAGTAAACTTGTCAAACATTTTTCTTTTATAACTGTTAAAAAAATGTTTTGAGTCCCGCGGCGTACCCGCGTTGTAAGAGCGGTATGCAGCTTTTAGGATCTTTAAGTATGTTTAGATGATTTCTGATAGGTTGTTATTCTTCTGGTTGTAGATTACATTAATAAATTACTTCTGGCCGTGATATATGGTTGGTCAAGCAAATCATGTCAGCAGAAAAAAGCGCGAAATTCAAATTTTATATGGGACGATATCCCTTCGGGCCTACATTTTATACATTTTCCGCCTTTTTCTACTGAAAAGATTTGCTTGACTAACTATATATATATAAGAACTATATATACGAATATAAATTAAATATATAAATAAAGATGTTGCGAAAACATTCGTCAGTAGTTATTATAAATGTGATAAAATTAACATAGTTAGATGTTTGACAAAAAATGCGGGTTAAAATTAGATATCTATTGTTCGCAATTGCCACTACATGCACATAGGTCCGTTTTAGTTTTTTTAACGCAGTTGCACCTCCTTGCTCATTTGTTTTGCAGCGGCAACGAATAATCTCCAAACAAGCAGCAGCCGCCGCAGGTCGGCTTGTCCATATGGGCTCCCAATAACCTTTTTGTTTAGACCAGCCCCAGTCAGCAGGGCATGGTAGCTGTTGCTGAGAGGATATAATCTGTCCCCAAACCTCCTCCCCAAACTCCTCCTTGGTAAACTGCCCGGAGAATATGTTTACGTAGGGCATCTTCTGTTGGAGGCAGATTCTCTAACTGGAGATTTCTTATTGTATAAAGTACTCTTCGGCACTCATTTACAGTCGTACCTCGTACTTGTACCTGATCTGAAATCAGTAACAAAATGCATGGTGTTAAAATACTGTCTAGGGATCAATTCACACCTCGTAATTCAAATCTGTCCAGACTTAAAAATGTAAGTCTCTTACTTGTGATACAAGACCATAACAATTTTTTCCAATATTGGCAACGCCTGCTCAATATTGCCTTGTTTGTCGTAATTAAATCCCTCCGTTACAGCAGGATATGCCCTCCAAGCTTGAAATACGCTTGTTTTCACCTTTCCACACAAAAAAGAAACAGTGTCGCAACCTGAAAAGGCGTGGAAGAATGCCAAGACTACTGTCCTTTCTGGTCCTGTGAAATAAATTATATATCTATGCGTTACAAATAAAATCATATATTTAAAGAAAGTTTGCAGCACGTGACCAATTGCCCAGATGACCTGTCTCGTACTGCGGTGACATATTTATTTTATTTACAATTAATGGAGGAACTACAAAAGTTACCTAATGAAGATGCAATAGCATAGCACGAGAGGAACTGCATGGTCATTCTTTCCTGTGCCAATATGTACCCGTAACTCCTGGAGCTCCGGCAATTGTGATATATAGGTACATTCAACTGCGAGAACAACAATATTAGTATCCACTGTGCGTAGCATAATTTTTGTGTGACCTGGGGCTACAGCATCAGCCACATAATGGACCATCATGCGCATGTCTGCTTTCTGTACGAGGGCAACTGGTCACGTGCTGCAAACTTCCTTTAAATATATGATTTTATGTGTCTTGCCATTCTTCCACACCTTTTCAGGTTGCGACACTGTTTCTTTTTTGTGTGGAAAGGGGACAAAAAGCGTATTTCAAGCTTGGAGCGCATATCCTGCTGTATCAAATGGATTTAAATTTGGCAAACAAGGCAATATTGAGCAGGCGTTGCCAATATTGGGAAAAATTGTTATTGTCTTGTATGACAAGTAAGTCTTACAATATTAAGTCTGAACATATTTGAATTACGAGGTGTCAACCGTAGACTTATTTTAACACTATGCATTTTGTTACTGATTTCAGATCAGGTACAAGTACGAGTGTAAATGAGTGCCGAAGAAATCTCCAAAGAGAGAATCTGCCTCCAACGGAAGATGCGCTACGTAAACATTATTCTCCGTGCAGTTTACCAAGGAGGTTATGTTTGGGGAAATATTATAGCCGCTAAGCGACAGATTATTGGGAGCCCATATGGACAAGCCTACTTGCGGCGGCTGCTGCTTATTTAGAGCTTATTCGTTGCCGCTGCAAAACAAAATGCGCAGGGAGGTGCAACTGCGTTAAAATAAACTAAAATGCACTGACATATTTATGTGCATGTAGTGGCAATTGCGACCAATATATATCTTATTTCAACCCGCATTTTTTGTCAAACATCTAACTATGTTAATTTTATCACATCCATACTAATCCATACTAATATTTTAAATGCGAAAGTGTGTCTTTCTGTCTGTCTGTCTGTAAAGAGGCACGCTTAAACCGCTGAACCGATTTACTTGAAATTCAGTGTAGAGATAGTTTGAGTCTCGGGAAAGGACATAGGATAGTTTTTATCTCAGAACTCACCCCTTAAGGGGGTGAAAAGGGGGTGGAAGTTTATATGGGGAATCAATAAAAAGGAGATTGGATAAAAGTCGCGGGCAAAAGCTAGTATTATATATGCGAAAGTGTGTCTGTCTGTCTGTCTGTTACCTCTTCAGGCTTAAACCACTGGACCGATTTAGTTGAAATTTGATATAGAGATAGTTTGAGTCCCGGGGAAGGACACAAGGTAGTTTTTATATCAGAAATTATCCTTTAAGGGGGTGAAAAGGGAGGTGGAAGTTTGTATGGGAAATCGATAAAAAGCATATTGGATAAAAAATAAGTTACCAAATTACTAACTCCACGCAGACGAAGTCGCGGGCAAAAGCTAGTTAATAGTAAAGTTTTCCCAACGTCTTTATTTATATATTTGTATATATATCACGTCCAGAAGTAATTTATTAATGTAATATACGAACAGAAGAATAACAACTTATCAGAAATCATCTAAACATACTTAAAAATCCTAAAAGCTGCATACCGCTCTTACAACGCGGGTACGCCGCGCGACACAAAACATTTTTTTTTAACAGTTATAAAAGAAAAATGTTTGACAAGTTTACTATTTTATATAGAAGGATAACTGGGCTATTCACAGGTATTATTTTTTTTGAGCAAATCGCCATAGTTTAAATATTGTAGAGGATTTTCGAAAAAAAAAGTGTAAAGAAAATTTATGCATTTTGAATTTCTCGTATTTTTTGTATGGGTGAGTGAAAATTTTGTCACAGAAATGAATTCTTCATCCTCGAATTATACGAAAAAGACACCAAACTTGATATATTTGCTAGATGTATGCAGATATAAAGCTTAGAGTGAGCGCGCCAGAGGCACTCCCCCCCCCTGCCCACCTGCTAGGGGGGAGGGCCTGGTGGCAACCGGGCTAAATCAGATCAGATCACCCCCAGAAACAACTGTTCCAAACGGTTTGCTTTGTCTCAAAAATGCAAGGTGGTGGACCTAAGATCTCCTGCTATAAAAATGAAGCGTGTTTTTGGTACTAGGCACACGTCCACAAGGCAGGGAGTACGAATCACAAGTGATTTTTAAGCGTTCATATGAACACAAATATTAGAAACAGTAAAAAAGCGCCAACAATAACAATACAATACAATACAAATCCTCTTTATTGCACAACCTCAGAATAAATGTATATGGAAACACAAATAATATATGAAGACGGAGGTAAACAACAGACGGCCTTATCGTTAAAGAGCGATCTCTTCCAGACAACCTTTAGGTAGTGGAGAAATGACACACATAAATTAACCAATTAGGAGGTACAATAAACCCCAACGCCAACGTCGGGTTTAAACGCGACGCTTTTTAAACTCTTGTGCCTAACGGTCGGTAACGGAGCCTAACGATCACGGAGCAAAGCCGCGGACGGACAGAGATACGGACATGTTGACTACGGAACCCTAAAGAGGAGCAAATTTGACTTGTAAGCTTGCTTGTTGTATTTGTTTGTGTTGTAAACACCCTTCATCAATCATGAATCATGATCGTGATGATCGTGTGCAATCAGTGGGTAATGTTAATAAAAAAACTGTAACATACACTGTATTATTTATTTGTTAGTTGCAATCGTTATCTTAATATCCAGAAACAAAAGACCATCAGCATCAGAATTTGGTTCATTAACATGTGTATGTTATTATTATAGCTTATTTAAGTATGTTCAGTGCTCATATTTCTTTTATTATCGTATGTAATTTTATTTTTAATTATGTTTAACATAACAACTTATAGATTTCAACAGGTTAATATTCTGTTGATATCCAATCGTAATATTAAGCTTATTTAATAGTGCAACCATCACTAATGAAGTAAAATTAAGTTAAATGCCATCACAATTATTATTACATAAGATATTTTCAGTAAATCCAAGAAAATACTTAGTAACAAAACAGCTTACACTTAGAATATTCGTTGTTCTAGACAGCGAAGGACAAGTATGAGTTACACGTACTTTACCTATTCTTATTGAATTAAAATGCAACATAAAATGGCAGTGTCAAATAATAATGAAGGAATAAATTATCACTTTTGGCACAATCTTTTCTTTACCTCATACATACATAAAAAAATATTAAGTTGTACTACAAAAAGTCATTCAGTGTGATAATGTAAATTAGAAACATAGGAATGCCCCGACGCGCCCGCCCAAGGCCATCTGATGACTGGATTCACTTTTGATATTTACTTAAAACTTCTATAAGTACCTAAGTGTTAATAGTTAGATTAGACAGCGAAACTAACACATAAAATTTGAGAATATTGAATATTTTCCTATCTACATATCAATATATAATGATTTATTAAAATCTTATGGCACCAAAATCGTCGTGCTTCTACGAGCACCCATAATATGACAGGATCCACCGTCATAAACATTAAGCAATTAGTATTTAATTAATAGTTCACATACATTTTCAGTAACCATTAACATTTTTTTAAACTATATAACTAAGCTAGCTGTATTGTCCTGAAAAGTTCAATATAATTACTTCTATACAAGTTTAACTATGTACAATACTACCAGTTTTAATAGCTATCGGTTGTCTATAAATAGGTACCTCTCACACTCACATTCCATCTCAATTCGATCGATTATTTTCTTCGTTCGTGTTTCCTACAAAAACTAAGAATACCGATAGCCTCTCGTAGTACTGTATTAAAGTTCAGAATTTCTGTTGATATCGATTAAAATTTACAAAATTACTTAGGAGAAGCATCGTCTATCGTTTTTACAATGTTTGCATCGCTTATAAAGCATTGTGTTTAGCAGGGCTAGCTTATTCCACGGATAAAAGGATTGACATTAGGTAAAACGTTGACAATTGTTTGCTTCTGCGAGTAGGTATATAACATATACTAAGTAGTTTTGATGCCTTATTTTTTTATTTACGTTAACTCACATTATTGACATTTGTTACTTAAGTTAGATGTGTAATAGAAATTACGCAAGGGTTTCGACATACTAATATATTTTTAATTGTATTTTAATTAACATCAGTTGTAATTGATATTGTACAAATGCCTTTTAATATTACAAATATGTCTCAATACCTCGTAGGCAAAATATCTGAATATAAAGAGGGAGATGTAGAATCATGAATACAATCTAATCATTGGTAAAATTAAAACTAAGTTCAAAAATTTATCATTATTGTAACGAAAATTTGAAAAATGCGGCATAGTCCATGATAGTTATTATATTATTAAGATGTAACAAGTCTATATCATTATATCTATCAATGTCCGTAAAATTCGTGAAATTTCGTGGCGAATAGTATCAACGCCGCTCACCCTTGCCTCCTAAATGCGCCTGCTGTAAATAAAAAAAAGTTGTTAGTGTGTAGGTACTCCATCAATGCAATGTAGGTCACAATTACAAAGAATAAAAGTCAAACAACGTTCAACTACTTGATAAAGCATTTTAAATTCAGTAAGTAAGAAAGAAAGAAAGAAAATACATTTATTTGACGCCACAACATAGTACATAAAAAAGAAAGGCATGCAGACAAAAAAACATTTGGACGCTAAAAAGGAATAGCGTAATGCAGCGGCAAACCGTGGCGCTGGTTTTCTGTAGAGACCTGACAGTACAGTAAGTATCACTGACCCTAGTTTCGTATAAAAACAAAAAGTGTTCGATCGTAACTGGTTACGTATAAGAACAAAATATTTTTTGATCGCAACTGGTTTCGTACAAGACCGAAAAAGTCGATCGCATTTGGTTACGTACGGGGTTATAAAAACGTCAAATTAATGTACTTACAATCACCAGCAGGAGTAGTACGTTGCATTACTTTAGTGTACAGAGAATTGCTAGTTTAGCTGCTTTTACTATTCAATACAGCCGATTTAGAGAATTATATCTATTGTGATATACGCTACTTATTATGAAAAGTATAACAAAAGAGTTAGTGATAGTGAACGTGTGCAAACTGATCCCCATATTGACAGGCCCCGCGATAACATTTTCCATGTCAGGCCACGGGATGGTAGACGTTGGAACACGCAAGTGAGATTGCGTGAACTACTCGGGGGACAGCACATTATGGTAGTGAACTTTCAATGTTTAAGTTCAATTAAGGCCACCCATAAATCGTATTAAAGATTTTGTACCTATAGTAATGAATGGAGATAGTCCCACATTTAGCGCTTGGCACATATGTACGCACGTGACGTGCACGGATTATTATACTCGCAAGACTTTACAACTGTTACTGTCAATAACTCTTTGTTAACAACAACGAATAAACCTACCTGCTTCAGTCGTAGCATGAGTACCTAGACATGCTCAGTTTATAAGTGGTACAGGACGGATGGGATGATAATCAATTGAAGGAAAAGGTTTGGACTAAGTGCTAATTTCGCATTAAAATAGAATCGAGGAGGAGATTCAAATACATCAATCTCTTCGAAGTAAGGATACACATCTGGGAAGATCGAGCTGTTTATCCAAGCCGCGTGAAAAATATTAGAATGGAAAAAATGTATTAGTACAAAGAGGATTTTTTAAGTCCCAGGCAAGCTCGGCCGAATTGCACCTTGCCATGAAAACGCAGTTCCGCTCTCATTTCAAAACTACGTGTTGGATTGTAATAAAACTTTACACATACAATGACATGGGGTATATCTAGGTCTCAAATTAGTTTATGTAGCTCCAGTTTATACAACAAACGAAATAGAGCAAAAACAAATTTGTATGAAAAACTTAAATTCGCTGTAGTTTTTTAACTATGGTATCCGGAGCTACATAAACTAATTATTACAGACATAGATCATATTATAAGTACAAAGTTTCAGAGCAATCTAGCTAGTCGTTTTAAAATGAGAGCGGAACTACGTTTGTATTGAGAACCGAGCTTACCGGAGACCCTTAAATCCACATTAGTAAAAATAAGTAGCACCTTCTTTTTGAATAAAAAGTTGTAATATTATCAAAAATTTTATACATAATATACCTAGGTAAGTGTAGTACTTAACTTTGCAGGTAAATAAGTTTAGAATTTGTTGATAATAGTTTAATAATTATAAATACTAAACTCAGATGTTCTGTAGCAAAACTAATTAAAAAAATATAGTTCATAAAATTTATAAAATGAACCACCTTTATATTTAATGAAGGAAACTGTAGGTCTAACTTTAAAATGCAATGTATAATTACAACGCACTTTGTAAATGACCGTTTGGTTTTTGTTTCTTAATAAAATAAAATAAATAACATTTGTAATAGCATAAGAGTAACTTATACTAGAGCGGTACTGTCATAGTAAATTTTGTAACCCCAGTAAATTCACTGCCATCTGTCGACACACTTTAAAACTAAAAATGAAGATTTATAAAAATACGACAGAATGTATTTAAATATAGATAAATATATTTTTTTATTTGCATTAATTATTTTTATGATTTTGACCCATGTTCTTTCACTGATATGCGTTAAAATTGTCAAATAACAAACGAAACCGTCAACGCCATCTATACGACTGTAGGCCAAAACTAGTAGAGCCCTCTGAATGAGAATCAAATTTTCTTGATTTTCGAGGCACGTTTTTTCCTTAGACTGTATCTATCTATTACGGAGTTATATCTATCTATGGTAATAGAGACATGGTATGAAAGAGCCGAAATATGAAGAACCAATTGTATTTATGCGGAATACCCTAATCGATTTAGGAAAATTGGTTGGTATTGCTCGTTATGTATAAATAAATAAATAAAAACGGGCCAAGAGCATGTCGGGCCATGCTCAGTGTTGGGTTCCATAGTTACCCTTCCGTCACAATAGGCTAAACGGGAGCTATTAGTATAGAAGATTATTAACGAAGGGATGAAATGATGATTGGTGCCTATCACACGAGTTAAACAATCTACTTTTCATATCGAATACGAGGAAACCAAAAAGACAAGGCAAATAATAGACGTATGGCCCTGATTTTTTCCTTAGAACTTACGTTCAATCGGAGACATGTCTGGTCATAATAATCTATAGCGAAAAACGTTAAATTGCAATATATATAAAAAAAAAACACATTTTAGGAAACTGCGGTACCGTAAAATGGGGTGAGTAGGAGCAAAACTGACATTCAAACCTCGATAACATTTTATTTTTACATATGCAAATTGAATGGTGTATATAATAAGTGTTCCGGACGTTTGTACTTTATTTTGGGTAGTTCCATTTCATAACTTTGACGATAAACAGGAAAAACCACCTCACCCCGTAGTCCCTCGTAATTGGGGTGAGATGGGTTTTCATACAAAGGTGATTTTGGAAGATTGTTGGATCGTTTTTTTTATGAGTATTACTATAGCTCCATTTTAAAAAGGAATACATTATTTTTCTAGCAGTAGCCCTAAAAACCCATCTCACCCCCCTTTTATACCTTCTCTCCCCATTCATAACCCAACTCTCCCCACGAACCCTACTCACCCCATTTTACAGTAATTTTAAAATTATTTGTTAATCAAAGGTATTTTTTTTTCTTTCGTAGCGATTATTTAAAGACCTATCCAACGATATCTCACACTATAGGGTTGAAGCGAAAAAAGAATGAGATCACCTAAAAACATTCTCAATTTGTTTCAAAAGATCCAAATAAATTAAATAGTGACTCGTTCATAAACTGACTATTTTATATCATTTATTGACGAGATGTTTTATGAAATATTTTTATGCATTTTGCCTGGTATTATTAATAAGACACGCTTCGTTCTTAACCAAAAAATTAATTAGTTATAAAATGGATGTACTTACTCCTTGCATCTTTGGGTGTTCCGGCCGGTGACGGCGGCTGTATCGAGGTTGACGGTGTATCTTTGCTGGTAGTTCTTGGTGAGCTCGATAGACTCGAAGCAACCCGTCATACCGGGGTAATGCCACTTGTTGAGCGAGTCGGGTATACCGCCTATAATATAGGCCAGATTTAAAAACTCGGCGAATGCAACAAATATCATAATAATTATGTGGCTACTGCATAATGAAAGGCATGAAATCACGAGTGTTGGTTTATGACGAGTGAAGAGAGTTAATAACAAGATCAGACGAGTGCTTTATCTACACACATATAAAACTCTCTATAATAAGAACAGGAACCGTATGTTACTACCACCATTTCGGCTATTCGCCATTGACATTTGTGTTGTTTCCAAGGAAAAAGTCCCACTTTGTTGCGTGCCATAAGGATGCTTTGACAGGTTAATCGTATAAAAGATACAAGCAAATCTCGACCTATGGTAAGCGACAAAGTGGGACCTTTGACTAGACTTCGAAACATTTCATTCGAATTTTTACGTTATTATTGCACAATAATGATACTTTTACAGATAATTTTAGGCCGTAGGTAATTTGCGATTTGTGAACGCATCATAGAGGGTATGATAATTATGTGAGTAGATAAAATTAACGTTGGCCTGTTTAATTATGTCTGACTTTAATTAAGAAACATTTCGTATGCTGCCTGCAATACGGCCAACTCTCAAAATATAAATCTTAATTAAAAATGATAGTTAAGTTTCGCTTACAAATTTTGGTGCCGAAGTGGCCGTATTGCAGGCACCATACGATTTGTTTAGCCTGTACAGAGGATTTTCGCAATTTTGGAAACTTTCCGACAGCACATCAGTATATACCTACACCTAGGCATTGTTTCGATAGACGTTCGTAGACGTTATTCTTAAACGTCTAAGTATATCGATAATCGTTTTGTTACAAGTCATTTAAACATTTTATTTTTGTTAGATAGAGAGCAAATGTTAAGAATATGGGGGTTAGCATTTAACTCACCAATATATATGTTGGAGTCGGCACTCATGACGCCCGTCAACCCCGGATATATTTGAGTTTGTTTTCTTTCTTCGACGTTCAGTTCTATTTGTTTATTTTGATATATTCTAACTGCGATCTATGGAGGAAAATATATTACGTAATACTTATGCGTCTCGAAATGAATGTTTAACATATTACCTAGGTACAGTCGCCATCAGATATATCAGAGCGCCCGAGGTGCTCAAAATATCTGAACACGCACTCTATCGCCTTGACAATAGAGGCGTGTTCAGATATTTGTGAGCACCTCGGGCGCTCCGATATATCTGATGGCGACTGTACCTATATAATATTTTTTATATATAATGAACTTAATGATACAATATTTCGGACACGTACCACATGGCGTTCGCCATCGCTCACATCCACCAAGTCTTCTCTCATAGTGATGGGTCCATCCCCAAGGTCCAATTCCAATACCGCACGCGCGTTCTCCACTGCAAGGATATACATTCACTTGTAACTATTTGCTTCTACACCAATTTAATAAATAATGATATGTAGGTACTATTATTCGTTATTTAAAGTGCACGCAGCAGCATACATGTAAAAGAACCATATGACTATGTTAATAAGATAATTGAACGTAGGTATTTAAGATTAGCACGTATTTAACCGTTCAACTATCTAATCGAATTTAGGTAGTTTTACAAAATAGAAATGGGTACTTAAATTAAGTTTTTTTATAAATAATTTAAATAAATAAATATTTGGGGACAATCTTACACAGATCGACCTAGCCTCATACTAAGCAAAGCTTGTTCAAAAACTTACTCACTCAAAAATATGTCCCATAGTTGTTAATTCGCTGACATAAGAGCTATGGGACATATTTTTGAGATGATTTGTGCATCCATATTTTTACACTTGAATGTACTATGGGTATTAGGCCACGATATACACTTATATAGATGAATACATACTTATATACATAGTACGGCCATGACTCAGGAACAAATATCTGTGTTCGTCACTCAAATAAATGCCGGTCGTAAGATAGAGAGATAGATTGGCAACAAAAACGGAGCCTTAAAATATATCAATATGAGTTGTATTTTAATGCCGTTACAGCTTTTGTCAAGGATTTATTTGACAACTAAATTATTATATCGGAGACCATTTATGAAGCACATCTTAAAAAGAAAACGGCTATTAATTCAAAATTGAAGTTCTTTAAAATGGACACCGTGATAACTATTGCAATTAGTAATTAAAAATTTAAAGACGTAATGGTATAATGGCCATTAGGTGTTTCATGATTAGGAATTTCGACTATACGAGTAGCTATACTGACCATTGTCAAATAAATTTGAGGTGTTTTGTGGATTACGAAATTAATTAACTTAAAGTAATAGGTATGCATAATTATTTTTAAATTATTTAAATATGGGGTATTTAGAGCTTATGTAGGTATCTTAACATTAAGTAATTTCAGGTATTTTACTTATGTATTATAAATGTCGTAAACATTATATTACATTGTTACCCGTTATCATAAACAAACGAAGTTTTATTACAAAAAGTGGACAAGATGCATTAAATTTATTTGTTTTCGTATTAAATTACTACCTGAAACGATATGCTCAATATGATTTTTGATTACTTGGGTGTAAACAACTAGATTACAACAAAATAAATAAATCATACGCTTTACAATATTAGTTGTAAACTTATTATTTTAGACGCCAGCCTATGACTTCAAGTTCCCTATATTTTTTTCGGGTGGCTTGAGTTTGCTGCCAGTTCTTTAATAATTTATGATGCTTTTGAGGCTAAGTAAAATTTATTGGCGCAAAAATGTTAATACACAGCCAAATTATATATATTATTATATGCCCAAATGAAAGTTCCTGTTTAATATTTTAGATGCCCGAATAATAATAAGCCTTTAAGAATGGATGGATGGATGGATGGCTTACATCGCAAAAGAACATAGTCTCCTCGTTCGCCGGCGTTGGTCTCCCTCTGATAGAGCAGCACGCCGTCCGAGCTGGTGGTGACGACAGCGACTCCGAACTCCACGGGATACCTGTCGTAGCGAAGGTTATCCGCCGCCAGTTCGATGTATCCATTGCCATCGAATCCAACGCTGTGGTGAAGTTGTAGTTCTGCGGATTTTAAATCACACATGAAACACTGTACGCACACGTGACATACTTAAGAAGAATACAACGTGTGTATAGGACCTCTAACTATATACTGTTACGCGATGAATGCGCGCATGCAAAACACTAAGTATCTGGTATAGCTTTAGAATCTGTTTACATCGCTATTATCATTTTGCTCCAACTTTGCAACTTTAAATTCCAATAAGTGTAGGTACATTTTATAAAATAATTTCAAACAGAAGATAGCTATAAGCTGCTAATTAATTATATTAAACTGCTTATTTTCGATATTCTATGAATTAGTACATACATTTTATGCGTGTAGGGTAGGTTTAACTTCCCAGGTGAAAAATTAACTTTGTTTTAATTTTCTACTACGACAAGCGCATTCAGAGAAAATAAAGACATAACGACGCCAGAGTATCTGAACGTGAACATTAGGTAAGATAATCTACTCTGATTTATTTAATTACTATTAGATATGTACCTATTATGTTAGCTGTTACTTACTAATATGACAGTTCTGGCCACCGAATCCCAGCGGGCAATCGCAAGTGTAGTTGAACCTGTCTTGCCGGTGGGTGGCGGGCCGGCAGGCGCCGTGTATGCACGGGTTAGGGATGCAGGGCGATCGCGCGGCGCGAGTCTCGCAGTATATTCCCGAGTAGCCGGGCGGACATTGGCACGAGGTCGCGCCAGGGGAGCAGCGGCCGCCGTTCATGCAGCGCGAGCAAATGCCCAAGTCCTGGAAATATTTATGTGATAAATTGATAATGTTACGAATGTCTAACCGTTGATAATAGTTAAATATATTAGTTAGTTATGGTTTTTTATCTCTCAGACTTTTTGGGTGGTTTTATTTCATTCTACCCCGCGTAGAGGGAACGCAGGGTAGATGGTAAAACCGTTTTTTTTAAGTAATGAATGTATAAAAGGTAAGTATCGGTGTGTTACCTCAGAGTTTTCAGGCTCGTCGGGGATGTCTCCTCGGTCGTAGCTACTGCACTCCTGAACGTTGGCGGAGATTATCGACGCGTTCACGATGTTCACCGCGTTATCTTGCACCAGCACCTGAAATAAGACATTACCGTGTATATTTTGAGTACGTACTCAAATATTACGAGATGTACAGTTAGTTTTTTTATGATGTACAGGCAGGCGTTTGACCACGATGCCACCTGATGGTAAGTGATGATGCGGTCTACGGTGGAGCACGCTTACCTATGAGATACCTATTAACTCTTGCATTGAAGAGCCCCAGATTGTACTCATGAGGAAACACAGACTCGGGCAGGGCGTTCCACTCCTTGACAGTTCGCATAAGAAATGTGGAAGCAAAACGCTTCGTGCGTATTTTTGGAGTGCCTACCATGAAGCGATGCCGGAGTGCCGTTTGTCTTATTTAATTTCTTGTCTTTTAATTTCTTATAGGTATAACAATTCAAGTCCTGGAGACCCTTTATATCTATAAGTAGGTATAATTTGATGATCGTTTTTTTTATTATTATATATATTTTGTCTCTGATACGTAGAGACTTTTAAGTATTTGTCTGTTGATTGTATATTTTTTTATTATAATTTTTTTTGTGTAATTCGACATTTAGAGACTGAATACATATCTAACAAAGTATCTAATATTTCATTGATTCCATATTTGTAATTATATTTTGTAATTTTTGGTTATTTTTATTGCTTGTAAAAATTTTACATGTAAATGTGAATATTAATATTAATATTTGTTGAATAAATGTTCGATGTTTAAAAGTTTGGCTTAGTTGCGGATTTTATGATTTTATTAAAATTTAATTCCCTAGATCTATTTCATAAAATAAGTTAATTTTTAAGGAGAGTACATTCAGAGTTTAGAGAAAACGTTTTTTTTTTTTGTAGAAAATAGTGATGCAAAAGTGATGTACAGTGATGATGTTAAGAGGGGCGTAAACTCACGAAATTAGAAGGAAACAAAAGATATAGATATAGCGCGGGAAAGTTTACGACGGAAGATATGGCCGTCGCGCGGGTTTTTACCTTTTGTCTCAATTACTCTATAAATATACTTGTAGTCTGGCCTTGAAAATATAGTCCAGTTTCCGTGTATTCTTTTTAGGGTTCCATACCCAAAGGGTAAAAACGGGACCCTATTACTAAACTCCTCTATCCGTCTGTCTGTCTGTCTGTCACCAGGCTGTATCTCATAAACCGTGATAGCTAGACAGTTGGAATTTTAGGAAAACACTACTTTAGGTTTACTATAAGTAACCCTGTGTTGGTCCCCGCCTGCAATACTTACCATCAACATTTATAAATTATAATTATTTAGTTAGTATTTAGAATGTTTTTATTTATTTAGCTATCGATTACATACACATTTCATAGTGCAATTTTTTTATTGTTTAAACGGTATTCCATAGCTTGGTTTTAGCATTTGATTAAACAATATTTCTTGTGGGGCTTGTTTTCCTCTTTTTAGTGCGCAGTCGGGTTTTTTTTTTTTTTTTTTTTATAATTCATGTCAAACATAGCATAGCTATCGCTAATAAACATTAAAATATGTAAAAACATTTTCCATGTCAATATCCAGAGAGGAAAATCGGGACTACGTTTGTATGGAGAACCGACCGTGGCCTATTCTCTTAAAGATGCATGTATGAACAACTTTATTGTTTTTTGTTTTTTTTTATAATAATTAATTTTTTATTTATTACTTTTTAGTTGAAAAAAAGAACAAGTTATTAGTTTATAATTTTCGCTTCGGACGAGGAAGTATCGAAAAAAAATCACATAGAAAAGTCGACCGTCAACGACGTGTGCCCTCATGTCATGCGTGTGCGTGTGCCCGCGTTCGGGTTGTAGACTCGAGAATATCCCCCTCCGTACCGCACCGCGCGCCACAAGGACACGCCCTTCTTTGCCCGCTACCAGACCGCTACGCGAGAGGTGCGCGGGAGTTGCAGGACAAGTAATTTGCTCATTGCTTGCTGACGCGTGGGTGGCTTGCGTTTACGAAGAATTAACATGTTCCTGTAGGAATTTCGGGGTAAAATGTATCCTATGATACTCCCGTGATCAAGATGAATACCTCATATATCAAATTATTTCAAAGTGAATGTAAAGAAAATCTTATATCTGTATCCCGTAGGACTTTCGGGATAAAATGTATCCTATGGCACTCCCGTGATCAAGACGAATCTAACGATACCTCATACATCAAAATCCATCAAGCTGTTTAGGCTACAGGAGGCCACAAAGAAACAAACATACATACATACATACACTCGAAAAACATTACCCTCCTCCTTTGGCAGTCGGGTAAAAACAGATTTCATACAAATTTTTAAATGCTCCGAACTAATTAAAGATTCGATAAAAATCGGACATATCTGTGGTTGATATAGGTAGGTACAACAAATTGTATCAAAATATATAAAAAAATGTTTATATCCAGAGACGAAAATGAGGACTACGTTTGTATGGAGCAGCGACCGTGGTCTATCCTCTTAAGAGTTTTAAGTAAGTAAGATGTGCAAGATACACAGTGTATTAGAGAAAGTTACGTAAACGTAACAAATTGGAAAGCGACATACGTCCTTGATGCATCCGCTGAATCCACCCGTCACTTCAACATTCCTGTTCAGTACAATGTTTGAGTCGTCCACGCCACCCACGTACATGGGTGTTTTCAAATGAAGCTCCTGTAAATATAGTTATAATGTTTTATATACCTAAGGATAAATCTTTTAAACATGAAGATAGCTATCGGTACCGAGTAGCTGACTTTCACGGCGATGTCAAAGTATCAAGTTGTCATAAAAGTGGGATATTTGAAGTTTAGGTATCAGTTTTTAAATAATGTAGATATTGTAATATCATACGAAAAATAGTACAAAACAGTACGTTGTCAGGAACGTTCAGTTCCCTATGCAATATAACAATCACAAAATAGTTGATCTATATTAATTATTTAATTTTATTTGCGGAATACGGGTTACATAGGGTTGGTATAAATACAGTATTTACAAGTTCTCCATAATCTTGTAACAAGCATGTAAAAAATGATCTATATTTTGGTGGCTTGTTAATGAATTAATGATTCAACAAGATACAGAGACTTAACCTATTTACAAGTCTTATCCAACAACACGCATACTATTACTATGTACATTAAACATTAAAAAACTTACTTCGATAAGTACAAAACCCCATCTAGCAAAACTGCTCGAGACGGACCAAGCTTACTCTGCATGACATTTGCTATGAGAAAGTGTGGAAATGACATCATTAATGTCAAATTTCTATGAAAATATGCCGTTTATAATGACATTACCTCACTTTGTTCTGTGCAAGTCGGTGCCAACTTGGCTTACATGGACCTTATTTATTTCGCCTTTCGGAAAGGACGTTTGATTTCTAGAATGTTCCAGAATGAGCAAGCTTACCCCAAGTTGGTTGGGTTGAGGAATGATATTGGAGACTGTTTCGCTGTTGATGGTCAAGCGCACTGTGGGACCGGAGCGCGTGAGGGTCACGTCGGTCCACTCGTTGGGACGGAGCAGCCGCTGGCTGGCCAGAATAGCGGGTTGATATGCTACAAAAAGTGTACCAGTCACTTACACGTCGCGGTCTATAAGGTACAATTTTAATGTAATTTCAAAAACTGTTATGTTGGGAATCATAATTCCCAATTCGTTTAATCAATAGTTTCTTTTACAAGGGGGGCAAGTTGTTGTTAAACCCCTCGTGCTAATATTGACGTTCACGAGGGTAAACAAACATTGCTATAGAGTGAAAATTTTCACCACACCAACGCAAGGGAAATACTATCTGTAAAACATTACAAAATAAAACCAAATGAATGATATTAAATATTTGTTCAAAATCATCACTTAAAAGTAAATTCTAGCACGAGAGGAACCCCAGCGAGAGCTGACCGCCTTGCAGCCTAATATAGATGCTTTGCTGACAGGGGCCGAAGATGCTGCTGTAAATTTTTTATACATTTTTGTATATTTTTATATATACTCGTAACATGATAGGGGCTTAAGAAGGACGCACAGGACTTAGAAATACCTTCTGAGAGCCCTATGCCTCTTATAAGAGATACCGGGACAACTTATCAAGATGAAGATCCTGCGTTAAGGACTAGATTAGAGGCGCAGCAGAGAGAACTGACGGCCTTTGCTGCCTAATATTGACGCTTTGCTGACGAGGGCGGAAGCTGCGGCGGTAAGATCAAATAATATCTATTAAACAGCACTGCATATTTATTTATTAATTAATCAAATAAGTAACACAGCATTACAGTAAAACCAAGGCACTGTGAAACTACAAAATAAAAGAAATTACCAGGAGACAAAGAAATACAATATACAAAAATGAAATTAACTAAGATTGCATTATGGCATCTTACTTATTGTTGCAACAATAGAAAATAATTCTAGCTGGTGGCCTAGCGATAAGAGCGTGCGACTTGCAATCCGGAAATAGCGGGTTCAAACCCCGGCTCGTACCCATGAGTTTCGAAATTTATACAGGGTGGCCAAAAAATATGTGCATTCCCGTTGCCAGGGAGATTTTGGGATTAAACTGAGCAACTTTTACTATGGGACCAACCACGAAATCGAACCCTGTATACGAAATACCATTTGATATTTACCAGTCGCTTTTCGGTGAAGAAAAACGTCGTGGGGAAACCGGACTAATCCCAATAATGCCTAGTTTACCCTCTGGGTTGGAAGGTCAGATGGCAGTCGCTTTCTTTCCACATGAGGAAATAGCTCAAAATTTGCATAAAATTACTTTGCCCCTCTCGTGGATAAAATGCTACTTTTTCATCAGTTTTGGAAGGTTAAAGAGAGCCTTTACGAGCTTGAGTGGTGGTTTTTTTTTACAATGCAGGTATTGTTTATGCACTTGTAATACGTACAGTCTCCCGTTTGGTAGCGGAATTCCAGACGTTGGTCTTTAACGGCGAGTGACGTGAAGCCTCCATGCCCTTGCTCGGACTCAGCGCAGTACATGATAATGCCGTCGGTGACCGGGCTCATGGCCTTGATCTTTAGGGACATGTACAGCGAGCGGCTGGACGGCGGCGCTGGAATCGCTAGGTATGCGCTGCCGGTGAACGCGGGGTATTCGATGGACTGTTGGCGTTCGCAGCTGAAAACCATTGACACCTTTACGTACAGATAATAAGGTACGGGTTCATTAACGAAATGAAGTTGTATGTAGCAGGTAAATTTTACAATTACATATAGAACATTACAAACCAATCGATTGTATATAAGAAATACTAGATGATTACTTATGGCCAGCGTGTGTGATCGGACAGGAGCACTTGTATGTGCCGCCAACCTCGGTGCACTTGCCGGGGCCGCAGATGTGCGGACGGCAGCCTTCTCCGGTGTGGTCGCAGTTCTGGCCCGCGTACCCGGCCGGGCACAGGCACACGTAGCCGCGCTCGTTGCGAGCCTCCTGAACAACAAATATAGTGCGTTTAATACATTCAAAACGGACTGAAGATTCAAAAGCTACAAACTCGTGCGCCGAGACATATATATTTATTCGCCTTGAAGCGTTCTCGGACGTCAGCCGCCGCCCCGGCCTGTTTAACATTTTAGGAGTTGCTAGATTCTCTTGAAATTATTCATTACTTTCCTGAAAATCGGGACGAACACACACTAAGAGAAATACTCTGAAGAAATAGATTCGATCATAACTTGACGTCATTGCTTGCGCTCCTCAAACGTAGGGGAGATGCGGATAAGACGGGGACGCTAAGGTAAAGAAGTAAAAAATCAGGGTATTTAAAAATAATATCTGAGTTATTTATTAATCAAACATTCATTACTTATTATAGTTTTATTTGGCACAGCTTTGGACTTGCTAACTAATCATACAAAATTAAAAAAAAATCAATTAACAAAAATGGCAAATACACCATCTTACCCCACATGTGGGACAAGACGGGATACTAAAAAAAGGGACAATATAGGGACAAAGGGTAAGATGGGGACTTAATTCTCTTGACAGAAATACATATCAAGACATCTTCCAAATCTTCGTCGTCGACTCCAGCACAAGCTGTGTGGGCCCATCGTCCACACTGCTGACACCCAACGCAGTTTTCCGACGATTTTAGGTAGGAATTATTAAGCCCCATCATGCCTTGCATAATTTGCCCCGTCTTGCCTTCGCCACCATTGTTTACCAAAAATATTAGTAAAAAAAAACACACCAAACTTCAAGCATTTTGAGTTACGCCACACGATAATTAATACAATCTCAAATGCGTTAAAAAATCCACGTTAATCAGGCTCTATTACTTACGGATTTATAACAAGTTATTGAGCTCCCAAATAATAGAGCGATGAAATCGGTAAACACGTTTTGACCTGCACTGAACAAACGCACGCACTCTCACTCGCTGCCGACATCGGACTGATGGCCGCGCGGGAGGGGCGTCCCGTCGGCCATTACCACTACGATGCGTTAGTGTGACGTATAGTTTCGTCTATGTGTGGGTGGCCCCGTCTTACCTCGTGTCCCCGTCTTATCCGCATCTCCCCTACATTTCGACGCATAAACTTCACAAGAATAGAAATACTTATAGCTTCTTGGCTATGACCTAATAACTGATGTGGTGACGTTACTAGTTTACAAATGGAGTAATAGCCAAATAAATTGTAGTGGTTTACAAATACGTAAAAACTAAGAATTTGAGTAGTGACTACTGAGTATCTCACGAGTAACATGAACAATAAGTAACAGCGCGAGGTCATTGGCATTGATACATTGTACCTACTTATTAGACTCTTGGGCTCCTTTTTAACCTCCATGAGGCAGCAGCATTATTTCGAAAAAGAAAAGATACATTTCTCATCTGTTTACTACAACCTTGATCTGTCCCAATGGTTGTCATGTGACAAGTATTTTTACCACCAGTTATAATTTTAGACCGCTAATAAAAACCAATATGAAATCAAACTATTGTAACTGACAACGTATACCTACGTACACAGTTATTTATCTATGACTGTCAACGGATCACTAGATATTGTTACCTGGCACACGCCTCCATGCAAGCAAAGGTTAGGCGAGCATGAATCGCACTCCGTGACCTCGTACTTGTAGCTGTTCGCCATTATGTCCTGCTCTTGTTTACCCAAAATGAGCATTCCCACACAGCCGGTGAACCTAGAATAATACAATCATCACAAAATCGTTGAAAATTTAATGATTATTTTTTATAATTTGAAATATAATTTCAAGGAAAGAACTTCAAGCAATAGGGCTTGAAGGGGTTTTTGGCTGTACACAAATTTGTCTTCACGTTGTAGTGACGCTCGTGCCGGATTGGGTAGTATAGTTAAATAGTTAAGTCATATACTTAACTCATAATTTATATGAAATATCACGGAAGATTTGCTA
This sequence comes from Cydia strobilella, assembly GCF_947568885.1. NCBI lineage: Eukaryota > Metazoa > Arthropoda > Insecta > Lepidoptera > Tortricidae > Cydia > Cydia strobilella. The sequence continues at coordinate 23,953,151 of NC_086068.1, forward strand.
ATGTTACGTTAGAACGAATGTGACGTATTTAATTGACATTTTATGATGGTTATGATGAACTAACCTACATTATATGAAAAAGAAAGAATCGTAGTCTAAGAAAAAAAAAATCATATTCCGAGTTAGACAGCTGAAGCTGGGCTGTATGGCGCCATATTTTTCACGGCAACTGGATTGTCAAATCACATATTTATTTGTTTGCTTACCCTGGAGTATTTGCCAGTGCAGCTGGCAGCTGTATGTTGTTCGGTACTCCTCCGATGTACAGTGGGTTATTGAGATCCATTACAGCGAGCTGTGTCGGGATCACGGCGGTAAATGGTCCAGCGTCGTCTACGTTCATTGATACTGAAATAGAAGTAAGTTTTTACATCAATTTTCGATTCGATGCCAATTTTGTTTTGCTAACCAAAACTTGCGTTGTGGTCTACGATGGAGTAAAAATTTACCTTTAGTGTCCATTCTGCTCAGACGAACTGTATGCCATGTGTTAAGTTGCAAAGGTCGGTCTCCCATGACTGTGATCGGCCCGGAGCCAGCATCGAGCACCATCTCTGGCTGGCCGCTGTACAGCCTTAAGGCTACGAATGTGCCAGTTCGTCCATTGTCAAAGAGAATTAGCCCGTCGGAATCTGGGAAATTTTGTACATGTTTACAGCTATTCAATTCTAATCACGACATAGGTACAGCGTGCGCACGATTTAGAGGAAGTGGAATGAGCCCCCGCTATCTCCCCACGCCCCAACGCCAGGTGCGCACCCTCGCGCTTCCTAAGGCCTCCAACCCATGGATCTCATACACGAAGTGTATGTCTCCAATTAACCGGTACTTAAAGTATTTTCGGTCATCGATGAGTTAAGTACTTATACTAAATATAGCCTAAGGTGGCCTGAAAAATGTTACCGGCGAACTGCCGTCATGCTAATCGAAATCCATCAAATCACACAGTTATTAAATAAGTCAAGCAGAAATATAAGGTAGGTGAGGCATATAAGGCTCGTCGGGTAACAAAGCCCAGCATTCAAAATAGCAGTTGCACTAGTATGATTTGCTCAACACATCACGCAGATATAACGAGCTGGCAACAACGCTTGACTTCGCACGCGCCGCTATTTTGTCAGTGGCATCCTGGCATCCATACAGTCAGAAAGGGAGGTTGCTGCGCTTGATGATATTTTTTACGAAAACAGTTTGTTTTTATCGAGTTTCTTAATTTATTCGGTGTTTTAATGTATATGGGTGCACACAGAAGTAAATCTAAATGAGGAAGGGAAAAATTATATGTTATGTACAAACACCGGATTGACGGGGGCAAATCTGAACTGACGTTTAATAGTGCGAGGACAAATTAAATTAATTTTATTACTTGATATCGATAAAAATGACGTACAACCGTTGTGTAATTTTAAGAATGTGAAATAATTAAAATGTATATTGCAAGCTAAAATAAATTTTAGCAAGTCCAGGTTAAATACGTTTTGGTTTTTAGCGACGCTGTTATGCCTTTTGCTTCTTATATGCCTTTGTACGGAAAACTTTTTTCGTGACATATGAATTTTACATTTCTTGCAAAAGTAAGTCTATCTTCTATATCTGAATGGTCAGTTTTCGATGAAATCTTCGATCTTTTTTCTTGCGAGGCATTTTTTACCGATTTAAAAAACAAAAAGGTAGGCGTAATTAATCGGAATGCTAAATAATGTTGTTGTACTGAATTAATTATTCAATGTAATTTCAATTCTTGTCACAAGTGACTCGACACCGTCAATGTCAGATATCGGTTGTTTATACTTGTGATAAGTATAAATGAAAGAGGTTTGCACACAAATAAATGTATTCAAACTTAGCCATCAGCCATTTTGATAATGATGGATAAAATTGCTTTTTACGATGTCGATAAATTTAGTCGATTTTTAATTAATCACTAGCACTGGTGCACTTTTGCCCCCGTCAATCCGGTGTTTGGTTATGTATATTTTTTATATTAAATATTCTCTATTATTCTTGAACTTGTTGTGCTGGTAAGAAGAGCCACTGTCAGCGCGGGTAACAGGGCCTAAATATTTTAAGATAATTATGAGTTTTTTTGATCTACAAGGCCGATTTGATAAGTTATATGTAAGTACTTACTGATATACAAAAGTATGAGTTAATGTTATTACACGTATTGATTTTTTATAAAGTCGTAAGTTCAATAAAGCCCAGAAAAAACTCCGTTAAGTGAAAAATAATTAGCGTTTTTAAAAACTGTAATAGATGTCATATATTAAAGAAAAAGTGACGAAGCCCTCCAGTGGTGAAGGCCGGATTCGAACCGGCGTCTTTAGCTATCGCGGCTAACGCCATGAACCCCTAGGCCACCCCGCCACGGCGGTGCCCGTCCGAATTTCTCGACTATATGCCATCTTAGTAAGACTAGGCGTCTTTGACCAGCTCTAAGGGCAAGCAGTGCGCGCTTGCACCTCCTAAACGAACTCCTTACGGATTTACGTTGTAGCGAGAGAGACTGGTGCTGCCATCTATGAACAAGTTCTTCCCAAACTTGTTAATTAGCGTTTTTATTTATTTTTCGTTAAAAGTTTGCGTAAAAAGAGCTGTAACTAACGAAGTTTATGCTATGTATAGTAAGGCGCAAACTGAATTATTTCCGCTAATTTAAAATATACTCTTGTTGCGAAGATACCAAATAACGTTTTTTGTATAAGCAAAAGGATATAATAGGATAGAGCGGTACTGTTATAGTAAATTTCGTAACCACAGTAAATTCACTGCCATCTATCGACACACTTTTAAAACTAAAAATGAAGATTTATAAAAATACGATAAAATGTATTTATATATGGATAAATGTTTTTTTATTTTATTTGCATTAATTATTTTTATATGATTTTGACCCATGTTCTTTCTTCTCTCACTGATATGCGTTAAAATTGTTAAATAACAAACGAAACCGTCAACGCCATCTATCCGAGAGTAGGCCAAAGGTAGTGGCGCCATCTGATCGAGAATAATATTTTCTTGATTTTCGAGGCACGTTTTTACCTTAGACCTTTATTTGTTCCGAAACTTGTTCATAGATGGCAGCACCAGGCTCTCTCGCTATAACGTAATTCCGTAAGGAATTCGTTTAGGAGGTGCAAGCGCGCACTGTTTGCCCTTAGAGCTGGTCAAAGACGCCTAGTCTTACTAAGGTGGCATTTAGTCGAGAAATTGGGACGGGTACCGCCGTGGCGAGGTGGCCTAGGGGTTCATGGCGTTAGCCGCGATAGCTAAAGACGCCGGTTCGAATCTGGCCTTCACCACTGGAGGGCTTCGTCCCTTTTTTATATTATATGACATCTATTACAGTTTTAAATTTATATGTAGTAGTGTGACTACTTAAAAAACACGAATCAAAAATATTTAATAAAAGAATTTGATTTGTACCCAAACTTGTTCGATCAAAATTTGTTATTATTACTGTCAACATGTTGATTTTTTAATGGGCCGTAATACCCTAATAATGTTCAATAAGGCCCAAAACGGTATTTTTATAAAACTTGTATTTTTCAGTGCCATAAATTTTTTATAAAAATTTGGTATACGAGGGGGGTTTGAGAAGTAACTTGTTTCGCCTACGTATAGATGGCATTGGCGTCAAATCTGTATGTATTGATTTAGTTTAGTAACCAAAAATATTTAATCTGTGGTTTGAATTCAGCGGCAAATTGCAGAAAATTTGAATTCGTGGAGTTATTCAGTCCTTGTTTTTGGAAGGCAAAACTCCGAAACAAATCCATGAAAGGATTTTAGCTACGTTGGGTAGTTCGTGTCCCTCCTAGGAAACGGTTCGACTTTGGGTAAATGAGTTAAGGGGCTACCTGAGATTTTCATCGATTTTTGACAAGTTTTGAATCGTATCTCCTACTTTTGCACTACATATAGAATTATAAGACAAGCGGCTATCGGTTCTTCAATCTTTTATCTCCATTTTTGTCTACCGGATTGTGAAAAAAATGAACACTTATTTATTTATGATTGTTTTAAACATTGTCTAAAAAAACACTTTTTTCGTATCTCGATTGCTGTGAAAGATCTTACTTATACGAAATCTACATATTTGGGTTCATCTTAGACGTCACTAAAAATTTGTCTAAGGTTTTAATTTTAAACTAATTAACACAAAAGTTATGGCCAGAAAACCAGTTTTTTGGCCTAAAATTGTTCAACTTTGATGCCAAATATTTAGAAAACTTTGAAGTAAATATGGGACTATATTGCTAAAATCCGTTGCTGTTAATATGATAAGCTACAAAAAACATTAGAAAACTATGGGATTCAAACCGAAGGTCATTGGGGCATGGGATCCCCTTAAGCGAGGCAGGACAAGCATTGAAGATGCACCTCGCCCTGGAGCCCCGAAAACGAGTTTTACCCGAAGTCATCGATAAAATCCATGTTTTAGTTTTAATATTGAAAATACGCGAATTAGCTGAAGCCACAAACATCTCTTCTGAGCGGGTGCATTTTATTTTACACAACGAGTTGGACATGAAAAAGCTTTGTGCAAGGTGGGTGCCGCGATTACTGACCAGAATAAATGCGTATTCGCATGCGTTTATCTGATGAAAATATGCAGGTATTTAAAAAAAATCCAGCAGATTTTATTCGCCGTTTTGTCACAATGGAGGATACCTGGATCCATAACTACATCCCCGAGACGAAACAACAGTCAAAACAATGGGTTGGTCATGGTGAGCCAGCTCCAAAGAAAGCCAGATGCATTCCGTATGCTGGAAGTACTGGAAAGGTGATGGCGTCTTTGTTTTGGGACGGGAAGGTTTGGCAAAAAAGAAAGTGATATTTCACCATGACAACGCTCCGGTGCATTCAAGTCGCGTCGCTGCACAAAAATAGCCGGAGTTACGATTTGAACTTCTTCCACATTTCCACAGCTTCTTCACTAGATTTGGCTCCGTCGGGCTATCACCTCTTCCCGAAACTCAAAACATTTCTCTCTCAGGGCGAATATTTAAGTCCAATGAGGAGGTTATATGGGAGGTCAATGCGTATTTAGAGGCCCTTGAAGACGTACTTCCTCGTATATTGAGTAAGTTTTACGTAAACTCCTGATTAGTTTAAAAATATTTCAATTTAAATTAAGGTGAGCCTTATATTCCTCACTTCTTATCTAAAAATATTCTGAGCGAACAAATAAGTCGGATGTATTTTACCAGTAGGTTTGAAAGAGATCTCGATGTCAAACTGCGTGTAGGCATCAGGTAAGTTGGGAAGGGCCAGATAGCTGAAGCGGTTGAACTGCGGCACTACGCCTGTCACCTTCAGCACCACGCGCCCCTCCGTGACGGTGCGCCCGTTGTTCACGCGGCAGATGTACGTGCCCGCGTCCGCTTCGCTAACTGGATTTATGTACAAGTTGGCCTGCAGCAATGTAATATTTAAATTTAACCACAACAGTTGCCAAACAAAAGAAATCTAAAAGTAACTGCTTAATGCAAATCTGCTCTTCTTTCTTAATGATATTATATTGGAGAAACAAGTAATTAATTAATTATCATCTGTGTCTATGTCCGTATACATCTCATAGCTATTGACGTGGGAAGTTGCGCTAATTAAACAGTGCAGGTTGGGGATCACACAGGTACCGTACTACCGTAGCCATCAGATGTACAGAGCGGCCAAGGTGCTCACAAATATCTGAACACGCCTCTATTGTCAAGGCGCTGGAGTGCGTGTTAAGATTTTTTATTTTTATTTATTTCCCATCTTCAGTTTTTTCATAATGTTTTTTTTTTTCAGGAAAATACTAAAACTAAGGTACTGTGCTAGGTTATGGAAATGTCTGACACAAATTATAAATTATTACATGGTCGCACGGTCTACAAATAGCGTGATAATATCAGTTGCTGCATCTCTGGATACGGTGTCAAAAAGTGTCGTTTGCTTTATCACGTGGCCTACCTCATTGGCCCTGGCACCCGGAGCGAGAGGAGCATATTCACGTCTCCATTCAACTGTCGCGCCCGGCTCGAGATTAGGGCAAGGAAGGTAAGTCGGTTGCCCAACGCGAGCAGTAAACGTAGTGTCCCGGATGGACGGGTACTGTGGACCAACTGGCACTGGAAACAACAACACATTTTAAGTAATGTAAAATACACGGTGTTTTTTTTAACTCCGTTAACTTTAGGGTATGGCTAAATAGGGTAAAATGGTTGACACTGGAATACTCCATTTTCTCATGTGATACATATTTGATTTGTGAACTATTGTAGACATAATTTATTCAAGTTTTATTATGTTATACTTCAAAACTTAAATTTCTAACCATTTAGTGCCAGTAACGGTTTTAATGAAAAATGGGAATCGACACTGTGCAACAGGGGGTGGGTACACTAAATCACCCGGTGGTCTGCAGTAAATCAAAGATGGAAATCGTCTGGTAAATTATTGAACTCGTTGGTTATTATGCTCAAACGAATTGCGATCTTCTTGAAAATAAATATTTGATTAATGACTAGACTAAATACATAGGTAAAAAAAATATTGATTTTATATACTTTGTAATTCCAGATGAGGAAATATCCTAATTAGATAAGTCTTAAACCACTATTACAATGTATTCCTACTTAGGAAATTTCTACAGGCAGTTTTAAGGCAAACTTAACTTTTTATCGCTAAAAACATTAGCATTGTCAGGGTTCCTTTAGCGAGCTTTGACCCACTATCAACCTGAGCCAGTCGATCCACTGTCGTCCCAGGTCTCAATTACAAAATAAATTTAAATTAAAAAATTGAACAGTGAGTCTAAATATAAATCAATGTCATGTAGAAACACCTTATTAAATAAGCTAAAAAGAAAAAAACATATAGTTATACGGGCTGATCAATTCAAATGGGTCAGTAGGGAGTAGTCAGAAACTATGAGAGACAGTGACATGTTCTTAGGAACCATGGCTTCTATTTTCGATTTGGCTGTTCTTAGGAACCATAGCTTTCGATTTGGTCCTTATACTTTCAGGATCAATTATACAAACAATTTAAATACTACACGCGATTACATAAAGAATATTGACCAGGTTCGATTCCCGGCTATGTACGAGTTAAAAAAAAAGTTTGAATGTCATTATTATTAAATCTAAAATCGACACCATGGTTCCTAAGAACAGATTTCACTATCTCTCATAGTTTCTGACTTCTCCATACTAACCCATTTGGATTAATCGCCCTGTATATTTCGTGTAAATACATTAAACTTTAATAATCGTAAATATTTGCCCATGCAGCAAATTCACATAAACTGATCGTTGTGTTCACTTTATTTAGTGCCTGTTAAAGCTATGAAAATTGGCACAATCAATATAAATCAATTTGATCCACAATCACAGATTTGAGGCACAATCTTATGTCATAATTTTTGTCCAAAATATCTCGGCATAACCCTCGACAGGAGTTTGACGTTTAAGAACCACCTTGATAAACTGTCTGGAAAACTGAAGACTAGGAACAACATAGTCCAGAAGCTTACGGGAACAACATGGGGTGCGAGCGCTGCCTGCTTAAAGACTACTGCCATGGCCCTCGTTTACTCGACGGCGGAATACTGTGCACCCGTATGGATGAATAGCGCACACGTGGCCAGAGTAGACGTTGAGCTAAATCACACAATGAGGATTATTACGGGCTGCATCATACCAACACCTACCTGCTGGTTACCGGCCCTCAGCAACATTGCACCACCTGACATCCGCCGTCAAAAATGTCTAGCACGGGAATTCACTAAAATGTCCTGTAATACTCTGCTGCCGATCCATGAAGACCTAAGTAACCTCAAAAACACCCGACTTAAGTCCCGAAACCCACCAGCTAAAACCTTTCACATACATAGCCCGACATGGAAAGATAGCCTAGCGTGGTTAAGTTTAATGAAAGCCGACAAATATGGTGCAAACTGAACCGCCTGAGGATTGGGTTCGGTAACTGTTTATACCTGTGGCACAAGTGGGGATGGAGCGAGTCGGCGGCGTGCAAGTGTGGATATCCAGAACAGACTATACACCACATGGTGTTCGAATGCCCCATCACCAAATACAATGGACCCGCCGAAGATTTCAAAAACCTAACGAAGAATGCGAGTTCATATCTGCATAATTGTACATTTTAAATACTTACTGTAATAATATATTTTTATAACCAGTGTGTAAACGCCATACGATAAATAAATAAATAATCCAAAGCACCAAACAAAAAAAGAGAGGAGTTATGACACTTATGACGTCATCTTTTTTTTCGACCTCACTTATGCGGAAGAAGTATCAGAAATATTTTGCGTTTTCTCAGAATTTACGATAATTACTGTACCCCACCAACCCACTGTCAACCAGCTTACCCTACATTTAAAGGAACTGATGGCATAGTTATTTTTTTGTGAATTAGTTTATTTTTGTAAAAAGTTATTAATAGCGTTGTTGTAACACAACATTATATTAAAATCTACCAAACAATAGGGAGTGTTACTGCAATGTTTTGCCACCAGACTGCAGCACTAGCCCCTTTAGTAAACTGTAGAGTAACTTATACATACTGCATGCCTTTAACAGATTTTTGACAAGTTTTCAGAGATAATAAATAAATTAAATTAAATTAAATAATCATTTATTTCGGAATATAAATTTCCATATTGTATTAGTAGCTTATTAGTCTTAATAAAGCCTGACCAGAAATATATGATCATGCGCCATGTTGAGGAATTTCATTGGAACTAATTTCTTACAGTGGCTATAATTATAATGATAGGTTGTCACTGTTGTCAGTGTCATTGTGGCGGTTTACTTGAATAATGCTTAAGTGTTAAATATTAAATAATAAATGACAAAAATGCCCAAAACTATACATAGTCAGGAGCGGAACATTGTTAATAATATAAATAATAAACTGCTGGAAAAGAACAGTTCGGGAAATTAAACTATTTCGCTACGAAATGTTACCACATAAACATCAGAGCTGACTAGTGTTGTGGATTTAAGCTTTGAGGCGTAATCTACAAGACTTGAGTCGCGACTGCTGAGCCTTGAAGCCTCGAACCTTAAAGCCTCGGAACCTTAACGACTCGAACAAAGAGTTCGTGTTGCTGCTTACGAGCAAAGAAACCTCGAGTCTTTTGGCCTCAAGCTTTAAAGCCTCCTAAGCTTTGAAGGTTTAAGTCTGTAAGGTTTTTAGCAGTAAAGGTTTGGAGCAAAAAGTAAAAGCTTTTAACAAATAAGATCAACCTATGCTATAGGGTGGGGGGAAATTTAATACGTTTTTGTGAAATAGGGAAAAACAGAAAAAAATAATTATGACTTATCGCGTTTTTAGATTTCCGTATAGTCAACTAGGAACCCTTATAGTTTTGCCATGTCTGTCCGTTCGTCTGTCTGTCAGTCCGCGGGTTTGCTCAGTGACTAGTACTAGAAAGATGAAACTTGGTATGAATAGGTATGTGTTGTGAAATGTAAACACTTTATTATTTGAATAATAAATGGCTTGTGAACACTTGTGGCTTAAGCTATGTGAACACTTTATATTGCTATTATTTGAGCGTTTTACCTTCTTATTCCTCTGTCCGCAATATTGACGAACTCCACAAAGAGTGTGGTGGTATTTTTGGTTATAAATGTATGCCGCGGCATTTTTACAGTTCTGCAGAAACCGTTTTGTTTTTTTGTCTCTTAGTTGTTTAGTTTGCGTTCATGAATTAGTCAATAGCAGAGGCGGTTAAAAGTTAAAACGTTCAAGCGGTTCAAGTAATCACCCAGTCTTAATTAATTAATAAAAAAAAAAAAAAACTTTTATTTTTATTTCTTATGACTCACTCATATAGGACGGAACGGAACGGGAAAATTTTAAAATATAGTTTCATAGAAAATGTATATGGATGTACATACGCAACGGAATCACGGTTCTAAATGGTCCACCCTGTATACGTTGCAGGCAGTAAATGCGTTAACTGATGTTAAGTTACTCTTCCGATATAGATAGGTATATTATAATATTCGTAAATTCTCTACACAAAAATAATTTCTGCAAAGAGAGCTCAACGTATGAGCTCTAAGCTTGACACAAGCTTTTAAGGTTCGGGGGCTTGAGCTTAAGTTAAAAAGCTAGAGTTCCCTATGAGGCCCGAGTCTTAAAGACTTCATTTTGACAAGTCATAAAAAGTTTGAGTCGTTAAGGTTCTAAACCGCGTTGTGAGCAAACCTTTAACGCTCTAGCTTTCAAAGCTTGAGCCTTAAAGGTTCGCGAGTCGTTAAGGTTCAAAAGTCTTAAAGACTAGTCTTTTAACAACACTAATTGTAGTGTTATGTTATACAAGCGAGGAAACACAGTAACAAAAATGAGTTTGTTTGAAAAAATTTTACTATGAGCTTTGGAGACGATCAATCTGTTTAATTGACAATGTAGCAGAACCTATGTAAGGTTACGGAATATATACCTAGTAACATGACCATCATCATAATCATTGTCGCCTCTTGGTGATCCAATCTTGGATGTAGGCCTCTTCTCAGAATGGAGTAACATGATAGATGAAATATTTTTTCAACTATAGAGCTGAGCTGAGCTGATGGTGTGGCTAATAGTAGTCACACCCTCTGGTATGTTACGACTAAGCTAAATACATATGCGTAAATTTATATAAATTTCTAGGTAAATCGGAGGCATCGATTACGCGGATTACGAGAGAAGGTTGTACCTCCTGAGGTTTTATGCAAACCAAAAATAAACAAAAAGATGAAATTAGACGATTTAAGAAAATACATGAATTTTATACGGCAAAAAAGAAGTACCAACTATAAAAAAAGTGTAGACACCAAATAAATGGGTTCTGATTTTGATTACGGTGAATAAAAGTAGATGTAAGTCAAACGAGTTGCCAATCCACATTGTTCAGACTAAACTGAACTGTTGCCATATAAATGAGAATAATAGCGCCCTCTTGACAATGATCATATATTCCTAGTCAGGCTTTACAAAAATATGACATTGATGCATCAAGGAGGTTTGTTTACAGGGGACCTACCGGGAAACGCGAATCTGAAATTTCTCTATCTGCTTCATTATCGCTCGAATATGCAAGAGTAGGTAACAGAGATATTAGATAACGAAATTTCAATTTTCTTGTTTCGCGATAGACTCTCAGACTGTGGTAGTGGCGCCCCCTACGCAGAGTTTGACATATCGGTGACATTTCGAATATCGATCGTCCGAGACAGTACTTGCGTTTAGTAACAACACAGTACTTGGGTTAACCGGTAAAACCGTTAACCCAGCGTCAAATTGTACTGGTAACTATGGTAACTCGAGGTTTAACCGGTTAACCCCGAGTTAGTGGGATAGTGCAAGTGGCCCTAAGTATGTTTGAGTAAGCAGTATTGAAAAACTTTAATAAATTAAACTAAGACGATTTTACCCGTAGGTAAATTTAATAAGTCTGTTGATTTTAAGTATATTTTTATCAATAGCATGAATATATGAAAAACATAAGATCTAAATTTGAGTTTATAACAGCCCGTCCTAGTTGTGTATTTCGTGCTTCTCGTACTCTGAAGCTGGCTGTCCTCCCTCGTCGGACTGGATTCTTGTCCAACTCATTCACCTGCCAAGCAGTTCGGCTGTGGAATGCTCTTCCTCTGCCTATCAGACAAGCTCAGAGCAAGCTTACATTCAAAAGCAAGTTGCGTAAGCATTTATTTGAGAACATTCGCGACTAAATGTCTACGTGATGTCTCACACTAGGTACATAATTATTAAATATATGTATGTTTATTTATATATATTAAATTTGTATATATGTAGGTATATTATTATTTTCTTTATGGATATTTGTGTAAATATAGTATCATAGTAGTCTGACTTGTATCTTTTTCATATTCACTCTTTACAATCCTGCACCAAACTGACTGTCTCTGTTTGGCCCAATAGTTGACTGGTAGAGAATGCCTCAAGGCGTTAAGTCCGCCATTTGTACTCTTTTTGTGTAAATTTGTGCAATAAAGTTTTAATAAATAAATACATACTAAACTAAAATAATTTTCGTAAGATCGATTGAGCCGGACAAATCTAGCCTAATACCGAACGAATTGTGGGCCAACAAAACTACCGAGTGGATACCAAACACAAATGTAGTCTAAGAAGGTTCTACGATATAAGTACATAGTAATAAATGAAGTACCTGGTTGTATTTCTAAATTGAAGTCATCAGAAGACGTTCGTTGGTACTGGTCGATTCCGGAGCATCGATACGTGCCAGCGTCTGACTCCGCAACACTGTTCAGAATCAACGACGAGCCTTCGCTAAAGCGCTATTAAACAAAAAAACTATGTTTTAAATTTATTACCAAAACATAATCTCAATTGACCTCGTAAAAAAAGTAGGTACCTATATTTACTGTCATTCCTAACTTACTTCTAATATAAAAAGTGTATATACATAGTAGATTGTTAACCAAGGGATGAAATGACGCCTTTCATTCGAGTTAAACACTCTACTTTTCATTTCGAATACGAGGAAAGTAAAATGCATGTGCTTTTTTTTAAACATGACTAAGTATACATTTTTATAGTATTTCTTGAGGGTACTTTCAAATAACAATTTAGGCAAAAATATTGTTATTTATGGAATGGGGAGTTAAATATCAGAATGGAAATTTTATAACAAATTCATTTAAACCCAAATTTAAATTACTTATTGTAAAAAAATTAAAAAAAATCGTACTTGTAACGTAAAATGCTCTAGTGCAAACACGTATCATTTTCTGCACACCTTTTAGAACAACAATGACCCTCGTTCAGAGTATGAGAAAAGAAAAATAATAAAATGGCCTAGGATAGTAATGGTATGGTATATTCTAGTATTGTTACACAATATACCTGCAGAGTACACTTATTTAGTACTCGTAGTTGTACATTTTAAATAAGTTTATATTTAAGCATTTTATCGTATCATTCACACAAAACTGGCGCACTCGGTAGGATCCGAGCGCAGGTTCAAAATAAACAAAATGGAAATCCGATTCCCTCAAGCAGGTTTAATAAAGTGGTTTGTTTACCCGTTGGTCGACGTGCTGGCGCGTGCCAAGTCGCTCCCACGTGGTGACTACGTCCGGGCCGGCTGTTCTGCACAACACTTCTACGTTGTCGCCGACGCGGAACCGCCGGTTAGGCTGGCTGATCGTAACTAACGCCTGCTCTTCTACAGCGGGCCCTAAAATATATCCATATGTTACTAATATTTACTTTATTAGTTAAAAAAAATTAGACAATATACTTTTGTTAATTACCAAATATTGTTGTGATTCGCTTAGATTTTTTACGAAAATTAAAATAATGCAGTTAGAAACAATAATATCACAGGAAACCTTGTCATAATTGCAGTCAGCCTCTATTAAATTGATGCCTGTGTGTACTGTCACCTAAGTACTTACCTTTTTATTACCTACCATGAAAATTGAAATATGATAAACGGGTTACTGATGAATTACCGAATTTTTTTTGCCAAATTTTCATATCCCAAACTATCTTTCCCAAAAATTTAAAACCCAACTAATCATTTCCCAACTTAACAAGTCGCAAATAAATATTTCCCAAGACAACGTAATCCAAAGAAATATTATTACATTTCCTTAGTTTTGCCAACATTTATTTTACCAAATTTTAATTACTCCAAATGATTAGTTTCCAAAGAATACAAAAACCATAACAAAACATGACAAATGTAACAGTTAAACATTTTTTTGCCAATTTTTATTTGAACAAATTATAATTACTCGAAATGAGTACTTACCAAAGAACACAAAAACCAAACAAAACGTGACAAACTGTTGTATTATTTTGTCAATTACTTAGGGTCATTGCCCTATTTTCCGTTCATGCTCTAGTTTTCGTCCACTTGACTGATTAGCAAATAATATATTTCATTTTTAGTTTGCTACTTGCGAAATATAATTTTTATGTAGATAGATATATTGTTTAGATATTAAGGGGTATAGCAAAGGGGAGGCCGCTCTTGGGACTTTTTTTGTTTGCCAAATTTCAGTGTCTTTTTTTTTGCCACACAACACCAAATTTTTAATATTTTATCGTGTAAGAAATGTCTAATGAAGTATATCTTGTTATGTAACATTTTTCTCTAGGATCAATAATTATGAAGATAGGTGAGGTTGTAACTGACAATAGTAGGTACAATAACGTCTCTTCTGGCGCTCAGATGCTCGCGTTCTAACGCTCTGTTTGATCGCGGTCAACCTAACACACTCCTCCTCGCTTTGCTCGTCGTCGTACCTATCTTGCCTCTGTTACTTAAATTTACTGTTCCTAACGCCTTTAAAAATTGACTACTTTTTAATTGGTATTGAATTGGTTCTACGTAGGCGAACAAAACGCGGACGTGAAGCGGCGCGGGATGAATCAATTCTTTGATACCTATTATAGAAGTGTAATACTGTAGTGTTTTTTTAATGCGGACTGTTTGATTTGCATTCACTTTACCTAACCTGGCCGTAACACATTTTTAATAACACAATGTTTTGGATAGACTGTCATGTAGTGGTTTTGCAATACATTTATTTGAACAGACATTTTTTGAGTAAAGATATTTTTAGACAAAATAATTTTGTCCACTCATGTATTTAACAAAAATAAATTTGAGCGAATATTTATAGTCCAAGTAAAACATTTGGGAAAAAAACAGTTGATCTTATAAAAGTTGCTAAGTAAGTAAGTAAGTAGATCATTTAATTTTGTCGGATTGTAAGTTTGTCAAATGTTTATATGGGAAAGATTGAGTTGACAAACGTGCAGTTGGTAAAGTTTGGTTATAGTTTGGTTGGGAAACTAAATTTGGTAAAAAAAATTAGGTAAAATAAAGGGATCCCATGATCCCATGATAAACGCCTACGCAAAATACGATAACGCGCACGCTAATAACTGTATTATTAATATTATTCTTTATAGTGATATAAATTGTAAGGGATTAAGAAGACACTTAAATTTTCGCAAAAAAATGTAACATGTAGGTAAGCTTACGTGTAGGTACCAGAACAGTCATGCGCGAAAAAGCTTGAAACAGTGCGTGAAATATTCAACAGACACACACATTGTGAAAGCCAAGAGTTAGCAATAATAATCTGCACAAATGAGTACGGTTAATAAACTTAGTACCTAGTCCTATAACGATTTTCTTACTTTAATAAGCAGTTTATTACAAAGTTAAATAGAAAAAAAAATTACAAATATTTCATTAGTATCTCATGCATATATCAAAAAACTGACAAACGTTCAATAGGAATGAAATAAAACTATGAAAACGAGTAACTATCGCGGTAACCGAAGACAATATTATGTTCAATATGAAATTATATTATTATTAAAACGGAAAAAGGTATTAAACATTTGGCACTTAGCTTTTTCGCCTCTGGGTCTCAAATGCATCATTACAATTTAATACATTACTATTAAAACTCATTGTACATAAATGAATATTTTAATCCCATATCATTCTACTTAATAGCATTATTCTTAGGTTAAACAAGGTCCGAAGTAGTCCTATTTATTTTAGACAGTGGTATTAATCTAAAACCTAAGAATGGTGGTTGGGACCAAAATAATAAATTAATAAAAGGTAAGGTAATGGGCTTTTCCAATGTGTAAATTTAATTTGCACAAAGTCGTGGTATATCTTCTATATATATAGGTATAAATGCACGTGTCCTAACAGACTCATCAACGCAGAGGCGAAACCACAAAAGCTAAAAAGTTGTAATTTGCACACCAGGTTGCATTTATAAAGTGTACAAGATATAAGAAGCGATTTTGAAAAATTCAACCCCTAAGGGGGTTAAAAAGGGGATGAAAGTTTGAACGGGGTTCAAGTTTTATTTAATCTACCAATTTGAAACTTGGTACAAAGATATATTATTAGAATATAAGAAAACTAATTTCAGCGTTTTTGAAAATTCATCCCCCAAGGTGGTGAAAAAGGGGTTGAAAGTTTGTATGGAGATCAAAAATTTTATTGAGTGCAGGACCTGAAACTTTGTATATGTGCAAGTGCATACTATTAGAATACAGGAAAAGTAATTTCAGCGTTTTTAAAAATTCATCCCCTAAAAGGGTTAAAAAGAGGTTGAAAGTTTGAATCCATTACAAATGCTTTGAAACTTCTTAGAAAGGCATAATAGCCGCTTACAAAAAAAATATTTCGACGTTTTTGGAAATTCAACCCCTAAAGAGGGTTAAAAAGGGGATGAAAGTTTGTCTTGTGGTTCAAATTTTATTATAAGCTAGGAACTTGAAACTTTGCAAAAAAGTATTATATTAAAAAACAAGAAAACGTGCGGGACTCGAATCTTTGTATAAAGGCATATTATTAGAATACGAGAAAAGTAATTTCAGCGTTTTTAAAAATTCATCCCATAACAGGGTTAATAAGGGGTTGAAAGTTTGAATCCATTAAAAATGCTTTGAAACTTCTTAGAAAGGCATAATAGCCGATTACAAAAAAAGTGATTTCGACGTTTTTGGAAATTCAACCCCTAAGGGGGTTAAAAATGGGATGAAATTTGTTTTAAGTTTCAGTTTTTATTCTAAGCTGGGAATTTGCAATGAAACTTTACAAAAAGGTATTATATTAAAAATCAAAATAACTAATTTCAGCGTTTTTTTTACATTCGTCCCAGGGTGGTGAAAAGGGGGTTGAAAGTTTGTATTGAGATCAAACATTTTATTGAGTGTGGGACTTGAATTTTTGTATAAAGGCATATTAATAGAATAGAAGAAAAGTAATTTCAGCGATTTAAAAAAATTACCTCTTAAAGGGGTTAAAAAGGGGTTGAAACTTTGTATAGGGTTCCAATTTTATTTTAAGCTAGGAATTAGAAACTTTGTAAAAAGGTATTTCATTAAAAGAGTAGAAAACCGACTTCAGCGTTTTTGAAAATTCATCTCCCAAGGTGGTGAAAACGGGAAATTTGTATGGAGATCAAATATTTCTTTGCGTGCGGGACTTGAATCTTTGTATAAAGGCATATTATTAGAATACAAGAAGAGTAATTTCAGCGTTTTTAAAAATTCATCCCGTAAAGTGGTTAAAAAGGGGTTGAAAATTTGTAGGGGTCCTAAATTTGAAATTTTGAACTTCGTAGAAAAATATTTAATTAAAAGGGAAGAAAACTCATTTCAGCATTTTTCAAAGTTCATCCCCCAAGGTGGTAAAAAAGAGGTTGAAACTTTGTATGGAGATCAAACCTTTTTTTGAGTACAGGACTTCAGTCTTTGTATAAAGGCATATTATTAGAATACAAGAAAAGTACTTTAAGCGTTTTTAAATATTCATCCCCTAAATGGGTTAAAAAGGGGTTGAAAATTTGAATCCATTACAAATGCTTTGAAACTTGAAGAAAGGCATTGTATAATATTACAAAAAAGTTATTTCAACGTTCTTAATAATTCAACCCAAATTCAAAGAGGTTTAAGAAGGGGATGTAAGTTTATATGTGATTCAAGTTTTCGTTTAAGCTAGTTACATAAAACTTTGTAAAAGGGCATTATATTAAAATAGACGAAAACTGATTGATAAAGCTTTCATCGGGAGCGAACATTTACATTAGTGGACTTGAAAATCTAAGTGTTGAGAGGGATTATATCGAGAACAATTATTTTCAGTTAGGGGCTTGAAACTTCGAAGTTTTGTGAAAGACATATTTCATGCGTTGTATAATTATTAACAAATGATTAACCGTCCGTACTGATATCTTTTGCTGCATAATGTTCTATGCTCATGTAAAATATATAACCACCAACATACAAATCCACGCGTATGAAGTCGCGGGCAACAGCTAGTAAGTTATACGTATGTGCCTATGTACTTCACATCATTGTAATCTAACTGCCATTACATTACATGAATGAAGTTTCAAGGTGTCATAGGTACATGCATGTAGTGATGTAGCAATAATTTGTGCAGTTAGTAGTTACTTAATCGAAGAAAACTGGAAACTACGCAATTAATACGAGTAGACATGCACAAATGCACACATAGGTTACACACACACATTACGGATTCAGACAAGGCAGACATTTACATCTTCGGTTATAAGTGTAACATATATCATTAGCTTAAAATACAAAGTTATCTTACGTTTACATCTTACTTAATTGATCTGTAAAATATGAAGCTAGGTTTACCTACTGCCGCGCCTTGACAGATCGATGTATCTATATATCTATTTGGTGTTTAACATCGAAATAAAATGATTTATCACAGCAAGACAGTGTATAGTACCCATGTACAGTCGCCATCAGATATATCGGAGCGCCCGAGGTGCTCACAAATATCTGAACACGCCTCTATTGTCAAGGCGTTAGAGTGCATGTTCAGATATTTTGAGCACCTCGGGCGCTCTGATATATCTGATGGCGACTGTACATACAACACAAGGCGAATTTTATACAGTGAAATTGTTATCTCTGACCAAACTGAGGGGTGAATATGTAGGTCATACTGAACAACTTTTACTATGGGGCCAACCCCGAAATCGGGAAAAAAATCTGCCGTCTCATACATTTCGGTGATTCAGAGTCGATGTTTTCTATAGAACCACTAATATTTTTTTTCGCGATTTCGGGGTTGGCCCTATAATAAAAGTTGTTCAGTATGACCAACATATCTACCCCTCAGAGTATGGTTAGAGATAACAATTTCTGCCTGTATAAACAAGTACCAACGTACACTAGCTTACATTTTAGTCACTACCCATAAAAGGTTACAATATAAAACTGTCGTAAGTTCTTAAATTCCCACATTGCAAACTGGACACACACCCACAAAAAAACCCGAACGAACACACCTGCACCTGTATTACCGGTATATGGCGGATAATCCGAAAGAGTGTTCGACATCTGCGTGTTCGTTAAACATATTTCGTCGCTATGATCCTCACAATCGTTTCGTCCGTCGCATATGAGCTCATTGTCTACGCAACTAGATCCGTCAGTACAACGGAATTGCGTTTCCGAGCACTTTTCGATACCTTCGTGCGCGAGGAGCAAAATCATAAGACATAATTAGGAATAATAAGTCCACAAGTAATATTAGATTGTTAACGGCGCTGAATAAATGCAAATAAATAAATAAATTTTGTAGTATACCTACTGAAGATACTCAAATAGTTTTACACGGGACGTCTTGCACTAACAAGTTAAGCCTTCATATAGGTATGGGCACGAGAGTTGAAGTCACGCACACAACAACAAAATCATGTAATTACAGCGAGATTTTGAAATTAGTATTCGTTTTTTCCTACCGATAGCAAGTTTAACTGCCAACTGCAAGATGGGCCAAAAAGTTTCTTCAAGCTATTAATTTTTTTAGCCTAATATCTCGCGCCACAGCTACATTAAGCCACATTCATTCATACTGTTTTTGGGATTATAACTATTATAAGTAGGCACTTTATGTAGCTGTATGTGGAATCATTCACCTCAACTCTCCTGGCGATACATATAGGATATGATATAGGTACCCTGTGTAGCTAATAATATCTATAACACTAAGTTTCCTGTCTTTACATATGTATGTGACGTGACTGCATAAAGTAAGAGTAACTTTTTAGTGCACGACCACCCTTAACATGCCAAGGTTATTATACTAAAAACTATTTACCACGGCGTTGAAAGCATGGACACTTTTATTTAAGATTTTATTATTAGGAACGTTAGCTTGAACTACATAATTATATGTATACGGGTTATTTAAAAGAACATAAATATGTTAATTAAGAACATTTGTATTATAACTGACCCTCAATTTGGAGGTTGATGTAATTTCTAATAATATTTCTTCCGTATTCATCCTTAATAGTGCAGTCGTAGCGGCCGGTGTCGGATATCTTAGCCGGATTAATATAGATGGAGCCGTCGTTGAGCACGCGCGTGGAGCGCGGCAGCGGGCGGCCGTCCTTGGTCCAGGAGACGCGCGGGCGCTGCGCCTGCACGGACGCGTCGCAGCGAAACCCCACTCGCTGGCCCACGCGCGCCACCTGTTCGTTATCGTGCGACACCGATGCCACGCCCTCCGACTCTATGAACGTCATGGTGCCATGCAATCATGTGTTTGGCGTACGAGCATAATGGTGAAATGAGCGTCATACAAAATGAATTATCGGTATGAGAAGGTCATGAAAATGGTGGTAACCATTTGATGATCTAATGGAGTTAGTGCCGACGGTGAATTAATACAGAAATTTTAACCAATGATGCATAGGTACATCATAGTATCTAAACTTTAATGCTCTGTAATGAAACTATTTTTAAGGGATTCGATTACCAAGATGAATTAAATCTTAAAATATTGTTCAGCTTAACTTATTTTGTGTGTTTCTCTTTTGTAGGAATGAAAATGAATGATAAACACTATTTTGCTAAACCACTTTACTCTATTATTAATCAAATAGGTACAAATAATTAATGAGAAATTTATCTTTTGTAAATGCTGTTAGGTACAGTACAGTTGACCCCCTCGTAAGTTCTGAAGCATTCATAAATTTATATTACTTTAGGTCTAAGGTTGGCTACCTACTGGCTGATGATCGAGTCTACTCAGTATAGGTATGGTAAATTTATTAAGGAATCGTCTGTTATAAATAATGTTTGCAATAATTTATTAGCAGAATATAAACGTTTGTTAACTGTTAACTTAGGTAACATTTTAAATATTACAGGTGGGTGAGGAACTCCCAGATTTTGCCTAGGGTATAAGTGTGTGCAATATTCAAGTGCGCTTCTGTGTCAACGCTTGTGTTAAAAGCTTTAACTATGCGTGAAGATATTGTCTTTAATATTATACATTAAGGTGTCTACCTATGCCCAAATAGGTAGGGAACGCAATCTCGATCTCGCGAGATCTCGAGTGAATTTGCGAGATTCAATCTCGTTGGTAGAAAATCTCGTTGTTTGCAATCTTGGTCGAGATCACGATTAATAATATGTGAATTACTTTGTTTTGAGTAATATTTTTGAACTTAGATTTATGTTATTCAGGCACTGATACTAAATAGGACCAGCTTTAACTGACGATAAAAGCGATGTATCGCGTTCTGTGAGGAAGAATTGGACGGCGCTAAGTCCCAATTATTTATATGATTTAGGATCGATTGCCCTAATTTTTTTGTAAGTTGCTGTTTTATTTTGCAAATACTACAGCAAGTACTCTGAATAGGTAGTGTATACTGAATTATTAGGCATTTATGATCAAAATTACTCGATCTCGAATAATCCTATCTCGATTCAAATTTTTCTCGCGAGATCTCGAATTGCCAATCTCGTCGAGATTGCATTCCCTACAAATAGGTAATCTCAAATAACGTATTTGTATGCACTACTATATGTACACGTACCTAAAGCTCGGACGAGTAGGTATTATGAAGTGTTTACGTACCGCTGACGATAACTTGAGCAACACCGGAAGCTTCAGCGACCACGTTTTTAGCAGTGCACTTGTAGAACCCTTCGTCCTCTACCTCGATGCGCCGGAATATAAGCGTCGAGCCTCTCTTCTCAACACGCCTGTATAAATTACATTATTTTTTTACTTATAATTACTTAATTATCCTCTAGCCGCCCAGACGTCAACATTTTCCAAGACAAATGCAATTTTGATTTGTCAAAACAAAGATTCCAATTAGAACGGAACAGGAGACCTTTTTATAGGTCTTTGGGCCGCTAGAGGATATATTTATCACTACAATTTAGTTTATGTAGTTATGCATTCAATAAATAAAAAGCAGCAACTTTAACAGTAATTAAAACCTTAAATTAAAATATGTTAGAAATAACATCCAAATTTAATGGTAAGTCTAAAACCGTCTAAAGGTAAGGCAAAAATATTTAATGCCGAATTTTAGAATGCCGAATTTAACATGATGCGGCACGACAGGCACCCGTAATAATTACTAAAACGTGGGTCTTCATTTGAATATCACGAATTTGATTTTTCCGACCTTACAAAAGACCAAATTTCTGAATACCAAATTACTAAAACGTGAGTCTTCATTTGAATATGACGAATTTCATTTTTCCGACCTTACAAAAGACCGAATTTCTGAATACCGAATTACTTTATTTCCGGTAGGTCAATGATTTATCGGAATTAAAAAATTCGAAAAAAAAAAATGTTTTCGGAAAATTTTTGATATTTCGGACATATAAAAAATCGTGGTTATAAAAATCTAAAGATTTTTCGGAATATTAGGGTGTTCCCGCTTTCATGAGATAATGTGACATAAATTATCACGTTGGTTTTCCCATTACTGTAGTGACAGAACAATTCAGCCAAATTAGGAAGAAAATACTAAACTTAAAAGCCATTAAATTTAGTCTCGAGAATGAGGTCAAAAATTAGAAGCACGTTACTAGAGCGCCTTTACCTGTTAGGTCCCGAACACCTATCTAAATTTGCATTAGAATAGAATAGAATAGAATTTCATTTAATCAAGTAGGATTTTACAATCTCTTATGAATCGTCAAAAATACATTACAACTAAATTAAAAAATAAATAACAGCTTACAAAATATAAAATTCAACTATTAAAATTTACTACCAATACAAATACATTTTATAATTCATTCATTTACATGCACCTTTATCATTAATATACTCTTCGACTGTGTAATATGCCTTATGCAGTAGACCAGATTTAACATATTTTTTAAGTTCAGAAATGATAAATCCAGTGCCTCCCTTGGTAACTTATTGTAAAACTGTATACACTGTCCTAGAAAATATTTCTTCACTCTCTTAACACGAGATCTAGTTATTGCTATTATGTGATTATTTGTAGCACTGTGCATT
Organism: Cydia strobilella; assembly: GCF_947568885.1. Lineage (NCBI taxonomy): Eukaryota > Metazoa > Arthropoda > Insecta > Lepidoptera > Tortricidae > Cydia > Cydia strobilella. The sequence goes on from NC_086068.1 coordinate 23,976,033, forward strand.
TTCTGAAAGGTTTCTACATTTTTAGAGCATATAATATGCAGTCATATACATGTGTTGTGATGCCATTATAAGTATATTTATTTCTCTAAAACGTTTTCTTAATGAAACATGTGACCCTAACTTATATTTAAATATGTTCCGCACTGCTCTTTTTTGCAGTACAAAAATGGTTTGTATATCGGCAGCTTTACCCCAGACTAGAATTGCATATATAAGTATCTCATAACTAAACCGCTATTTATAAGTATCTCACGTATGCGCAAGAATTTAGGGTCATAAAATGCAGTTTCAAATTAGAGTACTGTACCTGGAGAAAGGCTTATCAACTGGATCCCAAGAGACATCGCGGATGTCGTCACCGTCAACGATGCATTCGACGGTGGGCGACTGGCCGGGCGACACGGTTTGCGAGGCCGGGTGCAGCGTGACGCGCGGCGGTCTCACCACCTCGAGGGTGAAATATGCACTGCGCAGCACGTACTGCGTGCGTCGGTCTACCTCACTGCATTCGTACTCGCCAGTGTCTTCCTTCGTTGCCTGCTCAAAATTTTAGTATGTTGTCAAATGATTTTTGATATCAAATAAAACTGTACAGATGTGTTGGTTGCCGTTATCGACGTGACAGCGTGATAATGACAGTGTCTGTCTCTTTCCATGGCTCGGTGATAAAAAGAGACATTTGCTTTATCATGTGAATAACAGCATACCTACACAATACGCTCGCTAAACTAGATGTACCTACAGATCGATTCATCAAAACCAGTGTGAATGGATCGAAGGAGTAAATGAAAATACGTCAAAATGTAAATAAGAGAATATGAAGAATCATTAATTATGTTTATATACGTGAACAACTCACATTACGGATTATTAGTTGGTTGTTGTTGAGTTGCGCATTTCGCTGTAATGGACGGCGATCGCGTCTTGACCACTTGAGATCGTGGTCGTAGTCACCAGTGTAATTGCACCTAGAATAATCACGTTATATCAAATTAAAAAATATATATTAATCAATGTTTTTTTAACCTCATACAAAACATATCTGAAAAGTAATTAATATCATTAACGGGTCTAACGCGTTTAAATTTCATTATTTTACCTTTTTTCCGACGTTTCAGCCAGGTTGCACTACCTGTTATGTAGTCACGGAAGACTGACGTCCCAGCAAAATGTGTACCTATCTATATGATCCTTATTCATCATGTCGATTTTCAAATACGATCTCTCTTTATAGTAGGAACAGGCAAAACCGAATTTTAATTTGTAGCTGAATAAAAGTATTAGGTACCAGAGGTTGGTGTCCTGGCCTTCCGCGGCATACTGAGGCTCTGAGGTTAGCTGTTGGTCCGGATTATACGTTTCCTGATCTTCGAATCCTGATCCGTCGTCATCCTCTGAATATGAATATCCGAGAATGTATATTAAAGTATAAACATTATTGTGCATTTATATTGATTTACAATTTTGTCATTCATGGTACTCTTTACTCTATAAATAAAGTATTTAGGTATACAATATGGTACGATCTTAAATTCACTACCGTAAACATTACAGAGATATTGAATATAATATTTACTAGTAGAATGTTTTCAAGGTCATAAACCCACCGTTGCCGAAGCCGGCATCACCCCGATAGACTTCGACCGTGAACGGTTCGTCGACGGACTGATCGAGCGACGTGGCGGTGCAGATATAGTCTTTGTTGTCGGCGTCGCTCGCCGCCGCCAGCCGCAGCGACGCCACGAGCGGAGTCGGAGGCACGATCACGCGCCCTCGCCCAGATTGGTCTCGCACTGTTTGCAGATAAAAATAGTGGTCTCCAAGGTATTTAACTCTTTTAAAACTAGTGACAGAGAAGTAATTAATTTAGCTAAATTACTTAAGGTTTATTTTTCGCTTGAGCCAATAAAATTTTGCCAAATCAAAAATCTCACACCTTACGCAAGTAAGGTACTAGTGCTCAAAAGGATTAGGTATAACACGAATTCACTTAGTGCTAAGATAAAATAGCTTGTGCAAATCATTGAACGCTTCGACTATTTGTCGCTTTTTCTGCAGGTATTAATAAAACACTAGATGGGTCACTTACGATGTATTGACACCATAGGTTCTGGGTAGCCGTTGGCTCTGCATTTAATTTCCACGGGTTCACCCAAGCTGACTCTGATTAAGCGGTCGGGTGTTATAGTTATCTCTGGCGGGGACCACACTTTTAGAGTGGCTGTAGCTGTGTCGTTTCCGGCTTTGTTTCCAGCGTTACAAATATACTCTCCATCGTCGTTGACATCGATTTTCGAGAACCTAAATACCACAAACAAAGACCATGTAAGTGGGTACATCCTTTAAACGTTACCAAAGATAGATATAACTCCGTAATAGATGGATACAGTCTAAGAAAAAAACGTGCCTCGAAAATCACGAAAATTTTATTCTTAATCAGATGGCGCCACTAGTTTTGGCCTACTCTCGTATAGAGGGCGTTGACGGTTTCGTTTGTTATTTATAATTTGAACGCATATCAGTGAAAGAACATGGCTCAAAATCATATAAAAATAATTAATGGAAATAAAAAAAATATTTTTCCATATTTAAATACATTTTAACCTATCTTTATAAATCTTCATTTTTAGTTTTAAAGTATGTCGATAGATGGCAGTGAATTTACCGTGGTTACAAAATTTACTATGACAGTACCGCTCTATTTTATTATATCCTCTTTGACGTTACCAACACATCATGGAAGTTATTATATACCTAAGTTTAAAAACAAACCTGATAACTTCCGCAGGGCCAACTTGAGCATCGGCCGACAATGCACGTCCTTTACTTCTGGACCACAAAATGTCGGGGCGTGGCTCGCCTTCTAAGACTTGACAACGGAGCTCAAACTGACTGCCGATCCGAGCGCGCACATCTTGTTGTGGCCAAATTTGTACTCTAGGGCGAATACGCGCTAAACACACATAAATATATTAAAATGAATGCAGAATCCAAATGTTAGAATAATACCTTTATTTTCGATTTGTTACAATCGCGGAAAAAAGCATGCCTTTACAGTTATACCAATATTCTGCAATGTTCTGCCACCACAGTGCAGCACTAGCCCCCTTAGTAAACCATACAGTAACTTATACATACTGTACGTTTAACAGTTATTTGACAAGTTTTCAGAGACAATAAAATATGATATTGATGCATCAAGCAGTGTTGGCCGAACGTTAATTGTAATTAACCATTAACCAGTACAAATTCAACCGTAAACTGTAACCGTCCGGTACTGTTTACGGTTCAATTTGTACTGGTTTGGGCATCAAGGCATTTTGTTACTGTGTTTCCTCGCTTGTATAACATAACATAACACTACAATAACTAAGTCGTAATAACCAGACTATAATGACATTTTGATTTGTTTACCTGTCAGCTCTGATGTTATTTGGAAATGTTTCGTAGCGAAATAGTTTAACTAACTTCCCGAACTGTTCTTTTCCAGCAGTTTATTATTTACATTATTAACAATGTTCCGCTCCTGACTATGTATAGTTTTGGGCATTTTTGTCATTTATTATTTAATATTCAACACTTAAGCATTATTCAAGTACACCGCCACAATGACACTGACAACAGTGACAACCTATCATTAAAATTATTGCCAGTATAAGAAATTAGTTTCAATGAAATTCCGCAACATGGCGCATGATCATATATTTCTGGTCAGGCTTTACAGAGGACCTACCGGGAAACGAGAATCCGATATTTCGCTATCTGCCTCTTTATCGCTCGAATATACAATGAGTGATAGAGATGTTAGATAACGAAATTTTCGATTTTCTTGTTTCGCAATAGACCCTAGGTGGTAGTGGCGCCCCCTCCGTAGAGTTTCGCGTAATATTCCCTATTAATACGTTTATTATACAGAGGTATTAAAATGTTAAAAATCAAAGATATTGTAATAATTCTTACTTTCTATATCCACAGTGACGTATTGGGATGCTACTGGGTTTCCGTCTACGATGGCACTGCATACGTAGAATCCTCGGTCACTCTCCTGGGCATTAGCAATTGTCAGCGTGTTTCCTCTTTGGCTGGTGCTTGGGCCGAACTGACCTTCGTGCTGAATGTGAAATAATTAAATACAGTAATGTTATCTTTGTCATTATTATACATGATATTATTCATTAGATAATATTACAGTTTACCTTTGCCCATACAATTCGCGGTAGTGGGTTTCCTGTGGCAGTGCAATGAACCACCCCACTTTCCCCAGTTGGAATTTTCAGATCATTTACATCAAGTTCCACGCCAGGACTCTCTACTGGCGATTGCGTGCCAACAGGGATAACCGTAACGAGCACAGCCATCGATTCTGCATGTCCAGAAGTTGTCTTGCACATATACACTCCTTGATTTTCAAGGCGAGCTACATCAATATACAAGACGCCATTCAGTGATTGCACATTTTTTTCAAATTCATTGCCGTCTTGCCTGAAATAATATAATAAAAATGTGAACATCCACGTCGTGTTTTCATTATTCCAATTCAGGAACGTATAAAATTTGCGGTAATTACCTGACCCATTTAATGGAACCGGGTGGTATATTAGCTGTCCCGGTACATACGACGTTAGTGCTTTGGCCTTCGACGACGTTAGATGCAGATGGCTTTATTGTGAGTCTCTCGCGAGGTGGCCTGGACGGCGAAGGTCGTACGATAATACTCGCTATGCGATCGTCGGTCCCAATGTTGTTGCTGGCGACGCATCTGTCAAAAACACAAATATACTTAATAGAAGGTAGGTAGTTATTTTTCTTTAAAGCAGATCAAATTTTTTATAAATACAGTTTGTTGACGTGCAATTTTTGACATGGCGTTGATGACACTTTATTACTTCATTGACGTCGCGGCGAAAAGGTTATTCAAGTTTATCTTTTACCTGTAATCTCCAGAATCTTCTTCTCTCGCACTATCGATTATCAAAAGTGATTCAATAAGCTGTACCGTCGCGGGCAGAGGTTGTCCATTACCTCTCTGCCATTCGATTGTAGGAGCGGGGTTTCCGTCAGTGACACAATTTAACTCAACTCTTTCTCCCTCGTATAATTCTTGCACTGATGGCTGTATTGATACGGTAGGACTTGTCATCGGATTTGCTGGAAAGGCATTATTTCATTATTTTGAGAAACAAGGTACTAAACAACGTCCTATAATTGGGATCAGGATCAAGTATGTTTAAAGTATAAGCTAATAAAAGGTACCTACTTGTACATACGCGTTAAAAACACTACTATTGTTGTAGGATTGTCGGTTAATTAAATACTATTACGATAAGTATTATACCTATATACCTATGATATAAACATTACCTTTGGCGAAGTATATCCAGTTTGGTAAAGCTAATCCAAGATGTAGCGTGGAAATAACAAAGTAAATAAATACAATTAATTTTATCTTACATCTGGAAATAAATAAAGGAGAAATGTAACTTACTTCCCACAGTAAGTGTTGCTGTTGCTTGACCGGCAGTGACGCCGTCATGCGTCTGGCAGATATATGTGCCACTGTCCGATACTTGTACCCGTGTGATAGTGAGTGTTCCTGTTTGGTCGTCAATCGTGTATCGTCCTTGAGGCAAGTATCCGTTCTTCTTACTCCAGCTAACGGGGAGTCGACCTGCTCTGTAAAAGCTCCTAGCCTGGCACGTGAAGTTAACGTAGCTACCGACGTTTTGAATCTTTATGGTGGGGCTGGAAATGGATACGGTCACGCTGGACTGAGGAGGCGGCGGTCGACTAGTCGTTACGACAGATTCACCTAAAACAATATAATATAACATAACATTCACTTTATAATATAACATTTTTACAGCATTGCGAATCATATACATTGATTTATGCTAGTTGTTTAAAGAAGCAATAACAAACTTTTTGCATGTTAAGTATTTGACTACTACAGTTTTTAACCGACTTCAATTTCATAGGAGGAGGTTCTGTATTCGGTTGTGGCTATTTTTTTTAATGTATGTTCACCGATTACTCCGAGACCCGTGGCCCGACTTGAACAATTCTTTTTTTGTTTGAAAGGAACTACCTCCAAGGTAGTCCCACATTAATCTGGTGCTGTTCTGATAATAGGATCTATGAGGAATTGAGGGAAATCCTCAATTTTTAAAGGCACATGTATGGTGATTTGGGTGTTTTCTTAAGCAACTGGAGCATTTTCTTTCGAAAACCACCAATTCGATGAAGTGGAGCTGATGATGATGATTGTTTTGATGATAATGATTTCAGCGATTACTCCGGCACCCATGATCCGATTTGAGTAATTCTTTTTCTGTTTAAAAGAAGTCCAAGGTGTTTTCGTAATATTTTTGGTTTTGATCTGATGATGGAATCCGTGAGGAATTGAGGGAACTCCTCAATTTTTAAAGGCACGTGTATGGTGATTTCGGTGTTTTCTAAAGTAACTAGTGCAACTGTAGCCTAACCACGAGTTTGACACTAAATATTCGCTAGCGTCTTCGTAACTTACTTTGTACACTAATATGACAGTACGAGCGAGATGCATAAACAGTAAGTTACGCACACGATAGCGAATATATTAATGTCAAACTCGTGGTAAGGCTACTGATTATGAAGACCACGGACGAAATGTGGAACTTCCCTCATATGTGTATTATGATTTTTAATGAGGGTAGTGTTGGAAAAAACCTAAGAGACTGAGAGGTGAGAGGTAGGTGTGAGAGGTGAAGGTAGAGGGTATTAGTGTTTGGGGGGTTTGAGGTTGGAGGTTGAGGGGAGGTGAGTTGATGGGTCGGGGACTGAGGGTTTGGGAGTTAAAGGATTGGGGGTTAGGGTTAGGAGTTAAGGAGTCTGGGGTTAGGGGTCGAGGAATGGCGGTTGAAGGGTTGGTGGTTTAGGGTCGAGGGGTTCAGTGATCAGGGGTTGATGTGCTGTGAGGTTGAGTGATCGGGGGGTTTGAGGGAGTGGGTCAGTGGCGGGGCGGAGAATGGATTTAGTGACAGGAATGATTTCCCAGACGGACTCGAGGAAAATTATGATTATATATAATTATATTATATACTTAAACACGGAACCCTAAAAAGGATAATATTTTATTTCATCCTTTTTGAAGTCGCTTTATCTTTTTTTTATAAAAAATATATATTAGGTAGTAGCTATTGATGTCAAAATAGGATAAAAACAGTTGGAAAACAGCGTGCAGCGTGACGATATGATTTTATTGGCTTTAAATAGGTAATAAAGTCGTAAACAAACAATAATTGTAACTCGTACTTACCAAGAGGCGAGCAGTCAGAAGCGGAGTTAGGGTCAGGGCAGTCGCACACGACCTGGTCGTAGCTGTCGACGTGGCAACCGTGGCCGCTGCAGCTGCATTGCTGGCAGCGCCCGCTCAGCTGGTAGTAACCGGGGGAACATGACTCGCAGCTCCTGCCGCTGTAGCCCGCTGGGCATCTGCAACTCTGAAACCGTAACAATATTAGTGATTAGGTAGGTACATGTGTTTTCAGATGAACTGTTAAAATGCGGCTCTGAAATAATAAACGTTTAAAAATATTTTGAATATATTGCACAGTAGTGTTTACCTCAATTCCCTTGGCAGCATTTGGACGCCGTTCCTCTGAAGCCTTATCCATGGCCACAATTGCAATAGAGGTCGAGGTCAATTTTTCCCTTTGCAAGTCAGCGAGAGTTGCCCTGACGAGAACCCGCTTCAGGTTCTTTAACACTGACATGAAGACATTGCGGCTTGCCGGTACACGAGTGTTTATAACATACCAGTTCTTTTCAACTAACGGCACCTGATTAAACTGTAATAAAAAAGGAGTTTTATTAAGGAAATTAATTATTATTATATCTAACTATTAACACACTTTATGATACATAAAATAAACGAAAGATAAGTAGGTAGATTACTAGACATGATATTCGTTTTTCTTTCTAATAGGTATTTATATGAACGTTTATCATAAAATGATCAGTTCTGTACTTACCAATACCTCTCCAGACTGGAACGATCGTGGATTTGTCCAGTACACAGAATCTTCATCTCCTACTAGGACGACGTCAGTGCCTGGGTTGTTATACACTGGATACGGGTTATCCACTTCGAACCTCTGACTAAAACTCAAGTTTCCTCCGTATGATAGCAACATGTTTCCTGGTAAACACAGAAACATATTGTCTAAAAAGTACCCATATAATATATTATGACTTAATAAATATTTACAATCATTGGGATAATCCGTGCACCGTACACGACGTATCAAAATGTATTATTGCAAGGTAAAAAAAAACATGTGACAGTATTTACCTGGTAGGGTTAACAGGGGCAGGGACCAAAATAGTTCTTCGTCTGGTGGGAAGCTAAACGAGTATGTCAATTCACTTTCCGCGGGATTAGGGACGAAGTGGTCGTTCAAAACTTTTTGCGCTGCCAAGTCCATTATACGATAGTTGTTTTCGCCGACCATAGGTGCGGGAACCTGATCCCAATATAAATTGGTGACCTGCAAGTAAATATATTTATTATTGTGATCAACGGCTAGATTGATTTATTCCTAAACCTTATTGATGAGTTGTTGTGGTTGATCACCAGTGATAAGTATGGAGCAAAGCGCACACGAGTACCTCAGAGCAGTCCGTAGTAACTCCAGAACAGTAGCATGTAATACATCCTTCAGGATTTTCGTAGCTAAGTCCGAATGAACCTGGTCTGCAGCGGTTACAAGACTCGCCGGTCACTGATGGCTTGCAATGGCAATTGCCACTGTCATCACATCCTGGATACCCAACTGTACCGCGGGCATCACAGCTGAAATAAAATTAACCATTTCAATCGTTAATTTATGAACGAACCATTGCAATAAAGGTTACCTGTCGGTTTTAATATCACTTAGTAAACGCACTTGCAATTGTCAGGGCTCGGTGTAGGGTAGCGGGTATTATCGGGCACGCAATTATTTCTATAATCTCTCATATATCCGGGTACACAGTCTTCACAATTGGCTCCAGTTGTATACTCCGGGCATGTCTGCAAAGAAAAAAAATATTTTTATATTGGTGTCTATTATAATATACCAACACATACATAAAATTAATCTTGAATTTCATATCATATGTATTGATTACTTACTAAGCAATCGCCAGTTTCTGGATCACAAATAGATCCTCCTTGACAATTACACCGTACACAACGTCTCAAGTACAACGCTTCTTGACTCCTTTAAACATAGAAAAGTGACTGGTAGGTACAATGTATTATATAAATATAAAGTTGTATTTTAAAACTTACAATAAGTAACACTACCAAATAATCCACCTTGCATGTAATTTATTGTATGTCGTTTAGCGGTATTTTGTATAAGATTAAGATAATGCTAAGTGTCAGTTGGTGTCAGTTTAATATCAATGTGATATTTTAGTACTGTAGTGTTTGTTTTTTACCTGGTGAAGCCAGGAGCGCAGTCCTCGCAGGAGGTGCCCAAGTATCCCTCGGGGCATACGCACTGCTCGACCTCCGCCGCCAGCGGCCCGTTGCCGTTCTCATCTGCCATGTCTATGCTTGAACTAACCAGGCTAGCTATTTGATAGCTTGTCGAATACGTCGCCTTTACTAAAATTGCCTTAACATCCGCTAAAGCCAGCAAGAATTGTTGACGTGGTATCGTTGTACCATCAGCTCTGAAAAAATAAAATAAGTACATGCATACTACTGCGTATATATGGACCTGTTTTTAATCAATATTAATTAAGTGCACATTTTAATTAAAACACTATCGAAAACTGTAATACATGTCATATATTAAAGAAAAAGTGACGAAGGCCTCCTTCACCACTGGAGGGCTTCGTCACTTTTTCTTTAATATATGACATCTGTTACAGTTTTTAATTTATATATAGTAGTGTGACTACTTAAAAAAAAAACAAATCAAAATATTTAATAAAATAATTTGATTTGTTCCCAAACTTGTTAAAACACTATCGGTTAATCTTCGACTTAGTTTTTTGTCAAAAATTTAATAGATACAAGTTTTTATCGCAGACTGCTGTTCTATCGAGACAATTCTAACAAACCCAAACACAATGAGATTGCGTTGTTTTATCAGAGAGTTCCTATGGCCACATTGGCACACATCTGGTCATTATATTGCTTGGTCACCCAAACCCAACTCACATAACTATGTAAAGTTTCAGTTCAGTTGAGTAATGGGAAGTGAGTCTAATTTACCTCGCAATATTTGATTACATACTGACAACGTGACAGGTGAAACTAAATAAAAGCTTGCAAAATAAGGGGTTGTTCAACTAAACTAACCTTTGCCACCCTTTTTCTAGGAACGGCACGGACGCGTCCAAGACACCGTCGCTGGTTTGATTGAAGTTGCCAAAGTAGTGGAATGTTTGTCGGTTTTGCTGCAAAAAGAGTATATATATCCGCAATATTAGGTAGGTATATTAATTATTATGTATAGGATCCACGACAGTTACGTCGCTGACTAGTAGGCAAGGTACCTACATTTAAAAAAAACCTACAACAGCAAATCCTTGTAACTCAAGACTCTCAGGATATGTCATATAAATAATCTTTGATTTGAAATTAATTTAATGGTCTACTTGAAAACAATAAAATAACTTTGGTTATTGGAGTTGTTGATTTCATTTACACTCATAATAGTTATTTGTTTTACAAGGGGGAAAAGTTGTTGTTTAACTTCTCGTACTAATATTGATACCTACTCGAGCAAGCGTAATTTTCCAAAATTGTTTGAAAAGTGGAATTTTCAGCGTTGCGAGTGTTAAACAAAATTTGCTACCGAGTGAAACACAATTTTTTTTCTACCACACCAATGAGGAAAATACTAACTGTTTGACATTACAAATCAAATTAAAATTAACGCTAGTAAAAATTCAGCATTCAAAATCATCACTTAAAAGTCAAATCCATAAGGCAACGGGAGAAAACAACTCAAAAGTATCTAATTACTTTGCCTCTTGTGGATAAAATGCAACTTTTTCATATGTTTTTGAAGAATAAAGAGAACGTTTACGAGCTGGTGTGATGCAAAAAATATCTTACGCTAATTAGCTGAACATCAGGAGCATTGTTATCGTCCGCGGAGACGGGCACGTTGCGCAGTACGTAGTGTAAGTAACCGCCGTATGACGTCACTTTATCGAGAGTAAAGCTGAAAAATAAACATGTATTTGGTATAATTGTTAAAATACGATAATTTTGATTTTTGAATAGGTATCTAAATAGCTGTATTACAAACAAGACGTTGAATTATGTAAATCGGCTGAAGTGTTTTTAATAAACACGAATATTAAGAGCCAGTTGCACCAACCATAATTGACGGTTTACTTCTGTAACTCAGCAGTAAAGTAATAAAACATTTCATACAGGAGTATGCAACCATTCAACCGGCCTTAAAAGTTTTAAAAATACCTTCGAGGTAAGCTCCAGTAGTAAATGTTGTTGCGCGATCTGTCGACGTCATTGAGGAGCAGTACCCCGCTGACGATCTGAGGGCGCGCGGAGGCCTCGACCGGCGCGTCGTAGCGCCCGGCGCCGTCCAAGCCCAGCGGCACGCTCTGGTACACGCTCACTTCGTCCACAACCTCCGGTGTGTTGAAAGTAACGCTAGTGGTATTGCGCCGGAGATTGCTGCTCGTGCATTGCTTTGTTAGGCCGGAACAAAAGCATTTTGCGCAGCCGTGTCTGAAATCAAATAACACTGTGAACACTGTCCTAGCTGCAACCAAATCTATTTCATTGATCTGTCGAATTAAACATTCAATATTCAGGCTTTGAATATGTTGTACAAAACCAAGAAAATGCTTACTTATAGCTTGCTGACAGGTGGAATGAGCCGTCTTTGCACTGGTCGCAGAACCGGCCTTCCACGTTTTGTTTGCATTCGCACTCGTCAGGCAAACGAGACTGGAGGGTGCCGACGGCGTTGCAGCTGGACGTGACCTTGCGTCGACAGTAATCTCCAGGGACTAATGGGTTGCCTTCGTATCCTTCCGAGCAATATTCACATCGGTCACCTTCGTAACTGTAAATAACAAATAGGTAAGGTGCTTTCAGAAACTTCATAATACTTACTCATATGTACATTCTTGGAATCTTCAAGCAGGCTGGAAACCTGCTTGAAAATGCATGAAATTTTATAAGGTCTGCTCTTTAATGTGGAAGTTTGGAATTACCGACAAATGTTCTTATCTAACTTCTTGTTTTTGTTTTATACAAATAATTTTTATTAATTAAGCAAGAAAATAAAACAAATTAAACACAATATCAATCCACAGCGCAGGGTTCGTCACAATTGCCACACATAAAAATAGTATCCACAACACGCTTCGCCAAAAATGAAAAATTAAAACAAAAAAAAAGCGGGGCTTAATTGTTATATACCTATATGCAGTGTATATATATGCTATTCTAACAATTAAGCCCCGAACTGTTCCCTACCTGGCCCAAACGTCCCAAATATGCTAGCTGCATTGCCATGCTGAATATCCAAAGATATCTGTTGGACCCGATAAGAGCCAGCTCGGGGGTCGCAGCCCTCGTCCCTTAGCCGACGCCTAAGCTCCCTAATCAGCTTCTTGGCCTCGGTGCACCACGGCCCAGCTGTTTCTACAGCACCCGGAACAAAGTCATACACTGGTCCCAAGTTGCATTTACCGTGCTTAAACTTAGCAGTAGCCTCAGCCGTTGCACCTGCCTTCCTGCTTGTGTGACTAACATGAGAGGGAGCGAAAGTACACACACATTTGGCACCCCACAGCAGGCTTCGGCCTTTTGCCCAAGGGACCAGTGTAAGACCGTCAGGCCTCTTGCCATCTGTACGGCTTAGCCCTGGAGGCTCTAGAATACAGGGTATGTTTGCCGAAACCAGTGCGCGTCGAACCAGCTCATTAATAGCTTGGTGCCTCGGTATTCGCCCCACACACCGCACGCAACTAAAACCGTGGTGCCCATTAACCTCAACCATTGCACCACAAGGACATCTGTGGGGCTCACATACCTTACTTGCAAGCCGTAAGGCAACACTCACCCTCACAGTGTCATTGTCCAGCAACGTTCCTAAGTGAGGCGAGGGCAACGCGTGCAGCTAAGCCCCTGACTCGTTCTCCGCTACAGCCTTTAGTCGGGCCGAATCTGGCCCAAGAGCACCATTCAACAAACAGGCATGCACTCGTTTGCAGAGAACGTCGTCCCAAAGCCATTGCGACGCAGGAGTGATAGTGATCCATTGCTACTCATTTCAAGCAAAGAACTGTATAATTGAGTATAGTAATACTAGGTATATAATTATGCTTCAAATATGCAAGTATGTTAGTTACCCAGGAGCGCAGTCACAGATGACTTGTCCTCTCGGTCCCAGAGAGCAGGTGCGGGCGAACTGGTTGCCGCGGTCGGTCAGAGGGCACGGGCAGGGTTGACAGCCTGCGCCGCTGGACGGGTTGCCGTACATGCCCGCCGGGCACTCGCGAGGAGCGTCGCGTACGCAGTTGCCAAGCCACAAGCCGGAACTCTCACGAACGTAGCCCGATGAACATTTCTGAATTAGATTTTATTTAACATTACCTTACCTAATTACTCGTTAATATTATACATATTATACAAAACAATAAAATCAATTACCGCTTTCACGTTTTTGATGTACGTACATATAGCAGTCAAAAATAATTACGACGGCTAATCCCATCACTTACCATTGGGCCCTAATAGATTATGGGATTCATGGGTATTTTAATTATTATTTACTAATCGATTTCGTATTCTTAAGTTCCGAACTAACACATCACCAAATGGGGTATAATACTATTACATAAATTTCTCTCCATAGAAAATCGAATCTAAAATATCTACTTATGCGCCGCGATTATGCGCCGTTAGTTACATTAAATATGGATTTGAAAGGGAACTTTAATTAGCTTTCCTTTTATAAGATTTTGTATGTACCTCACAAGAAAGTCCGTCATAACCAGGAGGGCAAGAGCATTCTTCAACGAGATTGGCAGCGCCCAAGCCCGAATTAAAGCTTTGAGCTGATTCCATGGAGAACTCGGTAATGTTGACCCCCACACCGTTCACACTCGCTCGCAATAATATCATCTCTACGTTGTCCAATCTAAAATTTAAAAAACAAATAAAAATATACTTAATGATTAGTTTTTGAAAACTGTTCAAGTTGAGATGTGACTTACGCCATCATGACATCTTCTCTGGTAGCTAGCTCTAGTCCGTTGGGAGTAGCTTTCTGCCACGAACCTTGTGCTAAGCGAACTTCCACCCTGGTAGCCCGAGGGTCGCTGCGGCCGCGGTGATAAATTAGAGTTTCGTATTTGCCCTGTAATATTATCATTCTACTCAATTATCATATATTTTACCCTCGTCTAATATTCCAAATATTTTAATTCCTAAAATGTCATAATTGCGTTCGGTTCGGTGTAGGTACATAAGATATTTTGTGATATTCTTTCGCAGCTTTAGGAAATTTAGGTAACTATTTACTACTCATCATTTCAAAATCACGAATTGACTCATGGGCGTCGCCAAAGGGGGGCAGCAAAATCTCTAACTAAATGTATGCTCCCTTTGGCCATCGGCCATACGAACTGCCCTGAACTGAAATCGTTAATTTTAAACAAAAATTACCTGAATAATGACGTCTGGCATTCTGCTGTCATAGCCTGTGTTTGGTCTCGCAGACTGAGGCGTTAGTGTATATCTGATGTAGCCTCCGTACGAGGTGAGCTGGTTGCCGTTGTAGGACTCCGGTAGAGTCAAGTACGGGAAGGAGTCCGTCGATGTGGGATAGCCCTGTACTTGCAGTTTGGTGATCTGTAGAAAGACATAGTACCTAAACAAAACTAGTTGGTAGAAAAGTTTTATACGTTTTTAAAGACAATTGCTTTGATTTATAAAGAGTCACATTATTAACGGACATTAGAGTATGTGCGGAATGAGAAGACTCGTGGCAGATTCCCACGTCTAACATTATAAATTTTACACAGCAATAAAAACTTAGACAGCTGTCTTATAAAAAATAAACAAACTTCTGTCGTTTACATGTCATTATTCATTATGTATTTTTATTTACAAGAACCGCAAGATTTATGTATAAAATAATGTCGAAACGGGGTAAAACCATAGGTACGTAGTTCCACAAGGGAAATTATATTTAATATTATACAGCGGGGAAAAAGGGGTAACAGCTCGAAATCGACCAACAAAGAGTCACAGAACGTGTTTCCGCTATGACGGGTATTTATGTTGTATTAAATATTAAATGATTACCTATTTTAATTGATTCCCTGAAGTAATTAGTCTCTGACACAAAATAACTACGTTTATTCATTAAAAATATATTTATTTACATAAATATTCAAGTCATTCATGGTCTTAAAATAACTGAAGATATAGTTCTGTGAATACCTCTGGTTGTTCTGAAGCTAGCTTAATTAAGTATAAGTAACATTTAATATTAAGATTCCGACTTCGATTATAAATATTATAATGAATAAAAGTATGAATAAAAGATTTTCAATGAAATTATTTCTTTATTTTTAAGATCGCATACTAAGTATATTAAATTTGGTGTCAAGTCTAATGCTCAAAATAGTCAAGATACACATTAGGCCAATTTAGCAGCAATGACATATCAATCGAACTGTCACTTTAATATCTGGGACATAAAAACAAAAGTTTGAACCTGTGCTAATTCATAGGATTAGGCCACGCCAGGCTCCATTTAGTGAGCCGTGGTTAAACGCGGAATAACGGGACTCAAGTATCATGATCTTTAGTGTCGTACTATAATTACGTGACAGTGTTGTCAGCATAGCAAAAATCATAACATAGTACTGGCACGCCCTCAAATCCTACGACTCTTCTCTTTCCGCACAGAATTTATCATAAAAACAAATCAGTCTTCGCATGATAGAATAAACTAAAGGTCGAGTAATCACATGGTCGCACCTTCATGCATAGATGTTTGCATCGTTTCTCTCAGTGCAGCTATACATATATGGAAAGTCATTTATTCAGGTAAAAGTCAAAACAAAAACAATAACAATTCAATAAACTTAAGCCTAGTCAAAGAGTCCCCCACGAGTTGTCCCCGGCGCAAAGGTGCCCATCACACTAGCCGCGTTACCACGTTGAATTGCGATGGACAACCTTTGCACCAGGTACGAACCTGCGCGGGCATCAGATCCCCTCTCCCCCAACGCGACGTCCCACTTCCCTGATAAAGGCAATGGCCTCTGACCCCCAGCACCCAGTAGTTTCAAACGCCAGAGGTACAAAATAATAATTACCGGCCAGGTTCGCGTACTTATCCCGCTTCTTGACCGCGGCAAAATCTGCCGCGGCACCAGCTGTCCGCACATTTCGGCCGAGGTGTGAGGCCGCGAAAGTGCTAACGCACGTGGCGTCCCACAGCAGGCAGTACCCCTCTGCCACGGCACCAAAGTCAAGCCGTCCGGCCTTTTGCCATCGGTGCGGCAGAGGCCCGGAGGCTCCAGGACACAGGGGATGTTGGCGGATACTAAGGCCCTCCTTACGATGTCATTGAGAGCGTGGTGACGCGGAAACCTCCCCGAACAACGACAACAACTCAAAGCGTGATGGCCATTCGCCTCCACCATGGAGCCGCAGATGCATTTATGAGGCACACAAACATCGCAGCCCAGGCGGAGAGCTACTGCCACCCGCAATGAGTCGTTGTCTAGGAGTGTTCCCAGATGAGGAGCAGGCAAAGCTACACATATATTAATATTTATTTTTCCCATGCGCAAAAGAAACTAAATGCGCCCCTAGAAACGTCATTTACTTTTATAGGTATACCTATTTTGCCTACTTTACAATTAGCTCCATGCATGAATTTATTTTTATTTTTGGATTCATAATTTATATCGTTGGAACACCGGAAATCATAAAAATACTTTTGTAAACCTTAACATTATTTTATTAAAAAAAATTTAAAATGTTGAAAATTTTTGAGCGGTTGAAACGCTCATAATTTTTGGCGCGAATTCGACAGAGCGTGATGACGTCACACGTTGGGCGGCCCAACTGACGTTTATTACTAATGACACCTGTCGAACGCGTGACGTCACGTGGCGTTTCGAGCGTTTCGCTCACTAGCTTTTCGCGGGCAAATTTTTGTACTTTTTATTTATAATTTATGTAATTAAATGGTAATTTAAAAACGGAAATGCATCCGAATAAAACATATTTCGTTCAAATATAAACTTCATGCATGAGGCTAATTAACCACTACCCGATGAATAACTTAATTTGCTGCAGACTTTATCTTACCGTAGCGCCGTTCCTAAGAGGTTGGAAGTAGTACTGGTCAATGGGATTGTTGGTGCGGCGTACCCCACCGTTGGGCTCCTGCTGAACGCCGACCAGCCGCGTGCCGCCCTCGCCCAGCGGCGTAGGCATGTTGTAGATGAACAGATCCGCGCTCTTGCACTGAGTGGACTCCCCGAAACAGAAGCAGCGGATGCATTCACTTGGCGAACGTGCTTCGCTGAAAACCGACATAAATTACAATAATGAGTTATAACAGGTATAATCTACTTTATGGCGTTATTTATAAACGCGTTACTGACCTGAATTAGCTATGAATCGTTTGTCGGATCTGTCATTTTGACTTATGTATTTGTAAGAAAGGGATAAATCATAATTTAACTAAATCAGGCCCGTAAAGTTTTATGAATAAGGGGGTAAATCTTTCTGCTCTCTCCATTGCATCCTAAAAAAGCCCGCAGATAAATTTTGGTAAGCTAATTAGAAGAATAGGTAGATAGAGTCAAACCAAGAAATGTCTGCAGAGTTTTTGACAGCACACGTATTGCAGGTATTATTTTAAACGTCAAACTTCTATGAAATTATGACGTATAAATAACAGTGGCACTGCGTGTGCTGTCAAAATCTCTGCAGACTTTTCTTGGTTTAACTCTAGGCACTTACTGCCATCCAACATTCTACACCAAATAATGAAGTGATAATCTTTATAAACTGTGGCCGTAGTGAAAAGAGGTACAAGGCTTGCGGAGCGCGGCCAGCGCAGGTGAAAAAAGGTAAGTTCCACCTGCTTTATCTAAACTGCGCGGGACTTGTACCTCTTTTCACTTAAGCCACAGAAAAATGTACTTTGTACGTAAAATACGGCAAACTTGCAAACGACATGTATCGTCATTTGCAAGTTTGCCGTATTTTCCAATAAGTGCTAACCTGTTGAAATATCCACTAGGGCAAATAGAGGTGCGGACGACGTTGACTATAGCGTCAAGAGCGCCGAAAGCCGTCGCCCTGTTGTTGACTGCCTCGCAGGAGTAAGCCCCGCTGTCTTCCGGCTAAATATATGATATAAATAATGCATTACAATTTAAATTTTGCAAAAATAATTATCACCACACAATAAGGTACATATATTTTAACAGTGGATTTTTTTACCTACGGTGAAGTGGAACCAGGGTGGAACTTTCATACAATATCGACACAACGCTGGCGAGACATGTCGACGGGTTGCTAACATGTGTAAAAAACCTACGATGAATAGCCAGTTGCTGTGTTCGAAATTATGATGCATAGTATGGATTGTAAAAAGTAGTACCTAGTGTCCTGTCATCCACTATAATATACTGTGTAGGTATATAACATTTACCTGCATGTTAGGACAAGACAGGACACCAGTACCATCGATGCTGGTAGATGTGCACTTGGCTGGGACATGTCCCCAGTTGAGACGCCAGTTTATGAAGGGGACTGGTATACCGACGGCTTCGCACTCGAGCCTCAGAGACTCTCCTGGATTTAACTGCACGTTTGACGGCTGAGGCAGTTTTCGTATGGTGATATTAACTGAGTAAAAAAAAAACGTTACATTACTTCTTAGTTCTAGTTAGCAAAGGGCAGAAATTACAGAAATATTATGAGAGTAATGAATAGAGCAGTAATTAAAAAATCGGAGAAATAAATGTCTTATCGTAATTAAGGTTTACTAACTGCATATCTCATCGCCTCCGTCGGAACAGTCGGGATGGTTGTCACAGTGGAAACTTTTCGGTATGCACTGGTTGTCACTGCAACGGAACTCAGATTGCGCGCAGGCCTCGCCGGGCCGCGCTGCGCCGCAACCGCGCTCGTCCGACCCGTCGCCGCAGTCATCTTCAGAGTCGCAGATCCACGATTTCAGGACGCATCGCCGGTTATCGCAACGGAATTGATTAGGCTCGCATGAACCGTTTTCGTCTAAAAAAATAACATAGTTAATATATAGGTATGATAAGATCCAAATCCGACAGATCTTTCTAACAATTTGAAAACAGATTGGAAACCCTACTGGATGCTCGTGCATTAAAGTAAAAGGATATATACACGGTGTTACTTGAGCCACTGAAAACCAGAGACACCCCAAAAGTTTTTTTTTATTTTAAACTCATCTTGAGTATTTATTATTTAATCCAATAAATATTAAAAAAATATTCGTTGTTTAGTTTTCTTAACAATTCTATTCGACTGGTAATTCCACACAAGATACTTCGTCGTTTTAGTGGCATCAAACAATTGCTAGTTACCATCGTAAACACTGTTAACTGACCATTTCCATACCTTACTGCAACGAGATAAGGTTTACCAATGGCAAGTTAAGGGTGTTGCTCATTGACAAATAACGCGTCAAATGCTAGTTATTGATATTGCATTACAAACTTGTAGACTGAGCATGTAAAAATAATAAAAAAATTACCCCCATTAAAATATAGCGCAATCGATTCTCCTATCGATTCTGAACAAACTGTTTTTAGGTTTTAGTGGGTCATGAAACACCGTGTATACTCTACCTATGTAAGAACAAATAATACTTACGACAAGTTTCTTCATCTGATTGGTCAGAACAATCAAATTTGCCGTCACAAACAGAAGATTTGGAAATACATTGTCCGTTAGCACAAGTAGCTTCATTGGGTTGGCAACCCACGAACTGCGGCCTAACCGTTGTTGCTGAAATAAGCAGCATGTAAAGAACACAAGAACAACAGAATGATATGTAAAATCGAGATGGACAATAATAGGTACTTACTTGGATTTTCTACAGTCAATGTGACTCTTATTTCTGATCCGGGGGAACTTTCGTAGGTGTAAGCTCGGCAAATATATACACCGCTATCCAAAGGCTGTATAAAAATAAATAACAAACAATATTAATAGGTAAGTGGAACAAGCAACCATGGTATAAAGACACATAAATACAATATCTGGTGAATTTTCATGAAACTGGAAATAAAATGAGGTAAAAAGATACCAACGCACATAATACTGGTTTCCTGTCGATGATGAGGGCAGCCAATGCCACTGTGCGAGCGGAACAGAGCAATAAGGCGGTAGCAGCTATGAGCGTGCGATAGAGATAGGAACAGGCGGGTCGAATTTCTTCGTACTTAGTGTCCTTAATTTATCACAAGTTGCAAGCTTTCATGAAACGAATCCCAGCACTTGACTAAACATAGGTAAACGCGAACTGTACTCACAGTCACTTTAGTCATTTCGAGTCTTCCATTAACATCGGTAGAGCCTGGCTTCAGTGGCCTGCCGCCTTCTCGTATCCACCTGACTGGTGCGCGCAGGGGGCCTTCGTCGCGGCATTGGAACACCACGTCGCCACCTGCAGACAGCTCCAGTTAAATCTGCTACACTTGCACCTTGCCTTGTCCAACCCGATCATATACCCAAGACCAAGATCACAAGCATTAACCGGCTGTATAAGCGAATACATTATAAAAAAATACTATGACCTAACTTAACACCATTTTATCGTGGATTTATTTAAATATACATTTAATTAAAATAGATAATTTTGTTTTTAGTCGTTTATATACTTTTACACGAACTCGAGTGTTCCCCATTCAATTAAAATACGCCATTAGCACATGCGAGAACAGACTAATGATGACAACGATTGCGATGAGACTAAACAGACTGAGGCAGAGCCACAAACAATACTCCAAACGAGCAAATTCAGTTGACACTACGAGTACAACCGTCAGCGCCAAGCGAATTGGTTCGAGTATAGTTTTCGTTAGCCTGGGGTAACTTCAGAGTACCTAAGAGAATAAACAGCATTTTTTTTGTATTTTCTTATTATTGTAATAAAATGTAAAAAGATAAAACTCCTGAAAATAATTAATAATGATTAAGAGCACAATGTAATGTGTGTTAATAATATGTATAATATGTATATTATACAGTGTGTCCTTAGCCATTGGACAAACCCTGAAATCCCACGGGTTACTTCTCAGGAATGCTCTAACGTTAATATGTTTTTAATTAAAACAAAAGATAAAAAAAAAACCCACAACGGTTATTTCCAATAACTGACAACAAAAAGAAATACCTATATACTGTATTAATCATTGGTAGTGTTTTTGACAGTTTGTTCAAAAATGTTCGGCAATGAAGACATTTGTCAAAAGTCAGAATATGGTCAAAATCTTATTAGTGTCATAAACAAAAAAACCGGCCAAGTGCGAGTTTGACTCGCGCACCGAGGGTTCCGTACATTACACAATTTAAACAATGTATTTTTTATGTAACAAAACGTGAATGAAAGGTAAATTGCGGTTTACGATTTATGACGTATTAAAAAAAAAACTACTTACTAGATCTCGTTCAAACCAATTTTCGGTGGAAGTTTGCATGGTAATGTACATCATATATTTTTTCAGTTTTATCATTCTCTTACTTTAGAAGTTACAGGGGGGGGGGGGACTCACATTTTTCCACTTTGGAAGTATCTCTCGCGCAAACTATTCAGTTTAGAAAAACAAATATTAGAAACCTCAATATCATTTTTGAAGACCTATCCATAGACACGTATGGGTTTGATGAAAAAAAAAATTTTGAGTTTCAGTTCCATTTATTGTTTTTTTTTCTATTTATGTGTGAAAATCTTAATGCGGTTCACAGAATACATCTACATACCAAGTTTCAACAGTATAGTTCTTGTAGTTTCAGAGAAAAGTGGCTGTGACATACGGACGGACAGACAGACAGACATGACGAATCTATAAGGGTTCCGTTTTTTGCCATTTGGCTACGGAACCCTAAAAAGATAATCGTAAAGGTCGAAGAAGGTTTATGTTCTACTAACACATACAGGCTGCTCCAAAGTAAAAAAAATCGTAAATTGTTAATTTCTTCGTAACTGTTACGCCGGTTGTTATGATACTTTGTATACTGGTTCTAAATACTCTAATGCATATGCATACAGACACCACGCATCACGCATCGGATACATTTCGGCTTTGTCCAATGGCTAGGGACTAGGGACACACTGTATACACACACTGTATACACACTGTAGACATAATATACAATTATAATTATAACTTACCATACCATGGGTATAAGTCCTAAACGTCGAAGAGAATTAAGTACGTACTATATTATATTTCATTGTTTTGCATACCTTCTGTCCGCATATTATTTGTATTTGCGAGATTTAATAACAAATAATATATTAAAACATTATTAGTGTTACAAGACCAAATGAAACTGTTTAGATTAGATACCCAAAATTTTTGTTCCCTAATATCTTTTGTTCCATTCGCGTTTTTCCCCATTCTGCTTTTTAACCAGGCGTTTATTTTTTCAGTAGTTTAATCACACGCGTATATCCAAGTCGCTCTTTTCTCCAAAGTGTAATGTTTTCACGATAGTCACACTCAGTCCATAGATAGGTAGGTTAGGTTCGTTAGGTAGCTTAGCCGATGGGCAAACCGCACAGAAATAGTGTGATTAAATTAACCACTGAAAAAATAAACGCTTGATTAAAAAGTAGAATGCGGAAAAACGCGAATGGAACAAAAGCTAATGGGGAAAAAATTTTGGGTAATTAATCTATACAGTCCCAAACGGTGATAATTATCATCAATACTTTCCGCAACCTATAAAGGTACATGTATAATAACTTTAGTAAAATCTGGCATAATAAGGACTGGTCATTATTTTGCCAGATTTTACTGGAGATAATTGAATATAAAGCTTGCAAATTAGTTTTACAAACGACGAAATGTATTATATTAGTATACAACCTTGAAATTTCTAATAATATAATTTAATTGAAATAATAAAATTAAATACTTCGAGTATTATATCATTGAAAACCTTATATTAAAAATCAAGAGCGAAATTTTAATGGCCGTAGAGACAAGGATGGCGTACACGATCTGCGATAACAACGCTGAAAACCCCCACTCAAAACAATAAGTACCCAAATAAAATGTACCTTACCAAGCTTCCGACTTCATTCGACAAGTATTTATTGAACTAGTGATTAGTAAATGAACTCACTCTCACATTTTACAGTTAAACTAAAAAACCAATCTTGTTAATTGATGTAGTTTAATTGTTATTGTTAAAAATGTAAAATCCTGTTGGTCAGCAGTAACATGTATAGGTAGGTACCTAGAGGCGTATTGAGTAAATATTCGTACATGCAATTATTAGAACCCATTTAGTTATTTATAATACTTCTATCATCTCAATGCGGTATAAATGGAATCCCAATGCAGTGTTGTTATTTACCGATGACAAAATATGACTTCAAACTGATTTTTAAATTGTTCTCATATACATTAATCATAATTTGAACTATTTAATGCAATAACAATATAATATTTGTCTAGACTAAATATACATATCTTGACTGTAAATCAAACTCAATTATATTTTTATTTTAGTTACATTAATGTATATGTAAAAAATCTATTGCTCCTTAAATAGTTCTACGAGAAGATAACTATCAATGGAATATGAGAACAATAAAATGATTGGCATACAATTATGCTTCTTGCCTCATTCAATGTTTTTCATCATAGCATGATTAAGATCCACAGGATGAGTTTTCTGTAAAATAGTAAGTAAGTATGGTAAAGCTCATCGTTCATCCCCTAGCTACCTCTTTTAACTAACAGAGTTAATGTCATTATCAATGACTGAAACCCTTAACAAAGATGCACTTCCATTTCTTTGAAATCAAATTGATGAACGACATTGAAATATACTTGTCTCTCCTCCGGCCGGAAAGCGTCAACTTTCGGCCCGCTGTTAAAGCTAAACGAAGTTACCGCTTTCCGCCATCGTCTAACAGAAAAATAGTATACACACCTGGGCCAGTTAATAAGAAAGCCTCAGATCAGATGACAATTACATGTGACCTCAGACATTTATTACTTTGCTGCCTTAGGCATGTGAACTACACGTATTGAAGTTGCGTCAAGTTCAGTAAAACCCACAAAGCACGCTTTAGTACCCATAGTTATTAGGCACACTGACTCACCACTTTGATATTTGGCTGTTCCACCACCATGAAATAAAATAACAGACAAAATTATTACAGTTCAAGTCCACGTCCAATTTCCGAAGCGCCTGAGCATTGTCATTAATACCAGAAAAAGTCATCATAGTTATTGTACATATATTATACCTGGAGTAATATCTAACCGGAAAAAAACTCTTGTTCGGTCAAATATTATAGCAGGTAACTGCAAAATAGTTAGGTACCATTGTTAAATAAGTAGTTGTTTACCATTTTATAGAACTTTATTGCTGAATTTCAAGCTATTATCATTATCATTATTTAAAAAAATGTTAATCCCACTATCTTTTAACGATTATTATTTGAAGTAGGGCACAAGAATATAACAATTCTTATATTCGTGCTTAAATGTTGTTCCCGTTGGATCCCAAAGGATTCGCTAGGTATCTTAAAATAATAAAGATTATGTAAGTTCTAAAAAAAACAAGTATTTTCCTATAAGTAAAAAAAATATGAAATAATATTGGTAACTTTTTTTTTCAAATATTGCGCTTATCTGTGATTTGTTTGATGCGTTTGATGATTGATCTTTTGAATATATTTAATTCAAGTAGGTACAGCAAATTCTAGTACTAACAAACACAAAAAAAAAGAGAGGTATATAAATATGGAAGTTAGGTAGGTACCAGATAATATGACTAGGTACATAACTACACTGTTTATCGTATTTCTTTGGCCATAAAATAGACAACACAATTAACTACAATCATTGATACAAAAATCTAGTAAAGCGCTCTAAATTATTGGCAAAGGCAATATCAGTCTACATATTAAAGATATAAACGTCACTATAAGTGAATACTGGCAATACAGAACTATTGCCAAAGCAAATAACTTAAATTTTAGTACTGTACCTATACATACATATATTTACTAGATCAACCCTAACCATCAGGGACTTAATTTGACTAAGTAACCATTACCGTAAGTAGATATTGCTATTTGCAACTGAAGCTGGTTTTAAGTTTTAACCATTTATATACCCAAAACTGTAAGAAATATTTCTAGGGGATCAGATTCTTCATATGCATATTATTAAACGACTTTGTATAGCTT
Organism: Cydia strobilella; assembly: GCF_947568885.1. Taxonomy (NCBI): domain Eukaryota; kingdom Metazoa; phylum Arthropoda; class Insecta; order Lepidoptera; family Tortricidae; genus Cydia; species Cydia strobilella. Next base: position 24,001,514 of record NC_086068.1, read on the forward strand.
GGTTTCTGCTTGTAATGTGAATGAATTGCTGTCCCAGTATCACTTTATGAAGTACTGATACAAGTTTATCTTTTTAACTCACACTAACATTAAAGCTTTAAAAAATTGCGAGAAAGCAAGTTGTAAAGTTAAATAATAAAAAAAACCGGCCAAGAGTATGTCGGGCCATGCTCAGTGAAGGGTTCCGTAGGTGCCCTTCCGTCACTATTGTGACGGCTAAACTGGAGCTATTAGTAAACAATATTGTTACCAAAGGGATGAAATGATGCTTGGTGTCTTTCATCCGAGTTATACAATCTACTTATCATATCGAATACGAGGAAACCAAAAAGACATTTCAAGGCAAATTTGCATAATCATGTACTTAATTAATGTAATAGATGTATGGCCATTATTTTTTCCTTAGAACTTACTTCAATCGGAGACTTTGCATGTCTGGTCATAACAAAAATATTAAATTACAATATTTATGAAAAAAACACATATTTTTGGAAACTGCAGTAATTTTAAATGCTTAATTGTTCATTAAAGTACGAGTTACGAAAATCAGTGGGATTGCCTCATACTTTTAATTTTTTTACTTTTTCGTTCTAAATCTGTCAATAGTCAACGGCATTACTCAAATACTCATTCAGCCAATGAAACTGTTTTAGAGAAATTAAATATTAAATAACAATTGAATGGTACAAGTAATTTTTATCTTACATTTACTTTATTTACATAAACAATGCGAAATAACTTTAAAACCCATGTAATGTCGTAATACCGTTTAACCAAAGAGGATATAATAAGATAGAGCGGTACTGTCATAGTAAATTTTGTGACCATTGTAAATTCACTGCCATCAGCTATCGACATAGTTTAAAACTAAAAATGAAGATTTATAAAAATACGATAAAATGTATTTAAACATGGATAAATGATTTTTTCATTGGCATTAATTATATTTATATCATTTTGACCCATGTTCTTTCACTGATATGCGTTAAAATTATAAATAACAAACAAAACCGTCAACGCCCTCTATACGAGAGTAGGCCAAAACTAGTGGCTCCATCTAATCGAGAATCAAATCAAGCCTCGGAAAGACAGACAGACAGACAGACATGGCGAAACAATAAGGGTTCCTAATAGTTGACTACGGAACCCTAATAAAAACAAGTAGTCACTAACCCTAATAGTAACTTAATTTAGTGACTACATGTAGGTCCCTAAGTATATTTATAGTCATTTATATTTTAGAGTACCTTTGCCTCTACCTACACATGGCTCACCTGATGTCCTGGTCTTAGTGTACGAAAAACAGATATCAAGAATTTACTTTAAAACAGAAACATCATAATATAAATATCTAAATCTTCATTTTTGTACATCCCTACTTATTTAATTTTATTTCATATTACTCTAATAAAGGAAAGTTTACACTTTAAATTGTCTTACCGTAGCGTACGGCCTGAGCAGTAGGATACGTTTTCAGGTCCAAAGCAGCGGGGCCTGAAATAAAACAACAAAACGACATATGTAGCACAAATACACATAATGAACCAACTAGAAAGTATCAATAGCCGTGGCCAATAATTGTAATATCCATATTTATAAGACATTTATTTTAATTTATAATCAATCTTGTCGATGATTCGGTGATCAATGAGTGTATCAGTGACAAAATAAAAATAAAACTAGCTTGCATTAATTCCTAAAACTGTTTAAATTAAATGTGATTAAGAATAATCCTTAACTGACTGAAAATTTTGACTTTAGTATTATTATCCACAACCAAGTTAATGTGATGTCACTAGGTGACTTGGATGTCACGCATGGGTGCATTTTGAAGTAGGTAGGTAGAGTTAGACCAAGAAAAGTCTGCAAAGATTTTGACAGCACACTCAGTGCCAGTGTTATTTATACGACATGATTTCATACAAGTTTGACGTTTAAAATAACACCTGCACTGCGTGTACTGTCAAAATCTCTGCAGACTTTTCTTGGTTTAACTCTAGCAAATTATGTTTGTATAAATTTATTTTTATTTTTTGATTGCGGTATATTGGTGCGGTATCTTTAATTTAGAATTACATTTCAGAATTTAAAGTTTGTGGCAAAAATGCAATTTTTGGTAGGTACAGCTTTTATCGCTGACTGTACTTTACTTTCCATAGACAACTAATACTCATAGAGCCAATTCTAACAACCCCCAACACAATTAGTTTGCGTTGTTTTACCACAGAGTTCCCATAGCTACCTCTTGTCTCCATCATGAGATCAGCTCCATGTCATCATAATATTGCATTGTCATCAGATTACATGTGTAGGTATGCAAAATTTCAGCTCAATCGGAAATCGGGAAGTGGGTCAAATTTAGCTTCCAAGATTTGACTCTACACTACACTAACTAACATACATACTACAGGGCAAGTTAAATCTTATCTTATACCTTAAAACGAGTAATTCTTGTATACATACATATATATATATATATATATATATATATACAGGGTGTCCTTAGCCATTGGACAAAGCCGAAATGTACATATGCATAAGGGTATTTAGAACCAGTATACAGAGTATCATAACAACAGGTGTAGCGGTTACGAAGAAATTAACAAATTACGATTTTTTACTTTGGAGCAGCCTGTATGTGTTAGTAGCTCCTGAGGTAATAAATAGTATGAAACCTTCTTCGACTTTTTTGATTATCATTTGTATTTATGACACTAATAAGATTCTGACTTTTGACAAATGTCATCTTTGCCGCACATTTTCGAACAAATTGTCAAAAACACTGCTAATTATTAATACAGGCTGTTTCTTTTTGTTGTAGATTATTGAAAATAACTTTTGTTTGAAAAATATTTTTTCATCTGTTCTAATTAAAACACAATATTAACGTAAGAGCATTCCTGAGAAGCAACCCTACGTGGGATTTCAGGGTTCGTCCAATGGCTAGGGTCACCGTGTATAAATATGTATATATATATATATATATATATATACGAAAACGGCTCTAACGATTTCAATGAAATTTGCTATATGGAGGTTTTCGGAGGCGAAAAATCGATCTAGCTAGGTCTTATCTCTGGGAAAACGCGTATTCTTGAGTTTTGTATTTTTTTTTCGAGCAAAGCTCGGTCTCCCAGATATTAAAAGCTTATAAAAATACACTCTTGTTCTTTGTTATAGTACCAAAGATAAAAATAGATCAGATAAGGAAAAATAATAATATAATATAATATAAATATAATATAATATAAAATAAAATAAAATATATAATATAATATAAAATAATAAAGGAAAATAGATCAGATAATCGTTCTCAAAGATTGTGGTGGGAAAAACTACATGTAGTAAGTAATACAGAGAATATGAAGCCAAGTCTATTACTGATCACCTACGATCATTTTAGCTGAGGAATGAGTGGGAACGTACAACGCACGTACACTATCAACATCACATTACATATGTGGGCTCGTAGCACCAACATTACCTCCGCAGTTTTTTTTTAATAACAATCCTTCTTATAAATAACTACGTGGTTGTCATTCCTGTAGGCACAGAGTTTGCATAGTAGGTAGGTATAGTTAACATGAGTGTGGGAGTGTCACCATAACACGTGTAAGTCCGTGTAGAGTAGACTTAGACGTACCTTAATATTTATTACTATTACAGGGTAATTATGATGTAATTATTAATAGGTAGAATAAAAGTCGAGAAATGAATTTGTACAATACCTATTCTTGTAGGTTGGAGATGTAGAATCATCAGTTTGAAGCATGTAGTTACTAGGCATTTAATACTACAATTAGTAGGTATAAAATTAACATAGATTAAAACAGGAATACAGTTAGGTAATGTTTGGGTTTAGTCATACCTACCAAACGTTTAAAAACACAAAACACAGGTACACAAGGTTTAGGTAGTCTGTTACAGGTGTCTTTAACAGAAATTTATAAAAGGTTTTTTAAGAAATGCTCTTGCGATAAAAAATTTGTTTTATTACAAGCAACATTTTTTTACAAAATGTACCTTTTGAAAATATAATTTTAACAAAGCAGCTGTATGACGAAATATTAATTTATTATTAACCCCTTGTAAGACGCAACCCCAAGTAAGACTTTTGTTACTTTTTATTGACTAGTTGTGTTGCCCCACCACGCATAACAGTCATAACTCATAAGAAAATTAGTTTGTATTGTATATATTTAGAAGTTTTGTCAGTTGTTGTGCGTGATGAGGCACTGCGTAGGTACTGTAAGTTTTTAAAATATTTGGGTTTCACTTAGCGCTGGAGAATTTCCTACCATCTAAATGTACATTATTTTGCCAGTATTGCGGCAGTCCAAAGCCTTAGTTCAGTAGCTTACATTTAGTAGTTATTAATTGTAAGACAGGTTATGGTTTTATCAAGGGTTAATAGAAGTAGGTAATAATGCAGGTTATTGTAATTGTCAAGCGTTAATATAATGGCAACACTAAGTGCTATTTGTTCCTGCTTCTTACTGTTGGGTGGACAATCAAGCTCATCGCTGTCGTCTCGCGGACAGTCTCGGTGACCATCACATCGTCGATATGCGTCTATGCATGGGCCGTTCTCGCAACGAAATTGATTTCTATCGCAACCTAAAGTGAGGCACACAGGTTAACAACTAAGATGATCGATTATCGCATGGCACAGGTAATATAGGCAACATGACTTAAGTCTTTTGTTTTCTCGCCTGTATTTTGTTATTAATCTAAATTAATATAGGCAATGGAAATACCTCAAAAATATTGAGACGTAAATTTATACACATATATGTAATAAGAATCACGCAATATTAGCCGTCTAGTTGTAGCATTGGTTTTGGTATTGAATTATTGTTACGTTTTCATTTACAGTGATAGATTTCTTAGAACTGCAACATACGCATTTATTTATTTGGGTATTTTGCACTTATCATTATTATTGTGTAGACACTAAAAACCACATACCTCCAGAATTGTCAACATTCGTCGGAGGCTCATACGGGCCCTGGGGATATTCCGGTCGCGGGGGGTAGCTTGGGCGCTGGGGATAGCTCGGGCGCTGGGTGTAATCGGGGCGTGGGGGATAAGCTGGGCGCGGGTTGTAGTCCGGGCGCGGCGGGTAGTCCGGTGCGGGCCGGAACGTGGTGGTGTACTCGGGTGGTGGCCTCCATGTAGGCGTAGTAGCGAACTGGTCAAACGAAGGAGCGGGAGTGACACAGTTCTCTTCGTCTGAGTTGTCTGTACAGTCACGGACTCCGTTGCAAAATTGGTTTTCCAGGATGCATTGACCCGAGCGGCACTGTCTTTCGTTATCCTTGCAGCCTAAAAAGGATAATGTTTGTTAAAGTCTGATCTTATGTTAAATAACGCTTTTTGAGTGATTATACTACATATTTACAATAACTAAGTATACTAAATAATATATTTAAGTGAATACCATGCATTTAATTGTATAAATAAATGTACATGAAAGATTTGTATAGGTATCAGTCTGTTGTGATTCAGAAGTTCACGTTCATCTAGACACCCAGCTAAGTTCATAGTAAATGGAACTGGCGACGCAGCAACCGCGTGTATTTACACGAACTATTTCGAGCTATTCAATTTATTTTATATTATTCTGAAAACTATACCAAATTTTTAATATCACTATTAAGTTTCAACTGTTTAACGTACCAAGTGCAGGCATGCATTTATTTTAACCTAGCTGTATCTAGCCAGTACTGTTCTAAGTAATTATAAAAAACCCTGATATTAGGATATTATAATTTATAATATCCTAATATCAGGGATTTTTCAATGCATAGCTATGCGATGAATTTAAAAAAAATATCATGTTTTATTTATTCCCGCAATTTTATCAGTTTTCATGCACACTTAAACATTTACGTATAAGCTAAGATGGGGTTAGACTATCACCGGGGAAAGACTATCACTTGTATGGAGTTATTATTGTAAAACTATTTTGCCTTACAACTTAAAAAATCAAATAAAAGTCACGCCTGAACGAAGATATTAGAGTTAAATTTGGACCATAGCCGGGATATTTTGGACTTGGGAGGTTTTACGGTAATGTTAGTCTTGCTCCGAGCAAAATAAACTATGTTAGTCTTACCCCACCTCACCTTATATATGTATAAGAATATAAAGGCATTCAATGGGTACAGTATACGAGTACATAATAATTAAAGTCGTACGTTTCGGTGCTACAGACGATGGCGCGATCAAATGTATCTATCTTATAAATAAGATATTACTACCATGTAAATAACAATTAAATTGATTATCATTACCATTAGTAGTAATTTATTCATTTTTTGCATAAACTCAAGCTTTTTGTTTAAACCAGGCTTTATTAAAGTCCTTAGCACAAAGTATATTCCCATCCAGTACAAAAACAATAAACGTGAGTAGAAATAAGTCGTCAAGTACTGGTTGATATCCCTACTCCCCATAGTTTTTATTTACCTACTTCTCCCTAATATTACTTGTATGAAAAAGAAGGAAAACTTTGTTATTCAAATTATGTAGAGATCCGCCTATTAATGAATGTATCAAACTAAAATTATGCACTAATTCCACAAAATAGTTCTAAAATCAGATAATACTTTCTTATGTCTTCGTATAAAGGACCGCTGCAAAAAACACGCGACTTTCAGGTGAATAAGTATAGATAGGTTGAGAAATGTAATGACTTAGGCTAGTCCTGTAACCTTTCCTTTTGTTTTAAATAAATAAATTGAATTAAATTCAATTGAATTAGCTTTTTATTAGCTAGGTATATCTGTTTAAATTCAAACATAACCGAATAAAAAATCCTAGTGCCAGAAATACAAGTCGTGCAAGAAATCATGCAAAGCAATTACCTACTAAATACAGATAAATACTAGAAACTATCTCGTATTAAAAATAATTTTAATGCATTTAAATAAACAATAACTATTTCACAGTCAAGTATTTAGTTCAAGATTAAATAATACTTTTCATTTCTCATGCTCTGAAAGTGGGTCGTTGTTGTTCTATGAAGTGTGCAGAAAGTAACGTTTCTGTTCTAGGGCATTTTACTTTTAAAGCACGTTTTTTTACGATAAGCAATTAATATTTGGTTATTAATAGATTTGTTGTATTTTTTAGTACCATTTTAGTTTAGGACTATTAGCGTTCCGACTGCGTTCGAGCGCCAAACTACCTCGACTGGAATAAGTGCTTGTCATCCCTTGGTTATCAATCTACTATATTCCGTCAATTGTTCTAGAGTCATAACCATAAACGGACCGAAAAAATCTAATATTTTGCTCCTATTTGATGGAATGTACAACTCGAGACACTGAAGCCTCAAAGGAGCTTAATAGCATTCTCAGCTTACTTAGGCCATTACTTACATTAACGCTCATAACTATTTAGGCACTCGTAATTTTTTCCATACAATTGTATACAAAATCAAATTTCAGAATTATACTGCTAAGTCGCAGTCGGGTAACAGTTTTTGTGGAATTAACTTTTTTAATTTAACAGACATATCGAGCTTCAAAATGATGTGCAGAATATTCGTGTACATTGCCTATTTACCGAATGGCAAGCGTAAAAAAATCCATAAATCGTTTTCCAGTACAAAATCGTTTTATTTTGTATGAACTACTACCTACATAAGAGTTTTTTAAATCGTCGCATAAAGTAAACTTGAAATTTTAAACGATGTCTTTGGCAACAATTTGACGCTCAATATATTTACCTAAATAAAAATTCAATCTGACATGTAAGAGAGTCATTTGCCTGCGATCGAACAGTATGATTTTGAAAATATTTTTTGTATACAATTGTATGGTGAAAATTGCGTGTGCCTAAATACTTTTAAGCGGTAGTGTACTTACAAAAAATATCATCTTGACTGTCAAATGGTTAAATGCACTATGCACTGCTAAATGCACTATGTAATCATACTGATAGGTATCGCTACAAAGGCTCATTTTCATTGTGAAAATACTTAAATACATCAAGGCTAAAAAATAATTCTCTTCTAAGGGTTCCCCCACATACGAGTATGTCGACGCGGAATCAGAAAAAGCCGAATGTATTAGGCGATCAGTCGCCGTCTTCGTGACGGCTGTACACCCTACGTTCAGCCTCCGTGCGGTTGTTGAGACGCGTGATAGGTCTATGTTCATACGGATTTCGCGGCAGCTGTCCAGCTACGTTCGGCTGCCACGAGCTCCGTATACAAAACAGCTGTTTACCCACGTACAGAAGTCGAACCAGCTGAACGTATGTTACAACGGGTGATCTTGAATCGGAACCTTGGTTTCACACTAGCCAATACTATTAAGGTTTCTTCCGTAATTTTTAGGGTTCCGTAGTCCACTAGGTCTGTCCGAGGTTTTGCTCCGTGATCGTTAATGTCGAATCAATCAATCTGACAAAGTGGTAAAATAAAGTAAATATGTAAGGTTTTTTTTCGCTTTAACCCTATGCTGTGGAGTGTTATTGAATAGAAGAGTGATAAAGTAAATATTTTCGAAAATAAATAATCGCTCCGAAAGAACACAAAATTTGTCCCTCCCCCCTCTAGCTTTTGAACCATGGGTCCGTGAAAAATCGTGAAAATAGAACTAAATATAGACATTCAATGAAAACTAGGTACAATATCGAACATGATCAGTTAAGCCGTTTTTGAGATCAGTTGAGCTTTTGCATCTTACGTACAGTCGAAGGCAAATATATCGATACAGACAAATGGCTCAAAAATATGTGAACACGACTTTATTGTCTTAGGTGAAGAGCGTACAATATTTTTGTAACTTTGGGAATGCTTAGGTATATATTTATGCCCTTGACTGTATCTACATGATAATTAATAATAGCATCCGTTCAAGATCCATTGTGACAGACGGGTAACTAGGGAACCCTACACTGAGCATTGCCCGACATGCTCTTGGCCGGTTTTGGCTTTACTTTCATGTTCTGCAATGTGTTTGTGTGTAATTTTTCGCTCTTATTGCGCAGACATAAAGCCTGTTTCTGTCGGATTTTGCCGATTCCGCATCGACATATGTGGGGGAACCCTAAGAAATCATCAGTCACTACTCTAGTTAGGGTCGAAAATAATAGGTATTTTGGGAGTACCGAAACACTGTATGTTTTAACACGCATTCAGCATTCCATTATATGTTGTTAATACCGGAATTGTAACAGTTTTGTTCGTCGGAGAAGTCCGAACAGTCATAGACATTGTCACACCGCTGCATGTGGGGTATGCAGCGCCCATTGTAACATGTGAATTGTGATTCGTGGCACGCAGAGTCGGGCGCCGGGGAGCGCGAGGGTCGCGCCGCCGCCCAGTCTGCGCATTACCGGGTTACGTACCACCGACACTTCCACCACTACTTACTCGAAACTTAACTGTGAAGCCACGAGCGATCTCACCACTAACAACGTCGCTTTGCCAATGTACAAACCTACTATAGGTACCATTATAAGCTACAATAGGTAACACCCGCCTATCCCATGTATCATAAACTATCTTCGAATGAAGTTAAACTAAACTCACAATAATCTGACAAGTTGTAAAGTAATACTAACGTAAACTGAAAGTTGAAAAAGAATCTAATCCGTATTTATTTTAAACGATTGTTCATTAAATGCTAGCGAAAGGGGGAGCCAAACCTACAACTGTAGCAAGGCATCGCATCGCTTATTTCCGACTTAAAGCAATCATCCTGCTCTCAGTTAGATGCAAACTTAGACTATTCCACGAGATCAGTTAACAGTATCATGCTATAGGGAGAAGATTACTTAGCTGGTACATAAATAGATATAAAGTAGTCTAATAAATTTGTGCAATGTGCATCTTCGTAAGTGGTGCCATTTATTGCCAATATGTGCGTAAGTTATTCAAATATTAGTGCTAAATTGCTTTACAAGCGTTGACAGTGCATTTGTGCATCTATGTGTTTGAAATTTGCTCCTGCTATTGTCAGCAGCATTAAATAATATAAGTATAACAGTACTGACCAAGGCAAGTGACATGACATGAGCGATACTTATTCAGGAAAAACTGTATTTGATGAAATAATATACAAATCAATACTCATAATAGAAATCAAAACCGTTTCTGTTTTGTGTAACGGTTAAGACTTAAGAGTGATAAAAATAGTCTCACGCAATATATAATTAGTCCCCAAGGTCAATTATGAAATATTTTTTGAAATGTGTACCTATTTGGTGAGGTTCCGAACATTCAATCCAGCATATTGATCATATTTTAATTACCTATAAAAAATTTAACAGCATATGAAAGTTATTTAATTTATTATCCGTGTTTTAACTAAGAAAATAGAGTTTGTGAGCAATTAACACGAGTACATACCTCAAAATTTTATTTTCTATCGATATCGATGCTAAAATAGTTTTGTAGTTGAAATTTCGAGAAGATAGGTACTACACTACCTACGTTCAAGATTGATTTTTGGAGTCGTTAGCTTGTCTTTGATTAACACACCTCCCTCGTAGATACAATTACGAAACTTTAGGTAAGTAGGTAATACTTTACTCTTATGTTTGCCTTGAATCAATACTGTTATAAAATGAGAGAAAGTTGTTCCCCTCTCATAATTGTCAGAAATATAAATTTTCGCGGTATGTTACATAAGACTGTCGGAACTCCAATAGTAGTATATCGACCTATATGTAATTCAATAAATTAAGAGCAGACATTATGATAAAAATTAATCGAATAAAATTCTTATATAGTAAAAAAGCCGTTTTTTCTGTTTTGTAATAAACATAATGTAGGAAAATAACTATTAATAATATATCGACATTTTCTAGATTTGATCTGTTTTGTTTACTAGTATACATAGCTTAATTTTCACCATGTGACGATTCAGTAACTGAATTTATTTAAAATAATTATGTATAATTTATATTGATAAAGTTTAGCTAAGAATATGGCATAAGTATACTCTCTGGTATTAGAGAAAAAATGTGTTTAGTACTATTGAAATTGCGAGTGTCTTATATTTTTCCACAACAAAGCCGACCTCGGATAATTTCCTTTTTTTAAATATTAAATACCTACAATAAACCGTTACTTACGGCAGTTTTCTTCGTCGGAACCATCGGCGCAATCCGAGTTGCCGTCGCAATAGAAGTCGATGTCAATGCAAAAGCCATTATTACACTGGAACTGGGTGTCGGTACATTTATCTGTAAAATAATAAGTTCCAACATTATAAAAAGAAAACAATAAAGTGTCCGCTACTTTGTCTGCTCTAAATGATGATGATGATTGATAAAAACGACTCTATATCATTCCCTAGGCATCAAACTATCTCCATACCAAATCATCTAAATCTGTTCAGCGGTAGCGTAAAGACATAACAGACAAGCAGACAGTTACTAAGTAGTAAGTAGAGATTCAAGAAAGCTGGTACGAATGGACTTGTCAGTTGTCACTATATCGTCGCTGCGCGTACAAAAGCCGCCATGTGTTTTTAACCTACTTTACAGGAGACACAAAAAACTGTTTATTTCGATAATTATTGGACATAAATGAATCAATATTTTTATGACAAAAGTATTTGCACTTTAACGTACATTAAGGATTTACATGAAAAGATATTTTAGTTTTAATAATATGAAGAAAAAAAAAACATTTTCTTTAATATGTTACATAGCGAGTTTTGTTTGGGTCATAAATAACCTCTAAGTGTCTTACCATCACATGGTTAGATTTAATTGTTAAGGACCTTATACATTTTTTGTTCTTTATCGTCACATGGCTATTTATTAAAATGATGTGAGCGATCAATAAAACAAAAAAAAAATGCTGTTTAAGTCAATATAATGAAATTTTTATCGTAAATTAATAATCTACGTACTTTTTAGTTATTTTTACTTATTACTTATTTTTGGGGGTAATTTAGGGGGTTGAGAGGGGTAACCTGTTTTTTTATTTTATTTGTAAGAATCGAGTGGGGAACCATTAGAAAGCTTGCAAAAAATTGAGTCGATGGACTGATTTTGACTTCATTTTAGACTGCAGTAGTTTCGATAAAAAATGCATTTAAAGTTGCAAGTTTTCATACAAAAAGATTCTCCTCTGTCCTGGGGATTTTCGCAAAAACTATAGCTAACAGGCAGCTACCCAGCCAGTAACCAACTAAATCGAGTATGGAGACGGCGGGAAAATTATCAGGTTAACCTTATCTTTATTAGTTTTTTAACTGCAGCCTGATCTTTGGTTACTTAGCTTGGATCAGATTCTTAGACTGGTAATTTCATATTAGGAAGTCGGTTTAGCGAGAAAGATCTTTACTTAAAACTTTGGGATTGAAATCAATGACTTATGTGTTTGACACAAAGTTTAATTCAACTTGCTTATTTTTGTGGGTTATTTCATTTCTTTGTAATAGTCTACTAAACGCATGAGAGAAAAAAATATCTACAAAATACAACCTTGTTATAATGCAAATAAGCTTTAATTTCGAACGGGCTTTCTAACCAATTTTTAAATTAAGAATTCCGTTCTTCACTGTCGTTTTGTTTTTTTACACAATAAAGCACATAGTTAATAAGACGTATAGAGATAACAAAGTCATTTAATATTTAAGAGAGTGTCTAATTCGTTGAAACAATATACACAATATCCCTTTGCATTAAGTACGATGACAGTTCACTATCTGATTAGTCAAATTACTGTCAAGTAAACCTGGATAAAGGTTATGTGATTGACAAATAGGAACCTTATACATATTACAAATGAATGGTCATTTATAGGTACAATATGGTACAACACAGTTTCATCTAATATAAAAGGCGTTTTAAAACAGTTAGTAGTTAAAACAAATTTTACATAACACCCCAGTGAAAACCCATATTCACGAGTAAAACTAGTTTTCCAAACCGCATTTTCACTAGTTGTAACTCGGATTTTTCAAAACTAGTTGTCGCAAAAGTACTTGGTGAAACCTAGTTTTGACTTTTCGGGAATACGCATTTTCACTAGGTGAAACTAGTTTTCACGGTTACAGGCAAACTCAAATCATATACGCACCTAAATGTCTCAAGTCTTCTTCGTCTTCTAGATAAAATGTATTTTTTCTTATTGCTACTTTCATATACCTCTTATTAAAAATTTCGGTAAAGGGGTATTTGTAAGAAACGAACCTAAGTGACGAAAACTGATTTTCCATTTTGAGCCGCGTCCAGTCTACATGTTTCAAATACTATGTTAATAATTGTCATAGGCTGTTATCATAATATGAGGTTTTATACCTACTTACTGTTATTGACGTATTTAGTTTTTCACGTACGAAGTTGTTATTTGTCATGTTTATTGTCAACTTTGACGTTTATTACATTGATTGTCATTTTGGTGTTTGGTAAATAAAGATGTAAAGAAAGAGTTTCGTAAATATATTATCTTTATGCTTACATAAACCAAATCGACCGTTAATAACAAGATTTTTATCAATGTGATTACCTACGCACGGGACACTTGCTACCGCCGTTATGACTGCGGGGTTGACCAATTTTTTTATTATAACTATTATTTTAAACCCATATATGATCAATTTGTTTCAGTCAATATCTTTGAACTAAATTTATGTTTACCTACTTAGAACTCATTTAAATTGTTACCTTTAGTCTCATCTCTTTAAGGACTCTCTTGTTCCTGCCCTTATCCCACGTTACGTGGGGTCGGCACTACATGTTTTTCTCTTCCATTCTCCTCTATCTTTGGTCACCTCAGCACTCACTCCTTTCTTAAACACCATCCACACAATCCATCCATCGTTTTTTGGGTCTACCATCCGCTCGCCGTCCATCAGCATTCATCCCCTTATAAACTTATTCAACATTCAAATATCAGATGACAATCGTATAATGGACTGTCATTGGTTTTCTCCTGCATTCCTTTATTAAGTAAGTAATCACAGTGAAGTTAGGTTGTTTTCATGATTCAAGCTGTCAAAAAATGGGTGATAATCACGATGCATATCTTGTTTCTTAATTTTTTAAATGATTAAAGGTTAGATCAAATTTTTGTGAACCGGATGATTCGGGGCTATGCGACGGGGCGTTGCTGTGGGAATTAGAGGCTCAGGTACACGCCGATCCGCATAGGAAGAGGGTCAGGTGCAGGGCCTTAAATGAATTCCCTGCACACAAAGAACTGCCGCGTCCTCGTCAACAAGCGCACGAACGGATGCAGCAAAGATAGAAGGAAGACCTGGAGGACTGTCGCTATGGATCTCATACCATAGAGCATAGAGGCACACTGCAGTCAAGAATGCAATCGTTGGGCCGTAGAGTGTCGCACCATGACGGCGGCTCTTGGATTATTTCATATTTCATATTTATTTATTGCAACCATAGTTTTTTAGGTATTACAAATTCTTGGTAGTTCCATATGGACCCCGTGGGGGCATAGCAATATTACATGCATACTTAGGATCTAATCTTAAATCTATGTGTATAATATAAAAGTAGGTCAATTTAGTAGTTTTTATACATATAAGCCGAATTGAATCAGGTAATTGTCAGTGTATTAAATACAAAAATAAACGGGCAAATAAATATTATTAAGTGATGTCAAATTATATAAGTATTAAAATAATAAGAATGTAAATGTTTTAGAAATAGGATTAATATTAGAGTGCAATATGTCAATAATTTGATTCAATTTAACCTTATCTACAATATTATCCAAATTTAAAATTTAAAACTAGTGCACACAAATAGTGGTATTACTAATCAGACGGATCTGTAAAAAAATCTTCTAGAGTGTAGTAGCATTTGTCAATCAAGTAAGTTTTAAGTGTAGTCAAGAATGTTTTGTTACATTGTTCTGCTTTTATAGTGTTATCTATTCTGTTGTATACTTTTATTGCCATGGCCTACGGACTTGAGCTGTATAATTTTAAATTAGAGCCTGTTATTGTTGCCAGGTTATTTTTAAATCGGGATTCATATCGTCGCGGCTGATCTTGGATATAGGTAAACAGGTTTGGGTTTTCCCTAACAAATTTACCCATTTCCAAGATGTATAAAGAGGTCAGCGTAAGAAGTTTATATTCCCTAAAATATTGTAAACAGCTTTCTGGGCAGTAAATATTAGCTAAAATTCTTATGCATTTTTTTTGAAGAATAAATAGGTCTTTCACATCCATACTATTTCCCCATAGTATTATACCATACTTAAGCCATGAGTAGGCATAGGCATAGTATGCGGTAAGCGCGGACTGGAAATCTGTCGTTCTCTTAAGCTCTTTCAATGCATAAATAAAAGATGACAGTTTTGTTTTTTATTTGGCAATATGCTTTTTCCAATTCATATTAGTATCAATATCAAACCCTAACAGTGTTGCTGTCCCTACGCATTCCAAGTCCATGCAGTTAAACGTTACTTTTAATTCTAGAGGGTTTTTTTGATGCGGCCTAAATTGAATGATTTTGGTTTTGGATATGTTTAAGTTTAGGTTGTGATCTTCCATCCATTCTATCAGTGGAGTTAGTGTTAGGTTTATTTCATTATTGATGCTCATACTGTCTTTGCATGAAGTATCATCTGAGAAGAGAACGCAATTATAGTCGTTTTTTATAAGTTTTGGAATGTCGTTAATATATATTAAAAATAACAAGCATGCGAGTACTCCACCCTGGGGGATGGAATGGGTCATGTTGTGTACGTCAGATCGAACGCGTTTAATTTCTCGTGTTGTCAAGTCGACATTTTCAATTTCTATTAGGGAACGTTTCACTGTGTAACGGCGTAACGACTATGTTGGGCAGCGAAAGGAAATGGAAGGCTACCCTTCTTCTGCGAAACCGTCATTTCACAGAAGGAGGCCGCGGAAAGGGAGCGTTAGAGTAGGAGCTGACGACGCGCACCCGAACCGGCGCAGACGGCGGTGAAGAAAATGGGCACAATTTGCTGTCCGCATAAACCCCTAGCAGGGCCAGCGGGCTGTGGGAGCCCGCACTACACGGCGCTACACGATTGACAGTGGGTCAAGCGTCTCTGCCTCTCCTTTCCATCGGTGTGGGTACTCCGGAGTAAGATAAGCTAGGGCCGCCGGAAGGAGTCACGGTAGA
This sequence comes from Cydia strobilella, assembly GCF_947568885.1. NCBI lineage: Eukaryota > Metazoa > Arthropoda > Insecta > Lepidoptera > Tortricidae > Cydia > Cydia strobilella. The sequence continues at coordinate 24,017,612 of NC_086068.1, forward strand.
ATCTCAGGCACTCCGCAGCTCCTTGAAAACGGTCAGAAGGGTGAGCGCCGGAGTGGCTTTTAGTGGGTATATCTCCTTTTCTCCTCTCACTGGGAGAGGATGGTTGCAGGAGAAAGTCCCACATATCCTCCAAATTGCTCCCTAAGCCTTTGTCAACAAAAAAAAAGATTATTAAGGAATTTATTATTTTATGATTAATAATTTAATGCGGAAAATAGTTTACAACCTGAACCTACATATGCCCACCAAACTTACGAAAAAGAAATACGCTAACAAAATACCTTGGATAACGGAAGCTATATTTAACTTACAACAAGACATAAATGATCTACATTTGTTCAATAGGCAGTTCCCACATATAAACGTTGAGGATAACCTAAAGTACAAAAAAGAAACAATGCAGGCATCTTTACTAGATTCAAAAAGAAAGCACATCGAGGAACGCATAGCTAACTCAAAAACCCTAAAAAAGAGATATGGAGAATAATAAAAGAAGAATGTAATAATATTATACAAGATTTTAACTGGAATCTTAAAGACGTAGGCACTAATCAGCCTATCCACCTCACGAAGGTACCTGATTTTATCAATCTCTTCTTTGTAAAAATAGGGAATGATCTAGCCATTAATAATAGGCCGGATGAAGACGAAGCTATAAACCAATTGACTTTTAATCATTCCAATATTCAGAATCCATTCAAATTTTCCAAAATTAGTCCGGAATACTTATTAAAACTAGAAAAAAATAAAATATCAAGATCACATACCAAAGATATATATGAAATTTCAGGAAAACTGCTATTTGACATAATGACTGCTCTATCTGACCATTTAACATACCTCATAAACAATATTTTATGCTCGAATATTTACCCCGAATCGCTAAAGAAAACTCCTTTGTGTCCCATTCCCATCTATAAAGGTAAAGGTGATAAAACGGACGTTGGTAATTACAGACCCATAACTATAGTGCCCACAATATCAAAGCTAATTGAGTCAATAATGTCAGATGATATACTTAAACACATTGAAAAGAATAACGCCCTGTCGGATGCACAATATGCTTACAGACCCGGTCGTTCTACCATTGCAGCAACTCACAAGTTCATGGAGAGTGTTGTTCAGTCCTTGGAAAATAATAAGAGAGTAGGTGGCATTTTCCTAGACTTGTCAAAGGCTTTTGACTCCGTAAACCATTCTTTGCTACTGGCTAAACTGCACGCTTACGGTGTAAAAGCTCAAAGTGTTGAACTATTAAAATCATATCTATCAAATAGAGAACAGACGGTGGAAATTAAAGCTGACGGAAAACGTTATAGATCTGAACCACAACAAATGACAATAGGAGTCCCACAAGGCTCATCGTTAGGAAATGTGTTATTTTCTATATTTTTAAAAGACAGCTAGCTTAGATATCAACGGTGAAATAACACAATATGCAGATGACACAACAATAATTGTTAATGCCGACCCTGACGAAAATGTAGTTAATGAAATAAATGTAATTTTATCGAAATTAGAAACCTTGTTTAAAACCAATGGTCTTAAGTTAAACTTTGATAAGACACATATCATGAAATTTAGTACGTGGCAAAAAGAATCTGATAAGATTGAAATAACTACCTCCAAGGGTGCATCAATCCAGTGTCCAAAACGTAAACTTATTGGGATATGACTTTGATTCTACTTTTTCGTGGAAGACGCATATAAACACGGTATGCGGAAAGATAGCAACAGGTGTATATATCCTTAAGCAGTTAAGAACACTTATCTCTAGTGATAATCTTAAGGAAGCGTATTATGCTTATGTACACTCAATCCTTACATACGGAATCTTGTTATGGGGAAACGCAACAGATTTTGAGCGAGTTCTAAAAATGCAAAACGTGCAATTAGAATCCTGGCTAACGCAAAGTATAGAGATAGGTGTAGGGACCATTTTAAAAACCTAGGAATTCTAACATCAGTGTCAACATCTATTTATGAGGTATTATTATATGTAAGAAGTAATCAAAGTCAATTCGTATGTGCTAGATATATCAGTATACGACCGACAAGGTATCCAGACGATCTGAGGCCAGTAAAATGTAGATTGAACATTACAAAAAAATGTCCCGAGATAATGGCTCAGAAATTATATAATAAGTTGTCAAATAAACTAAAGCCGAAACTAATATCAACACCTTCAGTCGCCAAGTAAAGAAATTGCTACTCGATAAGACATTGTACAGTGTAAAGGAATACACAATGAGTACTGATTCCACCGCAAATATGTAATTTAAACTATTTAAGTAATTCTATCCGTAAATTGTAAATTAATAATGTGTAAGGTATGTACTGTTAAATTATAGTATATTATCTGCCAATTTATTCTATAAATACTTTAATTGTACATTATTATATATTGACGATCTTAATATGTATTCATTTTTATATTCGATTGTAATAGAAACATGTAATACTTATTGAGAAATAAATGAATCTAAATCTAAATCTATAAACGTCGAGTTTTAAATAATTTCCGAAATAAACATGTAATCAATTAAAATTCGGGCTTTGGAAAATATAGGCAAAAAATATTAAGGTCAACTACTCTTCTTCCTCGCGTTATCCCGGCATTTTGCCACGGCTCATTGGAGCCTGGGGTCTGCTTGACAACTAATCCCAAGAATTGACGTAGACTAGTTTTTACGAAAGCGACTGCCATCTGACCTTCCAACCCAGAGGGGAAACTAGGCCTTATTGGGATTAGTCCGGTTTCCTCACGATGTTTTCCTTCACCGAAAAGCAACTGGTAAATATCAAATGATATTTCGTACATAAGTTCCGATAAACTCTTTGGTACGGGCCGGGGTTTGAACCCGCGACCTCTGGATTGAAAGTCGCACGCTCTTACAGCTAGGCCACCAGCGCTTCATATGAAATAATAATGTTTAGTAGGTACCTGTATACAACATGAGGGTAGATAAAAGTTTAATATACGGTAGACTCGATTGTTATAAGAAAATCCCGCTATGTATCGTAAAACGCACAGTCTAGAAACATAACATCAACTTCAACTAGTATAAAAATATCGCTATGTGCGAGAAACTACATATCGGGAGTAAGCGCATCTAATCATTTTTCAATAAACTAGTAGAAAATATCGCTATGTGTCAAGCATCACATAGCAAGCACACGTCTGTAATTGCTGTTCAAATAAGAAAATGTAGTTATGTGATTTATTCCAGTTAGCGATTATGGGAAGAGCATTCATTGTATAGACATCACATACCTACATTTGATAAATCCTTAAATATTGAAATAAGCGCCATGCTGTTTTTGGAGCATATGCGTATGGAAATAAGGTTCAAAATGGCATTAAAACCTAAAAATCGTTAAAAATCACATAGCTACTTTTGTACGCGCAGCGACGATATGCGAGTATCATTCTTATTGAGGGTAGAGATGGGTAGGGGTGAGTAAATACTGAGTATTTACTCGGTATTTACTCAAAGCATACAGTAAATACTCGTATTTACTCATTTTGGTGAGTAAAAACGATTATTAACAAAATTTCAATATTTTGGTGAGATATAAGTACTAAATCGGTTTTTATTTAATTGTGTTAACGTGTATTAATGATATTTATGTTATAAGAAGCTTATTACGCTTAGTTTTTGGCAAAAAGGTGATTATCAATGAGAGGTCATTTGGAATTTAGCGGATATAGACGTGATAAAGTATAGTTAACAATTTTGTTTTAAATAAGAAGGTACTTAATGAGTAATTACTTTCAAAGTGACTTAATTACTTGCGTTCTAGATCAGTAATCAGTAATTTATTGCTTTCATAGGTACAATAAGGTCTTACATTAGATAAGTGCATGTTGCAAGCTGATTCACATTATATACAGTTTTTAACCAGTTGTTTATTAAAATAAAACTGCGACGATACTACTTTACAATATTATAGCTCTTACCAGATAGCGCGGCGATTGTTACATACTATGTATAGTAGTTCTTACGGCTAACTCTTTGTCTATTGTAAGTAAAACCGCACGTGCTACTACCTGCAAAAAAGGTTCGGTCAGTGGCATATAATTCTAATAGGGTATTTGACTACTAGTCAAATCAGTTTCTTTTTTCGAACTGTCAAAACGATTTTGCTACTATGGAATTTATATGAAACACTAGCATGTGACGTCACAATCAAATTACCTACTCTTTATAGTTTTATACGGGCTTTAAAATAGAAATTGTGTCTAAAACTAACTGCTGTCTACGTTTCTCTATTAATCTTCTGGCGCTTTATTTCATGCATGGTGTAAAATAATGAATTTTAAATACAGTGAAATACGCTATTGGCTTATCAATATTCGGGAATCTAAAATATTAAACACGAACTTTCATTAATAATAATATAATTTGGCTGTGTATTAATATATTAGCGCCAATAATTTATATGAGCCTCAAATATATAGCCGTTTTCTTTTTAAAAAGTGGTTTCCTCCTCCTCCTTGCATCGGTTTCCTCATCACTGAGAGTCGTGGTCACTTCTAGGTAACTTCTAGCTTCTCTTGGACAATTTGCTGCCACTTCTTTCTGTCTGTCGCCGAGTGTAGGGCACCGTGGAGCGTTACATCAAGGGCTGAGCGAATTTGGTCTGTCCACCGCCTTCGATTTTACCAGTGATTACCCGCTTTTCCAGGTTATCACTGTCTTTCCTGGCAATGTGGCCAAAATTCATAAAAATACAACTCATATTGATTAATTTAAGGCTTCGTTTTTGTTGCCAATTTATTAATTTTAGTACCCATGGCCAAAATGGTTACTGAGTGGGACGCACGGAACACCATAGGCGGTGCAGGCCGGGGTTCAGGCAGACCGAAAAGGAGATGGCGGGACGACTTGGACGCATTCTACCCCAAATGGTGGGAAAATGCCGATTACCGGGTCGAATGGAAAAAACGAGGCCCAGCAGTGGGACACCAAAGTAGGCTATTTCTATTTTTTTAAACTACCCAAATTCGATTAATTAGTTGAGCGGTTAAATACGTGCCAATTGCAATGGAAAACTATTAATTACGTCCCACGTTTAGGGGGGGGAGGGGGTCTAGAAAATGTGACATGTTGTGACACGGGGGAGAGAAGTTACAAACTTTGTGACGTCACTATAATTTCACTCGTAGTAGAAAATTGTGTTGATTGTTTGTATTCGCGATACAACTAAATAAGCTAGTTTTTGAAACGATATATCGTATCGGTTTCGTGTCATAAAATTTCTAATATTCCTATTATTTAAAATATTTTTATTAAAATAACTATATTTCATTCAATTTGCTAATTTAGTTGAAAACAAAATTGTCAAATATGTGAAGTCACACGAGGGGGAACGGGATTGCCAAATGTGAAATCACTAAATTCGTGTGATGTAATTTATGGATGACCCCCTAGGCCAACGCTCAAAAACCAGTGTAAGTGCGCTCTCTGATATATATATACATTTTATATCGGATAACGCGCCTTTGTTACGCATCTCGTTGACATATTTTAGACTGGTTCTGTAGCGTTCGACTCGCCGAAACTCAGTAACTGTAGAGGGGCCCCACACAGCCTCGCAATTTTTCCGTAGTTCATTTTGAATCTTATTGCAAGTTCCATAGAAATTGTAATTCAATAACCGGTTAAATTGACCGAACCGTTTTTTATTGAGTTGGTAGCACGTGCGGTTTTACTTACAATAGACAATGAGTTAGCTGCAAGGGCCAGGTTGAAAATTAACGACTATACATAGTATAGCCGTATAGTATACGCGGTCAAAGTTAGCGATTCTTTTTTTTGCAGGTAGTGGCACGTGCGGTTTTACTTACAATAGATAAAGAGTTAATCGAAAGGGCCAGGCTGAAAACTAACGACTATAATAAAATCATATTTTAACCACACTAAATACATAGTTACGGTATACGGCAAATACGGGTATTTTAGGTAAATATTTGGTGTGTTTTTACTAACTACCCATCTAGTTGCGGTCAACTGCTGCTTAGAAAGCGTCGTTCCACGCTGGGTTCCACTCTCCCATTTGAAATAAGTGACTGAGGACTGAAATAGAATCCACAGGTCCGCCTTTTGGAATCCTGAATCCGCGTACACGCCAAATTACGTGTTTACGCGGCACTTACGTCCTTTTATGAAGAGTTTTTTAATGAAAACTCAAAAATGACCCGACCGATCATGTTTAAAGTATTTTTTTCTCAAAGTGTTTTCTAGGGTCTATTTTCTCGATATTTTTTCATATTTTATTAAACTTTGTTCCAAAAGTTATAGAGGGATGAACATTATTTTGGCCTTTGGAAACGGATTTTTCCCAAAAGTATTAAATTTATCGAAAAAAGTGCATAATAACATTGAAGTTATTTTTAAAGACCAATTTAATGATGTGCCACACGTTGGTGGTTTCAGATTTTTTTATTGTGGCACTTAGTTACATGTATGGAACGCCCCTCTTCAAATATATTTTTTACTAATTGGACTACTAAATCCAGTACAAAATACACTTTTATTTCAGATTTCTATACCCTGTCAGCATTGTCAGCACTCTAAATAGTTTATACCCACGTAATACCCGTATACCCATGTAAGTAATAATAATAAGATTTTACTATCATGGAGCTTTCATTTCGTTTACCCTATTCTCACGGTGACAACGCAGTCCAAAAAAATACGGAATAAGGATACGAAATTTCTATTCACAGTCCACGGCGTCAGTGTGCAACCGAGGGTAGACGGAGGGTTCTTTGTACATAAATTGCACAATGCAGGTTGATTTACTAATTAAAAATATAATGACTGATAAAAATATTGAGAATCACACTGCAAAACGGTAAACTGTAAAACACTGTTAAGATAGTACATTGTGGAACGAGGGGGGTAAGAGAAATTTTGAAAACGAGTGTGTTCATTCACGACAGCCGCAGGCTGGAGTGAATTAAAGACTCGAGTTTGCAATATTCTTACCCCCGGAGTTACACACAATGTTTTTCATCACACTTGCGAAGAAAAAACTTAATTTTAAGCGAAATAATTCTAAACCTTTTGGACGCCAATGACCGATATATACGCACTTGTTAAACCTACACGCCAAAGACCGATTAATCGGTCATAGACTACAGAGCAACATAGACCTACATGCGTATGCATAATGTTCAATTTGAGTTTTGACACTTTGGTGACGTGGTCATCCAGCATCCAGCACCGTATCCTTTTTGACACGGCGTCGAAAAGGATACGGTGACATTTCAAACATTCCTTCGCCATATTGTAAATTTTTGACAGGTTATATGAATGTGACATAATTATTAAAATAAAGCTATAACTCCGTAGTAGGCCAGAAAATAAATGCCCAAAAAAAGGTATAGAGGGAAATGCAAGGAACACAATTTTTAACTTCGTAGCTTTGTTTGGACTACTTAGGAGATGAACATATCAAAAGTCCCTGGCCATAACCGTGGTGCTGGGGGGAAAGGGGGGTTTGAAGGTTCCATTTTTCGGTTTTTCGATTATATCTCGGAAACTATGCGTCTGAGCGACTTGGCCACTTATACAAAATGTAAAGAAATTTAATTTGTTACAAGTTTTATTCAGTCAATTTTTTCGATATCTTGTATAGTTTTTGAGATATCCGCTCTTGAAGGTTTATTTAGGGCTCTCATTTTTATCTTGATTATCTACATCAGTAAAGCTGCTAGGCCGGGTTTGGTAACGTTTTCGTATAAATCGGGGGTGCTGAATTCATTTATTTTCTTTCCGAAGTAAAAACATATAAACTTTAAACAAATAACTTTTTTTTAACTCCTCTTCACGCTTAAACTTTCCGAGATATAATCGAAAAACCGAAAAATGGAACCTTCAAACCCCCCTCTCACCCCCAGCACCAGGGTTACGGCCGGGGACTTTTGATATGTTCATCTCCTAACTAGTCCAAACAAAGCTACGAAGTTAAAAATTGTGTTCCTTGCATTTCCCTCTATACCTTCTTATTGCTTGGCCTAGTGGGGAATTATTCGGTGACGTCTGAGGTAATTAATTGTTTAAGTTTAGGTTCTAAGTCAAGTTTGGTATCATTTTCAACTACATAAATCTAAGATATACCTAGATGTAGATTTCATTTAAATCGGTTCAGCTGTTATTGATTTCCCATACAAACCTACACCTCTGTTTTCACTTTTAATACATAATTTTTGGGATAGTAACTATCCCATTTTCTTCCCCGGGACTCAAACTATCTCCATACCAAATTACAACTCAGCAGTATAAGCATGAAGTGGAATTAAAAATATATATATATGGTTTTACGTCGCAATGGTTTCCATATGATACCATGAATGAATTCTGCATGCCCGATTTATACAAATACGATACCAAACTTGGTCTAGTAGCTTGGTTAGTACCTTAAATCGGCCTTAAATGATATAAATATAAAGTTGAGACCAGTTAAAAATTTATATCAAAAAGCTTGGTTGCTCCACATCTTGTTTGCCACCGACGTGATATATATAAAAAAAAACATCTTAAATCCTAAGGAGCAATCCTGTCAAAGGAAATGTTTTGTTCACGCAACCCTGTATTTCACGAGCTTACAAGTAGGACTAATAATAGAAATGTAGCTATTTAATTATACATAAAAAATATCTTCACCACAATTTTAATTTTAGTATTTTCTTACAAGCTTTTGTTTAACTTGCAATGTATGTTTGTACGGGTCAAATCTCGTAACTTTTTGATTCACTTACCGATTTTCTGATCATGCTGAATATTTGCAGACGTATGTAAATTGGATGACATTGGCAATGCAATATTATTATGACATGGAACTCATCTGATGATGGAACTGGAGGGTGAACATAGGAAGTCTGTAATGAAACGACGTAACAGCTTTGACTTATAGTATGTACTATAATATTAATACTAAAAGGGTTATAAAAGAGTTAGTTATCGTCTGTTTAGAACCCTAAGTGCATAATGCAGGTGCTTACTGCTTATTAAGATCTTAAGGTTGTAAAATTTGCTTAAGGCTAATAACACAAACTGTCTAGGCTGTATTATAACGTCTAAATAGCTACAATAACTCTGTATGGGTAACTATCTCTTGTAAACCCTTTGTTTTACAACTGCGACCTATAAAACCGTTAATATAGCGTCGTTTTACGTCTTTTAGTTACAAATAAAGTGCTAAGTGTCGCCTAATTGTTTGTTGGGATATTACTTAGTAAAGACGGGCCTTACTTCAAAGTAGAGGTAACTTTTTATCAGAGTAACTAGGCACTGAATTGTAGCGTCGTTTACATACCTATTATTGTAGCACAATATTAGATATCATAGGAACCCTAGCATTTTGGAAGAAAAAGTTGATTAGATACCACTACTGTTGAGATTAGAATTTTTTTAATCTTATAAAAAATGGGGTATTAAGAACAACGCGATTTGACACCAATGTACTGGCACACTTGGCACCGCCCGTAAGCCGTCTTTACCAAGTAATTATAATAGTAATATAAAATAATGCGTAACCGTGCTTGGGTTAGTTAGAATTGTCTCGATGATTATTTGTTGCCTGTTGAAAGAAAAGTACACTCAGCGACAAAAACTTGTATCAAACATAACATTTTTAACAAAAAACTTTTTACAATGTATTTGGGCGGTCATAAGACAGAAATGTTTGAACATCTACACGATTCTTAATTTTTGAATCAACCTGTATGTAACAATTTTGACTTGACAGATTATCATTCACTCATTCGATCCATTCGTGCCAGCTCTCCTGAAATTATAGAATAATAAGTTTCGGTACTGTAACGATATCTATTTCAACGGTTTTTGTGTCTAAATTCTTATGCCAGTATCGCTCCAGTTTGTAATGTTCTTTATTTAATTGTTTTCATTGCAAATTAGGAGTATAGTTCCCGCATGGCTCTGAGGATTTATGAGAAGAGAAAACGGCGGGCATAATACTACATAATTTCTTATAGTCGCAATGTGCTCTGAGTGCAGGCGCACGCTATGTAAGGGGGCTCCGAAACCCCGAGGGTAGCTTGTCCGCATATGTACTGTGCGGGTGAGTATCGTCAAGTGTTGGTTGACGTACGACTTACCCGATGGTATCATGATTTTGTCGCAGCCCTCTTCGTCACTCTCATCCTCACAATCCGGCAGGCCATTGCAGCGCACATTTTTGTGCACACATTCTCCACTCTTACATCTAAACACAAAAACAAACAATTTTGTTGTAATACTTATAACTAAATAATTGTGTATTAATTAATACATATTAATAAATATAATTAGATTTTCTACGAGAACAAACACTGTTTTTTATGATAGAATAAATAAATAATGTTAATTGACCATTCGCGCAGTCATACGTTTAAAAAAAATTTTTAGCAAACATTCGCTAAAGCCACATTGCACTCGCTAATGACAAATAAAACGTGTAGTTCTGAGATATAATCGCGCATTATAAGATAAGCGTAGGTACTTATACATAAAATGTATTTTAACAATACCTACTTGACCAAAACATTTTTATTAAATAACAAATAATAGTAGGTAATAACTATGCAAAAGTTTTTTTATTAGCAAATAGAGTGACCTAAAGTTGTCAGGTCCTTCGCAGTTATTGCAGAAGTACTCGTCGCTGCCATCCGAGCAGTCCTGCTCGCCGTTGCAGATCTGCGCCGGCGCCAGGCAGTTCCCGTCGCACTCGTGCTCGCACGCATCTAAAACAATACAACACACATCATTCAATACCCTTATCCTAATAGTCTTCATTATTAATTCAATTTAATCGTAAGTAATCGTAAATATTTATACCAAATCCAGTACTATGAATAACACGTAACACTGGGCCTCGCATACATTAAATATCACACTAAGCATACAAATACATAGCTATTTACTTTCGCAGTGGCAGCATAAATATTTGCGCTGTATATATATGTATTTATCACAATAAATGTAAAAATTGAAATATATTTTAGATTAAAGTGTAATAAAGGCAACAATAACCATTTTTACAGCCTAATATATAAGTAATTCTATAGATATACATCTAACGTAGCAATTACCTACATTTATAAATAGAGAAAAAAATATTCGGGGTCAATCTCATAGCCCTAAACGAAGCAAAGCTTGACTCAGAGACGCCACAGCAGGAGACCGATGAGCTGGCAGCTTCCTCGCTCAGCGTATTAGTGCAACAATCACTACACGGAAATGCTGCCAGTGTTTAGGTACATACTATGTCGCGGGGCCTTTTTTAGAATTATTATAGTTTTATTTCAGATTCATTTAGTCTTATTTAGTTTTAGTTAGTTATTATAATTTTAATCATAATAATATTCAATATATATTTCTTCGTTTAAGTATCCAACGAAAATGCATTTTTTTTTCAAAAATTGAATGAGTAAAGTTGACCCTCGATTGTAGGCATCGAATGAAACTTACTTTGATTGCCATTAAACTACGTAGACGGTAAGTTTTTCCACAGAAATATGGTTGAATAAATAAAAAAAATATTTTTTTTTTATGATGAATAGGCAGGCGTTTGAACACGATCCCACCTGATGGTAAGTGATGATGTGGTCTACGGTGGAGCACGCTTACCTATGAGATACCTATTAACTCTTGCCTTGAAGAGCCCCAAATTGTACTCATGCGGAAACACAGACTCGGGCAGGGCGTTCCACTCCTTGGCAGTTCGTATAAGAAATGTGGAAGCAAAATTCATATGGGTAAAATTAGATGGTTTCGATGGGAAGGGACATTTATTCTGCAGGCTGATTTCTCAGTAGTACAAAATGCTGATAGAATGACGCATAGCCAGTGGAAAAAAGAATTTAAAAGTACCGGGTGGGGGACAGTCGAGCTCGTCTTCGCCCGAGTCGCACTCGGCCACGTCGTCGCAGTGCACGGCGCACCGCACCTGCGACTGCGGCGCGCACGTGAACTGATCCACCGGGCATTGTTGCGGCCCTGCAATACACAGTATCTTGATCATCTCTTACAATGACACTTTTTATATATATATGCCACATCAAATTGCTTATCACTTGTGCCAAATCAATGACTTTAAATGGCAAAACACGGACGAAGCATTTAACGGACAATCACAACTTTCTGATTTCATAATTGCTTTATATTGATAAGACTTGTTTAAAGCGAACCGACATACAGTAACTTCATTTCACAAAATGCAAACAACAAATTTACCTTCAAAACTAATAACTTAACTTACCTAACGGTTTTTGTTCTAATGAAGTGATTTTTTAAGAGTATCATGCCGTGCAGTGATATAATCAAATGGTGTACATGCACATGCCTATCATTGAGGAAAACAATTTGTAACTTTTTGCCTACGGAAATCGTCCAATACTTACCGCAGTTCAACTCGTCCTCACCGCCAGGGCAATCTCTTTTAGCGTTACATCGTAGTGCGATGTTGAGACAGGAACCGTCCCTGCACTGGAACTGGTCCCTTTTGCAACCAGGGCAGTTCCTCTCGTCGGAGCCGTCTGCGCACTCGGCCGTCCCGTTGCATTGCGCATCGGCGAGCACGCACTGCCCGCTCGAGCATTTATATTCATAAGCCATGCATATTGTGCCTGTCATAATTTATCGCTTAAACCACAACCCTTCACGTGCCAGAAATATGTACAAAACATACTTATTTATTCTAAAGTATCTGTCGGTCTGCAATATTTCTGACTAATGGGACTTATTAGGTATTATTCGAAGTATATGGGTATTATGTTCCCTGGACAATACTGAACATATCAAATTATCATTATTCACGATAGGTATACATGAATGAGATTCGCTATCTACACATGAGATGAGATGTTTACATAATATGTATGTTATCTAAGGTCAAAATAGAAAATCCTTAAACAAAAAAACACAATCTACTCTACACATGTTGAAAATACTCTCTGTTTCTTAGTCCAAGCAACATAATACATAAATTATTAAAAAAAATTGTTAAATAAAATTGTTAGAGGTTAATCGAATTAGCAGGCAAAGCTTGAACAACGGGGACTGGTTTAAGAGGGAACTCATACGGCAATTTTTCTGACAGTAACCATGGTTTGCAGTAAACATGGGAGCTTCTTCTTCTTCTTCAGGAACTAACAATCAATTATTAACTTACTACACGCTGATAGTCAACATTCTATTTGAATATCAGTGAGTCGTGTTTCCACGTATTATGATGTGCTCTAGTGGGCGTAAGCGTTCTCAACCAAGATAATTGATATAATTTTGATATCCTGCATACTTATTCTAGACAAAACCCGTTCACAAAATTATTGTATGTACTACTTAGATAAGTAAAAAAATTGTTTGTCAGAAAGTTTGCCAAACTGATTTCACCTTTTCATATATTACGAAAGATAAAATAAATGAAGTAAATAAAACGTTCACAAAAAAACGAAAAAACTAAGTAAATTAAATTTCAAATTGGGACATAAATTCGAAATCTACAATTTTAGAGTTGTCAAACGTTACTGCCCAACCATCACCTCTTGACTGTACAATTGTACGAATAATTCAAACATAATTTTGAAAAATCATGAATGTTAAAAAAATCAAACCATATTTGCAACCGCGTTCGTCTGAACGGTCCTGACAGTCATGCGTTCTGTCACAATGCTTAGATGCCGGGATGCAGTAGCCATTGTCACATTTGAAGTCGCCTTCACCACATGCTGACGGGTAAAAGAAATCTCGTCTTATACACGTTGACACGTATCAACGGTACAGCGAAGAGGACTGGACCAGGGTACACAGAGGAAGCAGCGTCCTCTTTGCTTTATCGTTGGGTTACGGGACAACCTGTTTTTTGATCACAAGCTCACAGTGATATTGTTGTCTTCGTAGTCTAAGATAATATATCTACTTTTCAAAATATTTAAATAATTAAATAGTAAATGAAAAAAAATAGTTTTATTTAAAGAAATATAACTACTAGACTTTTAATATATATGTAGTAGGATAATAAAATTGAAATTAATGAAAATATGTATATTAAACGGATTATATTTTTACACCAGTTCACTTATTAGATTTAAAACAAAAGCTAAATATGAACCAGTTCTGGCTCTGGTGAGTTGAACTGAAATTTGGCATAGGTAATTCTTTAATTTTACGCACAGCGGTTAGGATACAGCCGGTAAGTAGCCACAGGCACTTCGCGTGGAAAATACGTAGCGTAGTTTAGTTAGTAAATAAAGTTTATTGGAAATGTCTCAAGGAGTTATTGAGTAGATGTACAAATAAAGCAATTAAACGATCAATGAATAGGTAATGAATGTAGGACTATCTTAATTATCAAATTTAATGGAAGCTCATCAGAGCTATATTTACGATTAAAAGAAATAATAGTAAGTATATAAACTATAGAAATTGCAACAAGAAGAAAGAGAAACAGAAGAAGAAAAAGAAACAGAAGAAGAAAAAGAGACGAAAAAGAAAGAGAACTACAAAACAAAACCGAAAACTTTAGACTGCAAGAACTTACGACAATTCACTTCATCGGAATAATCTCCTGGAGGGCAATCGTAATTTCTGTTGCATCTTTGACTTTGCAGAATATACGTTCCGTCTTTGCACATAAACTCGTGGGATGTCAGCGGCGGCAAAGCTAATATTAAAATAAACATGCAAAAAGTTAAAAAAGTGAGATGATTGAAAAGCACACGCATTAAATAAGGTAAGGGCACTATTAAAAGATTCACTTTTATTTATTTTTTATTAATCTAAGTGAATATAATATAATAAAAAGGCACTAATGAGAACACACAAATACCTACGAGTAAACAAATCGAAAACCTTAAGCTACTGAGACGCGAGGACCCCTCTGACGCTATGCTGTACCCGAATTTTATTTTGTCACAACGGTAATGTATCTTTATACTTGTAATAAATAATATACTACAAATATTACAAAAACTTTTTTAAATTCTTTTTAACTATAACACTCCCGTTATAGACTTGAACAAATATCCTGCATTTTTTGGCGCGTATTTAACCGATCAACTAATTAACCGGATTTCGGTAGCTTAAAAAAATAGAAATGGGTACTAAAATTAATATTATATTGGAGGCTATAGTGAAGTACATTTTAAAAAGAAAATGACTATCTATTAATTTAAAAATGAAGTTCTTTTAAAATATTTAGATAGCAAGTTTAGTAAAATGCACACTTAAAATTTGTATTTCGACCATCATTACCTGAGCTGTCATTTTAATATAAATAAAAACCGGCCAAGTGCGAGTCGGACTTAGGCACGAAGGGTTCCGTACCATTACGGAAAAAAACAGTAAAAAAAACACGTTTGTTGTGAGCCCCATTTAAATATTTATATTATTCTGTTTTTAGTATTTGTTGTTATAGCGGCAACAGTAATACATCATCTGTGAAAATTTCAACTGTCTAGCTATCACGGTTCATGAGATACAGCCTGGTGACAGACAGACAGACGGACAGACGGACAGCGGAGTCTTAGTAATAGGGTCCCGTTTTTACCCTTTGGGTACGGAACCCTAAAAAGGACCTTTAAAAGTTATTGTCGTCGTATAAACATCGAAAGAAAACTTAAGGTGTTTGATTATGTCGTGGGTAAGATATATTATTTTAATACTCTTTATTTACATACAAGATACATACAGTGGTACTACGTAAACGAAATTAATAATTGGCTAAAATCTAAAATAGGCCCTTGAGGCATTGTACCAAGAATTCTGGCTGCATTTCCTCGCTGTATCGCAATGCTGATACGTTGTGCGAGGATACAAAATGATACGTTGTGCCAGGATACAAAAATATACAATTACCATAAAATACTACAATTAACTTGAACTAAGGGCTTATTAGAAATGTTTGCTTAATTTTCTCAGCAGAAGGTGCCCATTGCCCTACATAATAGTCTGATAGATCGCGACCTGACTACCATAGAAATACTCCTAACAATACCTACTCGTATGCATTATCCTCGACTTTGTGCTACGAAACTGGGAGCATATTTGACTCGTTCGAGTGGAAGGGCATGACTTGGCTACCATAGTTGTACTTGTTTGTCCACTTTCCTCAAAAGATGATTTTCAAGTTAACATATTGCATTGCAGCCACGATTCTGACGACTCGAATCATCTTCCTTAATGTTCATTATTTAATGTGCGTGCTAGATAAATTCGTATTTTTTCAGCATGCTATATTAACTAAGTACAATGGTATAATGAGATTAAAAATTTAGTGATATAATATATGGCTTTTATTTCTATGTAATAAATGATGTGATTAAGTTATAATAATCGTAGTATGATAAAATAATAATGGGAATATTCTTTTGACCATTAAAATGACGATGATGATTAAAATGCAATCAGTAAAAAATAAAATCAAATAAAAAGAACACTATTAACATTCAGATCCGAACCAAAGTCCTGCGAAGCTGGGAAGAGAGATATTGGCGGAAGTTACTAACTTTAGGTAGGCAAGCATTTAGTTCGGTCGGATAATTACCGAGACAGTTGCGTTCATCGGATCGGTCGGTGGGGCAGTCCACGCGACCGTCGCAGCGTTGGCTCCGCTTGATGCAGGTTCCATAATCGCACTGCCAGTGGTTTGCCGTGCATGCTTTTTAAATAAACATAATATATCAGTCTTTCTGCATTTGGTTCACCAATTTGCATACCTATTAAATAGGTGACCACTTACGGCAACCCATCTCGTCGCTGCCATCGCCTGCACAATCTCTGAATCCATCACAGCGCAGAAGCATTGATATGCAAGTGCCATCTCGGCAGCGAAACTTTCCACTGTTCGGGCATACGTGGTGACCAAACCATGCAAATATACGAGATACTTACCGTTTCAATCCAAAATGAAGCATAAGGAAACGAACATACATTTAGTTAGAGTCAGGTACTGACATGACATTTTAATATATCATAAATATTACGATCGGCATTTTTCTTACCTGCGGGACAATTTATTTCGTCAGACCCATCATTGCAGTGATCTACACCGTCGCACCGTTTTCTTTCTTCGATGCATACATTGCTGTCCCGGCATTGGAAGTCACCGTGTTTGCAGTCTGTACGATATCAATCGAATAGACGTAATACTCGTATGGCATGGAAGGCACTATATTTAAACCAACATCTGTTTAGAAACTAACTCACCGCAACCGACTTCGTCTTCATGGTCTGGGCAGTCGACGACACTGTTACACCGACTCGAGCCCGGTATACATTTGCCGTTGTTGCAGCGGAAGTCGTTAGCACCGCACGATTCTGTGGGCAAATATACAACAATAATCAATGCTTATAACAAAGATAGATATAACTCCGTAATAGATGGATACAGTCTAAGGAAAAAAACGTGCCTCGAAAATCACGAAAATTTGATTCTCGATCAGATGGCGCCACTACCTTTGGCCTACTCTCGTATAGAGGGCGTTGACGGTTTCGTGTGTTATTTAACGCATATCAGTGAAAGGACATAGGTTAAATCATATAAACATAATTAATGCAAAAAAAAAAACATTTATCCATATTTAAATACATTTTATCCTATTTTTATAAATTTTCATTTTTAGTTTTAAAGGGTGTGGATAGATGGCAGTGAATTTACTGTGGTTACAAAATTTACTATGACAGTACCACTCTATCCTATTATATCCTCTTTGCTTATAATAAAAAATAAATAACGTTCTGTACGACCCGTTCCTTTCTCAAGGGAACATAAAACCCTTCCATGACATTATTTGTCACAAAAATGTAAACGAGTACCTAAGTACACTGCTAATTTTACTGCTTAATTAATAACAATTCAATAATAATCAATTTTAAATCAAACGTATGAAGGATTAAAGCATACATACATATAAATATTTAGTTTCTATTTAGTCATTTTATTAGGGTGTGTAACTATCATACATCTGTTATAATGCCATTTGATACATATATCATTATATATTACAAAAAAGTTTTTTAATACATTTTTTTTGTTATATTTTAATTTCGTCTAAACTGTCATTGATACTCGTATAATGCCTATTATAATATAATTTTTAACTAGTATATAGACATCTTTTATAACGCATTTTGTTATATAATATTTTTGTATAACGTAATACTTTGTACATTTACCAATTATAAATATATATAGACGAAGGGGGCCCGGAAGGCTGGGGCATACCTCGCCCAGCGCATTGGCGTTGCCGTTCAGCGCGGCAACGCAGCCAGCCCTCTGGACACCCTACCAGACGGCACAGACCAATTTATTATTTGTAGGCTTGTACTTTTAGTTTAGTTTTGTTTAGTTTATAGTCTAATTTATTTCTGTTAGTTTTAATCTATTAAAATATATATATATATATATATATATATATATATATGTGTACTATATTAAATAGTTTGAAATATATGAGTAAATATATATGGTATAACTATAACATCTTTCGTCATTTTTATTTCTTACTGTTTTTGCTAGCTGTTTTATTCTAGGGAGTTCGCAGATCTACTCGAACCTAACTCATTTATTCAAGGTGTTAGTTTCTGCGGGGGCCGCAGTTCTAACCATACCTAATATTCTTTTTTGCTAGGTACTTTATTATACGGGAGCTCGAAGTTCTAACCTAATCTAACCCACCTTTTGTTAGGTACCTACGTATCGTTGTGCGGAGTCGCAGTTGTAACCTAACCTAACCCATTTATGTCATGCAACTATTTATGCCACACAATTTAATAATTATGTGATGTCACTTGCTAGAACAAATAATATGCTTTAGATTATGTAATCATTACAGCGAATGTATATTATACGAAGTGCAAATATACCTTACAAGCTATTGCCCGCGACTTCATACGCGTGGATTTGTATGTTGGTGGTTATATATGGTTGGTGTAACTATTGTCCAGGCGGGCAATAAGAAACCCAGCAATACTTTCCAAAATTTATTACTAGGTTTACAGTTTGAATTAAAGTTACGAAAATACAGAAATAGGCTCTGCGCAGCGAGCGCCTGCGTCAGAGTATGCCCGTCGACATGAGCATACAACGCATGAAATTTGTCTTTCACAAAGTACAAATTTTCAAGCCCCTAACTGAAAAAATTGTTCTCGATATAATCCCTCTCAACTCAACACTTAGATTTTCAAGTCCACTATTTAAAAAAAAATGTTCGCTCCCGCTCGCTGCAAACTTTATTAATACAAACTTTTCAAACACGGTGCAATCAGTTTTCGTCTATTTTAATATAATGCCCTTTTACCAAGTTTCATGTTCCTAGCTAAAACGAAAACTTGTACTACATATAAACTTACATCCCCTGTTTAACACCCTTAGGGGTAGAATTATTAAGAACGTTGAAATAACTTTTTGTGTAATATTATACAATGCCTTTCTAAGAAGTTTCAATTAGCATTTGTAATGGATTCAAACTTTCAACCCCTTTTTAACCCTTTTAGGGGATGAATATTTAAAAACGCTTAAATTACTTTTCTTGTATTCTAATAATATGCCTTTATACAAAGACTGAAGTCCTGTACTCAAAAAAAGGTTTGATCACCATACAAACTTTCAACCTCTTTTTTACCACCTTGGGGGAAAAATTTTCAAAAATGCTGAAACAAGTTTTCTTGCCTTTTAATTAAATACCTTTCTACGAAGTTTCAAATTCCTAGCTTAAAATAAAATTTGAACCCTATACAAACTTTCAAACCCTTTTCAACCCCTTTAAGGGTGAATTTTTAAAATCGCTGAAATTACTTTTCTTCTATGCTAATAACCTTTATACAAAGATTCCAGTCCCGCACTCAATGAAATGTTTGATCTCAATACAAACTTTCAACCCCCTTTTCACCACCTTATCACCACCTTAGGGGATGAATTTTCAAAAACGCTGAAATTAGTTTTCTTGTATTTAGTAATATGCCTTTATAAAAAGTTTCAAGTCCCGCACTAAAAAAAAAAAGATCTCCATACATACTTTCAA
This sequence comes from Cydia strobilella, assembly GCF_947568885.1. Taxonomy (NCBI): domain Eukaryota; kingdom Metazoa; phylum Arthropoda; class Insecta; order Lepidoptera; family Tortricidae; genus Cydia; species Cydia strobilella. The sequence goes on from NC_086068.1 coordinate 24,037,644, forward strand.
CCCCTTTTTCACCACCTTAGGGGATGAATTTTGAAAAACCCCTTCTTAGTGGATACTAACGTCATAAAAGCTACCTATTGTGAAAAATTCAGCTTTCTAGGTCCAACGGTTTGGGCTGGGCGTTGATTTAAGTGAGTCAGTCAGTCAGGACTTTTACGTTTATATATGTAGATGACCATTATACCAAGAATAACATTATTTGTTCCGTTAATTAGGTGTATTACGGTAGCATGCCATTTATTACGTTATTCTAAATAACGATGTATCAAACTATAGTATATGAATAGTAATTATAAAAACCCGTAGGGGTCGGATCAAACACTAAGTAATTAAGTCCGACTCACGCTTGACTGCATATTTCCAATAAGTTTTTCTGCGTTATGTTTTTCATATGTGTAGCCACAAGAACTATTTTGTGTATTTTTTTTCAAATTTTAGACACAATAGTTTCGAATTTTTTGGCTATTTTCTTAAATAACTTCTAAACTATTTATTTCAAAATTACAAAAAAAGATATTTGAGAGCTCTTTCATTTGATATCTAACACGATATAGTCTGAAAAACTTTATTTTTAAATTTTCTCATTTACTCCCAAAAGTGGCCCCCATGTTTAAAATTCATTCGTTTACGTTACATGTTCGTCTTTGGGTCACAAACTTACATATGTGTACCAAATTTCAACTTAATTGGGCCAGTAGTTTCGGAGAAAATAGGCTGTGACAGACGGACAGACAGACAGGCAGACGCACGAGTGATCCTATAGGGTTCCGTTTTTTTTCCTTTTTAGGTACGGAACCCTAAAAATGTAGTGCACCCCTTTTATTGCCAAAGATAAGAATAAAGCGCCATCTACACACAATACTCTAAATCAATAAGCCGTGGCACCGACACAATATGCCCAAGTGTAGTAGTAAAAGGAATCCGTATTCCTTTCTCTCTCTGTTTCACTAGTAGTAGACCTATCGCAAATATACTCGGGGTATCAACTAGAGATGGCGCTACGTATTAAAGAATTCTTGTGATCTGAGTGTTTCTTGTATTTAAATCGGTTGACTAAAATTTACCATGTTACACTCGTTTTATCATAAACAGGTACAGTCACCATCAAATAGATGTGATGTGACGGCCAAAGTGGCCAAAATATGTCAATTCTCCTCCTCCTACCTATGATGCCACCCGGTCGGTGATAAGGACAAAGCATGGCACTATTTTCTCATTCCTCTTATAGGAATCATGATAAGACTATCTTTCTCTATCAAAGAGTGTCAGGCCCTTGGTGTCAGGCCCTTGCGACATTGGCGACAACCATAGATAACCGTCATATTGTAAAAAAGAAAAACATGTAAATCGATGTACTAAGTCGAGTGGTGTATCATTTTATAGGTATTTGAAAATCGTCTTTAATAGGTCTCTTCAATCATTGTATGTTTGAATTACCATTTACATAATATTGTCTTCGGTTACCGCGATAGCTACTCATGAAATAAAACTATGAAAACGGATCGCGTATATTGAATTTATACATCCCGACGTTTCGAACCCTTTACAGCGTTCGTGGTCAACGGGTGACTGAGGAAAGCGAAAAAGAGAAAATCCATCTTCCCTAATAAAGTTTGGATATTTCTTAATCTCAATGGTCTCGCGCAGCATTCTGGGGATGTATCGCTTCTCCTTGGCAAGAACCAGTTGACCACGAACTCTGTAAAGGGTTCGAAACGTCGGGACGTATGTATTATAAATTCAATATACGCGATATAATCCGTTTTCATAGCTTTATTTCATGACCATTTACACTTCTTTTTTGTGTTATTTAGGTGTTTTTAATATACCGGTTGATTTCTTATAAGGTTTTTATAATAACCCATGTTTTTTGTTAGTGCGTAGGTAAAATGTTGACGAAGACGACGAAGTGTTGTTACTACACGTTAAACTACACTGAAAAAGTTTTGAAAAAGGTAACGTGCCTATTTACAACATATCAAAATATACAAATAAAGTTACGTTAACATTAAATCAATAAACACGATTTCATAATAAAAATCATTAAATAAAAAATTAATCGCACAAGATAGTAATTCCCTATATGTTTTTTTATTATACATTCTGTCTTTACCGATCGTCATAATATAAAGTCAAGTAAATAAGCTTTCCAGAAAATTATTGTTTCGATTTTCAATGCAATCTACTTCTCACCACATACCTCTCTCTTCGCACGCTGGCTCATCAAATTTTATATCGAAACAAGTACTTTCAGACAAACGGGTAAAGTGTGATCACGTTTTCACAGTCAGTGCATGTGCTTTAACATAAATCGACAATAAAAAAGAATGCTCTCATTTCAAGGAAAAATCTACATTTTTTCCAAGCATAAACATTTTCAGAAACACCTTTTCGTATTTAAAATTCCACAGCCCACCGTGCAGACGAGCCTAGTACGTGCTATACTTAGCACAGCGCGCTAAACAAGACAATGTTCTCGACTTCACCTGGCGGCTTTTGGGCTTTAACATATAGCCGTAATATTATGTGGAGATCAATGAATTTCGCATCATATGTACTTGTCATTTTATGTAGTACGTTACGTATCCGCAATTTGGAACCTATCAGTGTTCTTAAGCTTAGAACTCCTTGGTCTAGGGTGAAAATCTAATTAGTTAAACTTGGAGAACCCCATCGTTGCAGAAGACGACCCGTATCTAATCAGTTTCTTTCCCGAGGCTGTATGCCCAGGATTGTTCGTGCTGTTATAGCGTCGTTGGATTCAATTGAGCTGTAGGTGACGATCCAGCTCTTGCACACCGCAGTCTAGTCTCTCATCAGTCTATCAATTATCTAATATATCGGAAGCATATCATACTTTTACTGGTGTGGTTAGGAAATACACGAGTTAATTCCACCTTTTCGCCCTAACCAACTAGAAGTGGGGAATTAATTCATCTTCATTATCAATGTGAAAATTTGGATTGGACGAGCAAAATTTGGATGTAGATTAACGCAACTGGACGCATAACTCGTTATTGCCTGTAACAGTGGACAGGCAAAAAAAATTAAAAGCAGTAAGATGACGGTTTTCATTAGTACCTGCACGAATATTGCCGTTTAAAACGATGATAAGACACAAAAATAGAGGAGATAAATGTATGTAGCTATTATCTTATCCCTCTTTTCACTAAATTTGTTTGGCGTTTTTAATCCCACTATTGTAAGATGCAAAGTTTCTCTTAGCCTTCTGACGGGAGGTCGAGTATCTGTGAAGTGTTTAATAGTCCACCTCCGCGCAGCGACTGCTCATCTTTTTGGACAACTTCTTAAAACACCTTGTGTATTCGTCGCACGTCATTACACAGACTAGGTATGTTCGGGATTCTTAACTTTAAACATGAAACTGAGAAGTCGTTTATTGTTTAACTAATTTCAAGAGCTCGTATGACTCGTATCTAATGCATTCCCGCACCCAAAACCCCGGGGTATGGTGAGTACCTGCATACTAAAGCAAAATTTTCAAGAATTAAGGTTCGAAAATAATGTGTCCACCTATCCCACCCCGTCTACATACCTACTGCGTTTTGTTTAAAGTGTATACCAGAGTGCATAGTATTATTTAAATAGGTTTATGTCTTTCACCCCCGACACAAAAAGAGGGTTGTTATAAGTTTGACCGCTATATGTGGGTGTATCTATTTGTGTATGACACCGTAGTTCACGTGTACAGTAATCTAGAATATGAATTAAATAAATCTAAATTAATCTAAACATGTTAGTTAAAGATTATAATTAAAACAGTAACTGTACCTAGGTAGTTATGATTCGAATCATTTGAAAATGTAATCCTAAGTGTAAAACAATGCATCTTTGAATAATTACATACCAAGCCGCCAAGATTTTATTTATAATATATAGTGGTTATTAACCATTCTGCGTAAATGACGTAAACTTGTAGCGATTTAGGGCGCATGCGCAGGGCTCGGCCAGAATGCATTTCAATGAACTCATAATAGTATTTATTGTTATCGCCAGTGTAGTTACAACACGATCTGTGCTAAGACTAATATTCTAAAGGATAAGCTTAATAAATAATTATCACTTTGGAATGGCAAAAACGGACCCTTATAGTTTCGTTATATCCGTCTGTCCGTCCCAGCCAGAGCTGTCCGTATGTTACAGCCATTTATCTCAAAAACTATAAGGTTTTTTTTAATGTTTGGAACATAGATGTATTTTGTGAGCCGCTATTAAGTAGAAGTTACCTAAAGTTAGACCAAGATCATTCTGCACGATTTTGATAGCACACGCATTGGAAGTGTAATTTATACGTCATAATTTCATAGAAGTTTGACGTTAAAAATAACGCACTGCCTGTCCTATCAAAATCGTTGCAGACTTGTCTTGGTCTGCCTCTAAAATATATATTTTAAGAGGATACTCCATTCATGTACCTAAAAGTGAAAAAATGAATATCAACTTGTGACACATCATTTGATAGGTGTTTAAAAATAAGGTTATTATTTCAAAAAAGTTTTTTTTTCGAGAGCTCTTCTCTGATCCATTTCCGCACCCAAAACCCCGAGAGTATGGTGATTACATACTAAAGCAAGATTCTACCTACATATAGTTCGAAAATAATGTGTCCACCCCACACCGTCTAACTTCTGAACCAGGCGTATTAATATGAAAAAAAAACCGGCCAAGTGCGAGACGGACTCGCGCACCGAGGGTTCCGTCCTTTTTATTATTTATTGTTATAGCGGCAACAGAAATACATCATCTGTGAAAATTTCAACTGTCTAGCTATCACGGATCATGAGTTACAGCCTGGTGACAGACAGACAGATAGACGGACAGACGGACAGCGGACTCTTAGTAATAGGGTCCCGTTTTTACCCTTTGGGTACGGAACCCTAAAAAATACAAGAAAATATAGCTTATCAAATAATTTCCAACAAAAATAATCACTAAAAACATTTTCATGTAAAAAGACGAAACCATAAGAAGTTATGAGATCTCTGGTAGAGTAGAGCCAAGCTTCTTACTCTATGTACAAGCCCTAACTTCACAAAATCTACACCTTAGTCAAATTATGTGACATGGACGTAAAATTGATTCACTATTAATTATTTTTTATTATTTAGTCCTTGTAGTAACGAAACGGTCAAGCCACTTAATTTGACTAAGGTGAAGAACTGTAGTTTGTGAATGGTAATTCGATAAAATAGATAGCTCCCTATATTTTTCCAACCGCATGTAAACCGTTCTAAGCGTTCAACATTCTTGAAGCGCTGGTGGCCTAGCGGTAAGAGCGTGCGACTTGCAATCCGGAGGTCGCGGGTTCAAACCCTCGTACCAATGAGTTTTTCGGAACTTATGTACGAAATATCATTTGATGTTTAGGTACCAGTCGCTTTTTAGTGAAGGAAAACATCGTGAGGAAACCGGACTAATCCCAACAAGGCCTAGATTCCCCTCTGGGTTGGAAGGTCAGATGACAGTCGCTTTCGTAAAAACTAGTGCCTACGCCAATTCTTGGGATTAGTTGCCAAGCGGACCCCAGACTCCCATGAGCCGTGGCAAATCCTAGAGCCGTCCTAATTGTGAGGTAATTCCAATATTTACTAAAAATGCTTAATGATTAACATAGTCATAATATGCCTATAAAACTGGAGTAATGAACGGTCAATTGCGAAAGCTTCATGTATTGTATGAATACGAAACTACATTGGACGTCGAACAGAGAGTCGACAGACAACATTTCGAATAAGCCACCGAAATTCCCGGGCACTGTTTAATGTGTGTATGCAATTGTGCATACTACAATACCCAGATTGCTGTTACTGGATCGAAAACAATTTTTTTTATGAAATCTGATATCCACTCTTTATTTACTATTTTGTACGGGCAAAGGCATTTTAGAATGTACAGTCTGGGGAGAAGAAAAGAGAGTCCTTTTTTTCTTTGACCATCAGACAAAGTTACGAATGTGTTTGATTAACTGTACTTTGAATATAGATTTCCTTGATTATACAGCATTCCACAATTTTGACGAAAAACAGCTATACATATACATGCGCACTCACGCTAAATAACATACACGCGGAGTGTTAAAGGAAGATAAATAGGGCAGTAGTTATTTTTATACTTAACGTGGAACATTGTCTAATTTAATATCTACTGGTACTTAACAAATTTAAATAATTTTGCTAGAGCAACAATCAAATTTACTATTAAATATTTTAATTGGTGTTTTTTTAATGTACATAGTCACTAAATCATAAACTGAATATAGATTTGGTATATATACAATATATGTCGTGTCGTGTCCAGATCATAGCTTTATATAATTTCATGAAATCCTAATTTAAAATTGATCACTTTATGATATGGTTAGGTTAGGTTTGGCTTTTTCACGAATTTTCGTAAAAGTAATGGTGCATATGGTTTTATAGGTTCTCGGGGTGCTGATTTCAAAAATTAATACCATTTTAGAATCCAATATATTGTGGACTGTATACAGTTTTTCATAAAAGCCGTCATGGGTATCGTTTTATAGGTTGTAGAGGGTCCGAGTTTAGATAATGATGATCATTTTAGAATCCAAGTTGGCGGACATGTACCTACTTTTACGTAAAAGTCATATGGCTATCGTTTTCTAGGTCCTCGGGGTGAGGATTTCAAAAATTCAGACATTCATTGACTGGATCGGTACGCAGTTTAGCGGGACCGCTATCACGAAATAATAAGTGACCAGGCCTTGCCCTGAGCATTGGAGGCGCCTTCTGTATTCGCAGCAGACTATATACCTACAACATTTCAATATTGATCTCAGAACATGTCACTCGTACTCCTATTGATATTTTAGGTGGGTAAGAAATGAAATGAAATGAAATGAAATGAAATGAAATGAGATGAAATGAAATGAAATGAAATATATTTATTTGCATTAAGTGTGGTAACATTCATGGTCATAATATGTAAAATTAGATCACACACTTAGCTAATAATAAGCATGCAAATTTTTTTTTTAATGCCTAAACTATACAGACTAACAACTATAGGTATTTAAAATATTTACAAACATGCCATGATTTAAAAATTAAATTAATACAACATTATATTACAAATATAATATACACAACAAACATAAACATTATATTATTAATATTATATTATTAGGTATTCACATTTTGAAATTAGTATTAGTTGAATACGTTGTAAAATTTTAGTGCTAACCACCAATTATGTGTTAACTTGTTGCTATTGGTGGGAACCTATAATTGGCTTTTTGTTATTTACTTATATAACTATTGTATAATTGATAGCTGTTGGTTCTCCGAAAATAAATAAATAAATAAATAAATAAATAAATAAATAAATAAATAAATAAATAAATAAATAAATAAATTTCAAACATATTGTTCATGTTAAATGCTAAATAAATAAATAAGGACAACACATTTTATTCATCGTTATAAGATTCTATAAATTCATTCATTGTATAAAAACATTTTTCTTTCAACCATTTAAATAGATGCCGCCTAAAATGGGTTATCGATGGTTGTTGTCTTATTGCGAGAGGTAAATTGTTAAATATTTTTATTGACATAGAGTGTCAATTTTTCCTCTGTAGCGCGCTTCTACATCTCGGCATAACTAATTTTGTAGGATCTCTGGGTCTGAGCCTAGGGTGTGTACTAACCGTTGTATATAAATGAGAATTTGTGTATACAAATATTGCGATTTCAAAAATGTATAATCCAGTGAGAGTCAAGAGGTTAAATTTTTTAAACAAAGGCCTACATGGTTCCAGACGTCCTTTCCCACTTATGGCTCTTACAAATTTCTTTTGGACTAAGAACACTTGCCCTATATAGCTCGCATTACCCCAAATTATTAGACCATACCGTAATTGAGACGCAACATAACTATGGTATGCTGTTAGGGCAACTTTTTCACTAGCAACCCGGTTTAATTGTCTTAAGGCATATGTGAATTTTTCTAATTTGGTGCAAATGTCTATATGGTATCTCCACTTACAATGACTGTCTACCAAAATACCTAAAACTTTGGTGACATAAACCTCTTCAATAATTTCATCTTTACAATGAATATCTAACTTCGGAGTTTGTGTTCGTATATTGCAGAACTGAATGTATTTCGTTTTATTTATGTTTACTAACAAATCATTGTCTTCCAGCCAATTACATATAGAGTCAATAGCAAGATTTATATTATTCATAAAAGCATTGTCATTAATGTCATTAGAAATTACGATTGAAATGTCATCTGCAAATAAAACTGTCTTATGATTACATACTCTTGGAAGGTCATATATATATAGTAAAAAGAAGAAATCATTTCATAGTAAAACCCATAGTATAGTAAAAAGTAAGTTTCATATGCCATTGTTTATAAAATACTAGCTGTAGGTATAAGAGTCATAGGTATTCTGAGCGGTGTTTAAAAAAAATAGAGTCATGATATTCCAATACTACCTATAGATTCGACTGTTTTCAGTATACTGTGTAAAAGCGGACCTACTAAAAATCTGCAAAATTGAGAAGTGAGCTCTAAAACATACTAAACTTTTGCTTGTATGAGGTACCGAAGTACGCCCGTAAATTAGATTTCTGTTTCCCGAACGTAGATAGAAGGTAACGATATTTATTAAAAGCTTTCTGAGGTGGTTACCCCTCATATTGTACAAAAGACTTCATAAAAAGTGGTAACACAAAATATTTACAATGGACCGCGGTTGTTTTAGCTGTCACTTGCTCAAACTCCTGCACCGACCATTTAAGTTTATGGTTCAATCGACGTTGATTCACTGTTAAGCCAGAAAATGGAGATCAACGACACCAATGCTTGCAATTGCAACGATGTTGATGCAATCGGCTTTTCTAGCCATAATCAGATGGTTATTTTATTTTTTTAGGTTACTTATTTAGGGTGGTGTTTCACTGAGCACCATCACCAGTTTACATGGGAGCTTATTGTCTCTGGTCTAGCCCTATTATATGCCATCTTTTTAGCCTTGTTATGTAGTCTTATTCGTTTAACAGGTTTCTGGCTAATTCGTTACAAGTCTTTCCTTGTACTTTTTGCAGTATTCGTTTACCTCTTGTTTTATAGTTGGTATCTCTGTGTATTTATGTATTTCACTATTTCTAACCAATAATGGTGCACAAGTGATCATTCTTAGGGTTTTGTTTTGGAATCTTTGAAGTATTAATAGGTTTGAGTTGCTGGCTGATCCCCACAGCTGTATTCCATATGTACATATCGGTTTTATTATACATTTGTATATGAGTAGTTTGTTGTTGAGTGTTAGATTTGGTTGTCTTCCAATCAGCCAGTTTAAGCTCCTGCATTTGATATCTGCTTCTTTTATTTTCATCTTGATGTGGTTGGCCCAGGTCAGTCTTCTGTCGAGGTGGAGTCCTAGATATTTGACGCAGTTTTGGCTAGATGTGTTTGTAGTTTTTGTGATGCGATTTCAGGTTTTTTGTCAGTAGAGAGACAAGCTGTGTCATCCGCGTATGTTGCTGTGACCACTTCATCAGAGAGGACTAATTATAAAAAGGTAAAGCGTCTTTCTTCCCTTTCTTCCACCGCGATACAACCGGCTGACGATTTATTTAAATTCACAATAGCATCTAAACTATCATCTGACAAAGTATCAAACGGGAGGCGATAACTAAATATTTTTATTTATTTTATGTGTTTCGTGGCTGCCATTCCTCAACCCACCAACGGAGCGGCAGCTGACGTCCACCAGGGTTCATCATACATAGCCGTTAACCACTATACGAGTTATCGCTCGGGAGGCGATTGGTCATGGAAATCTGTTCCTGGCTCGCGGTGTATATTTCAGGTGCAGTTACCGCCGTCAGTCTTTAATAAATATCATCATCGTCCTATTTAATGCTGCAATGTAATTATCCACTCACGTGCCCTGCGCAACTACAGTTGCGTTTTGTCAAAACGCAAAGTGCTCTCGCAACCCTAGTTGCGAGGTTGAGTTCCAACGGTTTTTAATTGATACCTATGTCGAACGTGCGAAGAGCGCTTTTCTGTTGACGACTTAGTTAGGTTATAGGATTAATGTGCCAACATAAGAAAAAAGTAATTAAACAGTTTGATTCTGTCGCTCTGCCCGTGGGTTTGTTTACTTTTGTAATGAAAACAAAAGACTATATATTGAATTGGTAATCGGCGGCTCAGAACGACATTCGTTTTTCGGGTAAAATCGGATGTAATCGCGTAATAGAAAATAGCAGTCTCTTACTGATTTAGTTGCAATCCAACACCCAAAGAGTGCAGTCGTATTTTCAGCCTTAAACTATATGTATAAGAGTAGTTAATACCACCATAACAATAATATCACAATTTTCCAATTGTATAATTTTACCATATGAATTGAAATATGTGACTGGTATTATCAACTCTATATAATTTCAAATTTGTTTTCGAACTTCAAATTCTGATTCTATTTCATTTAGATTATGACAAAAAGTCAAATCGCAATATAGTCATCAACCGAATATTAAACATAATGTCAGATTAGGGCTTATTTTACATTGAGACTATAGGTATCCTTAACTTTTTGCGGTAAGTTTAAAACTTTTTGTGAGTTAATAAGAAAGCAGTACAGCTGTATCACCTTCGCGTGTTATTGCCGATACCCGATGTATCTTTCTAAAATCCGAAGGTCATTCTGAGAGTTAACGGACTATATTTAGTTGTGAAGTTTAGTGTGACATGTGAGTGTTTATTTGTGGTTTGAAGTGGTGGGAATTGTCGGTAATCGGACGGTAAAAACGGCACTCGTTATAAATTTTACTATTAATTATTGAAACGGGCTATTTCTTTATTTATACAAACAAATAGCCCATTTCTTTAGCTTTACAATGTAAAAAGAATCTTAACAAAAAGTTCAGGGAAAGCCACGCAATCGATTTATTAACAAAACATGACATGGTGCGCTGGCGCGCGGTCAATCTTGGGCAATTCACAGCAACTTTTTTTTAATTGCGGGCACTCAAGTGGCTATACTTTAATATGTTTTATTCAGCACACAACTATGGGAACAAATCAAATTATTTTAAAAATATTTTTGTGATGTATTATTTTAAGTAGTTACACACAACACTCACAATATTCGATTTTTCAACTCTCGATATTTGTTTTCGCTTACACTTACTAATGACTGGGTTCCATGTGGATGAGATCTTAAAACCTTTGTCTCGATTGAAATTTCTATGTTTTTTGATTTCAATGGCTTCACGGATTTTTCTACTATAAAACCCACGATCTGTAGAAAGTATTCTAGGGTTGTGAAGCTCAATCCAGTGGTTTGGCCCTGACTAGTAAATGCTCAGCAACGGCAGACTTGTTCACCTGACGGTTCTTGACAGCTGCGATATGCTCCTTAACTCGCTCCGCAATGGTACGTTTCGTTTCCCCGATGGTGTTTAGCCAGTCTTCTCCGAGACCACGGGGACAACGCCGTCCTCGAAACGTCGGAGGTAAATTTAAAACTTATTTTACGCGATTAAGTCCCGTCATTGTTGAATAATAATTAACAATATATCTTATCATCTCTCCTATTCGTAAAGTTCACCCTTCATAGGCTGATAGCCGGGTGAACATTTGGAAAATTGCATTTCCCACCCTAGGGTGAAAAGTTTTTTTTTATTTGTACTTCGAGCAACGGCTATCAGCCGTATAAGCCATATCTTATCGAACGACCAATTATTATCGAAATTAAATGTCAATTGAATTGCATTATTTAAATACAAACTACTTGTATTTAATTTTTATGTATGAAATATACATACATATTTATTAATTAATCAATATAAATGACGATGAATGTTTAAAATATAATAATAATAAGCCCGCAGGGCAGCTTGTGGCGAGCTGTTGGGGAATGACGACCCCACAGACCCGAGTGCTCCAGAGTTTCGGTCAGGGTCTCCGTCTCCGGCGTGTCTTCGTCGGTCGGAGTGGACCCCAAGGGGACCCGCAGGACTCTCAGCTCTGGCTTGCCTTCATTGGCCGTCCACAGGGGAGTCGTAAGAGCTATATGCTCCAGGGGTGGAAGTGTTAAAGGGCATAACGCCGCGAGTAACTTCGGAGAAAGCGCAGCACACCTCTCGACACCCCTGAGCCGCTCACGCCGGTGTTGCTCCTGGTCGTCTTCACGACGGCAGTTTCAGGGGCCCATCTAGTCAGCGTCAAGTCACCGCCTGCCTCGATAACGTGTTTTAACATTGTTATGACAGGTGTCCGGAGTTCTTTACAATAGCCCACTCATTGTCCACCCAAACTTCAATCCATAGACCGGTATACTGTTCACTTTTTCTGCAATAGTCCCAATGCCTGCTGCGACCGGTTCATGGGTGTCTATTGTTGCGCCTGTGAACGGGTTCCAGCAGGCGTTCTACATGACATTAAAGCTCTCCAAGGGGCCTGTACGTGTTGGATCTATATCCCCACGCAAGCCTATCAAAAGACCGGGATTTATAGGCCCGTGATATCCAAGGAGATACAAATAATAATAATAATAAGCCTGACATTGTGATAATAGATCGATCGCAACGCCGGGCCGTGCTCGTCGACATCACCATCCCCCATGATGAGAATCTCGTGAAAGCCGAGAAGGACAAGTCCAGTAAGTACCTAGACTTGGCTCACGAGATAACCGCCATGTGGGATGTTGATTCGACGATCATTGTCCCGATAGTCGTTTCAGCGAACGGTCTCATAGCGAAGAGTCTCGACCAACACCTTGAGAGACTCTCGCTAGGTGGTTGGATCAAGGGTCAGATGCAGAAAGTGGTGATCTTGGACACGGCGCGGATAGTCCGCCGGTTCCTCTCTCTGCGGCCCTGACCACCGGCAGCTTGGGCCCTGCCCCGCTGCTGGCGGCACCCTAGGTTAGGTTTTTTATAATATGTTTATATGTATTTTGTATTGTTTTTATACGTGTTTTTGTATTTTATTATTATATTCATATTATAAAATAACCTAACCTGAGAAAAAGAATAAATAAAGAGAATAATAATAATATATTCTTTATTGTGCACCACGTAATGAAAAAGAATACAGCTAAAGAACACACATTACATTAGGTAACAACAGGCGGTCTTATCGTTCAGAAGCGATCTCTTCCAGACAACCTTTGGGAAGCAGGAAATCAATAACTTAAAACAATTTTACGGGTAGTGCTGATACGAGATTACGTATAATACTAATAGAACAGCATCACATAATTAAGCATGAATATAAAAGAGAGATACAATAAATATATAAAATAAATACATACATATCTGTAAATATATATATATATATATATAGATGGCGGGACGACTTAGACACCTTCACTAATAACATAATACAACAATACAATAACATAATAATAACACTACAGGTTATTAAAAAAAATACATACATATATAAATAAAGGCAAGTTAAGGCAGTGAGAGGTAATGATTTTTTTTAAGATTTTTAAATACGGGAAGGGATTTGGCGCATTTTATATCGAACAGCCCGAAAAGTGAACGAGTTAACATAAAATTTAGAAGAAGAAGGAGGAGGAGCAAGGAGAAGCTTCTCCGCACACCGCGTAGAAGTGAGATAACTAAAACGTTTTTTAAGGTAAGGGGGGGGGGTAGTGGGGTTGAAGAGAATATTATAAAGAAGGGTGAGAATGTGCGAGTTGCGACGAAGAAGAATTGACAACCACTTGAGCTGGGTTCTAAATTCCGAGACATGGTCAAATTTGCGCAGGCCATATATGAATCTAATACAAACATTTTGCAGTCGTTCAAGTTTGTTTAGCTGGTCCTCCGTAATATCCAGGTAACAGATATCGGCGTAATTTAATATGGGAAGAAGAAGAGATAGTGCAAGCGCAATTTTGGTGGCAAGCGGCAAAAAGTTACGAACTCTACGAAGTGACCCTAAAGAAGCAAACAATTTCCTGCTGATCTCACTAACCTGCGGTACCCACGAAAGTGTGCAATCTATTAGAATACCGAGATTCTTTACTTTACTCGAATAAGGAACCTGGACGCCATCAAACACTATGGCTGGCAAACTGTGGAAGTCAATCCGAGAAATGAGTTGAGGACTACCTAAAATTATTGCCTGCGTATTAGCCGGATTCACTTTCAGTCCATAGCGTTTACTCCAACTGGAGAGCAGTCCCGGTTCATGGAGCTAATCATCATCATCATTAATTGCACACTGGGAGTAAATTTGGAGGTCGTCGGCATAGAGGTGGTATGATGAGGAAATAACGCTAGTAATTTTATTAATGAATATTGAAAACAGGAGAGGAGACAACACGCCGCCTTGCGGTACACCGGCTAGCGTGCTGCAACACGAAGAACAAGAGGAATCTACTTTCACGCGTTGCCGACGGCCTTCAAGATAGCTATGAAACCAATCAATGACTGAGGGAGAAAAGTTAAGAGAACGCATTACGCCAAGTAAGACATCAAAATCAACTGTGTTGAATGCATTGCTGAAATCTAACAGCGATAGTACAGTGAGTCTACGGTTGTCCATTACGGTTGTCCAATATTATCAATTCATTACATTCATTCATTCAGTTTCACTTCTTTTAAGGCGCGTATACATTAAGGCCGTTTCAGACACAAATCCCAATTTTAAATAGGATTGTCTATGGTTTAAAAAAAAATCAGATCAAAATGTTAATGGCGCCAATTCCGGTCCCTAATTCTCTTAACCGTGAAAACATTTTCTTGTGTTTGACTTTCCTCATAGTCGAAATGAAAAATAGTGTTTAACTCGACCACCTCACCCTCAAACTAATATCTCGGGTGGTGTGGTTCACTTTCCACCCTTGGTTAACAATCTACTATTTATACCTTATTTAATCGAATTAATGACCGAAACTGAATAAATTATTATTCATCTTTCAATAAATTGCCATCAATTTGAATATTGCATTCCTTTAGAAGGACACTATCAATTCATTTAATGTCATAATTACAGGAAATTAATTTAATTAATTTTGCAAGTTCACGCACGATTTACTAGTATACAGTTCCAGTAGACCGCTTTTCCCCGTCCTCCCGCGCCGCGCCTGTACGGCGCTATGTAAATCCACAACAATATTCCTCGGACTCAGACAGTGCGCGAATTGTGCTTCAAGTCAGGGATGCTATTTCGTTACAAGCAGCGATGTAAGAGAGGCGGGTTTAACATAGCCCTTACCGACCCTTTATGCCAAACTTTCAGTTATGTTCCTATAATTTACCCACCAATTTGTGAAGTGATTAAACTGCCAATAGGTGACAAGTTTGGTGGTAGGTGCTTATCAATTCATTATGTAAACAGCTCAAATTAGTGGCCGTCTATATATTTATTTAAATGTACTCAAGGACAACATACGAGATGAGATGTTACGTTATAGGTGTATCCATACAAAATAGCCCGTTTTAATTCATCTAGTCTATGGCATAGCATAAAGCATATTTTTTCTTGTTTTTTTCGTAACACTTCTTGAATTTTTCTTAACTGCATTTGTAATAGCTACAGCAATATTTAAAAAAAAATTGTATTTCATAAAGGGGTCAAACTTTGGAAGTCAATAATTTCTCAGCTAAGTGCCGTACCAAAAAAAATGAATGTATACGTTCATGTCCTCAAAGACATAAGGACAAATATGAGCGAAATATGAGCGAAAAGCAAGATGTCACTATTTTTCTTATGTCCGCTCCACGTGAAATGCCCCCTATGTCATAATTATGTCATATCATATACTTATGTCCTGTTTACTCGTAAAAAAATGTAACTGTGTTTGAGAAGTAGTGATTGTTCAAAATGGAAAAGGCAACGGTAACAAAAACGGTATTATAGTAACTCTGAATAGCGTTTGTTAATTATGTAAAGGCTCGTAATCTACACAAAAATGCGGTTTTTTACAGGCTACCAGTGACAAAAAAAAGATAACAACCACATGATAAAAAGAGGTCCAACGTAAGTTAGTCATAACATAAAACGTTATTAAAATTGTGTTAAGAAAAGACACTCGAAGCAAAGTCAGATTCGCCTTTGGCCGGCTTTCTAGTAGATGAAGGCATCTGAGTAACTTTTACAATTTTGATCGATTTAAAAATTCGACACCTAGTTGCCGATCCTGCTACACATTCTAATGATATTGCAGGATATATGGCAACCTCTCTGATTGTGCAGTGTAAATAAGTAAAATCCGGAATCCAATTCAAAGATTGCATTGATTACATTGCGAGATACTTTGCAAGTCGGCTAACATGACAAGACTCACAATAAAAAATATTATGATCCTATTACTTGTACTTTACATTACTCGGAAACTGGCAAATTAACTTAAAGTTAAATTAACTAGGATTTATAATACATATTAAACTATGCTATGACATTAACAATTTAACCTAAGCTATGCATATGTATGTATAAAACGCCAGTGCTTTTCATTGGTGTCCATTAAACTGGATTGTTTTATCGGCAACGAACACACAGTTGTCGACCCACTTCAATTATTATGCGATACCAAAGGGTATCGCTTTCTTCAAACTATATTGTTATCTATATTCCTTCAGATAACTTATTATATCGGTCACAAATCATCACAATATATATTTACTTATTTAAATGTAGAATATTTAATATCAATATAGGTGTAACTTATACGTTCAAAATAAAAATAATATTTAATTAAGTGGCTATATTAAAAATATTTCAATTTTTACCGCTTTTAAACATACAATAAGGGTCTTTCGGCAAGCTCGGTTCTCCATACAAACGTAGTTCCGCTCTCATTTTAAAACGACTAGCTAGATTGCGCTGAAACTTTATACTTACAATATGATTAGGTATATCTATGTCTATAATTAGTTTATGTAGCTTCAGATACCATAGTTAAAAAATACAGCGAATTTAAGTTTTTCATACAAAACTTGTTTTTGCTCTAGTTAGTTTGTTTTATAAACTGGAGCTATATAAACTAATTTCAGACCTAGATATACCTCATGTCATTGTATGTGCAAAGTTTCATTATAATCGAAAACGTACCTTTAAACTACGTTTGTATGGGAAGGTGCAATTCGGCCGAGCTTGCCGGGGACTTAATTAAAATTATTATGTGAAATCGCCAAAAGTTTAATCGGCTAACTACAAAAGCACGACATAGTATCAGCTATGCCAAGGTTAGCTAAGGCAGCACGAACGGGGCCTGCGGCCGCGCGTATTTATCATAGGTGTAAGTATTTATTTTAGCTTAGATGCGGCATTTCTTTCAGAGTTACTGATACTTTTTCCGAATAGGTAGGGGAGCGTGGGGGAATTGGAGCCTACTAAGGATATTTATTAATAACTTTTATATTTGTTGTAATTAAAAAATGTTGCTTATCTGGCTAAACATAATCAGAGAAAAACACAAAAATGAAATCATCATCATCGGTTAGACACGAAAAACAAAAAAATGGAATTCGCTCCCATTACCCCGCACTTCGGGTAATCAGAGCCAAAGAACAAATTTTATCTCAAATAGTTTTGGATTACATTTTCTAAAGTTTCTACTGTCCAAAAGGCTTTTGTCGTTGGAAGGTTTTCCTTTCGTAGCATTTAGAAAGGTAAATAAAGTCAAATATATAAGAAAACAATTATAAACTGCGTTGGGGTAATGGGAGCTAAATTCAACTAGTTCTGCTATGGTACTGTGAAGGCTCTTATTAGCCGCATATCCCCCCGTGCAAAAAAAAATGATATATATATATATATATGATTCGCAGTTGCAATTTCAAAAGTAGCGCTGAAAATTAAATAGACAGCCACATATTTCGTGTAAATACAAAACAGTATGTACATATCTTAATGCTAATCAACAATGATAAAATTTATATATTTTTTATAACCGCGGAGCCAAAAACAAACATTAGTCTCTTGCAACTAATCGCGGGGAACTACGGGGTTGCCCATAGAAGGCAAGCCCTGGCGAAGGATTCCTGACACTCCTTAATTAGATTTGTATAAATACTATCATTGAGTAAGTCTATATTGACACCGCTCTCATTACCCGCTCGCTCCCATTCCACCACGCTCCCCTACATGTTATTCATACACTTATGCAGCATAAATAATCCCAAACATTAAGGTAAATGTTGGTGGCAAAAGGCTATTACTTGTGCTTTGTGCCTGTAATTTTATTTCCGGTGGATGCGGTATGTCCTTTATCGTACTCGACATTTTTACTAAGCACACCACAAGATCGTAATGGGTAACTTTGGGAACAAATCAGATTATTTTCTAAATATTTTTATTTGTGTTTATTAAGTAGTTTATTTATTATATCTGTCTGTCAATGTTTATTTATTATAATTAATCATCAGGCTACCAGATTTTTTGTTTAGGCTGATGACTAAAAAAATAACTATAGACATCTTAATTATAATATTAAGCATTGTAATTAAACAGAGTTGTTAAACAAGAACAGTTCCATGCCTCATCCATACATAGCCGTCAATGACATCGCGAGCACTAACGTAATAGGTTTCAGACAAGGTGGATTCGACAAATAAATTAAACAGTGTAATAATAAGTAGAAGAGCTTGCGCCAGGCACCGACTTCCCCTCATTACCAAATTGTCCCCGAACGTGATTCGTGAGCAGGCCACTTTCTTTTACCCGGTCATGAAAAGTGCTCAACCTAACTAGGACAGCAGATACCTACCTAGGTTGGTGAAATTGATAGCAACATGGACTATATTGCAGCCGCACATACTCAAATGGGCAGTACAAGCAAGGCTCATTTGCATTTAAGGGGCTATCAACACCCAATGTCCTTGAAATTGATGTTACTTAAGCAGTTTTTTAAGAAAAACTATTTGCGTCATCGGGAGCGGAGGGCTGCGGCCCGCAGTCTGCGCCGGTCCGTCACCGTCGACGCAAGCTCCTGATGACGCTCCTCGGTACGGAGTGAAACATTTCGACTTAAAATACGTGAGTGACCCGTTATTAATATGTTTAATATGTCTGTGTCTCACGGAAGTTTTGTTATTAAAAAACTATTTGTTGTATTAAAAAAAATATATTCATTATATTTCAAAGACCGTGGTCGTACTCGATACATGAAATTACGAAATCGGCTCGATAGAAAATGATTTCAAAGATTGGTCTTAAAATGTCTTTATTTTTTTGACTTATGGGTATGAAATTAAAATCCCAATTTCAAAATATTTATACCTAAACTGCCAACGAGTAATATAACACAAATAATCCACATTTTTTAATTTTTTTCAATAGGTTTCCCTTTATTCCCTTTCCCAGGCCCAGTAACATGCGACAGTGCTATCTCATTTACTCCGATACAAATAGACAGTGTGCGCGTTTTAAGGGGCCCACTGACTATCAGTCCGCCGGACGATGTCGGCCTGTCTGTTGTTCGGAACTGTCAAATTTTTGTTCTAACTGACCGGCGGACTGATAGTCAGTGGGCCACTTTAGGTATTGACAGCCTCTTAAAAAAACTAGTAACTTTTTAAGATTTTAATAATACTGGCTTATGAACCGTCTATGTCTAATTCGCATAACTTCAATAGATAGATATACGGCCATAAGGACGTCCGAGATGGGGATGGAACTTAAAGAAAAGTAGATAATAAATATGCAATAAAATAAGCGTTGTATGATTGATATATGTATACGTCTTAAAGTAACATGTCGACTGGATTATTTGAAATTTTGACCAGTTTTGACCACAATGGACAGGAGTGGAAGACATACTAAAGTCGCCTGACACAGTGGTTTGTGGCAAACGACATCACCGATGTGGCAGACGCTACTAAAACAAAGCGGAGAGCTATATCGCTAAGTGCACTCACGGATGGTACGTACAGACTCGCTGCAGATTTGGTTTTACCAAAGGACGTACAAACGGTGCCCTGCGACGATATCATAAATAGTTTGATACCCATTTCAACCCTACACAAGTTGGGTTCAGCGAGAGGCATAATTTCTACGCAGCGACACAAAGATAAGGTGAATCTCACTCGCAGTGGGCCGCGAGACTTAGTGGTCTGACGTCACTTTGTGCCTTCATCAATGTGGAAGCAAAGATAGATATAACTCCGTAATAGATGGATACAGTCTAAGGAAAAAACGTGCCTCGAAAATCACGAAAATTTGATTCTCGATCAGAGGGCGCCACTAGTTTTGGCCTACACTCGTATAGAGGGCGTTGACGGTTTCGTTTGTTATTTATAATTTTAACGCATATCAGTGAAAGAACATGGGTCAAAATCATAAAAATAATTAATGCAAATAAAAAAAATCATTCATCCATATTTAAATACATTTTATCGTATTTTTATAAATATTTATTTTTAGTTTTAAAGTGTGTCGACAGATGGCAGTGAATTTACTGGGGTTACAAAATTTACTATGACAGTACCGCTCTAGTATAAGTTACTCTATGGTGGAAGAAACGCTACTCGATTTAATATCGGAATGAGGGCTTGTTACGAAAAAGAAAAGCTCTACGCGCAATATTTGGCTAGCCTTACACTTGGCAAAGCTGTGCAGTATGCCGAGAATGTTAGCACAGCGCGCGCAGCTGCCGCCGCCAGCGCGAGCGGACCTGGCGCATCTGCCGCGGGTAGAGATGGGTAGTGAGTAAATACTCAAGAGTAAATACCGAGTGAATACTTAGTATTTACTCAATTTACCGTATTTACTCGTTTATACCCAGTTTGGTGGGTATAAACTATTTAGAGTGCTGACACTGCTGACGGGGTTTAGAATTTTTTAATAAAGGTGTATTTTTAAGAGGGGCGTTCCATACATGTAACCAACTGTCACAATAAAAAAATCTGAAACCACCAACGTGTTGCACATCATTAAATTGGTCTTAAAAATAGCTTCAATGTTATTATGCACTTTTTTCGATAAATTTAATACAAACCGTTTCCAAAGGCCAAAATAATGTTCATCCCTCTGTAACTTTCGGAACAAAAATCAATTAAATTTGAAAAAATATCGGGAGAATAATGCCTAGAAAATACTTTGAGAAAAAAATTATTTGAACATGATCGGTTGAGTAATTTTTCAGTTTTCTTTAAAAAACTCTTCATAAAAGGACGTAAGTGCCGCGTAAACGAGGCTTAGCGTCTACGTGGATTCAGGATTCTAAACGGCGAACCTGTGGATTATATTCCACTCCTCAAAGCTACTTATTTTAGTGGAAGAGTGGAACAGCGTGTAACGATGTTTTCTAAGCAGCAGTTAACCGCAACTAGAGATGGGTAGTTAGTAAAAACATACCTAATATTTACCTAAAATACCCGTATTGGCCCGTTTACGCCCAAATTGATGTGTTAATAAATATGTATTTAGTGTGGATAGAATATGATTTAAATATAGTCGTTAGTTTTCAGGCTTGCCTTTTCGGCTAACTCTTTGTCTATTGTAAGTAAAACCGCACGTGCTACACCTGCAAAAAAAGGGGTTCGGTAGCTTTGACCGGGTATACTATACGGCTATACCATATAGTCGTTAATTTTCAAGCTGGCCCTTGCGGCTAACTCATTTTCTACTGTAAGTAAAACCGCACGTACTACTTACCCTAATAAAAAAAAGGTTCGGTTAATTTAACCGGTTATTGAAATATAACTTCTATGGAACTTGCAATAAGATTCAAAGTGAACTAATGGAAAAATATCTTGCGAGGCTGTGTGCTCTTTCTACGGTTCCTGAGTTTCGGCGAGTCAAACGCTACAAAAATCTGTCTAAAATGTGTCATCGAGATGCGTAACAAAGATGCGTTATCCGATATAAAATGTATATTTATCGGAGAGCGCACTTACACTGGTTTTTAAGCGTTGGCGTAATCCATAAATTACATCACACAAATTTCGTGATTTTTTTACCCCTCCTTGTCAAACTTGGTCACATTTGGCAACCCCCCCTGGTGTGACGTCACATATTTAGCAATTTTGTTTTCAATGAAATTAGCAAATCGAATGAAATATTATTATTTTAATAATAATATATATTAGAAATTTTATGACACGAAACCATATATATATACCATATCGTTTCAAAAACTAGCGTGTTTAGTTGTATCGCGAATACAAAAAAATCAAAACAATTTTCGGCTATAAGTGAAGTAAAGTGACGTCGCCAAATACGCTTATGTACATTGACACCGGCGGCGGCGGCGGCGGCGTTGGCGGCGACGACGAAATAAAAGTCGGCGTAGGCGGTGAGTGTGTAAGTATATCGTGATCGTCATAGTCCCATACATTAGCATCTCCCAGGTAACCTTTATACAATGCTAGTTGGTTTATATGTTTTCGATAACTTAGTTGAGAATCCCAGTCTTTAATTAAATACATAACAGTTCCTATTCGCTTTTCTACCGTTCCTTTACTCCACGTAATTTTATTATTGTTTACATTTTTTGTTTACAGTACAAAGGTGCCAATTGCGAATTGTTTCCGGTTTGTTACATTATTATTATCCTGTGAGCACTGAACATCGGGCTTATCAGACTTTGGAGCCGCAGACGAGGGCAGCGGTGAGGGTGGGGATAACAGGTCTATACGTGACCTTATTTATCGTCCGTAGACTAATTGCGCGGGGGAGAACCCAGTGGTAGTATGTTTCGAATAACGGTAATCAAACAAATATTTTAAAAGTTCCATTTTCGCTTGTTTAACATTACTGCTCGACATAAAACTAGGCCGTATTCCCTTTGTAACTACTTTCACATAAGATTCGGCCTGGCCGTTGCTTGCAGGATGGTACGGCGGTGACGTGACATGCTTAATTCCATTGAAGATACAAAAATATTGATATTCTTGGGAACAAAAAGCTGTGCCATTGTCCGTTACCAAAGTTAGCGGTATACCGAATCTGGACATAAATTCATACAATTTATCGATAGTGGCGGTGGATGTAGTTGTGTTGGCCATGTCGTATACTTCTGGCCACTTGGAAAACGCATCCACCAGCACTAGGTACATTCGACCATTTATTGGGCCTAGGAAGTCGGCATGGACACGACTACAAGCTTCCTTAGGCGGTGTCCACGGAACGGGCTTGACTCGGGCTGGCGCTGGTCGCATCTTTATGCAAATATTGCAAGATATCGTTCTACAGCTTCGTCCACGCCCGGAAACCATAATCTAGACCTAACCTCCGCCTTAGTCTTCACTATACCGAGATGCGATTTATGGAGCTCTGACAACACTTTTTCACGTAACGTGTCTGGAATTACAACCTAATGACCCCTCATAATGCATCCATTTTTTCCATCCATTCGTATGATAGCTGTGTTCGACTTGTGTCCTTGTCTACGTATCCAACAATGATATAAATAAGTAGGTATAACAAGCTGATGCTATAAACACACTGCAAAAATATTTGATCTTACCTAGCTGCGTAGAGCGATATTTTTTACCAAGTAAAGGACTTTAGGTTATCTGACTACCTGCTTGGCGTATTTTATTGATATCTTGTGGGTATTTTCATTGGCCAAAAAAATATTTTATGAGAATATGAAAGAACTTTCATATGACACCTCATTTGTACAAATTGGTAAAGTAGGTATTTTTTTTTAGTTAGTCGACATATAAGGGATGGTCCTTTTAAGAGACATCCACTGCACCAATTGAAATGTGCGTACCAGCCGGGTAAATCGACTGAAACGGCACTGCACCTGGTGACAACCAAGGCAGAGCAGGCGATAGAGAACAAGGAACTATGCCTAGCCACTTTTCTAGACGTGGAGGGGGCATTTGACCGCACCACGTATCAGGCAATCAGCACTGCAGCATCTAAACATGGCATAGAACCGACAATCTGTAGATGGATTGGTACTATGCTAAATAGCCGACTAATAAAGTCCACCCTCATGGGAGATGAAATATTAGCCACGGCCACGAAGGGTTGCCCACAGGGGGGGGGGGTTCTTTCACCGACTCTCTGGAGCCTGGTAGTGAACTCACTGCTGGAAGAACTAAACAAAGGCCCAATATACACGGTAGGGTATGCAGATGATTTAGTGATTCTTGTAAACGGGAAATTCCCGGGAACGGTATCGGAAATCATGAATACAGCACTGAAGCAAGTGGAGAGGTGGTGCAACCATCATCAGCTCTCCATCAATCCTGGCAAAACAGTAGTAGTACCGTTTACCAGGAAAAAGACCCTTAACGGCATGAAACAGCTGAAGCTTTATGGAAGGGTTCTGGAAATGTCCGATGAAGTGAAATATCTAGGTTTAACACTAGATAAAGAACTGAACTGGAAAAAGCATGTCGAAACTACCATAACCAAGGCACTGAGGGTGTTTGGAATGTGTAGAACGGCATATGGCAAAACGTGGGGTTTAAACCCAAAGGTACTGAGATGGATCTATACCATGATGGTAAGACCTATCATTCTGCACGGATGCCTGGCATGGTGGCCAAGGACACTAAAGAGCACATGCAGGGATGCCCTTACGAAAATACAAAGAACGGCGTGCATGGCTATTACTGGCGCGTTTAGAACGACGCCAACAGCGGCGATGGAGGTACTACTAGACCTCCCGCCGCTGCACCTAGTGATACAATCTTAGGCGCGGAAATCGTTACACAGGCTGGCTTTGACAGGCCTCTGGAGCGATAACAAGCCAAAGACTAAACACACAAACATGGAATGTGACAATTTCATGAAAAGGATTACGAATATGGGCTGCGATAAGATGCAACCCAAGTTTGTGTTCCGTAAGAATTTTAATGTTAAAGTTCCAACAAGGGCTGAATGGACCGAAGGTCTTGAAGCACCATTGTCTGATGAAAATGACATCATATGGTACACAGACGGGTCCAAGACAGATTCTGGTACTGGGGCAGGCATTTATGCAAATGACTTTAGTAGTAGCATAAGCATGGGCAATTACGCCACTGTCTTCCAAGCCGATACATACGCTATAATTGCCAGTGCACATGAGAATATAGTTAGGCAAACCCAAGGGAAGAATATCTATATTCTCAGCGACAGTCAAGCTGCACTCAAAGCGCTTAAGGCGCCTAGAGTGGACTCTAGACTGGTATACAATGGCATCCAAGCTCTGAACAAGCTTGGAAGGCAAAACAAAGTGCAACTGGTGTGGATCCCAGGGCACGAGGGATTCATGGGCAATGAAAATGCAGATGAACTTGCCAGAGCCGGATCTGCAAACAACCATAAGGTTGTTTGCAGGTCCGGAACCATTCGTGGGGCTCTCACAGGGAACCATCACAACGGCTATCAAAGACCTTACTAAGACCAAACACCAGGAAGAATGGGACAGTCTGACGGGTCTAAAGCACTCAAAGCTCTTTATACAAGGGGTAGACTCTGGTTGGAGCAAAAAGCTTTGGAAACTTAGCAAACGGCAACTCCAAATAATAACGGGGGTGTTTACTGGCCATTACGGGGTCAAGGGAATCCTGGCCAAGATGGGGCACGCTGACAACACCGATTGTCGTATGTGTGGCGAAGAGGAAGAGACAATAGAACACCTTATGTGTGAATGTCACGCCCTCGCCAGACAAAGAATGAAGGACTTTGGAACAGGCTACCTGGTACCAAAGGAATTCAAAAAGCTACCCATAAGGTCCATCATCCAGCATATGGAGATGGTGGGGAAGGCTCTTGAGTAGCGGACGGATCTTTCCTAGGGGGTAACTGCACAAAAGATCCCTATGGGTCGAAGTGTATCCGTAAGGGCCCCCGAAACCATAAGATAAGATAAGATAGTTAGTCGACATGATACGACGAAGCCTTGTGACAGCATAGCTAACTTTTAGAAGCGACTACTGCTCATTTCGTAAGTCGCGATACATCATTGAACACAAAGGCCAGTCGTCGATAATATTAAATAATATACTGATCAAAAATTTTAAAATTGTATTAAGAGTATAGATATCGTTTTTATTTTTTTATTTATTATTTTACAAGACCTTTGTACTGTTGTACATATCGGCCCTATTAAGTCCGCTAGAAGTATCGTTATATGAATAAAATTGATGTGAAACATATTCGATTATTATATTTTTTCTTCGGTTTTCTTAGTATTCTGAGGACGCAGGCGAGCGTGAGGCGCACTGACGTCCCTCCATGAACGTAAACATGCGACGATCTATTTAAATCCTCCTTGATTTACGTTCGACTTCGCATACGTACTGTCAGCATACCTACTCGATGCAAAGTTGCTGGTGATGCCATTGGGCTGCTTACACGATTCCGAGGGCTAGTCCCGTGGCTATAAAGCAGATGGCTCATTGAAGACTCATTGACATTCAAATAATGCCCTAAGCCTAGCAGGGCATATTATGATAATAAACATAGTTACGAGTACAAGTAAAAATCGTATTTAAGTGACAAGTAGTAATATTCAATATTTCAAAATAAAACCCTCAAGATGATAAACTGCTACGATTAAGTTATTTACAAATAGGGCAATGTGGAAGGGCACAACAAACGATCTGTTCCAACATTCTTTACAATCCCGGTTGCCGTGTATAATAAAAACCTATAAATAGAATTTATTAGTCCTTGTCGTGTTTGGGCGAGATTTAAATTATTAAGCCACGACATAGGATGTCAAAGGAGACAGGGGTCTTCATAAATCCAAGCGGGCATAGCTACTTATTTGTACATCGTTAGTGAAGAGACACGACACAATGGTAATTGATAAAATATGCAAAGCAAGTATGAGTCGGCCGTTTTCGTAATCCTATTAAGTGGATAAATTTATGAAAGAAAGCACATCATAAACACACTAAACTCTAAAGACTGTACACGATGCAACCCGGCCACGCATGATGTGGTAAATATTTTAAATGAATGTACATTTTCAAGCCGCACTTTAACCTTA
The DNA here is from genome assembly GCF_947568885.1 of Cydia strobilella. NCBI lineage: Eukaryota > Metazoa > Arthropoda > Insecta > Lepidoptera > Tortricidae > Cydia > Cydia strobilella. Next base: position 24,064,555 of record NC_086068.1, read on the forward strand.
ACAATTTGTGGTTATCAAACTAGTTATACACAATAAAATTAGAAACATATGTAATATTAAGTTAGGTTGTCTGCGACTTTAAGCGTTATAATATGGAATACCACAGTACCTATATTTTTTGTCCACGGTCTTCTGACAATCTTTATGAAATGTTCCAGTTAATTTTTTAGGGTTCCGTACCCAAAAATAAAAACGGGACCCTATTACTAAGACTCCGCTGTCCGTCCGTCTGTCTGTCTGTCACCAGGTTGTATCTCATGAACCGTGATAAGCTAGACAGTTGAAATTTTCACAGATGATGTATTTCTATTGCCGCTATAACAACAGATACTAAAACCAGAATAAAATAAAGGCTCCCATACAACAAACGTGATTTTTTTGCGTAATTATACGGAACCCTTTGTACGCGAGTCGGACTCGCACTAAGTTTATTTTTATTTTTTATATTAATAAACCAAATTATACCTTATTACATTCTCTTTTCACAATACGTAACAATTTTCTGATTGTGTTCAGATTGAGATAGTTCAGAAAATGCCTGTTTCCACCGAGGTATAAATGGTGTTTTTCTGGAGCATGTAAGGAAATAATGAAATATATATTTAAATAAATAAATAAATATAATATAGGTATTTGGCGAATGTGGCATACGTTATGTACACGTTCGTTCCGCGTAGTTGCGCGCACTGCGCCCCAGGCAGACGCACCGCGTGCAGCGTAGCGGATAGAAATGGAATTTGTATCGGCTATTTTACTCCTAGGAGTATAGTGAATAGTGAGTACACGAATTTCCTTTTTGCCCGCTGCGTCCGCGACGGGCGCGCGGCGGCCGTGCGTTGTCGTCACTGGGATAAAAATTAGGCACTGCGTTTTCGATTTACGAACAAAATGCGACCATTTCCGGGCATGTTTGAGAAAAGTATGTTTTTGGAAAGATGACATTCTAAGGAGCTTATGAAAATATGAATACAATTGTGGCATTGTAGTACGAAGCGAGTGAAGATTATCAATAAACGCTGGACAAAAAATTTAAGGAATCATGGAATACATTTGGCGAAAACTCACAGAAGTTATTGTAATATGGTTGTATTTTTATTATAAATTACGATAATTATAGATTATTAAAACAAAAGAACTGCTTGAATATGTGCATTCGGTAAAAATATATACCAGATCATGCATGGCCGGGTTTCATCGTGAACAATCTTTATTTAGCTTTAGATACATTAATAACCAGTAGTTACAGGTATAATATATAAATATATCAATCAGCATCAAAGAAGAATAAATAGTAAGGGTATAAATAGTTTAGGAACAGCTTTGTTTGGAGTAAGTAGGCACCTCAGTACGGCTACCATCAGTTCGGCACTGACATAAACGCGAGCGTAAACGTAATTTACTTTCTATGCATCTCGCTCGTACTGACATATTAGTGCGAGCGAGATGTATAGAAAGTAAATTACGTAGACGTTAGAGTATATGTCAGTTTTGACACTGTCAGTGACTCATGGTACGGGTATAGTTCGCAAAGTAACGAAGACTAACATACTCGTACACGAGCAATAGAAGTAACATGAACATTAGGGAGTATAGTAAACGCTTGGACACTTATGTATCTTGTAGCACGAGTTTAAAGTAAACTACTCCAAAATGTCGTTTTCATGTATTTTATGTAATGTTCTTTTATTTAATACCCCATAAGTAGAATTGTTGGCGCGCTTTAGTTTTTTTGTACAACTTCCACAGTTTTTGTCGGAAATTAAAAATTTAAGCTGTGACGTATAGTTGAATAACTGATTTCTTTTATATTAGACGCAAAATTGTTATAACGTTTTTAGTTGAGCTATAAAATATATATACACGAACTTTTCTCAAAAAAAGTGGTTTTTCTTTGTTTGTATCTCCTAAACTATACATTGTTTTTATAAATAATGTATAAACGAATCATAATGTATTTAATAACCTTTCGTTTGATATAGCACACGTGTATGTATGACTCATGGTATAGTTATAATTTAGATTTTGCAAATTTCGGTAGTCGTCACATGTATGACGCCATTATTTGTCATTTAGGCACTATAGAGATTGTCTCCCAGCAGTTTTATGATCCTTTTTATATTGCTAATAACATACTAGAAGCTTATGCGGATTATCCTGAAAATGACCATTTTCGATTTTTTTAACTTTAATGCATTTGTTCTAGCAAATACCTACATTTTGATGCATAATTTTCACATTTTTGGTCTGATTTTGATTATTTTGATATCAGTGTATGGCTTGAGACATCAGCTTTAATTTTGTAGTACATTGCTTTAACGTCCGACTTTTGGTTTGGTTGAAAAACCCAAATAATCGAATTTTTTTTTTCATCATTTTGATTTATTTTTAAATTTCTCTTAAACTATTGCATATTTTGGTACATAGTGTATTAGTAAAATATATAATATTTTATTGGCTTTCGTTTAATACCCCACACGTGTATATGCAATGCATAGTTTGGGTGCAATATGCAATATTAGCACCGAGGCGGGAGTCATTTTGATGACGTCATCCCTCTCCCCGTCTCCCGGCAGTTTTGGAGACCCAGTACCATGCCCAGCAACATACTAAAAGTTGAGCGGTTTCCGGATCTGAACTATATTCCCATAAGACAGTGCACTAGGTAATGTATTGTTACATATTTACCTACCTATTTTTTGTTATTAATATTACATTGATTATCAAGAGCGAACAAATTTATATACATTATAGTTAAGAGAGAAGGAGCAAAGTAGGTAATATGGTAATATCATCGTCAACGTCGGTGGTTAATCTTTCGTGAACTGGCGGGTCGTTTACAAAAATTAGGTTGAGTAAAGATGCACCCGCATTATCATTACAATATGCGCATTAGCGTCGTCAGAGCTTTAAGGAAAAGCTGTCATTCTTCCAAGGCTCGTAGGGAGTGTACATGCCGACAATTCCAACACATTGAGAAATGTGAATTAGTACATTGTTAGCCAAGGGATGAAAGGCACTCATTTCAGTCTAGGTAGTTTGGCGCTCGATCGCAATGAGAGCGCCAATAGTCCGAGACTGAAATGGTGTCTTTCATCCGAGTTAAACACTGTGTTTTTAATTTCGAATGCGAGGAAAGTAAAATATTCATGTATTAAAAAAATATGACTAAATATAAACTTACATAGTATGTCTTGTGGGTACTTTCAATTAACACTTAGACTATGTGGGAACTATTCTGTCCATAGCCCGGTTAATTATCTCGTCGTATCATGTAATAAAACTGTTATTGTTTTCAACCTATAACTAGGAAATTTGCATAGGTAATTTATGATTATGATTATGATTATGAAGAAGCTCCCTGTAAAGACTTGCCCTCATAGGATATTTGTATAGTTAAAAACTTACTATGGTAAACGATATACTATGTGAGAAGCATATCACCCTTTGTCTGATCAAGAATATAATTACACTAAAATGAACATGTCAGTTCATTGCTCAGACAGGCAATGGGATTACTGTATCCCACTTTTTCTTTCTGGTTTAGTTACAAACATATCGGACTTTTGTGAATATATTTTGTACAAGACGTTCAATACGGTTGCAAATCTATATAAAGTACTTATTAAGACACGCTTGTTCTTCGCGGCCTGGTAAAGAGTTAAGACGAAACTTTGCAATTATTTTCTATCGAGCCGATTTCGTCCAATCATATATCGAGTACGGCCAGCGTGTTTGAAATATGATGTTTTTTTTTTGCTTTACTAAAACGAATAGTTTTTTTTAACTGCTTAAGTAACATCAATATCAACAAATTTGGGTGTCAACAGCTTCTTCTCTTAAGCTTACTACTAACAGCAGTAACAGCTTAAATAATAAATAAAAAATGCTTAAGTCTGCGTAATATCAACATCATTTGATATTTTACCAGTCACTATTCGCTGATCGAATACATCATGCGGACATCAGGCTAATCGCAATAAAGCCTAGTTTACCCGTAAACAAAATGCATTATGATGAGATGTGTAGCAGTCGGCGAAATTTTAAGTCAAAGCTAAAGTGGTGTAAGCAAAATCAAGAACAAATTAAGCTTGACAGGCTTGCATCTTGCCATTACAACAAGGATTTCCGTACATTCTGGAAACAAACAAATAAACTGAATGCTAGGCCTGGACTGGCTGTGGGCATCGACAATATTACTGAGCCCAAGGCTATTGCTAATAGTTTTAAGGACCATTTCTCTGTAATTTCACCTTTGCCCTCAACTGCTGAGGTATTGAATGATGGGACCGACTTAGGGGGGCCCTGTGTAACAAGGTTCTCTGCTGAAATGATAGCTAATATCATTAAAGGGATGAAGAGAGGCAAGTCCCCTGGCCATGACAGTCTGAGCATTGAACACCTTCAGCATGCCGGGCTGCACCTGCCAAGGGTGCTTGCAATGCTGTTTTCGCTGTGTATGACACACTCCTTTGTACCCGTAGAAGTGACAAAAACTGTTGTTGTACCCATTATAAAGAATAAAACAGGTGATGTGTCCTCTATAAATAATTATAGGCCTATTTCCCTTGCTACGGTAATCTCGAAAGTTTTTGACAGTTTGCTAAATGCCGAACTGGATAAGTATTTGCATCTACATAGTGCGCAGTTCGGGTTTAGGCCTGGACTGTCTACAGAAAGTGCCACAATACGTATGAAGGAAACGGTCCGATACTATACCAACAGGAACACACCTGTATTTGCTTGCTATCTAGATCTGTCAAGGGCTTTTGACTTAGTGAACTATGGGCTGCTCTGGAAAAAGCTTTGTGATGCAAATGTACCTAAAGAAATAATACATGTTTTTAGATATTGGTACTCTAGTCAAATTAATGTCGTTAAGTGGGGTGATGCAATGTCTGATGACTATGGTCTTGACTGTGGGGTAAGACAGGGCGGGTTAAGCTCTCCTAAATTGTTTAACTTATGTATAAATGCACTTATCGAGGAGCTCAGCAGCATGCATGTTGGTTGCCGCATACAAGACACAAGTTTTAATAATATCAGTTATGCGGCTGATATGGTGCTGTTGAGCCCCTCGGTAGGAGGGCTTAGGAAATTGCTAAAGGTATGTGAGCAATATGCTACTAGTCACGGCCTTAAATATAACTGTAATAAAAGTGAATTTATGCTCTTTAAGCCTAGTAATAGATGTGCAGATGCCTTTCCTCCAGTATTGCTCAGCGGCGTGCCTTTAAAACATGTATCTCAATTTAAATACCTAGGGCATATAGTGTGTGATAACATGAGGGATGATGAGGATATAAAGCGGGAGCGTAGGGCGTTAGCGACTAGAGCGAATATGCTGGCACATAGGTTTAGGCGTTCCACCGCGCCAGTAAAAATAACCCTATTTCGAGCTTTTTGCACGACTTTTTATACATGTGCACTATGGACCAGCTATACGCAAAGGACGCTAAGTGACCTGCGCCTCCAATATAACAATGCATTCAGGGCGCTGTTGCGGTTGCCTCGCTGGTGCAGCGCGTCCGGGATGTTCGCGGATGCGCGCGTGGACGGGTTTCCGGCCATCATGCGAGTGCGCTGCGCGGCCGCGCTACGGCGCCTGCGGGACAGCCGCAACAGTCTAGCAGTTATAGCTGACAGGCTTGACAGTCCGCTTATCGTGCACTGGACCAGGGTGCACTCATAGGTAGCTGCGTACACATGAGTATGTAGCAGCCGATGAATGTACCCTGGCTCCTGCCAAAATAAAAATACACTAATAATAATAATAAGCCCGCAGGGCAGCTTGTGGCGAGCTATTGGGGAGTGACGACCCCACGGACCCGAGTGCTCCAGAGAGTCGGTCAGGGTCTCCGTCTCTGGCGTGTCTTCGTCGGTCGGAGTGGACCCCAAGGGCACCCGCAGGACTCTCAGCTCTGGCTTGCCTTCATTGGCCGTCCAGAGGGGAGTCGTAAGAGCTATGTGCTCCAGGGGTGGAAGTGTTAAAGGGCATAACGCCGCGAGTAACTTCGGAGAAAGCGCAGCACACCTCTCGACACCCCTGAGCCGCTCACGCCGGTGTTGCGCCTGGCCGTCTTTACGATGGCGCATCAGGTACCCATCTTGCGAGTGGCGAGTCACCGCCTGCCTCGATAGCACTGTATAGCACAATGTTATGGCAGGTGTCCGGAACTCTTAGCAATAGCCCAGTATTATATTCCACCTAAATTTAAGCCATAGACCAGGACTCTTTCCACTTTTCTATAATAGCTCCCAATGCCTACTGAAACCGGTTTACGGGTATCTATTTATGTACCCGTGAATGGGTTCCAGCAGGCGTTCTACATTACATCAAAACTCTCCAAACGGCCTCTACGTGTTGGATCTATATCCCCACGCACGCCTTATAAATGACCGGGCCTGAAAACCCGAGAGTTTGTAACGGAGATAATAATAATAAGTTTAGTTGCTTAAGATAGTATTAAGTACTAACATGTATGGACCATTACAAGTACTAACTGTATAAATTGTATGTATAATTTTGGAATAATAAATCTCTTTCTCTCTCTCTCTCTCTCATTATGAAGTCTGAAATAAACGAATTTTATTTTATTTTATTCTATTTTTATTTTTATTAACTGACACGCAACCAACAAAAAATATTCATATTCATTTGATAATACTAAGCATACCTACATTCTCAAAAATATTACAGCTACATAATAATCATTACACTAGATTAATACAACGTAGGCACAAATTTGCAAAATAATAACACATAGATGACATTTAAAAAAAAACGGCTTTGTGTAAAACGAATCCGTATAATTTTGTCGGATTTATTTAACCCGGGTGCGAGAGCATTATCCTGTGTAGTAGTGTCTGATGACAGCCTCACTCCCCGATGAGACTTATTGAAAAATCTGCCTCCTTGTACCGCTCGGGGATCCTTTGTGTAAGGCGTCCATGAATATTAAAATACCTCAACTCATAAGATCAATTACCTCGCGACCAACACGTTACGCTTTACTCGCTTAAAGCGTTCAGTTAGCAAGATTCAATCAGTCAATATCTAGAGAGTCAGTGCAGGTAAAAAAATATCACTTTGATATTATGTTTTCACCACACCAGCTCGTAAAGGCTCTCTTTATTGAAACAAAAATTTATGAAAATGTTGCATGTTATCCTCAAGAGTGGCAAAGTAAGTTGATGCCAATTTTGAGTTTTTTCCTCAAGTTTGTTGGTAAAATTGACTTTAAAAAAATGAGTATTTAATAGCGTTCATTTGGATTAGATTTGATATGTTTTACAGTCAGTAGATACAGGTGTGGTGAAAATGTTTGTGTTTTACTCGGTAACAAAGTTGGTGCAACCTTCGTGCCTTGAAACCTTTGCAACGCTCAACATTCCACTTTTAGAACCACTCGCTACGCTTGTAGTTCAATTTTGGAATCTTTCGCTTGCTCGGGTATCAATATTAACACGAGGGGCTAAACAACAACTTTTCCCCTTGTAATACATTGCTGGAAATGTGAGTTAAGTAATACTTTCAGTGACATGTAGGTATGTCATTCAATTTCAAATACGGGGGTGTCCCGGAAGTAAAGAGACAAATTTATTTTCAAAATATGTAATTTAAGGTAAACATTTAAAGTAATTATTTTGGTTGAAGGTAGGTCACAAAGTTAATGAAATTATTAGATTGATACCAAATTTGCTCCCACGAAAACTTATTTTTTTATTATCTTAGATTGTTCGCGGCCAGTCACATTACGGCTGTTCAGGATTTTGCAGCCGTCTCGTTTGGCCATGGCCGTACAAAGTATTTCGTAAAAAAATTGGCTTTTGGTATAATTTTTTGGTCCAAGTGACATCTATACGACTGAATGGAAATTAATGAATGGTTGTACGGAAATGTTTCCTTCATGAACATCATTGGGATTTAGCCGGAACATACATACCTAGGTTCAATCGTCAATAAATCGTTGAGTATTTTTTTTCAGCTAACTTTTATAAACTTATTGGTTACCTCTTTTGGCAAGTTCCTCTTGGTCCTTTACATATCTAGAAGCAGTTTGTTGAACATATGGTTTTAAACCTAGTTCGTTCTTTTTTCATTCTGGCGACAGACGACTGATACTTTTATTTTATCTGCTCCCACTCTGACGGACGTTAAAGGAGTCTTATCAAAAATAGATTTGTCGGTTAATATTTCGATGTACCGTGATTGTCCTATTTCTAACAGGAATCTTCTTAAAACTAATCTCACCCGTTTCTTCATAAAGTGTTATTATTATGTATATACTAGTTTGTCTAGCTTTTACTTGGAAGAGTGTTTTACAATATCCTTTTTGATATGAGACTAGTAAAATAAAGGCAATTCTGAATAATCTTATTAGCAAGTGCTTCATATTCTGATCATTCATTTTGAAAAACTAATATGCAATAACGAAATTCCCGCTTTAAATGACAAATAACAAAATCGTAGATGCAACGACAACAAAACTTTTCTTTTCTTTTAATACTTTCGGCCAGCGAGACTTTGAAAGTTGTCTCTTTACTTCTGGGACAGCCTTGGTTTTGTGTAGTACGTACATAGGTAGGTAGTATGTAGGTAGAGATGAGTAGATTAGAAGCAAGGCTGCTCGGAACCGGCAACGGATTGGATTTAGAACTCACACGTAAGTAAGACTGATAGAGCTTGAGTGAGGCTAATTTTAGGTCCTTAGTATACAAAATTAAAGAAGAGAATAGTGCAATTAAAGTTAGGATAGGTATATCAGATTAAAGGGGCCCACTGATTACCAGCCCGCCGGACGATATCGGCCTGTTAGTTGTTCGGAACTGTCAATTTTTTGATTTAACTGACAGGCCGATATCGTCCGGCGGACTGGTAATTAGTGGGCCCCTTAAAGCTTAAATATATTTATTTTATCTTAAACATATAAGAGGGTTACGATTAGAAGTAATGTGCATTTTGTTCGTTGATGAATGACAACGAAGCAAGGCGAGTTGCCCCGTCCACGAGTAGGGGTGTGACCGCATGCGGCGCGACGGCAGTAACAAAACAATTATGTTTTGTAGCGAGATTGGAGCCTGGACCACAAGCGCCTGATTGTGCCCCTCCCCTAAATATGTCTGTAGAAACAACAACCGTCAGAATAGAAAATGTTATTAACGAAATACGTAGAAAAACGAAATACGTTCCGATAGTTCCCACTTCAAATAATTCTAAAAATCTCAAACGGCTAAAATATAACATAATATTGCTACAATTATTCGATATTTTTTGCAAGTAGGTACTAAACTATAATTATCGTTATTTCAATAAAAGTTAAATATATTATACTACCCAGGTAACTACTTTTTTCCCTTTTTATATTGTTGTTGTAAAATTGCAAACCCCAAATATTACAATTTCATCTAGTTAGGATGCACCCTAAAAGTAAGCCCTTAGGGCATACAATAATGCTAAGGAAATTGGCAGACTTATTAGGTACTAGTACTTTCATATACTTTAGCTTTATAATTTAAACAGTTTGCTTGAGACCTTTTTGTCTGCTACTTATTTTTGTGGCGATTTTTGGAACGAGTGGTTTCTACCAGAAAATCTTACTGACAAACATTGGATACCAATACGTACATATACTCGCGTAGTAATGTTAATATAACTTCGTGCTTCTCCACGGTGGAGAAATTTACTTCCCCAGGTAGGCTATTTATATTGTTTATTTAGTTAGAAATGTATAGTTCACTTAATCAAACATTAATAATAATAATTGGGTCATATACTTCCGCCTCATAAATTGGGTAAAATGTAATTTCATATGAAACTCTAAACGATACATAGAGCAATGATGAGAGAGGACAAATTGAAGCAACAGAATGATTAAATACGCCCCTTTGGACGCTGTTAGTAACATAAATATACAGTTCTTGTCAATAAATATACAGACCTATTTACCTATTAGCAAAAACATTAAAAATGTTCATTTAACATGCGCTGAATAAATTTATATTTACGTTGTTGTCGACTGAAAGCGTAATTCGGTCACATATGCAAGAATTTGTAAATATAATGACGACGTGATGGTCGCTGCCAGCATCAGGTTTAGGAACGATCGTAATATTTAGCTTTCGTAAAAGATAATACGTGCTGTATTTTTAATAGCTGTGGCCTAAATATTTGCACCATACCTATAGTCTACACACTTACTCTCGCCATATAATTTCACTCACTTCATGCCATGCTAGATATATTTCAATGGAACATTCTAATAATTATTACTAATATAACAATACTTTATAAAACAAGCACATGCTGACGCTGTCTAAAAAAATATGTTTATAATTATCGTTTATCGTTGTCTTATTTTAATGACATCCACGAATAGAAGTAATTAATAATAGTTACATATTAATTGTTTGTCAAATGCATATTAAACTAAATTAACAAACTCGCAAAATAAAACAACTGAATTGAAACGAAAGGAATAATTATCAGATTTAGTGGTATCAAGTACTACTTAATAAAGTAGTATTGTACTTCATCTATAGTTATATTATGGTCTAAGTAACATTTCCAATTTCAGCTGGCATGCCTCGGGCGGGGTTTTAAAACCATAAAAAATGTGATAGACTTTTCAGTTAACTATTTGATAAAAAATATTTGGTAAAACATCGTGTGCACTTAAGAGTATGCGACGAGAAATGTTAGACTTGCATTATGTTCCACTAATCACAATTACTTCTATGAAATATCAGTGAAATATCAAACCTTTTCTTTGCACTAATAAATTAACTAGTTAAATAATGCCAGGGAAGTAATGGCTGTCGAAAATATTGTATGTTTTGACATACAAATATAATATTATATCAAGTAAACTGCTCTGAAACGTATTTGATTTCAGTTCGAGTGAGTTGTTTATTTATTTAAACTTTATTGCACAATTTAACAAAAACAGAGTACAAATGGCGAACTTAACGCCTTAAGACATTGTCTACCTGTCGACCTCTGAGCTAAACAGATATAGTTAGTTATATTATGGTCTAAGTAACATTACCAATTTCAGCTGGCATGCCTCGGGCGGGGTTTTAAACCATAAAAAAAATGTGATAGACTTTTCAGTTAACTATTTGATAAAAAATAAACATCGTGTGTTCGATTATATTGAATATCCAGTTAAAAGCATATTTTATATAGAAGAAATATATTGTTCATAATAAGTCAGGTACTTACGAGCTATATATTGCGCCCGCGCGATGGATGACCAAATGAGGAGGGGCAAAACTGCCCCAAGGAGAGCCTTCATATTAGCAGGTGCTGGAAAGCTGCATCTATTTCGATTGTTGCGTCAGCTGTGTCTTCAGAACCCGTGGTTCCCGCCTAAACAATGCTAGTTAAACCACAACTTCGTGGTTACCAAGAACCTGTTACAACACTTCGCACAAAGCATATCCAAACATTATGATATCTGGTAAACATCTTTTACAATATTTACAATGTTTCTATTATACCTACAAAACTAAATCTTTATATATTTTAACTTGAATGCATGTACTTATTTATATTCAAAGTTTATACGTATTAAGGACCATCTTCGTTCAGCAGAATAATAAAGGTAAAATAATTTGATAATAATTTCTATAGTAAGCATGTTATACAATGTACCTATACATGTGTATAAAAAAGCTATTTTGTAATATATTTCGTATACCATTTATCGTTGGAGATTTCTTTTGATGGTATTTAAGCACATTGTCATTTAGTGTCTGTTTGCTGGCTGTTCACGATGAAGTTTCGATACAAACTGACCGGTGATTATTCTTTGTCAACTGTCATCTATTAAACGAACCCACGGACCAGGCACCGGACTGCGGCGCTCTACATGTATAGAGCGCATCTGTCATAATGGCTCTATCACCGTACAACTAAACTTTGATTTTTACATCATAACGTAACTATGTAAAGGATAAATTCGTGTTTCAGACTAAAATAAATAAATAATTAGAATTTAGAATGCCTGTTTTTTGTTAGGCTTAAACACAATTACAAAATTTCAATGAGTATAGTTAAGTAATAAGTTTTTTGTCAATAATTTCATTTTTGATAAGTACATGCTTTTATCACTGTCTAATATTCTTTCCACACGCAACTAATACTCATTTAGTACTATGCCTTATGGGAAACGGTCGAAGAGATAGTTCAGATCCGGAAACTGCTACCAAATTTTAGTATGCTGTTGGGCATTGTACTGGGTCTCCAAAACTGCCGGGAGACAGCGGCGCCGACCATCTACTTCAGCGGAATGACGTCATCAAAATGACTCCCGCCTCGTTGCGAATATTGCATTTTGCACCCAAATTATGCATTGCACATACACGTGTGGGGTATTAAACGAAAGCCAATAAAATATTATATATTTCGCTAATACACTATGTACCAAAATATACAATAGTTTAAGAGAAATTTATAAATAAATCAAAATGATGAAAATAAAATATTCGATTATTTGGGTTTTTCAACCAAACCAAAAGTCGGACGTTAAAACAATGTACTACAAAATTAAAGCTGATATCTCAAGCCATACCTGATATCAAAATAATCAAAATCAGACCAAAAATGTGAAAATTATGCATCCAAATGTAGGTATTTGCTAGAACAAATGCATGAAAGTTAAAAAAATCGAAATTGGTCATTTTCAGGATAATCCGCATAAGCTTCTACTATGTTATTAGCAATATAAAAAGGATCATAAAACTGCTGGGAGACAATCTCTATAGTCCCTGAGTGACAAATAATGGCGTCATACATGTGACCGCTGCCGAAATTTGCATAATCTAAATTATAACTATACCATGCGTCATACATACATATCAAACGAAAGGTTATTAAATATATAATTCTTTAATACATTATTTATAAAAACAGTGTATATTTTAGAAGCTACAAACAAAGAAAAGCCACTTTTTTTGAGAAAAGTTCGTGTATATATATTCTATAGCTCAACTAAAAACGTTATAACAATGTTGCGTCTAATATAAAAGAAACCAGTTTTTCAACTATACGTCACAGCTTATGTTTTTAATTTCCGATAAAAACTGTGGAAGTTGTACAATGGCTTGTATGGCTTGAGACATCAGCTTTAATTTTGTAGTACATTGCTTTAACGTCCGACTTTTGGTTTGGTTGAATAACCCAAATAATCGATTTTTTTTTCATCATTTTGATTTATTTATAAATTTCTCTTAAACTATTGTATATTTTGGTACATAGTGTATTAGTGAAATATATAATATTTTATTGGCTTTCGTTTAATACCCCCACACGTGTATGTGCAATGCACAGTTTAGGTGCAAAATGCAATATTCGCAACGAGGCGGGAGTCATTTTGATGACGTCATTCCACTGAAGTAGATGGCCGGCGCCGTTGTCTCCCGGCAGTTTTGGAGAACCAGTACCATGCCCAACAGCATACTAAAATTTGGTAGCGGTTTCCGGATCTGAACTATATTCCCATAAGGCAGTGCACTACATCGAGACAATTCTAACAAACCCAAACACAATTAGGTTGCGTTGTTTTATCACAGAGTTCCTATGGCCACCTCCTGAGTCCATCATAAGATCAGCTCGATGGTACCATAATATTGCATTGTCACCACCCAACTTACATACAACTTACAATATGTATGTAAAGTTTCAGCTCAATCGAATAATGGGAAGTGGGTCTTTATTTAGCTTGCAAGATTTGCCCCGAACAAACACTACAACATTTTACAATATTCAATGTATTTATGGTGCCTTTTTGTTTAGTTAGTGCCGAACAAATAAGTAATATAAAATAAAATGCTCTCCTATATGTAGGTACACCGTAATTTCATTACGGTTACCCTTAAAGCTAGTTTAGTACTACTTTTGGCCCGATTCCAACAATGATTATAAGATGTCACAGCGATACGACACTTTATTTTTATTCGTAATAATGACTTTTGCTACCAGGGCACTTAGCCAATGTCAAGTGTTTTAGATATATTTAGTAGTCTTCGATATTCAGTCAACAATTTTAACCAACCAACCTTTGCACTGACATATCAGTATCGTATCGCTGTTACATCTTATAAGCATTGTCCAAATCGGGCCGTTTATTATTTATTTGAAATTTTTGTCTTTAGCTACGAAATACCTAAACTATAATCGCTTTTAGGTTTAATCACCATTCAGCAAATGAATAGGTACGGATAAAGTGAACCCTAGGTAGGTAAATTTAATCTCAAGAACGAGTACCTTAACCTACCTACACAAATTCTGTAATGCATCGAAGTACCTTAAGACTTGCGACATTCAATGTTTGGGGCTATTTTTATATGCGTTTGTTAACATAGCATTAAATTTTCTACTGCCACCTACATTGGGTGTCGGCCATACGGCGATATAAATCACATTGACTTAATTTGTGAGCCATTCTTCCGCTGCCATGTGCAGTTGTTTTGTTATAATACTCAAACTTATTGCAGCCGTATACTGCACCTGATAATAAGAAACATTATGAACATCTGGACGATAGCAGGAAATTAGGAAATGTACCCATAGGGAATATTAGTAAGCCTTAGACATTGGGGAATAGAAGAGTTAACATTTGCTTTTCATTGTGTTTATGACCTTATATTTATTTCATTAAGTAAGATGTGTATAGATGGGTCCCTAATATTATTCTAAAGTTTAATACATTTTTCCCCTCACTAGCTCGGAAAGCCGTCTTTTATCCTTTAAAACAAGCGGGGAAAAACGCATTTTATCCACTAGTGGGGAAAGTTATTTGACCTTGGATGGAGCGTGTTTAAGTAGCTTGACAGATAACAAAACGTCAAACGCTCATAATAATGGTTCGTTCGATATTAATTATCATTAGATAAATGATTTGAAAATCTAATAAAAAATACCAGATTTAGCTTTATTTAATGATCTTAAGTCATAAACCTTATAATTCCATAATAAACGTTTGTTTTTTAATAATTATGTTAAATATAATTCTGAACGCACAAGTTAAGTCGATGCAATTTCAAAACGCATCATTGACATTTCATATTCATACGTCAGAAATGTCAACATTGACAACAAAAATTTTGCTTTAAAACTTCTCACGTAAAAGTACAGAATTTCGAGAGTTTTTTGTTATAATATCGTAAAAAAATGAGTGATTCCAGTTGATGAAGATGATCTAACGCCTGTGGATGTTGCACTTTCCTCGCTATAGTGAGGGGAAAAGTTTTGTGTTACACACGGGTGCAAATGTATTTTACTTCTCGTGTGTTAAAACACTCGCTACGCTCAGGATTCTCTTTTAGAACCACTCGCTTCGCTCGTGGTTCAACTATAGAATCCTTTCGCTTGCTCGTGTTTCAATTCCACACTCGCGGGTAAAATACAACTTTGCACCCTTGTATAACAAATAACTATTGTATTTATCTCACTTCATCTCTTATTTTTCTAGGTACTCTCGTATAACTCCATCTGATATCATTTTACGCTGATTCGTGTTACTTAAAAGGTTAGGTTTGGTCAGCCCTTGGTTAGCCCTTGATAATTACACTATCTGGTTTTCACATTGCATTCTTTTGCCAAAGAAATGAACGTCATCCTGTTGCGTTCTCACGTTCAAAATATTCTCCCGAGGATATTATTAACCTCGTGTGCCACCTACTCAAATGAAAAATGTTTTAAATACATAAAAAACTAGTTAACTAAATGAGGAAAATGAGGAGGAATGTTCTTTAAGTGTATATTTGTCTGTCTGTCACCTCTTAACCAAAAAGCTCCGTAGCCTAAAAATCCACGAAACATTTTAATTTATGTAGTCTAATTTATAAATAATCGCAATATCCTAACGAATTAAAAGCTAACTTACTATAGGTACTAGAACAGTGCCTAAGTTAGCTTGTTCCTAGTAAACCATATGCAGTTTATACTTGTATCATTTAACCTTACCTTAACATTTTGTGGTTGTTTTTATTAGTTAGGTACCTCAAAATGACAGCGTAATAAAATTTTGGATGACGTAATGTAAGAGTAATAAAAAAACAATAATTTTTGGTACATACACACATGGATGTGTGGCAGTGTAAACGTAACTGTAATGTGACGTTTATGTTGGCACGCCCACGCCCACGCCACAGGGCGCACACGCTATACATCAAAAATCACTTGCGTTATATGTGTGAACGGCACGTCTGTACACGCGGCATGCGTCATAGTGTGAGTGTTGCTTAAAAATAGTACCGAGCGGCCGGCGAACGGCCGTCAATCTGCTGTCGCGGGGCGAGGTAATTCTAGTCGGAGCGGGGCGGTGCGTGGCCGTTCTGTATGATAATACTATTACTTATCTGTGCCCACGCTCTGTCGCTTGCCAAGTCGGTGTAAAGTTAGTTTGGTCTACCTCTGCATGCATTTTTTTTATATTTTCACATTTAGCCAGTTTAACAAAATCATTAAGAATAATAAAGGAAAGTAAAATATTCTACGCCAACAAGTAAACACGGAGACGGCAACGTATAAAAGAAATTTCACGTTTGTTCAATCTGATTAAAGTCCTGATAAAAAGGTGCTCTCTTCAAATATATGTCATAAAGATAAAATCTATTCATGTTAAACAAAATATAGTACATATTTACTGTCCAATACATTAATGCATATTGACTCACTGTAATTTATTTTATTAGAACTTAGTTGCAGCACCTTTACAGATATCTTGTTTCTGGTGTAGTTTTATAAACAGACGTAAGAATGAAGATAGAAGATTACCTATGCGTCAGGCGAAAGTATGTCATCCCTTTTCATCGCGACTATGGCTTAACAAGAAAGCTCGCAGTAATCATTGCCAGGAGAGAGCGGCACTTTGTATCACCTAACATTTTTTTCGAGAATTACTGCAAAGCCATTTTATACTAACGTATGCTAAAGGATTTTTCTAAAAACCTAAGCAATTATTTCAGTTTTGCTAATACATATTCTAAAATCAGCCTAGATTAATTAATATCGAAAATAAAATACATGAATAAATAAATATAGGTACTTAAAATACGTCAATCTCAATATATCAAAGTACAAGAAAATATAAAAAACCGGCCAAGTACGAATCGGACTCGCGCACCGAGGGTTCCGTACTTTTTAGTATTTGTTGTTATAGCGGCAACAGAAATACATCATCTGTGAAAATTTCAACTGTCTAGCTATCACGGTTCATGAGATACAGCCTGGTGACAGACAGACAGACGGACAGACGGACAGACGGACGGACAGAAGGACAGACGGGCAGACGGACGGACAGACGGACAGACGGACAGCGGAGTCTTAGTAATAGGGTCCCGTTTTTAACCTTTGGAACCCTAAAAACAATCAATAATCAACAAACTTCATAAATAGGACATGAAAATATAAAATAGTACATACATACGTAATAGTCTGTTTTATTAATGTCGCAGATAGGTACTAAGTTAATAAAGTTTGTAAACCAAGTACATAATATATGAGTAAAAGCAGGTATGTACTAGCTGAATGTGCGCTTACTCAACAATGGTTCTTGGTTTTGGAATAATATAAGTACCGTAAAATAAGAACTATAATCCTGTAATACAACTGTGGTCCAACATTTTTACGTTGATTAATTGATTTTCAACGAGCCTTTTTGATTTATACTCGTTACATTTATTTTGTTGCTTAGATATACTAATGTTTTTTCCTATATTAGATACCTACTCATTATAATTTGAAAAATATTTATACATATTTTACTGGAACTTGAACTTGGACTACAGCTCACAGTTGTAAGTTGTGGACTAAAGTTACCTGATTTTACGGTGTTAAATAGTGTTTTATAATTGAGTATTTACTTTTTAAGATTATCTTATATACCTAAGTACAGTGTTTGAAATCTTGCCAGGGAATTAAACCACGTGGTGATGCTTGAATGGTCTTTGCCAATTTAACTGTAGTACCTATACAAGGCATATTTTACTAGACAAGGTAATATGCGCAATGACTCGCGCTTGATAAACTCAAATTCCGCGGAAACTGGCAAAAAATCATTATCAATGCTAAACTTGGCAGCGTTTGAAGTCTAGTCTGTATTTGACACTGCCTGATTTTCCAATTCTATTATATTAGAGTCTGACCGTTACTGGCAGCTGAAAAATGCGTAAGCGTTTTGGTGCGTAGTTATATTGGGTTATGTTCTCTGTTGTTTCTGTCAGGTGGATATTCACTTTAAGGGTTAGGTGTTTAAAATCTCGACTCTACTTCGGTGTGAACATCCAACAGAAATGACATTTCAACATAACGGTAATAAATAGTGCATTCCCCTGTGTAAACTGACTGTGTTATTTTTATCATGTTTATTTTCTGAGATGCAATGTACAAATGTACATAGTTTTAAATAAAGATTAGGTGAATATGTTTCATGAAAATGAAATTGAAACAAGCTTGCTTACAGTTTCCAGAGTTATTTCAGATGTTGTCAGTAGTTTATGGGTACAGTCAATGCTTTACTCTTAAAAATTATGCTCGTACTAAGTTAAACCATGTACAATAAACTTGTATTCTTACAATTGTAGCTTGACAAACCATATTGAACAATCGGTACGTTTATTTTATAAAACATCAGTTACAAAACATTGATTGACCCTATTTCTGTCAGCTGACAACAAAGCCTATTAGTAACTTGGTAAATTTAACTAGTCTTGGTAAATTATCTAAAATAATAACATGATCTCAATCAAAAGTAATATAAAAGTTCTCTTATATAGGTAATTTATACGCCATCAAATCATATAATGTAGTAAAAATATACAGAACTGATTTTGGCAGCGTATTTTATATTTAAAACAGTTATTTCATTACAAACAATTCTATGAAATTATACAAAATGCTTAATGTATTAAAAATATAATAATTTTCCATCGGAGTTTTATGTTAGTGAATTAATTCAAATAAAAAGATATTTGAATTAATTCACTCACTTATTTTTGTTAAAGCTACTTTCCTGTATAAGCTTGGTATAATTTAAGCAAATAATTATAATGATCGTACCAAGGACCAGTAAAGCCTAAAGCTAACGAGGAGGTTCCCGCCGCTTTCCTTTGGTAAAACATTCGGCAAGTACTCGCTAACTTTGGCAAGCATCTCTGCAAATAAGTTAATTGATTACAAATAGTAGTTTGTTTCATTTCTAAAATAAATGTGAAAAACTTAAATATGCGTTAATAAACACCATTCTTGATATACGATGAACCGACTTAACTAAACAAGTTTTAGCAGCACTAAGCATTTTGGGGACCTTAAATATTTTACCGCAGTTGTATTGTTTATTAAACTTCAAAAGAGGTTGGTATGTTTTACCAAGTAAATAAGCTCAAACGTAATTTTCACTATTCGGAAAAGGCATATATATTTATTTAAACTTTTTGCACAAAATACAAAAATAATATACAAATTGCGGAATTAATGCCTAATGGCATTCTCTACTAATCAACCATTCTCAACAGAGACATGTAAAATGACCTGATAAGCATGACCTGTACTTATGTGACATAATAATTGAATAAAACATTGGTAACAATGCCAACAATACCTTATACTGTCACTCATTGATTAAAATCGACAGTCGAATTAATGCTTTCAAATATTATAGGTACTTATCTATTTATCTATAATAGTGATTCCACGTATTTAAAATTGATTTGCACATAACATACAGGTTGAATTTTCTGAGTGGGTCAGCGAGGGCAGCTACCACTCTACCAGATCTCGAGCTGCTACGCGAAAATGGTCTTAGAAGACCTTCCCTCCATGTCAAATTAATGAAGATTGGCTTTTACAGATTTTGTAAAAAACATTGTAATATGTTTTTAACTTAAGTTGACCTCTAGGAAACTACTGATACTGGATAGGAATGGAATCGATTGGCATAAAAAAATAGCATGTGAAAAATAAAAGTTTTCATTTTTATACAAATTGCTTGGGAAACGTTTTCCTCGATTTGTGGCTTTTCAGCCGTTCATTTTTTTTTTGGTCCCATACAAGCTTTTGATCCTGGAGAGGAATAGGATCGATTGGCATATTTTTTTTTTGCCAAAATTGACCTTTTTCCCGCAACCTGTAAGTTTTTTCCAAAATCTGTAAACGCCAATCTTCATTAATTTGAAATTAATAATAATAATAATAGCCCGCAGGGCAGCTTGTGGCGAGCTGTTGGGGAGTGACGACCCCACGGACCCGAGTGCTCCAGAGAGTCGGTCGGGGTCTCCGGCTCCGGCGTGTCTTCGTTGGTCGGAGTGGACCCCAAGGTGACCCGCAGGACTCTCAGCTCTGGCTTGCCTTCATTGGCCGTCCAGAGGGGAGTCGTAAGACCTATATGCTCCAGGGGTGGAAGTGTTAAAGGGCATAACGCCGCGAGTAACTTCGGAGAAAGCGCAACAGCACACCTCTCGACACCCCTGAGCCGCTCACGCCGGTGTTGCGCCTGGCCGTCTTTACGATGGCGCATCAGGTGCCCATCTAACGAGTGGCGAGTCACCGCCTGCCTCGATAACTTGTGCAAGCAATGTTATGGCAGGTGTCCGGGCTTCTTTACAATAGCCCAGTCTTTTTCCACCCAAACTTAAACTATAAACCAGTACTCTGTCCATATTCTCTACAATAGCTTCCAATGCCTGCTGAAACCGGTTCACAGGTATCTATTGATGTACCCGCCAATGGGTTCCAGCAGGCGTTCTACATGACTTCAAATCTCTCCAAACGGCCTCTACGTGTTGGATCTATATCCCCACGCACGCCTTATAAATGACCGGGCTCGAAAGACCCGAGAGTTTTAAAACGGAGATACACATTATAATAATAATAATAATAATAGTTCTTTATTTACAGGTAAACACCCATTTCAAATACATAAGTACAGTGTAAAAATACAAAAATAAAATACAATTAAAAATAAAACTAAAAAATACCTAAAATTAATAAAAATTAGGCAGTGGCAGTCAGGATCGTCACTTCCTGTTCCTTGAGTGGAGGTCTTCTAAGACCATTTTCGCGTAGCAGCCCGGGGTTTGGTCGCTGTCCTCACTGACCCACTAAGAAAATCCAGCCTGTATATAAAAGTTGAAAAATAGTAGTATTTACCTTACTTTGGCTTTATTCAATGAACATAACTTTGTATTCGACGATTTCTCGTCTAGCTCGACAATGCAAGTTAGTTAGAGTAGCAAAGGCATGCTTGCCACGGTTCCTGCGATGCGTGGAAGCATCCAAACTTTAATACCCACTTATTAAACAAAGCTCTGCTGTAACTTGCGTGAAGTATGATTTATTTGCTGCTTACAAGACCAACAGTAAAAACAAATGAAACAATAAATTAAAAGCGTTAATTTTAAGATTTTATAACCAAGGAAATTAATATAAGATTTGTAGCGCAGCAGTAAGGCGTGCCGTTTCCAAATCAGAGGTCATAGGTTCTAACACCAGCTCGTTAAATATTATGAGTTTCTCGGAACGTTTACTTATCACTCCGTCTAAGCTAACTTTGCACCGATTTGAACAAAACAAAGTGTGGGAGTGTCAGTGTTAACGCCATTTTTCAAAGAAATTTTACATTAGTAGAGCGTTGCTTTTTTGGCATTTTTTTTTATTTCATTTATTTCATTTTATTTATTTCCCACATAAAGCACATAAGCTTTTGTGAGTTTTTTTGTCACTTTTGTGTTATTTCTAGTCAGGCTCACGAGCCCTTTTCATCCTTATAGGACAAAAACCTTGTCTGAAAATTCCCATACATTTTTCAAGCTTTCCTTTTTGTTACCGCCATACAAAGAATATGGGGAAATGGTAACACAATAGGAAAAAAGGAAAAAACCTTGGGACATTTTTTTATCCCATTAGGATCAGAAGAGCTCGTGTTCCTGACTAGAAATAACACAAAAGTGGCAAAAAAGGTCACATAAAAAAATGGGAAAAAAAGAAACGCTCAGTAATGCCATTGCCATACCTCGTTGCAAATGCATACAGTTAGCTTTGCTCGGACTCTATAGGTATACAAAATACATATAACTTTATTGTAAATAGTTACTCAGGAAATCCATGAGAAAACCTGCACACAACTGTTAAAAAATGTGAGGTCCTCATTAGGCAGTCGCAAATCATGTTGTACCACACAAGACTATAAATACAAATGTTAATAAATGATTAGCTACAGACTTTGATATCGGTTCCAGGGTAAGGGCCACGTGTTTCACTGATAACTTAAGTGGGCCAGGGAACTTGTAATGGGACCAAGACAACAATAAATTTATTAATGTACCTTAATCTCTATTACAAGTAATCACTTATTTGGGTTGGATATGTAATATTTTTAGCTTGCGGTTTAAGAAGAGTTTAGCTTCATCTTGGGGATAGTACTGTCAAACCGCTGCCAACATACAGTTTTTTAGGCTTTGGCGATAATACCTAAATTTTAGACCTATCTTTAAAATTACAATACTTCTTTTGTAACTAAATTAGTAAACCCATAAATATTCTAGCACCCTACACATAATTACAAGCGAGCAGGTACCCTAATATTATTATCATTAGACGCATAGCTGACAGATAACAGATAACAAACAGAAATTTACATGTCAAGTGATCTTCAGTAGGTGGATCGTATCCATTACAAACACCTTGTTCACACATCAAAGTTTATTTTAATGTGGGTGGTTAGGTGGTACCAAAATAACAGTTTATGGTTTTCTCCACGCGTAAGACAATGTTTCGTTCAAATAAACTCTTTATTCCCTTTGTGCCTTCACGTCTCGCGACACTTGTACTAACACGAATTTCAATATCAATGACCAAAACGAGTTTTTAAAAGTAGGAAGTGCCGGGATATTTTTTTCGCCACACGCACTCGGAAAGATTCCCTTTGTTCTTCGAAATCAGTGTACAAAAGTGCATTTTATCCTCTAGAGCGCAAAGTAATGAGTTTATTTTTAAATTATTTATTTGCGTTTGCATTTGCATAGCATTTTGAATGATAAATATTATTAAATGAATTTTCTTTTAATCTCTCTCTTTCTAATCTACCGCCCTTGTTAAAGAAAGTATTTCAAATCTAGTTTATTATTATTATTACCTCTTTGATGGTAAGCAGTCACCGTAGCCTATGGACGCCTGCAACTCCAGAGCCGTTACCGACCCTCAATATTATGGTAACTCAGCGCAAATAACATTTAGCAATAAGCGCTGGTGGCCTAGCGGTAAGAGCGTGCGACTTGCAATCCGGAGGTCGCGGGTTCAAACCCCGGCTCGTACCAATGAAATTTTCGGAACTTATGTACGAAATATCATTTTGATATTTACTAGTCGCTTTTCGGAAAAAGAAAACATCGTGAGGAAACCCGTGAGGTAGTGCCTACGCCAATTTTTGGGATTAGTTGCCAAGCGGACCCCAGGCTCCCATGAGCCGTGGCAAAATGCCGGGACAACGCGAGGCAGACGATGAGCGCAAAATAACATTTCAAAACAATCCTAAATTCATAAAACTAAACGATCTTTACCTAAATCCTTAACTGATTTATACTTGAGTGTTAACGCATTCACTGCCAAGGAACATGGCCTAGGAACAAACTTGTATGACGGTGAACGCACATGTGCGTTGGGGGCAGTGAATGTGTTAACTACACTTATAACTGTAACTGAACAAACATCCATACTAATATTTTAAATGCGAAAGTGTCTGTCTGTCTGTTACGTCTTCACGCTTAAACCGCTGAACGAATTTAGTTTAAATTTGGCATAGAGATAGTTTGAGTTCTGGGGAAGGACATAGGATAGTTTTTATGTCGAAAGTCATCCCTAAAGAGGGTGAAAAGGGAGGTGAAAATAAGAAAATTATTGAATTGCCTGTTAATTGGTGAAAGCAATTACGTATATTATGCTCAAAATTATTGCCATTAGATTTTATCCAGGCGCTATACTTTAACTGCTGGAACTAATTTCACGCAGACGAAGTCGCGGGCAAAAGCTAGTGCATAATTAAATGTATTCCCTTGAAATGCAGAAATATAAAACACTATAGGACAACGTGGATCACGTGTACTTGATTTCGTAATTTCGGTTCTATTTAACGACATGCAATTTTGCCTACATGGCTCAATTGGGGAAAAAATATAACATGTTCCACAGTGTCACAGTTTTAAGGAATGAATCTAGGAGGATATAAACAAACGGAGACGCCACGTCTGTAATTTGCTGTACAAAAAAGTCTGCCAATTTTTGCGGGGGAGGGGAACGTCAAATGTATACGTAACGTCAAAATAGCGATGTCAGATTAACGTCAGTCCATACATTGTGTATGACCATTGGCCGACTATTTTCGACAGAGGGGAATGCCTGTTAATGGCTACTTAGTTTGGTTATATCCTCCTAGGAATGAATGGATTGCCTATTAAATAATAAATATTAGAATAAATAGAATTTTATATATATATTTTTTGCATTAGTTGTGTCTCCTGAACGATGGAACAAATAATAAGAACCGGTCGTGTGGACCTTAGGGCTCAATGCCATCGCAAAAAAATTCTTAATGTTGATTTTATTCCTCGGTCAACTTACGTTTAACCGATTTTTATTATCAGTAGGTATGAATATTATTAAATATTTGATTCTATTTTTTAACGTTATTTTCTGTTACAACGGCAAATAAAACCTGAATATAAACACTGACTAATTTTCAACTGTCTACCTACCTATAACGGATTTTAATATAGAGCCCGCTGGCAGACAGACGGACGAGTGAACAGCGTAAGCTCAAAAACCAGTCAAGTTTAATTCGGCCTAATTTCGTTCGAATTATTAGGCCCTATTAATTGGGTATAGACAAAGTTTTATATAATGTTACTAGCTGTTGCCCGCGACTT
Organism: Cydia strobilella; assembly: GCF_947568885.1. Lineage (NCBI taxonomy): Eukaryota > Metazoa > Arthropoda > Insecta > Lepidoptera > Tortricidae > Cydia > Cydia strobilella. Next base: position 24,089,476 of record NC_086068.1, read on the forward strand.
CGTACGCGTGGTTTTGTATGTTGGTGGTTGTGGTTATATATTCTACATGAGCATAATATAGAACATTATGCAGCAAAAGCTATCAGTAGGGACGGTTAATCATTTGTTAATAATTTATACAACGCATGAAATTTGTGTTTCACAAACTACGAAGTTTCAAGACCCTAACTGAAAAAAATTGTTCCCGATATAATCCCTCTCGACCCTCTTAGAAGAATTTTGAAAAACCCCTTCTTAGTAGATACTAACGTCATAAAAGTTACCTATTGTGAAAAATTCAGCTCTCTAGGTCAAACGGTTTGGGCTGGGCGTTGATTTAAGTGAGTCAGTCAGTCAGTCAGGACTTCTACGTTTATATATATATAGATTAAATTAAATTACCTTTGTATGAAAATAGTTTAATGCCATTTTAGGTTAAAAAAAAAAAAAAATTTAAAATTTAAACTGTTTATTTCAAGAAAGATTACAAAGACTATTTACAGACTTAGCCTAATCTACATTCTAATAGATTGTATGCTAAGTATGGTCTATGGTATAATATGCTATATATAACAATTATGAGGTTAACTTAAATATTCAGGCAGTGCTTTTTTATCATGATTTTAATTTTATGGGGCTTACCCTCTTCTAAATTATCTATTATATCTCTAGGAAGACTATTTAAGATGTGTGGCAAATAACTCGACCAGACTCTTTGCCCATAATAGTTGTTGCTACTTGGTATATTGAAATATTTTTTATTTAACAGTACTCTAAGGTTAGTTGGCCTGTCATACCTATTCAGACTTTCCAATTTATGTCTATATTCTAATACTATCGCTAGTTTCACTTCTTGTATAGTATATAGATATTACCTACCTACGTATCTAGATAATCAAAGTAATATAGTCGAATCATGGGTATCCATGTGGTGGGTATGGAGTCAAATAGGGTTGTTAACCCGGCCGGAATACCGTAAGGCACCCGCTGGCCAGCTCAAACGCACGCAGTACACAAACGTTTCATTGAGACTTGCCCTTCTTAGAAAATTTCATTAGGAACAGCACTGGGAATGCATGGCGGTACAGTACCATTGATTGAATCCATTAATATTAACGAGAGATACATTATTATAGATAGAGATACATATGTAAGAACATCGTGCAGTACATTTTACCCAATACAAACTAAACGTTTCATTCAAACGAAATACTGGCACAAAGTCAAAAACGAACTAATAGGCCAGGAAATAAATGCCCAAAAAAAAGGTATAGAGGGAAATGCAAGGAACACAATTTTTAACTTCGTAGCTTTGTTTGGACTAGTTAGTAGATGAACATATCAAAAGTCCCCGGCCATAACCCTGGTGCTGGGGGGCGAGAGGGGTTTGAAGGTTCCATTTTTCGGTTTTTCGATTATATCTCGGAAACTATGCGTCAGAGCGACTTGGCTACTTATACAAAATGAAAAGGGATTTAATTTGTTACAAGTTTTATTCAGTCAAGTTTTTCGATATCTTGTATAGTTTTTGAGATATCCGCTCTTCAAGGTTTATTTAGGGCTCTCATTTTTATCTTGATTATCTACATCGTCGGTGAAGCTGCTAGGCCGGGTTTGGGATCATCTATATTATATATATATATATATATATATATATTATATATATAAAAGTAAAAGTCCTGACTGACTGACTCACTTAAATCAACGCCCACCCCAAACCGTTGGACCTAGAAAGCTGAATTTTTCACAATTAGGTAGTTTTTATAATGTTAGTATCCACTAAGAAAGGGTTTTTCAAAATTCATCCCCTAAGAGGATTAAAAAGGGGATGAAAGTTTGTACTGGGTTCAAGTTTTATTTTAAGCTAGCAATTTAAAACTTGGTAAAAAGATATATTATTAGAAAACAAGGAAATCAATTAGAGCGTTTTTGAAAATTCATCCCCTAAGGTGGTGAAAAAGGGGTTGAAAATTTGTATTGAGACCAAAAATTTTATCAAGTGCGGAACTTGAAGCTTTGTATATGGGCATATTATTAGAATACAGAAAAAGTAATTTCAGCGTTTTTAAAAATTCATCCCCTAAAGGGGTTGAAAGTTTGAATCCATTACAAATGCTTTATAACTTCTTAGAAAAGTATAATAGCCGCTTACACAGAAAATTGATTTCGTCCTTTATGGAATTTCAACCCTTAAGGGGGTTAAAAGGGGGTTGAAAGTTTGTATTGAGATCCAAACATTGTTTTGAGTGCGGGACTTGAATCTTTGTATAAAGGCATATTATTGGAATACAAGAAAAAAAGTCTGCGTTTTGAAAAATTCATCCCGTAAAGTGATTAAGAAGGGGTTGAAAATTTGTAGGGGTCCTATATTTATTTTAAGCTAGGTACTTGAAACTTCTTAGAAAGATATTTAATTAAAAGGGAAGAAAACTTATTTCAGCAGTTTAGAAAGTTCATCCCCCAAGGTGGTAAGAAAGAGGTTGAAAGTTTGTATGGAGATCAAACCTTTTTTGAAGCACAGGACTTCAGTCTTTGTATAAAGGCATATTAATAGAATACGAGAAAAGTTATTTATGCGTTTTTAACTACTCATCTCCTAAAAGGGTTAAAAAGGGGTTGAAAGTTTGAATCTATTACACATGATTTGAAACTTCTTAGAAAGGCATTGTATAAGATAACAAAAAAAAAGTTATTTCAACGTTCTCAGAAATTCACCCCCTAAGGGGGCTTAAAAGGGGATGTAATTTTATATGTGGTACGAGTTTTCTTTTAAGCTAAGGAACTTGAAACTTGGTAAAAGGGCATTATATTAAAATAGACGAAAACTGATTCCACCGTTTGTATTAATAGTTTTCATCGGGAGCGAACCTTTTTTTTAAATAAGTAGTGGACTTAAAAATCTTCTAAGAGGGTTGAGAGGGATTATATATAAAAAAAAATGTTCTCAACATTTTTTTTCAGTTAGGGGCTTGAAACTTTGTAGTTTGTGAAAGACAAATTTTATGCGTTGTATAATTATTAACAAATGATTAACCGTCCCTACTGATATCATTTGCTGCATAATGTCCTATGCTCATGTAAATTATATAACCACCAACATACAAATCCACGCGTACGAAGTCGCGGGCAACAGCTAGTTTTCGTATAAATCGGTGGTGCTGAATTCATTTATGGTATCAACATTGACATCATTCCTAAGTAAAAACAAATTAAAAAAAAAATGATTTTTTTTAAAACTCCTCTTTACGCTTAAACCGCCGAACCGATTTCGTTGAAATTTGGTACAGAGATGGTTTGAGTCCCGGGACAGTACATAGGATAGTTTTTATAACGAAAATCATCTTTTAAGGGTGTGAAAAGTGGGGTGGAAATTTGTATGGGGAATCAATAACCGCTGAACCTATTTAAAAAATATTTGGGATGGTCTACATGTTTGATTTAGTTGATAATGATACCAAACATGACTTCAAACCTAAATTTAAACAGTATTAACCTCAGGAATTCAACTTCGGCGAAGAAGCTGAATTCCCCTCACACCAAATTTCACACCTTCAAAGTATAATTTTTGAAATAAAAACTATATTATATCCTGTCTCGGGACTTAAAACACCTATTTACCAAATTTCAACTGAATCGGTTCAGCGGTTTAAGCGTGAAGAGGAGTTTAAAAAAAGTTATTTGTTTAAAGTTTATATGTTTTTACTTCGGAAAGGTGTATTGTTGATACCATAAATGAATTCAGCACCCCCGATTTATACGAAAACGTTACCAAACCCGGCCTAGCAGCTTTACTGATGTAGATAATCAAGATAAAAATGAGAGCCCTAAATAAACCTTCAAGAGTGGATATCTCAAAAACTATACTAGATATCGAAATACTTGACTAAATAAAACTTGTAACAAATTAAATCTCTTTTCATTTTGTATAAGTGGCCAAGTCGCTCAGACGCATAGTTTCCGAGATATAATCGAAAAACCGAAAAATGGAACCTTTAAACCCCCCTCTCCCCCCCAGCACCAGGGTTACGGCCGGGGACTTTTAATATGTTCATCTCCTAACTAGTCCAAACAAAGCTACGAAGTTAAAAATTGTGTTCCTATAAAATAAAAAATATCTCCGTATGCTATACGTGAGAACTTAGGAACAAGTGTTTAAAAAGATATAAAATTGTCATAAGTCATAAGCCTCGTTAATGTTTATGCTAACCGTTAGTTTGGTTATCTGTTTATCTAATTTTTACAAAATAATAATTTTAAGTTAATGTTATCCTACTAAATTTGGGCGAAAACAAAAACCTTGCCGTTCCTTTTTACCCGAAACCGTATGGGGTAATTGGAAACAGTCCGCGGGGGAAATGGAAACACTGAAAATTTTCACGATCTTTTTTTACCTCACGGGATATGTAACAATTTACAAAGTAAAAAATATTGGATTTTCAATCAGCATGCAGTAGGAATCATTGAGAATGCAGGGGGAACGCTCTCGTTTCCTTAGTTCCTAATTACCCCATAATGTCAATCAAAATGAGTGAGTCAGTCAGTCAGTCAGTGAATAAGTCAGTCATGATTGTAATTTTGGTGAACTTGAAACCACCTGGGGTTTGAAAGCGGATACCAAATACTAGATAATAACAAAATTGGGAGTCTTTAACTCCAAAAACTCCATGCTTACATCTATCATGATATATGATAAAAATTGATAAACAAAAGTTGAAAATATTTTGTTTGATTAATTGTGACCACCATGTCCACTTAGGCACATAAAGGCCTCTTTATGTTTGTTTTAAATAAACTCCGATTTTTTGTGCAATAAGAAGTACTAAATTACTCACTGAATTACCCGCCGTTCCCCATTCCCCCACTATCCCCTATATATGACGACTAAATATTTAACGATGTATCCTAACTTAGTTAGGTAACGTATATGTGCCTATTTAAAAACGAATAGCACATTAGCAACAAAAAGTATCTACCTATCTATACATATATGGGTCCGATTTACCTAGTTAAGTACATATATATAAATACTAGCTGTTGCCCGCGACTTTGTAAGCGTGAATTTGTATGTTGGTGGTTATATATTTTACATAAGCGGTTAATCATTTGTTAATAATTATACAACGAGATTTGCCTGTCATAATCCCTCTCAATAGTCTCAATCCCCTTAGAAGATTTTCAAGCCCACTATTTAAAAGATCGCTCCCGATGCAATCTATCACCCCTTTTTTCAGCGATTTAGGGAATTAATACAAACTTTTAACCCATGGATAAATTTCTAAAAACGCTTTTGTCTTGTTTTCTATTATGGTTTATTTTTACGACATTTCAAGTTCACTATTTACAAAAAAAAAGTTCATACTTTCAACCCTTTTTTCACCTTTGTTCAAATCAGTATTTTGAATCTTGAATTGTAGAGCGGGAAAGGGCGAGGTAAAAATGTAGGTATATCGAAATGTCTCTGCACTGCAACGGTTAATTAAAAAAAGATATACTTATGCCTCTTTTAACCCATTATTAACTATAGCTTGAAGAAAAATAAATACAATAGGTTCTAAATTGTTGGCATAGGTACATTATTATGATCCCCACATTGAATGAGATTTCGCTCCAGTTGTTTAAAATTAAAAATATTTTTTTTGCAGTGTATCAAGAAAGAAGTATTGAGATAGTTAGACATATTTAATGTTATTGGAAAAAAAATCATTTTGCTACAAGCTTGTATCGCTGACTGTGCTTTTCTTTCCACGGGCTACTAATTACTCATCGAGACAATTCTAACAACCCCAAACACAATTAGTTTGCGTTGTTTTATCACTGAGTTCCCATGGCCACCTCCTGTCTCCGTCATCAGATCAGCTCTATGTTATCATAATATCGCACTGTCATAAATACGTATGCAAAAAATCAGCTCAAGACCCACGCTAACATACTAACAGGGCAAGTTAAAAAAAAAGCTTGTAAATATGTTAACAAAATAATATACTTATTTAACTGCAACAGGAATGTGTCTGAGATACCTAACCACATAAATAATTGTATTTTAGATGGCTGATCGAGGGAAACCCTTTAAAATAAGTACCAACTTCCAGACTGATTAGCCTTATTCCGTCTTTAGATTTTCTCAATTTTTCTTTAAGGTATAAATACAATGTTAAAAAGTAGGAAATAGTTATTTGTCATACAAGGGTGCAAAGTTGTATTTTACCCGCGAGTGAAGAATTGAAACACAAGCAAGCGAAAGGATTCTATAGGTGAACCACGAGCGAAGCGAGTGGTTCTAAAATAGAATCCTGAGCGTAGCGAGTGTTTCAACACACGAGAAGTAAAATACATTTGCGCCCGTGTATAACACAAAACTTTTCACCTCACTATAGCGAGGAAAATGCAACATCCACAGGCGTTAGATCATCTTCATCACTGGAATCACTCATTTCTTTACAATATTATAACAGAAAACTCTGGAAGTTGTGTATTTCTACGCGAGTCGGTGAGAAAAGTTTTTTAGTAAAAAAATTGTTGACAATGTTGAAATTCTGACGTATGAAATGTCAACGATGCGTTTTGAAATTGCATCGACTCAACTTGTGCGTTCAGAATTATATTTATCATCATTTAAAAAAAAAAACAAACGTTTCTTATGGAATTTTAAGGTTTATGACTTAAAATCATTAAATAAAGCTAAATTTGGTATTTTTAATTAGATTCTCAAACCATTTATTTAATGATAATTAATATCGAACGAATCATTATCATAAACGATTTACGTTTTGTTATCTGTCAAGCTACTTAAACACGCTCCATCCAAGGTCAAATTACTTTCCCCACTAGTGGATAAAACGCGTTTTTCCCCGCTTGTATTGAAGGATAAAAGACAACTTTCCGAGCTAGTGAGGGGAAAATTATTGAATTTACAAGAAGTTGTTGATTGTTTAGTTTTTTTATAATTTTTTTGTGAGCGGAAGTAGAAATTGTAAGAAACTGTGATCTCATTAAAGTTTATTATATATTTCTTATGTGTTTTATCTGAAACCCATTTTACAATCTAATTTATTAAATTATTAATGGAATGATCTATAAATTAAAACAATAGTTACCATTTAGCCATAAGTTTATTTTTAATGAATTATCGAAAATGACGTCTGGTGGACTCCACATCTGTAGTCTCTCTAATAAAGTCACCACAGTTGCAGAGGGTAGGAGTACAATTTGTATGCAAAAAATCCATAAGCAAATATCTACATTGCTCCGAGTATGTACCTATATTATTATCGCATGAGCGCGATCCACTACTTTGGTTTGCATATATGTATGATGATTCAAGTACCCTTAGATCACTAATATCACTAAAGCATTGAGTAGAATATGGATTATTTTGTACCGTTCATTTACAGAGATTCTTATATCATAACGAGAAAACTTATCAATTTGATACCCATGCTATGAGCAATGTTTGCGCCGATAAGCGCTATCATATTTAGGCTTGAAACTATTAGTTCACAAGGCTTTCTGCATATACTTAGAATATCTAAAAAACTGGACAAGTGCGAGTCGGACTCGCCCACCGAGGATTCCGTACTTTTTAGTATTTGGTGTTATAGCGGCAACAGAAATACATCATCTGTGAAAATTTCTTCTGTCTAGCTATCACGGTTCATGAGATACAGCCTGATGACAGGCAGACAGACAGACAGACGGACAGTGGAGTCTTAGTAATAAGGTCCCGTTTTTAGCCTTTGGGTACGGAACCCTAAAAACCGAGCTACATATATTTCAGAGAAACAACTGCCTAACAAATAGTTAAGAGAATTTAATGATTATGAATTCTAAGATTCCGGTCTTGTATTGTTCTACTTTTTGTTTGTAATACTACCTATATATATATAATAAAACAAGTCGGAATTTAGGATATACGGACCCCATTGCCTAGCAAGTGGGATGAAAAAATACATAACATCCCTAGGTTGAAATTTAGGATTTATACGGACCGCATCGCCTACGTGTAATAAGACATTTTACAAGCAAGTGTGATGAAAATAGTATTTAAAAGTAAAGTATTTAGTAGTATAAAGTATTTAGGTTATGTAATGAAAATATTTCGTAATATTTTACAGCCCAACGACCACTTGAACATTGTACATAACAAAATTGACACAAAATGGACTTTTACTTCTAGATCTCGATAAATGATCATACTCGTACCTATAACATGAAAACATGAATTCCAATTCCCGGCCCGGACCAGCTAATTTTATCAATTTTATCATGGTTGTTTTAGGTTTATGTAGACAAAATTATTGGTAAATGGCGAAATCTTTTCATTTTATCATTTAGTTAGTCCGTCCGTTCGTCCCTCGACTCCAGAGGGCCGACCGAGAAAAACGAAGATCTAAATTACGTTACCTGCCTCTCTATCGCTCTTGCATAGTCGTAGGGCCTCTGGCTCCAATGAGCCTTGAAAAAAAGCGGGTACAACGAGGAAGAAGATGATGATGATGATTTCCGTCTGTCAAATCACAAATGCCACAGCAATGTTATTTAGAAAATATTAGAAAGTATTTAAGTATTTAAAATTTGTAGGTTTTTAAAGCCGCTACACAGGCGACACGCTACAACTTACAGATACCTAATATATATTATAATATTTATATTATAACCTACACATTCTATATTTCGTAAAATCTTATAGACTATGTGTTACCTATGTATTTGATTGAGGAAATAATTGTATTAAATAATATTACAAAAGTTGTAAACGCTTCCTGTTCTAACATTCAAACCGTAGGTTTCAAAACTATGAGAAAACAAGCGCAGTTTTCATAAGGAAAGAAAATTACCATTAACGGATGCACAGTTTACAATTTTATAAGCTATTGCCGAATAACTGCCCTCCCTGAAAAAAAGCTCTCCATTTGTGGTTGGTCTGAGCGCCTAGCCACGAGCTGACAATCGTGCATCGACAAACGCCAAACGAAAAGAAAAAAACCGGCCAAGTGCGAGTCGGACTCGAGCACGAAGGGTTCCGTACCATTACGAAGAAAACGGCATAAAAAATCACGTTTGTTGTATGGGAGCCCCACTTAAATATTTATTTTATTCTGTTTTTAGTATTTGTTGTTATAGCGGCAATAGAAATACATCATCTGTGGAAATTTCAACTGTCTAGCTATCACGGTTCATGAGATACAGCCTGGTGACAGACGGACAGACAGGCGGACGGACGGACGGACAGCGGAGTCTTAGTAATAGGGTAGTAATAGGGTCCCGCTTTTATCCTTTTGGTACGGAACCCTAAAATGTACCGGAATGACAGATGCTACGAAAAGTCACGTGACTAATATATATAGGTATTTCCATACTTTATTGATTTTCGATTGACATTATCTAACAACGATTGTCATCGTGGCTAGACGCCCTGATACGCACTTGACGGTTTTTAACACAAGTTTAGTAACTTAATTTGTAACTAAATAACAAAAAAATAAAAAAAACTTAACAAGTCATGCATCTCTACTTACTTCTAATCGATATGAAACTTTTCAGGCAGATAGATGTACCTAATCCATTTGACAATATGTATAACAATTTAGGACTATGGAGTAAATATGACGATAGAGTCAGAAGTTGGATAGTGAAACGCTTCAGTAGTTGCTATTAGGTAGGTACCTAAACCTCTCGAGTTAGGGCTCCAATATTCTGTGGTTAAGTTCAATTGTCAAAATTTTATATCTACCTACTCGTACTGTAACAACTGCGATAGGTGAATCACTTCAACGATAGACATGCTTTAGTCTGTATAAGAATATGCAAACAGATGACTTCCTCACCTCAACTTTTAGATAAGAGATGAGTAACACACCTTAAATATAGTTCATTATTTATTTGATGATTTAATACGAACATTGCCGCAATTACATTATATAACGTTTTGACTGTTCTCAACAAAATATTGGTAACTTAAAGATAATCTATATCGTCGAATCGTGAGTGGGCCGGATTTGTTGATTTGTTATAAGTAAAACATAATATGTAGGTACTGCTTCAAAAAAAGTAAGTAAAGTTATTTGTTTATACTCGTAACTAAATTACGCCTATGTAATTTTTTTTTTCTTTATTAGGAGAGTACCTTTTATTTAACGATACAAATGTGATGATGATTAATGACGTTGAGTGTATTTTAACCTTTTAACTCAATACTCAATATTTTTATTGCAAATAAGGAAGAATCCATGCAGTAGTGGATACACAGTATCAAATGAATTTCAATTTAAGCGCATTTAAGCAGAACAACAAGTAATCTTAAAACATGTCAAAAATATAGACAATAAAATAAATAAAACATATTTAATTAAAATTAATGAATTCATTTCGATTTGAATGATAATGAATATTTATACAGATTATACGTCAGAACATTCTACAAATAATAATAATAACTAATAAGTAATTCAGGAAGTAATTTAATATTTATAAATATTTTTAGATCTACAAGAAAAAAATATCAGAATAAAGAATGTTCAGCCTCAAAATTGTATTGCCTTTTAAACATATCGTTGAACGTACTAATTGTACGTAATTTCATTAAAAACCTTTGTAAATATGCTTTTGGCACATATCTATTATATAGTCATATTTGGCTGTACTTATTGGTATACTTAAGTTTTTTCATAGCATTTTTACTGTAGGTACATGGTAGAAAACACGCATTTTAGCCAGCTTATTTTAACTACGTACATATATTGTATACCTATGTATTACGTATCGAAGAGTCCATTAAGTAATTCGAGGTATAACCTAAAATAATAAATTGCTTAATTTTTTTTATTTTAGTTTCATATTATTGTTTATGTTTCTAACTGCTTTCCTAACAACAGATTACATTACCAGATAACATAAAAATTGCATTTCGGCTAATAGAACATAGTCTCCGCAAAAACTACGAAACGAAAGTTATTATTCAGCAAGTTATATTGTGCGAAGTGTTGTTAAGTTAGGAAGAGTTGGCACTAAACTTACGGGAGTATAGCGTGGGGTCGCGCGTGGCGTGTGGCGTGCGATCGGCCGCTCGCTCGCGAACGGACTGCCACCGCCAAGGCGGGAAGGAAAGGAACCGCCGCGCCGGCGACGACTCTTGAGGACTGTGCCTCTTTCCTCAACTAGGTTCTGACACATCTTCAAATGGCCTTAAATTTATCAATGGGGAGATTTCATATGATACGAACGTATTTATTTCGTCGCCTATATGCAACTCGTATATTTATAACGAGGTACTGATAAATAGGTACAGGCAAACTTATAACAGTCAGTCATAAGCATAAGTAGGTTATGAGAGCTCTGGACCTTTAGCTACTTATTAGCTTTGCTGATTTGACTAACTCTCTGAAAACTGTCTGAGAGAAGTAAATATTATTGTTTGGCGATTCCCATGGTAGCTGTGTTTATACGCAATAATTTGGAAATTAACATTAACCCTATTTTAGTATGGAACGGCACCACACACTCTCTCACGCACACACACACACACACACACACATTTGTGTAAAAAAATGACCTATAATATTTATTTATATTTATTATGTTCGTCCATTGATTTCACTAAAGGCTGGTTAAACCACTGCACCAAGCATAATTGAATATTTCTGAGTAGAAAATTATGATATTTCCCTTGAATTTACTACCTAAACGTAATTATGTTTACAGATGGTTTGATGTAGCAGGGCTTATTAACATTCGTGAATACCTACTTATTACAGATAATTTTTAATATCACCATAGATCGTCACGCAAGTATATTTAATAGAGACTTATTATTGGAATCAAAAGCAACGAAAATAAATATACCTACTTACATATTTACGTGAGTGAGTACATATATTTTAAACTTATTTATTTATAGGTACCTACCTATTTAGCAGCCATTTTTGATTAATTTGTAACAACGTAGAACGTAGGTTTAAAGTTTAAGTGCCTGTCGTCCACACGTTTTCGATACCGACAAAGTTTTGTACCGCTCGATTTTACAAGGCACCCGGCATCAGCGGCTCGGGCTCGGGCATCGCGGTCGCGGTCGCACTTTCAGGAGTTTCTAACGACACTTCGGCAGATTACTTAGACGGTCACCCTTACAAGTGTACGAAAGGTGTAATGAAACTAGACTACAGGTGCTCGACTTTGTTAAGATGTTTGTTGCAATCTAAACATCCGGGTTTTGTTCAGCCTGCAATGGAGACGCTTTATAGTTTTGCTTGGAGTCATAAAACCACATTGAATGAAACTATTAATATTACGAAAGCATTTCGGTCCAATTTTATGACACGCAAACAGGGATCCCTGAAATTATAGGTGTCAAATTTCATTACTGTCACTGTTGTTTAAACCCCATTTAAAACCTAAAATCTGTTTTTGCTATCACATTTTTTAGTCCTAAACATTTTTCCTCCGTTTATTTTAGTAAATTTGTATTGCATAACACTCGTGTACTAATTATGGATCTACTGATGTCTCTTTTATTGAAATCCACTCAATAGTTTAGGCGCTAGAAGTAAAATTTTTATTTAATATTCGGCGTCCTCTCAAGGCAGCTGTATTGATTTTTCTTTAATAAAACAAGTGTAAACAGGTTGTGAAGGGCAAGCGGAATGTACCGATACGTCATTTTAAAAAAATCCGTCCAGTATCCTGAGCTGCAGGGTGTACTGATTATCAGTATTTAAACACATAACCCTACTTTCTGTTAAGGTCGCAGTTGAGTAAAATGTTGATATTGGGGTATAACGTGTACAAATGTATAGACAAAAGTGGAATTCATATTCCTACAAGTTTCCTATTAAGAGAATATCCCCTGAAAGGGTATAGCGCTAAATCTGGATGCATTTTCAATAACAAAATGTATTTTTTCCGCAAAGATATCTAGGACTTTTTTGTGTAAAATTTAATAAGCTTTAATGTTGCCTTACACCATATTTTCACAGAGAACGTAGATTTAGAGTAAAACGCAAATTTCTCCAGGATGGTACACATTTTCCAAGATGGCTGCAATTCCTCGAGGTCCCCAAATGTCAAATAGTTTGGACATGAAAAAGAGACCTTTAATTAACATACATACCACATTTCATAACTTTGGAAGAGATTTTGAGGTTAGACCTAATCCGATTGTGCTATAAAGTAAACCATTCGATTCCTTACATTTTATCAACAAAAAAAGATTACTTGTACAGCAACTATATGCATAAACGCACTATTTTACCGACAAAATCGCAATTTGACTTATTTTCCATACTTCAAGATGGGCTCTCTCAGTGACCTCGACGTCATGTTCACTTATCGTTTTGTTACGAGCGTTTCGCGAGTGAAGTAAGACTGTCGGACTTTGACTATCATTTCGGACTTTTGTATTGATTTAATGCTGTGGGTCCCATATCTTAGACATTTAATCCCAATAACAAACCTGATCGATTGATACCATTATTAAACATTTGTCATCTAGCCTATTGCAGTCCTATTTAAAGCTAAACAGCCCTTTTTTCTCATCCGGTGGACGATTAGGTGACTGAAATAATTAAATACTTAAAAAACCTTAAAAAATAGACCGTGGAACCAATTTCACTGTGTATTTCGAACTTTTCAAAAGTAGAGTATAATCCTACAACGTGTTTTGATGATATAATGTACAAATATGCATGTAATCTACGCGCACATCTATTACAGGTATATAAGAGTACCAAAATGAACAAAATAATTAGATCATTAAACAAAAATTATAGATTAAAACACAACGCATTCGCCTGCTGGTAAAAAACTTGAGAGTGATATATGTTAAGGGTAATGTTAAAAGGTTCATTAAACTCAAGTTTACCCTGGTACAACTAATATTAACCGAGCCTTTTGGACCGGACCGTAAATTAATGTATTTGGAGTTTACCCGTATATAGCTAGGTCTACCCAACACTGGGAGGGTAATATCAGAAGTGATGATGCAACACCTAACATTACCCAGCCAGAGTTAGGTAGACCTAGATGTGTACGGGTAAACACCGAATACAGATTAAGTTTTCGGACTTTACCCAAAAGGCAGGGGTAATATTTACTAGTTATACGAGGGTAAACTTGATTTTAATTAACCTTCTAACATTACCCGTAACAGATATACTCATCGAATTAAAACTGTTGTGAGACATACTAACATTAAATCATTTTACGGTTTAGATTCACTTGTTTTAGTCACTCGCGCGACATGTTTCGGAGAGCCTAGGTCTCCTTTCTCAAGCACTAATAGTGCGAGCAGCGTTCACGACGACCGTGTATTGCGTACTGCTGTTGCCGTGAGTTCGTGCTGTGTGGCGCTACAAGTGTTAGGTGACCCAAACCCAAACACACCACTGTGCCCGCCTACAACGATAGCGCAAGACCTCCCCCAACCGGCTTCCTCGGCGCGCGCGCAGCGAGCGACGCGGCGCGCGGCAGCGGCAGTACGCAATACACGGTCGTCGTGAACGCTGCTCGCACTATTAGTGCTTGAGAAAAGAGACCTAGGCTCTCCGAAACATGTCGCGCGAGTGACTAAAACAAGATATACTCATGTTATTTCCAGAGCTTAATAATCCAAAAAGCCTAATAATATAAAATAATTACACTAATATAAATAAATCTGTTAAGTTCCTTATTAATGGAATGCGTTAAAACGTAAAACGCAAATATATCTTGACAAGGAGATAAATTATGTTTTTGCTTTCCTTCTACTTGAAGCATAGGCATCTAAGTAGCAAAATGTGTACCCTATCTGAGCAAAGACACCTCAAGAATCACTCTAAGTAACATTAATCGGGTTTCGTCGCGCTCTGTCGTCGACTTCTCTTTTGAGTAGAAAGTATTATCTCTAGAGACGGCTGCAGGTAGCAGTGATTTTTGTAAATATGAGGCGTTAAATACAAAATTGAATAGTGGTACAAACTATCTTCACTAGGACAAAGAGGTGTCTGTTTTTTGGGTACCATATTTTTATTTAAAAATTACACGTGTTTAATTAGTGCTTTAAAAGGTACACATTTCGTCCTTGTACCCAATCCTTGTAACAATAACGATTTTGGACACATACTACAAAAAAAATTAGGTTTACGAACAAGACGATATTACACAAAAAAAAATCGTACCATGTAAACAGCAATTACACATGATTCGTAAAGCGAAACATCTGGGCATAATATAACTATTTCTTTTAGTAAAAAAAAAAGTTATGGATCTGTGCATCACATGGTGGCCTTTTATAGAATATGGCATGTTTATATTATATATAGTTACGACAACTCCGACTTTGGTATCCAATATAACTATAATGGAGTGTTTCTATCGACCTGCTCTTGTCATGATTTAACGCCTTGAGTGTCCGTTAGGTTTTGGTTTTTGGTAGATTATTTTAGCTGTCTCCCTCATTCCGCTTGCGTCAGAAATTGACGGGAATCCAAAATGTTGCGTAAAAATAAAAATTCACCACATTTATTCTGTGGATGCTCAATTGAGCACTCATGAAGAGGACAGTTAGATAACATGTTTGGCAGCATATTAACCTTTTGTTTCTTTAAATCGTGCCAAGGAGTCGGTGAAATAGTCTCAAATTAAGCTGGATAGGCTTGGCCAAATTACATTTGCCAGACGATATATTGAAAGCATCATAAAGTTCCTAAAAAAATGTAAAACCTTCGTATATCAGATATGACGTAAAAATACCATACCATAAGAACATAGTAATAAAAAATAATACACATGTAAACAGACCAGACCAAGTTTTATCTGTACCCATAATTAACGATACGGTCTTTACACGCTTTTAATATGTAGCTGCAACGAAGTTCAATAAAAGATGCATATAATCGTGAATATTAAATATCACGTATATATTTACCTACCTACGTTTTATTTAAAGGCGCAGTAGCTTCAGCCAGCAGTTTTTGAGAAATCGTAGCGATTTTTTAGATCACAATACGGTTGCCAAAAGTTTAATTAGCAATCCTGAGGCTTTTCGCTAGTAACCTCTCTCTCTCGTAAAAAGCCATATGGAAATGAACGCCTGTATCTGGAGCCCGCATTAATCTAAATACAAATATATGCTGGAACGCAATCAAAATAAGTTTGAGAGGTTTTTATACCTAAAATGTTATGGTGTTTACCCGTTTTACCCCCTTATGTATCTAACTTTGTGTTGGGTATGGTAGGGTATAACCAGCTGGAGGTTAGGCGGGAGCTTGCTCTAGCGTGCTATATATTTAAATTATTGCGCGGAAAGATCAGTAACCCAGAGGTACTGGGTACTGGCCACGGTGAGCCTGTGCGCGCCCTCGCGCTATGTGTGGTGCCGACGCCGACCGCAGCTGCTAGCCGTGCCGCGCGCGCGCACCGACCTACTGCACGAGGCGCCGTGGACGAGAGCCTTGCGCACGCTCAATCAAGTTGCTACCCGGATTGATGTGTTCCATTGTTATGAGAATGAACTTCATTAAAGTCACTTTGTTTGTGTTATGTTACACTTCTTAGAAATAGTTTTATAAATATATGTCTCTATAAGTCTATATTACTTTTTGCTACACTATCGCATTGGACAACTGTTATGATAGCTGTACCGTTATTTTATTATCAATAAAAAAAATCATAATAAAATAAAGTGGCAAGGTGGTGTTACATACTGGAGGTCGAGGAATCGGTTTACTGATGTTTCGGCGAAAATTACTTGACCAACTTTCAGTTCCCAAACTATTTATCCCATATTTTTAGTTGGGCGAAATTTCATTTCGCAAATTTACATAATGCAACCTAACCTAACGAAACCTAGTACGTCATTTTCATTTCGCAAGTATGGGGTTGGGAAATGAAATGGTTGCGAAGTAAGGTTATGCCAACGATTGGTTTGCCAAATGAAACTTTGGCGAAAAGTTGGTTGCCAAGTGAAATTTGGCGAAATAAATTTCGCCGAAAAGGAAGTACACCCGTGGAATCGATGTTCGGCTCGCACCATGAACGGTTTAACTACGAAATAGGTAAGTACCATTTAGTATTTGCTAGTACTAGATGTTAGTGAAGGAAAATATTGTGAGGAAACGGGACCACAGGTAGGCATAGTTTCTCATCTACGTAGGTAAACAGATTCAATGGGTTTCGTAAATGTTAGTGTATGCGAATTAGAAAACATATAATAGATAAATTAAATATAAATGTACATAGGTACAGAGAATATAATAGAAATTTAAAAGTTTTAAAGCTGCAAAGAAAAACTAGAGCCTTCCTTAACTGCTCTATCATTCGATGTCAAGTAATTATGCGAGATTTGTCAAAATTGTTTGCAATTGACACTTCATTTCAAATAAAATTATATTAGAATAGGGGTCAAATCAAATTGTTTTGTTTCTCAGAGTTGTTCGAAATTGGAATGAGATTATAAGATAGATATAGATGTTATAATTATGCAATAATAACATTTTCGCAGATAATAAATGAGCTCTAACAAAACAGTTTATCTTTATGCTGGTCTTAATTAGTAGTTTTTGAACGCATTATAGAGGGTTTATGATAAGTGAGTAGATAAAATATTAGAGACTTACCTACAGTTGTAGTGCATACTTATTTTCCATCGTATTTTAAGGAAACGTACGAACGTGTCTTGCTAGGTAGTCAGTCTCTGTACTCTCTGTACTCTACAAAAAGTACTGAGGTTGACTGATACGAACGTTTTCGAGAAAGAACGATGGAAACCAATTATGCTCTACATGTCATTGTCATTCAAAATATTATGCTATTATGAAAGCAACAACGTAAGGGCATTTTAATTTATGAATACCTGGTACCGTTGCTGGGCGACTGATTTGTTAGGCCAATGACATCGAGCGGCTCGAGATCGTGAGGCTCGTCCTCGGCCCGTCGCATGTTGCATCACACACACACAATACATACTCCGTGTACAAAATATCAATCATAAGCTACTTATTTAAGCTCTTATTGATAAAGATACAGAAGTATAAATACACTTCAATGGGCTCATGTATACTATTTATCTCAAATTAATGTAGTGCAGATTAAATTATTTTGTTCACTTAGAATTAAATAACAAGTTTAGTGGTGTTTTGCTTAGGACTTAGGACCACATAAAATGCGGCCAGAATAGCACAATACAGCATACAATCTTGCAGCTAAAGATGATATTTTTGCCGCGCCAGTGAGTTTTTTTTTAATTATATGAAATAAAAGCTCTTATTATTTGTCTCAAAAAATTGTATTTAAAGGGTCTATTTTTGAAGAGGGTGTTTTTGCGACATTTGTATGGCAATTTTTTATTTTTGGAAAATCTGATTTATAATCATCGTTTTATAAAGGGGCTACTAAAAAAACCGGTCAAGTGCAAGTTCGTTTAACTCGCGCACCGAGGGTTCCTCACAAACTTTAAATTTTCTCATGTAATTATAATGACGAAAGACTTGACCAGAAGCACAATTGTAATGGCTAAGCATAATTGTTTACAGCGCCATCTATCGGCAAATTGGCTAACTAATTTGCGCGACTTGTATGTATGTTGGTTTTTCAGGGATATCTTTATCATGTGAACCGATTTCAACAATTTTAGATTTATTTGAAAGAAGGTGTTCATAGTGTAATCTCATAGAAATTTCAATTATAATAAATACCCGCAAAGGGGCTTAAATTGCAAATTAAATTAGTAAATGTTTTTATGTGATTAAAAAAAGTTTTTAAGATAGAAGTGTGATTTTATTTTTCCTGTAATATATCATATATATATATGATAATGTTATTATTATGTAAAAAAAATCATAATTTTTCGTTGGTAAATTTCGGAGATAAGGGGGTGTTCAATTTGAGCTATTTCAAATGATATCCCACTCGACCTGGTAACTAGAGCTTGAAATTTTGCCCCCTCTTTAAATTGGGTATTTTCCAAAATTAATACAAATATATTTTTTTTAAATACACTTTCAAGATGTCTGGGTTAGCATTGTTCATAACTATTCCAAATATCAAAACAATAGCTTAAGTAGTTATCGAGATATTTAGCAATGTGACAGACAGACGGACGGACAGAATGTGTCGCTTAACTTCAAACTTGGGTAAGTCCACCCTCTCAGCAAATATCTACCCTATTACATTTTCTTAATACCAAAATCGCATAATCCGACAGATGGATTTACCTTAGTTTAAAGTTAAGTGACTCAAATATTACGAGGTACCACTCTACTTTTTCTAGTCAGATAGATATGGACGTTTAAATATCGACGTTTGTATGGCACTATTCAGCCAATGGCATTTTTTCGACCTTTTATGCCAGTATCAAAATTGTTATGGCACTATTTATTATTTTTGTGGCATTAACAAGGCCCTAACGACATTTGTATAGCACCTTTCCGGCATTTGTATGCCACATTTGACATTTGTGGTCAAAGTACGCGTATAAATGTTGCCATACAAATTACGACAAAAATGTTTTATTGGCCATCTTTCGTACATTATGTACCCAATTCACGTATTTATTAATCACAATATTTTTACACCATATTGCCAACTGTTTTTATATGGAAACACATTTTTATGTCAATTGTATATCAATAAATAAGAGCCCATACAAATGTCGCAATGACCGTACCAAAATACGTCGTTAAAGAAAAATTACTGTTAGACATACTAGACAAGCAATAGACAAGCTAGATTTAGGCAGGTATCCTTGATTCATAACAAAAACAGTGCCGCGCGAGACAGCCACAAAAATGCTTCTACAATGCATGTGCTCGAAAAGTGCGTTTCGGAGCCATATCATGCGGAAAGTACTACTTTTCCACACTAGTGCTTTTTGTTTTCAATTTTTTTTTACAGTACATATGGTGCTAATTTCTCGCACTAGTGCGGAAAAGAGCATTTTTCCGCACTAGTGCTTTTTGTTTTCATTTGTTCAATAATTAAACTTAGTCAAAGTCAAAGTCAATATATAGGTAATCTTTATTCAAATAGGCCTAGCAACAAGCACTTTTAAATTGATTTGCCATTATTATTTATTATGCTATGCTTATTTGCCATGATATGTTTTTTATTTACTCGCACAATGCATTGTAAAACATTGTATGATACACGTGCGTAAAGATGATTTCCGCACTTGTTGCATAAATAGGTATCCCGGGTTTAATAAATAACGCATTATATTTTATAAGTAAGTAAGTAGATAGATTTTATAAATAATTCTCTATATAAAGGTATCAAGTATTTGATAATAGTGCACTGCCTTATGGGAATATAGTTCAGATCCGTAAACCGCTATCAACTTTTAGTATGTTGCTGGGCATAATACTGAATCTTCAAAACTGCGGGGAGACATCGGCGCCGGCCATCTACTTCAGCGGAATGACGTCATCAAAATGACTCCCGCCTCGTTGCGAATATTGCAACTTGCACCCAAACTATGCATTGCACATACACGTGTGGGGTATTAAACGAAAGCCAATAAAATATTATATATTTTACTGATACACTATGTACCAAAATATGCAATAGTATAAGAGAAATTTCAAAATAAATCAAAATGATGAAAAAAAATCTATTATATATTTATAAATTATAATTCCACTCCAAAATATCGTTTTCATGTCTTTTATGTAATGTTCTTTCATTTAATACCCGATAATTAGGACTATTCTTTGCATAATATGAGCGCATTAAGGTAGAATTGTTGGCGCGCTTTAGTTTTTTTGGTACAACTTCCACAGTTTTTATCGGAAAACTAAAAATTTAAGCTATGTCGTATAGTTGAATAACTGGTTTCTTTTACATTATACGCAACATTGTTATAACGTTTTTATTTGAGTTATAAAATATATATACATGATCTTTTTTCATAAAAAGTGTTTTTTCTTTGTTTGTAACTTAAAATATACATTGTTTTTATAAATAATGTATTAACGAATCATAATATATTTAAAAACCTTTCGTCTGATGTAGCACACGTGTATATATGACTCATGGTATAGTTATAATTTAGATTTTGCAAATTTCGGCACGGTCACATGTATGACGCCATTATTTGTCACTCAGGGACTATAGAGATTGTCTCCCAGCAGTTGTATGATCCTTTTTATATTGCTAATAACATACTAGAAGCTTATGCGGATTATCCTGAAAATGACCAATTTCGATTTTTTTAACTTTAATGCATTTGTTCTAGCAAATACCTACATTTTGATGCATAATTTTCACATTTTTGGTCTGATTTTGATTATTTTGATATCAGTGTATGGCTTGAGACATAAGCTTTTTTTTTGTAGTACATTGTTTTAACGTCCGACTTTTGGTTTGGTTGAAAAACCCAAATAATCGAATTTTTTTTTTCATCATTTTGATTTATTTTTAAATGTCTCTTAAACTATTACATATTTTGGTACATAGTGTATTAGTAAAATATATAATATTTTATTGGCTTTCGTTTAATACCCCACACGTGTATGTGCAATGCATAGTTTGGGTGCAAGGTGCAATATTCGCAACGAGGCGGGAGTCATTTTGATGACGTTATTCCGCTGAAGTAGATGGCCGGCGCCGCTGTCTCCCGGCAGTCTTGGAGACCCAGTATCATGCCCAACAGCATACTAAAATTTGGTAGCGGTTTCCGGATCTGAACTATCTCTTCGACCGTTTCCCATAAGGCATAGTACTATAATACGTTGCCTACATCCAAACTTACGATTTTTTTACCGAGCCAAACCGCACGTGGGACACGCGAAATAGCGGTAGATTTCGCCGTTTTTAGGGTTTGAAATGAGAATTTATCACAAACAAACATACTTAACGAACATTGGTATATTTTTTATTAGTTTATAGCATATATAATGAAAATATACCCATATCAATACTGTTCGTTCAATGTATTTGGAATAATAGCCTTGGGACAGAAAAAATGCTCATTTGAAAATTGACCCATAAAACTCAGAATCACGTGGTGATTACTATATGCTCTTTGTTTAGCACCGTCACTTAAATTTTAAGAGCAAGCATTACGTGATAGTTAGACAAACTACTTCATACCAATCTAACTTTATGCTTCTCACTTATAGTTATTATATCTATCTATCTACCTGACATAAGGTAATATAAAAAAAACCCGGACAAGTGCGAGTCGGACTCGCCCACCGAGGGTTCCGTACTTTTTAGTATTTGTTGTTGTAGCGGCAACAGAAATACATCATCTGTGAAAATTTCAACTGTCTAGCTATTACGGTTCATGAGATACAGCCTTTTTTTTGTTAACGGATTGGGCGGAATGTTACGCACCGTCCCCCCGGCCGCGAGAAGGCCATTGATGGGGGGGTGTGTGGAACTCGCCGCTCCTGTCCCCTCTCAACTGGCGAGAGGGGAGGGAGAACCAGGCCCTACCCACTAAACCCACTCCGGCGTTTCATATCCTCTTTGCCGTTTGTGAGGGTGCCATGGGATCGAGTACACTCTACCATGGCGCTCCCCGGCAGCCCCGGCTTGGCGCCAGGACACCCGCACAATGGGGAGGGGATCAGAAACGCTGGATCCCCCCCCCCCCCCCCCCCCGACGACGTATGTGGAGCCGTGCAATGCGGGTCCCGCACCCGCTGGCCCCACTAGGGGTCGAGGCGAACATACGCTCTTCGCCCTCGACCCCGCCATGAGATACAGCCTGACGACAGACAGACGGACAGGGAGTCTTAGTAATAGGGTCCCGTTTTTACCTTTTGGGTACGGAACCCTAATAACGACAATGATATAATCATAATCATTTATTTGCACATAAAAAGGGTTTTACAAAGAAGGTGTTATAAAAGTTACATGTCCTAGCCTTTTTACCTATTTAGACGGCATGCTAATAGGTCCTTATAATAGGTACATTAAATTTGTACTACATACCTAGGACTACCTTAAATTAACTTAATAAATTACTTAACTTAAATTGAACTAAAATAGAATGCACAATAAGTTAACTAAATATATTCAAGACGGACAACCTCTATTCAGCACCGCGTTCCTAGCATGATTTTTTTACTCTTTTTCGATTTAAGCTTCGTAACGTCTAAAACCTGTCACCTACTGCTATTTATGACTTCTAAACGTAAAATCAGGCTTTAGCTGTCATATTATGCACAAAAGTACAATTAATGCATAATAACAGCATTATATGCGTATTCTTATTTAATGGCGCAATCTACTTTTAACCTTTTCTAAGGAATCAAAACCCGCCCAAGTCTGCAACGATTTTGATAGCGTACGCAGTGCAAGTGTTATTTGTACGTCGTAATTTCATAGAAGTTTAACGTTTAAAATAACACTTGCACTGCGTGTGTTATCAAAATCGTTGCAGACTTTTCTTGGTTTGACTCTATGTATTTGTGCTTTAAATCTACTTTTGTGATTATAACTGCGGTCAGTCAAGGCAAAATTTCAGGGTTTTGAAATTTAAATGGCTACTGCCAGTAGGCAGTTTTCATACGCAAAACTAAAATGCTAAAGTAATATTTAATGCCATCTACAACAAAGATAATTCTCGCGGTGTTGTACGACGGATACAGTCTTTTTTATTTATTTACTAGACAGCTGATATCAAAGAAAATGATAACATACTTACCTACCTAAAACTATCTGTACACGAAACTAAAGTCATTAAATATTTCTGAATTCGGATATAAATATCTTTTATTTTTATTTTGCGTAACTGAACAGGGTTTCAGGGGTTATAGGGAGTGTAAACATTCGAAAGCGTGACGAGCGTTCGCGTTGGCGTTGGCGTTATGTATATTTTTGCATGGGGTTTTGAACAGCGCGCCAAGTGGGACGTTTTTGAAACTCAAAATCTCATACAAAATGACAACGCAAATGCGTACGCTATCGAATGAAATTTACACTAGGGGTACTGACCCATTTAGCAAACTTAACATAATAGTAAAGTGAATCATTCATTTGGCCGTACCAATGAATGATGAGCCGGCTAAATTCAATGGAGTTTAGCGTTAATAAAGTAACTTAAATTATAAACCAAATTTATTTGTAGAAATGTAAAAAATAACAACTAGTTATTTTTCCTTGACATTGTCAACAAGCCGACATCAATTGTGCCATTTTTGGCGTGAATTACCAAAAACCCATAAAAACTTTTGTATTGAAAGTGCACCAAAACAATTGCACATAAATGAAGTTTCGTCCTATCCAATAAGCATCAACAAGTAGATATGGACTGTTTCGATTTACGAGTACAGTAACAATGGCCAATCAACTCAGTTTGCCGTCGAATTTATAATCATCAGGGTCGAAGTGTACAGAGTGTCAAATAATAATACTTACCTCTAACTATATGTTCTAAGTCATAATGATAAGGACATTTGTATAATAGTAGTAGTAGTAGTAAAACTCTCTATTGTACAAAAATATACATAAAACAAGAGAAAAACGCAATAATAATTTTGTTAATCTTCAATGTTTACTTCCCTTTGCTTTGTATATGAAATAGATAAATATTGAAAGAGCCACTTGCATTTTTCGAAAGGTTTCTAAACGAATCGAAACGCGCTACACACACTCCGAGAGGTTCTAACCATTCGGTCAATCACTGAGGCACACCCTGAATTGGAGTTTCCAAGTAAAGCGTCAGTGTAAATTACAATAGTTAATTACTAAAGTTGTCTTTAGTTGCATTCATTAAATAACCTGCTGGCGTAAACAAATTGCTAGCAAAAAGACTATACCACTATCACCCGCACTTAAACATGAATACGCTTTGAAATGGCGCTGTAATATAATAACGTTTTCGATAATAAGTATCTGTTATGAATAGAGGTTCATTTCTAAAATAAAGCTCAAAACAAACAGAATACATACGATCGAGTATGAACATAAATGCGTTGCGACCATTTCCATGTGTTAATTGCTTGCAATATAAATAGGCCTGATAGGGAACTTAGAAGGCAATCAATGTAGGCAATGTACAATAGTATTATACCTATATACTTAAAAAGTAAAGTAAAGTAAGTAAAGTAGCATAGTTGAGAAAGTTTCTACAAACCACTTTTATCTGCTTAAATTAAATAAATACGTTATTTTTTTTCTTCTGATTCGCACAGAAGACTTGCCGTTTAGGTTCCACAAGATATGAGGATGAACGCACTGCCGGCGGCAAGCGGTGCGGTGATAGAAAGCAATTCCTCTGAGCCAAAGAGAATATATAGGATAGAGTTACTGATACTGTCATAGTAAATTTTGTAGTCACAGTAAATTTACTGTCATCTATCGACACACGATTAAAACTAAAAATAAAAATATAAAAAATGTATATATATGGACTAGCGACCCGCCCCGGCTTCGCACGGGTTATACAACCCCTTTACAATTTATACACTAAAACCTTTCTCAAGAATTACTCTATTTATAGGTGAGTTTCGTACACAAGTTAGGATAGCTAAAGTAACCGAAAATTTGCGTTATTAATTTCTGGGCCAAGTCGAAAATCATACAATTTCCGTCGTACAAAAAGTCGCATTTTGTAATATACGATGAGCAAAGTAAGACCACCATACGTCCTGCAGTGCCGTTCTCTCGACTATTCATGGGCTCAAATCAAGAGTGTATTAAAAGAGAAGGATAAAACAGCCAAAAAACTTTAACAACTCCAGCAGCACCTGGTGTTGGGATGGTGCAGGCAAATATGAAAAACAGCTCCGTAAAAAGCTGCCACTGCGCTAGGAAAAAACTTCTTATCACTCCTGCAGAAAATTTAATAATAAAAAAAACTGATAATTATTTAAATTAAAAGTAGCTTCATATTCTAGTAATCCTAAATTCCAAAAATCCTTATCAATTGCATCAGTTTTTTTATTTGAAGTTTACAGTTTTTTTTTTTCGGTACACCCCTTACTCTCTATAGGGGTTGGCTTGAGGTAGTGTAGTGATAAAAGTCATTAACTCGGGGGTAAACTATCGCTTCGCTCTGGTGACATTCCAGTTCCAACCGCAGCTGCACTACTGGTGCGACATTACCGGTGCAGCACTGTCTACTGCAGCTGCAGAGGCGACTGTGGCGTGCAGTCGCAACAGCGTTTGTTGATATAAATAATAATTAAAAAAAAAAAACCGACTTCAATGGGGGATGCCGCTGAAAGTTCACTTATGACTTAAGACAATGAAATGAAAAAGACAGCATCTTTTGCCTAATTATGTAGAAAAGGAGGTAAAACGACCCACTTTTCTAGTAGCATTTCGTTTTTGTAAGGGTCGCAGTTCTAACCTAACCTAACCTACTTTTCTGATAGCATTTCGTTAATGTAAGGGTCACAGCTCTAACCTAACCTAACCTACTTTTCTGATAGCAGTTCTGTTCTGTGAGAATTCAAAAACCACCCACCCACCTAACCCACTTTTCTAGTAGCATTTCCGGGTCCGGGTCTGGGTCCGGATCCGAGTCCGAGTCCGTGTCCCACTGTCCGGGTCCAAGTTTGGGTCAGAGTTCGGTCCGGGTCCGGGTCGTCCGAGTTAAGGTCCATGTTCAGACCCGGGTCCGGGTCCGAGTCCGGGTCCGAGTCCGGGTCCAAGTTTAGGTCTGGGTCCATAAGGAAGAAAACAAATCGCCAAACGTGAACTATGTGTCATTGAAGAGTTCCATTCTGATCATCATCAGCAGTTCCACTTCATCAAATGTCACTTTTTTAAATGTAAATGCTGGATTTGTTGATGAAAATACAAAAATCACTATATGTATCTCTTTCACATTTGAGGAGTTCCCTCGGTTCCTCGTGGGTCTCATCATCAGAACTCGAGCTTGACAAAAATATGTCTTAAAAACTTAAGTTGCTTAACAAACATAAAGAAGAGGACAAATCGCCAAACGTAAACTATGCGTCATTAAAGAGTTCCATTCTGATCATCATCAGCAGTTCCACTTCATCAAATGTCACTTTTTAAAATGGAAATGCTTGATTTGTTGATAAAAATACAAAAATCACTATATGTATGCCTTTCACATTTGAGGAGTTCCCTCGATTCCTCATGGATCCCATCATTAGAACTAGAACTTGACAAAAATGTTTCTTGAAATCCTAACTTGCTTAACAAACATAACGAAGAGGACAAATCGCCAAACGTGACCTATGCGTCATAGAAGAGTTCCGTTCTGATCATCATCAGCAGTTCCACTTCATCAAACGTCACTTTTTAAATGTAAGTGCTTGATTTGTTGATGAATATACTAAAATCACTATATGTATGCCTTTAATATTTGAGGAGTTCCCTCGATTCCTCATGAATCCCATCATCAGAACTGCTTTTTGACAAAAACGGGACCAATCTGTCTGTATATCCTTATAATCAAAAAAAGAATTTTCAAAATCGGTCCAGAAATGACGGAGTTATGGAGTAACACACATAAAAAAAAAAAAAAAAAAACAACCGGATTGAGAACCTCCTCCTTTAAAATCTTGAAGTCGGTTAAAAATACTAACTTACGAACAAGTTTGGGAACAAATCAAGTTGTTTTCACCACTGGAGGGCTTGGTCACTTGGGCAAGACCTAAATGAAAGACCTAATAAAAGGGCCTACCTGGCCTGGGACGTTTATTGCAGACTAAATCCAGCCGGTAGTGTCCGCATGTTTCTGACGGCCGAGTAGGTACGTGATACCAAAGATAGATATACTCGTAACTCCGTAATAGATGGATACAGTCTAAGGAAAAAACGTGCCTCGAAAATCACGAAAATTTGATTCTCGATCAGATTTCACCACAAGTTTTGGCCTACTCTCGTATAGAGGGCGTTGACGGTTTCATTTGTTATTTATAATTTTAACGCATATCCGTTAAAGAACATGGGTCAAAATCATATAAAAATAATTAATGCAAATAAAAAAATCATTTATCCATATTTAAATACATTTTAACGTATTTTTATAAATCTTCATTTTTAGTTTTAAAGTATGTCGATAGATGGCAGTGAATTTAAAGTGGTTACATAATTTACTATGACAGTACCGCTCTATCTTATTGTATCCTCTTTGGTGATACAGAGGTGGATCAAGTGCGCACCCCGCAGATTATTAAAATTTCAAAGAACACATTACCAAACAAAATAAAAAAATAAATAATAAATTATAAAAAAAATATGAATTATTAATAAAAATATTCACATATATTTATGAATAAAATTTGTGCACATTAAAGTAATAATAGCCACCTGGCTGATTAGGCCCAGTAACGATTCACCCGGCAGTTTAATCTTAGTCTGGTTTACGACGCCGTGGTGCATTTTGTATGTCGCTTTATTCAGGACGCGTTAAACAAACGCGGTGACCGCCTTTGCTTTACGCGACTTTCTGGAAGCGCAGTAACGAAACTGTAAGAAGCTCGCTTGAGTACGCGATTAATCGGGTGTTTGTCACACCAATATAGTATTTTGACTGGTTTACAAGAGTAAACAGTTAATGTGTGTTGCCGGGCCTTTGATGTTTGCTGACCCACAACGCAGAATAATAGTATGACCAGGCCCCTATTTCACCACGGTGACAGGTGCGACAATTGTCGACAACACTGTTGCTGACGTCACAGGCCTCCATGGGCTACGGTTACCGCTTACCATCGGGCGGGCCGGATTCCTGTTTGCCACCATCATTGTATTATTTAAAAAAAACTTATTCTATCGGCAAAAAACGGGTAAGTTTATGATGATGATGATGACAATTGTCACAGATTTAAAAGAATTTTCGGTAATTCTTGACAGGAAATGAGTTCGGTGTCGATATTTCGTGACAATTGTCGTGTTTCTTGTGGCAATTGTCAATAGCTTCGCAAAATAAGTACTTATTTATTGGCGATTTTTTGGAATATTTTTTTATTTTTTGTTGGTGGCAAACAAGCACACCGACCGTTCAACGGTAAGCGGTTACCGTAGCCTATGGAGGCCTGTGACGTCAGTAACAGTGATGTCGACAATTGTCACATCTGTCACCGTGGTGAAATAGGGGCCAGGAATATATGATCATTGTCAAGAGGGCGCTATTATTCAGTTCAGTATAGTCTGAACAATGTGGATTTCAAACTCGTTATTTTACCATCGATTTTTTTCTTTGTAGTTTTACATGTATGTATAAATGTATAATTTTGGTGCAGTAAAGAATATTTACTTACTTCCTTACTTACTTACTTATTTTGACTTACATACTTTTATTCACCGTAATCAAAATCAGAATCTAAATATTCGGCGTCCACATTTTTTTACATTCTTTTGTACCGTATAAAATTTATGTATTTTCTTACGTTTCAGGTCAAAATCGTCTAATTGTATCTTCTTTTTTATTTTTGGTTTGCTTTTGCAGCCTATAATACCTAGAAGGTCGTTCTTCCTAAGAAGGAGGAAGTTCGGTTTTTACCACTTTTCCATAGAAACAATTACCGATTTAAAAAAAAGCACCCGTGACGGAAATATGTAGTATGCCAAGAAATCACAATTAATTCGTAGTATAACCATCTGCGAGGATATTACGGTTTATTTGCGGTATTTGAAATAAATTGATTTTTTGTTCCTGCTCCATTTTTTTTTCGAAAAAAAAATCATAACTCGACACTCTTTAAGTCAAATCGTCCCAAATTCAAAATTTACCATAACAATGCTGGACAAAACATACTTCAATGAAAAAATATATATGTTTCTATGTTAATGAGAGTCGAATTTCAGCCAATAGTGCGGCACGTCCATGAGCTTTTTGACGAGAAGAAATCTGATTATATCCCAATACAGTTTTTTGTACTCGCGTGAATTTCTGATTCGTGACAATGTAGCCAGTGCGACGGATTTGTATTAAAACTTGAAAAAATAATAATTTAATTTGTAGTGTTAAATAAAACTACCATCTACTATTAAACCATCGTGCCATAATTTCATGAACAGTCCGATTTGAGTTGTAGGGTCATAGAATCCTGATTAAAGAGCTTATGCATGGATGGAAAACTGTACAGTATTAGTTTTCTCAAGTCAAAAAATAAGCATCTAGATGTATGTAAATGCTAGGGGACCTTATGTATGCGGATGATGCTGCACTAGTTGCAAACTCTGAAAACGAATCCCAGGAGTTGGTGACGCGATTTGGTCGCGCCTGTCGGTTCTTCTCTATGAGTGTGTACACCAAGAATACTGTCATCATGGTGTAACGCATAAACCAATCTCCAAAAATCATGCTCGACGGTGCTGTACTCGATGTCTTGGACCATTTCTGCTATCTTGGCTCTACCACCACCCAATCTCTATCTAACGACAAGGAGATAGATTCTCGGATAAGCAGAGCATCGACTGTTTTCGGGAAGCTTTTTGCGCGCGTATGGAGAAACCGTATGCTCACTACATACCACCAAAGTCCTTGTATACCAGACCTGCGTCCTAAGTGTATTACTGTAGGCATCAGAAACATGGACTACATACGCGAAACAAGAACGCAAGCTCAACGCTTTCCACATGCGCTGCCTGAGGACTATACTTGGAGTTACTTGGCAAGATAAGATTAGTAATGAGGTAGTACTCTCAAGAACGCATTGCTGCAGCTTTACTGCTATATTAAAGCAGAGAAGGCTCCGCTGGTTCGGACACGTATATCGCATGGACCCTGAGAGACTACCACGAAAGGTAATGCTGGGTCAGATAGCGGGCATAAAGAAAGCAGTTGGGCGTCCAACTCTACGATTTAAGGATTCCTGTGAGCGGGACATGAACAGTTTTGGTATTCGGACCGACGATTGGGAGAAACGCGCCAGTTGAGACCCGAATGGCGTCACGAGAATAAAGTAGGAACATCAAAACATGACGACAACTGGCTGGAGAACCTCAAGCAGAAAAGTCTTCGTCGTGCTCTACCACCTCCAGCGGACTCGCATTTTGTGTACGATCGATGTGGCAAGAAATGCCGCACTGCTATAGGATCTATAGCCATCGACGGCGATGCTGGACCCCGTAAATCCACAAGCGCCGTATCAATCATCTACAACAGATGCTGTGGCCAATGATGATGATGTATGGCAACTTGATAAATTGTATTCACGGATACTGAATAATAGGTAATAGGCTTTTTGCATAAACTGAAAAGAGACATGATTACTGGCACATGCCCTGACAGACATAGTTTAAACAAAAAGTGAAATACTGAGTCGGAACTATGTCATAAAATTGTACTAAACGAGGACGGCACACGCAACGAAATGAAACCGCGGCGACGTTAAAAATACTGACGCAAACTTCGTAAAACGCGCCTTATTTACCATGTTGCAATTTATTGCACAGTATCAAAAAACTTAATAAATAAAGAGCATCAATAAAAACATTCTGAGGGTAGTTTATTAGTTAAAGTGTCGTCGTAAATAGTAAACCACCAGTACTTAGTCAATTATACATATTCATGACTACTGTCTATTTCTGCCATTGTCATGACGTAATTGAGTCAACACTTCCCATAATGTCAATGATTTCATCTATGACTCAAGTGCCCTAATCAAAGTAAAATGCCAACATTGGATGCAAATTAATAAATTGTCTTACTTCATAGAAGTCAACTGCTGCGGTCACAGCTGTAAATCGTAGAGTAATTAAATTTACACACATTAAATGTTTCGAATCATAATAATGTTTAAATCAACATTATAATTGTTTGTGTACAATCCATACTTATGGTTTAATTCAGTTAAATTTAACCAGGGTTTTAGGAGCTTCTTACTTATGATACTTAATGATAAAATAGCGGCTCTACGTTAACTTTTAATCATCGTATTGATGATTCGATGTGTCGATTTTCTTTTATCGACATGTACTTACATATTTATCAAAATAAGCATAAGTATTTTTAAGTAATATTTTGTAAAAAAAGGCCATTATATACATCGGTTCCATGAAATTCTTAATTCAATAGAGTCGTATCCAAGTAATAGGCCAAGCAATAAGAAGGTATAGAGGAAAATGCTAGGAACACAATTTTTGACTTCGTAGCTTTGTTTGGACTAGTTAGGAGGTGAACATATCAAAAGCCGGGGACGGCCGTAACCCTGGTGCTGGGGGCTTGAAGGTTCCATTTTCGGTTATATCTCGGAAACTATGCATCTGAACGACATGGTCACTTATACAAAATGAAAAGTAGTTTAATTTGTTACAAGGTTTATTAAGTCAAGTTTTTCGATATCATGTATAGTTTTTGAGATATCCGCTCTTGAAGGTTTGTTTAGTGCTCTCATTTTAATCTTGATTATCTACATCAGTGAAGCTGCTAGGCCGGGTTTGGTAACGTTTTCGTATAAATCGGGGGTGCTAAATTCATTTATGGTATCAACATTGACACCTTTCCGAAGTAAAAACATTTAAACTTTAAACAAATAACTTTTTTTAAAACTCCTCTTTACGCTTAAACCGCTGAACCGATTTAGCTGAAATTTAGTAAATAGATGTTTTAGGTCCCGAGACAGGATATAAGATAGTTTTTATCTCAAAAATCATACTTTGAAGGGCTGAAATTTGGTGTAAGGGAATTCAACTTTTCCGCCGAAGTTGAATTCCTGAGGTTAATAATGTTTAAATTTAGGTTTGAAGTCATGTTTGGTATCATTTTCAACTAAATCAAACATGTAGACCATCCCAAATATTATTTAAACAGGTTCAGCGGTTATTGATTTCCCATACAAATTTCCACCCCACTTTTCACACCCTCAAAAGATGATTTTGGTTTATAATCTATCCTATGTACTGTCCCTTGACTCAAACCATCTCTATACCAAATTTCAACGAAATCGGTTCAGCGGTTTAAGCGTTAAGTTAAAAAAAAAAACATTTTTTTTTTAATTTTGGTTTTACTTTGGAGTGGTGCCAATGTTGATACCATAAATGAATTCAGCACTCCCGATTTATACGAAAACGATACCAAACCCGGCCTAGCAGCTTCACTGATGTAGACAATCAATATAAAAATGAGATCCCTAATTAAACCTTCAACAGCGGATATCTCAAAAGCTATATAAGATATCGAAAAACATTTAATTTGTTACAAGTGGCCATGTCGCTCAGACGCATAGTTTCCGAGATATATTCGAAAAACTGAAAAATGGAACCTTCAAACCCCACTCTTCCCCCCAGCACCAGGGTTACGGCCGGGGACTTTTGATATGTTCACCTCCTGACTAGTCCAAACAAAGCTACGAAGTCAAAAATTGTGTTCCAAGCATTTCCCTCTATAACTATTTGGGCATTTATTTCCTGGCCTATATATCACAAATAATAACAGTGATCGGGTGTTTGTCTCACCTTACAGTAATAACATATACTAATCTATGGTCTCACCTACCCTGCCAAACCAATTACATTATTAACAACCATTTTATTTTTTAACGTTAATATAATTTCATATCCTACTTATTTCCGCCTACACCTAACCTAAAACACCTAAAAGCTGATCATTGCTAATCGTTCTTTGTTGTACGCGAGTTAAAAAGTGAGTTACAAGAATTTGCTAATCGCCAAGCGTAACATGGCATAGGCAGTGCAAAGTTCACGAATGTACTGTCTGCGGCATAAATCAGGTGTGCGGGCGACAAGTTGCTGATAACGTCGGCATCTGAATGTCACGACGGCGGAAGCGACGTCGCGCTGCGTCCGAGAGAGCGCGACGACTCCGAGGCGCTCCCGCCATGAATGCGTTCGTTAACCAACTCCTCCACTTCCACACCGAGGAACAATGAGAAAAAATAACTTCCGCAAGTTACAGGCCTCAAATACGAGTATGAAATTACACGCGCAGAATGATTACGCAGACAATTCTTGCTCGTATTTTATCAGCTTTATCTAAGGGAGATGTCACAATAATCATGTGATATTAACAAAAAAAACCTACAGTTAATCCTTTAGAAGGTGTTGTTAGATTTTCTATCTCCTCTTCTTATAGGCTTTAAGTTATGTTAATTAATTGTATAAACTCATTCGAGTCTGGGTTAACTACGAGACAGGCTAAGCCTAGTGTAGGAACCAGAGTAACCTGACTAGTATATTTCTATGCCAGGTACATTTTGTCAATTGTATTTAATTAGGTTAATCTTAACAACCCTGTAAATATTTTTGTGTACCTACAACAAAATTTTGAAGTTTGAAGTTTTAAGGTGTTCGAATGTTACCTACTTAAGAGCTCTTCCATCAATTCGAACATATAAAAATAAAACCGGCCAAGACCATGTCGGGCCATGCTTAGCTTATGGTTCCGTTACCCTTCCGTCACAATAGACTAAACTGGAGTTAGTGTATAGAAGATTGTTAACAAACGGATGAAATTCACCTAATGTATAATGAGCATGACTGCAATACAATAAATAATAAAGAAATGATGCTTGGTGCCTTTCACGCAAGTTAAACAATCTGCTTTTCATATCAAATACGAGGAAACCAAAAAGACAAGGCAAATTTGCATAGTCAATACTCAATAAAAGTAATACACATAGCTATGATTTTTTCCTTAGAGCATCATGACATATATATATATATTATTTTTGCATCTTATTTGTTTTAATTAATCTTGACGTGTCTTTTATTGTTTGTTTTATATTGTGTTAGTATTCTTAGAACTGCACTAGTTCATGGCCCCGACGGAAGATCAGCGCTAGCCCAGCCAGGCTAGCACCATGCTGAGTCGGGACCATTTCGTGGCTTATATTATTTATGTTGTGTTTCCTATGTACGTGTTTTCCTCTTTTTTGCCACGAATAAACGCTATCTAGCTATATATATATATATATATATATATACACATATCGGAGACATGCATGTCTGGTTATAATAATCCAAAGCAAAAAAAAATTAATTGCAATATTTATGAAAAGACACATATTTTACTGCATTAATTTTAATTAAAACGATTTGTTAATGAAATATCATTCAGCCAATGAAACTGTTTTAGGGAAATTAAATATTAAATAATAATTTTATGAGTAAAATAATCAAATTATATCTAACTAACCAAACCAACTAATCATTTAACTTTATTTACATGAAAAATGCCAAATAACTTTAAAAAACCTTTTAATGTCGTAATAACTGTGGCTGTACGTCTTTTTACTATCAAGGGGGATTTTTTGCTATAACTTAAAAACGGCTAAAGTGATCATGTTCGCTTAGTTTTCATTTCATGTTTTTGTTTCATATTTTTTGGACCCATGGTCCAAAAGTTAGAGGGCGGGGGAGACACCATTTTTTTTTCTTTGGGCGCGATTTCGAAAATATTCACTTTATCAAAAAATGTTTGTTGAAGACCTTTATTTGTTTTGAAAGACCTATCCAACGATCCCCACACTGTAGGTTTGAAGCGAAAAAATTGTTTTTTTTTTTTACATTTCACTGGATGACTTTGTCGGATTTATTGATTTACATATCCATGCCAAATTGCAGCTTTCTAGCACTAACGACCACGGAGCAAAGCCTCGGATAGACAGAAGGACATTGCAAAACTATAAGGGTTCCTAGTTGACTACGGAACCCTAAAAAACCGACTATAGACGCATTTAAACACCATGTAAGCCGTCAAGCGAACACACGGTACGGATCATTTAAGCTGCAACCATGAAAGCCCTAAGACGAGGGATTCGCAATCAGTGCTTCATCTCAGCGCGTCGGAGACCCAATATGCCCGCAAATGCGGATTCATACCGAGGAATTGTTAAGACAACTATAGTTTGTATCGTTACGAGTTAGTTGACGTCACGAAACTGATAAGTGGACGTTATATAGTACATTTGTCACAAATAATACTAAGCGAGTCTGATTTAGGCGTTCGAGTTCATATGAGTGCGTTAACCTCAAGACTGACCAATTGACTATATTCGCTAAGCGATCAAAGCAACTAGGTACCAATTAAAGTTTAAAGCACAAAATGAAGAGGGAAATATTTATAAGATTTACATAATTTAACCGCGTTGACCCATGCGTTGCAATCGTGATACATTATCAAATTTACACAATGTTCGTCCTCCAAACGCGGGTTATCTAGGATCGCCTAAACATTGACCGGTACACTTATCGGCACTTAAGCAACCAATATGGCTAATTTATTAGATACCCCATTATTGTTAAGAGAGACATTGGTTGTGGCTAAGTCGGGAAATGAATACCGGCACGCGATGTGCCCTGTATTCAATTTCATGGAGAAACTTATTTTACGTCAACGGGGCTGCTTGCTTTGCTCACGAAAACCGCAGAAACAATCACTTACTGCATTATAGCTGTTAAGGGAACAGACAGGCTGAAAAGTTAATACTTAACAGACATTTATGTAATGTAACTAATAAACATGCATTCATTAGAATTTTATTTGCTATTAATTTTGCAAAAATGTCTAAGTTGATAGTATTGCCCCTGCAATAGTCAAGAAAAACAACTTTTTTTATTAAGGTGATGTTCGAATGTCAACTGCAGCTCCATTACTGTTGCGACATTACTGCATACCTTTAAAGTCAAGCGCGAGCTATGCGCTACGAGCGTTTCCGATAAATACGCGTTTTCCGCTTTGTAGCGATAAGCGCCTAAGAACAAAGGCAGGCAGGTCCTAGCGGGTCGCCGGCAGTGAATGTGTTAAATACCCATACATAAATAGTAATAACATAAGGCGACGCAGCCGTCGTCGTAACTGATTTAAGTCGTATGAGAAAGCATTTAACCTAGCTTTTTGGTGAGCCTTAAGGTGACATTCGGGTCGCAGCTGCAGCTGCTTTACTGTTGGGACCATACTGATGCTGCAGGTTCACGTGGCCGCTGTCACTTTCAATTTCCTTTAAAAAAAATGAGTGACGTTCGTGGCCGCATTACTGCCGCTACAAAAAATCCGCTTCAATCCGTCACTCATTCCATTAAGTAAATTGACAGTAACGGCACCTGCAACACTGTGAATTTCCTTGACAAAATTGAAAAGAAAGACAGAAAGCTTAATAAAGACTTTCCACGATAATTATTTTAAATTTGATCGGGTGGGCCATTAATGAGTTTTTTCTTAATTGCCTTCTTTTTATAACGCCCTCTTGTTTGTATGGCTTTGTGAATTGTATGAATGCTCTATTATGCGCGGTCCGACACGCATTTAGCCGGTTTGTTATGACTCACTATAAATTATAGAGTCTGTGCGGAAAGAGAAGAGTCGTGGAACGTATGGAGCCCAATACATTCCACGACTCTTGTCTTTCCGAACAGACTCTATCCATAACGTATGTCGTCATTAATATAAATAACTAAGTAAGTCAGTCAGCAGCAGAAGTTGCTAAGCGGGCGAGGTGTTCAAAATTACCTTGACGCGCTATTATTGTCTTAACAATAAAGTCGCGTCAAGATCATTTTGAACACCTCGCCCGCTTAGCAACTATTGCTGCTGACTGTACATTGTGTGTTGTGTAGCTATGAATGGCTAAGGTTGAAATAACCAAAGATAACCTTTTTATACATACTCATAAATAGCAAAACGATTTTATATCAGTGACGAAGTATTATTTAATCACCTATAAGTAGGTAGGTAGGTAATTTTGTCATTCTTCATTATTAATTTATTCATTCTTCATTATTATTTTTATACCTACAAACAGAATATTTTCTTACGTTACTACGTGACACGTGACAGTATTGGTTGTCATGTTTATTTTATACCTATGTAGTACAGTTCTAGTGCTTTAATTGGATTACGCCCTCTACACAATCAATACATAATACATTTTTAAGCAAAATGACAAAAAAAAACCGGCCAAGTGCGAGTCGGACTCGCGAACCGAGGGTTCCGTACATTACATAATTTTAATAATGTACTTTTTATGTGAAACGTGAGTGAAAGGTAAATTGCGGTTTACGATTTATGACGTATAAAAAAAAACTACTTACTAGATCTCGTTCAAACCAATTTTCTGTGGAAGTTTGCATGGTACATCATATATTTTTTTCAGTTTTATCATTCTCTTATTTTAGAAGTTACAGGGGGACGGGGCACATTTTACCACTTTGAAAGTGTCTCTCGCGCAAACTATTCAGCTTAGAAAAAAATGATATTGGAAACCTCAATATCATTTTTGAAGACCTATCCACGTATGGGTTTGATGAAAAAAAATTTTAGAATTTTTGGTTCCAAGTATGGGGAACCCCCAAAATTTATTGTTTTTTTTTTTCTATTTTAGTGTGAAAATTTTAATGCGGTTCACAGAATGCATCTACTTGCCAAGTTTCAACAGTATAGTTCTTATAGTTTCAGAGAAAAGTGGCTGTGACATACGGACGGCTACGGAACCCTAAAAACTTTATTCGTGACGTTTTACGTTAGTTCAATTAAGGAGTACCATT
This sequence comes from Cydia strobilella, assembly GCF_947568885.1. Classification (NCBI taxonomy): domain Eukaryota; kingdom Metazoa; phylum Arthropoda; class Insecta; order Lepidoptera; family Tortricidae; genus Cydia; species Cydia strobilella. The sequence goes on from NC_086068.1 coordinate 24,127,798, forward strand.
CATAAACTAATAATAAAGCATTGAAAAGCAGTTTTTCATTCATAAAGAAATAAATGAAGTAACTTGTCAATTAGTAGGTCGGTTATTAAGGTTACAGCTAGATTACTTTACGTCGAAGTCGTCTCGGATATGGGTATTTATGGTATCAATGCATTCAGTATGATGTCCTGAACACAAATAAGTATATGAGATGACAAACGCGAAAACGGTGGGTGTAGGAACTGAGACGTCATAAAATCGGTGGTACAAATCGGTGGATGTACCAAAAAGGTACAAAAGGAACCCTTACGGTGCGACTCTGTCCGTCTGTTACATTGCTAAATATCTCGAAAACTACTGAAGCTATCGATTTGAAATTTGGAATAGTTATGAACTACGCTAACCCAAACACATTGGAAGTCTTTTTTTTATTTTATTTGTATTAATTATGAAAAATGCCCAATATAAAGAGGGGGCAAAATTTCAAAGTCTAGATATCATTTGAAAGAGCTCGAATTGAACATAACAAAACAATATTTTATTTGTTTTTCATTTTTCATAGAAAAAAAAATTACTTATGAAGGAAAATGTGAACCCCCCCCCCCACCCCTTATCTCTGAAGATTACTAACGAAAAATTATATTTTTTTACATAATAATAACATTATCATAAATATTACAGGAAAAATATAATCACACCTCTATCTTTAATTATCATAAAACATTTTCTAATTAAATTTGCAATTTAAGCCCATTTGCGGAAATTGAAATTGCACTAAATTACACTTGAAATTTTTAAAGTGTATAAAAAATCTAAACAATTGTTGGTCAGTTTGAAGAGTATTACAGTCCACACTCGGTATGTATGTTCAGGACATCATTATAATGCACTTTTGCCAAACACACCCATATCCGAGATGACTTGTGCCAAAATCAATTTCTAGGAGACTTTTGGACCAATTACCGATCTACTAAATCATAACAAGCCTTTCTAAGTTTCTTTTGGCCACTTAAACAGCGCATTCCTTTGTATAAATGCAAGATGAAAAACCAAGACTAATCCTCTTTTACATGACTTTAACAGCTAAATGCTTTTTTAATAGAATAAAATCGTAGACTAGTAAGTGACCGCGATGTCACCACGCTGAGATGTACGTGCAGATAAGCACTGGCGCATCGCGCTATAGCAGGGAATAATTTTTAAGCACAGTAACGACATGCCATTATAATGAATACAAACTATCGATTGATGACAACACGCAAACCGATGAAACAGTGCTGGAAGGTATTCGATAGTCGAAAGCGATACTTAAATAACATTTTTCTTGCAATTTATCGATAGATTTTGCTTAAACCCTGCAAGGGGGCATTTATAGATTAATTTAGACTTAAATAGTAGTTACATTGCCTCTGCTTGTTATTATTATTAATCATAATCAAAATGACTTATGTCACATGGAACAGTCTACCGTTAGGCATTAGGTGTGCTAAAATAAAACTCTATATAACTTTAAAAACCTTCTAAATAATCATTATTTGTCTCTTCCTTAGTGTTCCGCTGTGTATATATTATATATTTATATATATTATGTATGTAACTATGTATGTATTTATATATTTGTATATATATGCATCTGATATATATTTAACTATTTGGTTGTACCTATTGGTACGTATTAATTTAATTGTATTTGTGTGTGTAATCTTCTTATTCCTGTAATTTAGTCGTGCACTACCTGTTTTTTAGTTTTCTGTTCTTTATATCCTGCTACCCTAAGGTTGTCTGGAAGAGATCGCTTACAGCGATAAGACCGCCTGTTGCTACCTTTATTTACTTTGTAAATTTGTTATTGACTTTTCTTTTGTGGTGCAATAAAGTGTATTTACTTTACTTTACTTTACTTACTTTACGTATGTCAATATTCTTTTTATTTTTATGTACTTAACAAAATAAATATACACAAATACACTGAATTAAAATTAAAATGATCCATATTATTGTTTGTCGCCGGATGATACGGGGAGGTAGAAAGGCGGTATATCGGGGGTTCCCAAACTGTGTGATGCGGCGCCCTGGAGTGCCGTAGACAATAAAGAGGGTCGCCGTGAGGCAATCCTCCTCAATTCCTCACCATGTTACCTATCTATTTCGAATTGCCTAGCTAGGTTAGGGCGCCGCGATTAAAGTTTAAACTTGCAAGTGCGCCGGAGACTAAAAAAGATTGGAAACCCCTGGCCTATATCTTGATGATATATATATATATATATATATGTATATGTATCCGATATTTGGCTTGTATATGTTCATATACAAGCCAATTCAAATTTTATTATTCTTCTTATTTATCTTCAAAATACACACAGACAGACACACACACTCATACAAAATCATTATCAATCGATAAGCTACTAATAACATACTACCTACCTCACTAAAAAAACTTGGTCTAAACGATGCATCAAGCTATTCAATTGTCTTATTATGAAAATTAGATTCATATATCATTTATAAAACTTTATGTAATTTGTCATTTCAATCGAGTGAATCCGTGCTTTTTGCTATAAATAGGTATTATAGGTTTTTGCTGCAGTTGCAAATCTAATGTCGCCTTTAATGATTCGAGGATTTGGATCACTTTCTTATGTAAAAATATGAATCTGATTAATCTGAAGGTATATAACCAGAAAAATAAGTAATTTTAATAATAATAAAAAACCGGACAAGTGCGAGTCGGACTTGCCCACCGATGGTTCCGTACTTTTTAGTACTTGTTGTTACAGCGGCAACAGAATTACATCATCTGTAAAAATTTTAACTGTATAGCTATTAGCGATGAAAATTACATGAAAGATACATGTATCTTTCAAAGGCCCCTGTATTTTATCTGGTGGGACGTTTATCTTAAATGAACACTTAAAGGAATATGTAATAGATACTCGTAAAATGGTGGTAGCAATATTCTTGACGTGGAATTATAAAAATCCAAATTGATAAATAGACATCCGTTGCTGTATATTTGTAACTATCAATAAAGTATAATATTTAATAAAAACATCATGGGCGGGTTCAATTTAGTTGAACGAACGACGTTGTGCCAACAGCAACGACGTTAATATCTAAAAAATACGGAAAAGTAATAGAGAATACGATTTTTGACTTGTCAGCACTTGTGCAGTGGCACGCAGGCTTCGATGCGAGGCACTTTCCTGCCACTTGACCCCATTCAGACACTATTCTTAATTTCCTTTTAGTCTAAAGGATTTCTTGGGTGAGGCACAATATGAGATTTTTTATGCATAGGTACATCTGACAGCATTGCAGGTTTATATTATTAAACCGCGATTAGAATACGATTGAGCGCATATATCGTAATTAAATTAATACATGAAATCAGTCGGACGGATAGAATCGCACTATAAGGGTTTCGTAAAAAAATCTAAGTAAGGTTATAATTATCAAAGCTGCTCAAAAATTACATGTTAATCGATTGAGAAATGCCGCCCGCCGAGCAGCCGCGAGCCGGACAAACGGCGCCAGTACATACGAAAGCATGTTTGCCCAGCAAGCTGAAACAGAGACGCTTCGCTCGCTTTCACTCGCTCAGTCAATAAGTGTCTGGGCTTTTAGTATGAAGATAATATATTATCATAGATTTACTACTTTAGAATCGTATTCTGATTGCGGTCGAGTAAGTAATATAAACTGATGTAAGTATGGTAATAAGATTTTTTAATGTCTGTTAAAATAACAATATGTTTATGCTCTAATGCCACAGTAGGTCGGTGAAAACTTGTCACTTTATATGGACATAGGGCCTTACCATTTGGCATATGAACATGAACATTAAATATATATAATATATTTTATATATATATATATTGAAGTAACATATATGTAATTAGTTTTCATTGCTAGAAATTGTAACAAAGAAAATTGAGCGAGTAGAAGATTTACATACAAAAAATATAAATGTTGCGAACGCAACCTTTTAATTGTATAATGCAGTAGCTAAACGCAGCCGTCGGGCTCGGTTAGTATGCGGAGACATTTTTAAAGCACCAATAGGAGCGCTCCACATAACTTGTATCGCGGCCAATTAGAGGCACCTATATTTAAACTACCTTTTTACTATTCAAATTTCGCGTAATCACTCTCGCATCAGCCTCCATACTATAACCACCACTTCAACACTCTTAACCGTTTCGTCAACTGTACCTTGTAACGTAACCAGCAGCTATTCAAGATTATAAGTTTACTTCAAATCGAAATCTTTTTATGTACGGCATAACTGACTCCGCCCTAAGTTTGTTTGCATCATTTTTGTCTGACCGTAAACAGGTGGTCAAAATGTCCATAAGTGGCAAAACAGTGACTTTGGGCATCCCTCAAGGGTCGGCAACTGGCAACACGTTATTTTTATTATTTATAAATTACCTCCCGTCAGCAATCACGAGTGGCTCTTCTATCCTATATGCAGATGATACAACAGTTGTCGTCAATGCAAAAACTCACACGCAACTCGCTGACAAAATTCACGAAGCAAGTGACCAACTGTAGACGTGGTTTTCGTCTAATGGGCTCCTCTTGAACATCGCCAAATCGAAAACCATGATATTTTCAGGACGTAACGCTGAAGTGCCGCCGTGTATTGCTGACGAGCCTATGCCTATATGTAATGAGATCAAATTCCTAGGTTTTATACTTGACTCAAATTTGCATTGGAAGTGCCATGTTGACGGACTATGTAATAGGTTGAGTAGTGCTATTTTTGCGATTAAAAAACTTCAACCATTGATAACGAAGAAGTCACTGAAGGCCGTATATTTCTCACATTTTCACTCACTGAAGTCATTTATGCTAAATCTGGGGCAATTCCACGGATGCAAATCGCGTATTAATACTCGAGAAACGTGCGATACGGTTACTGGCAGGAGTAAAACAATGTCACCCCTGTAAGGAACTATTTAAGAAAAATCGCATCATGACGCATTACTCACTATACATGTTCGAAATTTTAATGTTCGTAAGAAAAACTTGCCACTTTTTAAACGTGTTGAGGTAACGGGCAAATTGATCAGATCCACGGGGAGACTCAGAACAGTGCCACGACGCATGGCACTTTCATGCAAAAACCCGAGAGTAATCGGTCCGACATACTACGAGCGTCTACCCGCTGAATTACGTACAGAAACATCTGACGAAACATTTGAGCGTCAACTGAGAGTCCTTTTATTGGCAAAATCCACTTTATTCAGTGAATGAGTTTATGACCTCGACATTCAACATTGTAAATTATTTTTTTAAACTGACATGTTTTTCATAAATTGTTTAGTATTATAATTTGTACCTAGTTTTTACTTAGAACATGACGATCATTAGGAGATACTCGTAATTAGTTACTCCCGAATTTTTGTTTTTGACATAAGTGGATAAAATTATGATTATTACTCAGGCATTTTTAAATTGTAATTTTGAATTAAAATAATATAATCATTTATTCACACAAAACAATAAAAATAAGCATATTTTGAATTTATTTGATAATGTAATATATATTATGTAATTAAATTGTATTTTTGAATTTATCAAATAATGTTAATTGTATGTACTGACGATCATTATATAAATAATTCGTGTAGATTAGTCTAAGATAATTTATATTGTATTTTATATTATGAGAATAAATATCTAAATCTAAAAATCTAAAATCTTTGTCGTCGAGACCTGCATGGCGGCTACTATAAACGCTATATTTCATATGTGTTGCGATTTCTAGCAACGAAAACTAATTACACGCATACATATAAATAAGTTAGTTGAATGTTCATGCCAAGTTTAATGTTATTCCAACATCATGTTGTTATAAAATGAGAGCGTAACTTAGATTGTATGAGAAGGTGAACTCGGCGGCTCTGTTGACCCATCAGCTTTGTTTGACCCATAAGCTTTGTTTTTTGCCAAAAAACTTATCTTCTTAGGTATTTAAGGAGGTAATTGCCGCGAAAGTAAGGTTATTTGCTGGTATGGCTGGTACAAAGGTACGGAACCCTCCACTATGCGTAATCCGACACGCAGTCGGCTCGTTTTTGTAATCGAAAGTTTTTGTGTAGAGACGGTTATAAGATAGGTGTCAACTGACTAGTAGTAGAGTGACTAGGTGTTTTAATTCTCTTCAGGGTTTTTAATGTTAAAGAAAAATTCATTTTACGATACGAGTACTTCGGGATTTGGTATTTAAATAGGTATACAATATACGTATTTAAGAAAGAAAATGTAAACTATTTATTTAAGGGTTCCCGGCAAGCTCGGTACTCCATACAAACGTAGTTCCGATCTCATTTTAAAACGACTACCTAGATTGCTCTGAAACTTTGTACTTACAATAGGATAAGGTATATCTTATGTCTGTACTTAGTTTATGTAGCTTCAGATACCATAGTTAAAAAAATAAAGGGAATTTAAGTTTTTCATACAAAACTTGTTTTTGCTCTATTTCGTTTGTTTTATAAACTGGAGCTATATAAACCAATTTCAGACCTAGATATACCTCATGTCATTGTATGTGCAAAGTTTCATTACAATGCAACACGTAGTTTTAAAATGAGAGCGGAACTACTTATGTATGGGAAGGTGCAATTCGGGCGAGCTTGCCGGGGACTCTTATTGCACAGCTCATTTTTTTTACAAAAAACGAGAGAACTGCAATAAGGCAAAGGACAGGCAAGCTACGACGACAGGAGTGGCCAACTATGAAACTCTGCAGTAATTACGGAAGCGCTTTAGCATAAAACGGTCAAGGCTACGCAGATCTAGCTTAGTTAGCTTACGTATAAATTAGGTATACGTACGCTTTTTGTTACTTATAACAGAATACTTACATTATAATCTAAAAATATATTTTTATGAAAACAAAATACGACTCCACAAAATAATGTTAGTTGTCAATTATGGTCTTTTACTGCAATTTAAAAAAATTACGAATTCCAAGAGCATATGCATGAGTAAACTACTATATAAAAAAACACTACAAATGTGTCCGTAATATATGAAACGTTCCTTTGATTTTTCCAGGGCCAACCATCAAGACCCTGAATCAAGACTGTCAGGATTTCCGATTTAATGACAATGGGATCAAAGAAAAATATTTTGCAATATCGGTCCACTCGTCTGAAAAATTTAAGAACATGCAAAAAAACAGATCCCGGTAAATTGAATACCTCCTCCTTCAAACTTTTGAAGTGGGTAAATAAAGTGTAGGTAAGTATTAAGATATTATAGAAGTAATCATGTAAGTACGTTGGCTGAAACAGCAGAAGGTAGCAAGAAAGCAGAAGGTATTGATGACACAATTGACATGACATGACATAGTATTGTTATTCCCTTGCATCAAGCGCTCAACATGTCGGTTTAAAAATCACAGTATGCTCCCGGCAATTAAAATTAACTCGCAGGAATGTGACTTGCGTCGCCAACAGACCAATTCATTGTAATCAGTTGCTCCGAGCGAGACTTAACGAGAAGTAATCTTTGATAACCATAACATCGTGGCTATTACTTAACAGGAACATACTCGTACCGTCATACTATGCGTAACAATAGCTGAGCTTTCCCACCTCCATTATTAGTGAATAAAAAACGTTCATTTTACGTTAGCAAATTTTTTGCCACTGGTATTTAGACGTAGATTTTTCCCGATAGGTACAGAGAAAAAAAATTGACAAGTGCGAGTCGGACTCGCCCACCGAGGGTTCCGTACTTTTTAGTATTTGTCATTATAGAGGCAACAGCATTACATCATCTGTGAAAATTTCAGCTATCAAGGTTTATGAGATACAGCCTGGTGATAGACAGATAGACGGACAGTGGAGTCTTAGTAATAGGGTCCCGATTTTACCCTTTGGGTACGGAACCCTAAAAAGACTTGATCCACCGTAGTGATTATTTCTATCTGGGCCCGTCAAGACGAGCAAAATACAGCGCAAGGGCACTACTTACCTTTTCTAGAAGCACTAGGTCGTTTTTTTTTTAAATTATATTTTTAGAAGGAATCAAAGAATTGACATCTGTATTTATTTTCTATATTAACGACATTGGCAATATACCTACGGTATTTTTTAGATAACTATAACATAAAGATGTAAGACAAAGGGCGAGAGGTCACTCGCAAAAAAGCAATGATTGCCGAAGCGTTTCATAATAATCTGGAATTTAGCTTAATGTGATCTAATCTAACTGGTATTTAATAGACCAAGAAAGAAAGAAAGAAAGAAAGAAAGTAAAAGTTCATAATCCTCTTGGATGTTGATGATACAACTTTATTATATTTTTATTTTGAACTTTTAGAAAAATATGTATTAAATGGGTTTCAGATGTAATGTTGTTGTTGATGTTGGACCCGGGTATGTCCTTAAACTACATCCGGACCCGGGTATGTCCTTAAACTACGTCCAAAGTAGAGGTATGGGCACTGTGAATCTCGCTTTGTGTGGTAGGGCACAGGACAGCGGAAGTCATTCCAGATCTAGAGCAAGCCCAACTTGGGAAGTCCTCCACCCTACAGAAAACAGCAGCCAAATATCACTAGACCCTACTCATAGGGTCGGTTGCACCAACTGTTTGTGATCGTTAAAGAGTTCGCTAAATTTCATTGTATGGAAAGTTTCATAGTAAATCGCCGCGGCGCGCCGGTTGACGTTGATCAGTCTGTTAAGTGCGGATGGTGCAACTGGCACATAGTGTTGTGTTCCTGCCGATGAGTAAGGTTGCCAGAGCTCAACGAGGGTGCGGAGTGTTAGGGTCGGCAACGCGCATGTAACTCCTCTGAAGTTGCAGGCGTACATAGGCTACGGAGGCTGCTTAACATCAGGCGGGCCGTATGATTGTTTGCCACCAACGTAGTATAAAAAAAAACTAAATTACTCTCGTACGAGTAGGTACCTATTGTACCTAATACTTATTAAGAATTCCAACCTACAGTCCTACATCCTAACCCTTAATACCATCAAGAATGTTTAAGTCATCAATGTCGTCATAATAAACACATCGCGTTCAAGAGATAATGTATTTACAACGCGCTGTTAGTGGTCATGTAATATTTATAAATTTTTGCTATGTACTTATAATTTACATATGACATCAGAAAGTACCAACAGCAGAAAGTAAATGGAACAAAGATCGTAATGCGGACTAGGTACCTATTATTGGTATCAATTACCCCATCACCCGCTGGTTTTACCAGTGCGATCAGTCAACGCAGGGCGGCTTGTGGCAAGCTGCGAGCTGTTGGGGAGTAGCGACCCCACGTACCCGAGTACTCCTGGGGGAGCTCTGTCACCCGAAAGGTGGGTGAGTGTTTCAGGTTCCTCTGGCTTGCTCTAGCCAACCGTCCAGAGTGGTGTCGCGAGAGCTGCGTTTTCGAGCGTAGATGTGGAAACGTAAGTGGCGAGTTGACTATTGTTGCATTTGAGCTATCTTAGGTGTAGCTTTTTGTGGGGCCATCTTGGGAACGGGACGGGGGTCGTCCGGTTTTTTTCTCCCATAGGCCCATAGCCCATTATTTAGTCCATCGCTTTCACCCAATAACCTAGTCTAGACTCCATCAACTCTCAATAGTCCTTTCACCCTAGCGGGTGCTGCCTCTGCATGCGTCCCATGAGCCCATGACATGGACAAGGGCAACATCCGCTTGGTGTAGGTACCCCTTACATATCATTAAATTGTCAAAAGGTTTTCTATTCTCCGTATTGGCATCAGTGTTTACGGCACTTACTCTCTTTTCCTAAGAAGGCATACCTTTTTTTTTTGGAAAACCGTTTACTTTGGGAACACAGGAAATGGAAGTAAGTCACATTTTAAGCAAGAAGACGCAAATTCCAATTAAATACAATTGCTCGCCACGCCTGGAAAGCGAACATGTTACACACTCACTAGTGTAACCGTTATTTATAAATTATTTAGAGCTGTACTTGCGAACTGAAGTGCTAGTTGTAAGGGTCAACTATCCGTACTGTGTGAACGAACAAAAACAAGTAAGCCGTGCGTCAAAAATGTACTTTCAAGCAGATGCGATCAACTCACTCGCGCGTGCAAGACACTCGAGTTACGATCTCCCACAGTAATACATACGTACTCCTAAGCGTGGAGCAGGATTAAGTATACACAAATATTTAATTCCTAACCATAGCACAATGATGACTCATGAAGCGTCGTTACCAACCATGATGCTAGTATAATGGCGTCAAGTACGCATAAACAGTTAAATATGAGCTCAGAATTGATATGATTAAAACACTTGAGAATCATGCGTCCGCCCACAGACCGCACTTCACATTCCAACACAGCTTTATGTCATATTACACTCGTAACACAGTAGTAAGTAGCGTTGCTTCGTTCCTTAATAGAACTTTATTATGTTCTGTAATTATTAATCGTTAGATGTGTTTCACCCTCGTGATTTTACGTCTACCTACTTATAATTAAACTTTACGTTTCGATAATAGATTAGTACCTAGGGCTAAAAGTGATCCAGCTGCAATCGCGTCATTACGTCTACTGAAGTGCGTAGTGGTGGACTGGACGAGCTGAAGCTCGTTGTGGTGCGCGGGAGTTATGGATTGTGAAAGAAAAGGAAAATCGAGTCTTTAATTTACTCCAGCCTGGGGCTCTCGTGAATTAACACCCTCGTTAACAATATTTCACTTACCCCCCTCGTTGCACAATGTACTATAGTGTAAAATGTTTTTAATACAGTTACTCAAAAAGTTCTACTTTACGTAGCTGTTTAGCGTGCGGAAAGTTGGTTTTCACGAACTTTTTTTTAAATATATATTTCCAATTCCAATTCATGACTATACTTATTGATGGTTGTTTATATTAGTTTCCTTTAAACGTCGTAATCAAAATAAAAACCTACTGTTAATGAAAGAAAGAATACGAAAAATATACATATTTCATATTTTATTACTTACCTCTTCATCATTATAACACGTTTATTTTTTAATATTGAATATTGAAAAACCGTTCTTAATAAGTTGTCTGAATGGAACGGAATAGCTATGGAAGGTAGCCTGTCAAAGAAGAGGCGTTTTTTCTAACTGCAAGCATGTTTTAAGTTTCCAAAGGCAACATTCGATATTGTTTTTATTCCTTACATGTTGTTTTTCTTATTTTTTCGCAACTGTATTAAAAAACGTCGTTCGATACACGTGCGGTAATGACATAATTTCCGCATTAGCATCGAAATGTACTATTCCATAATGTCAATATCAAGGGAGAAAAATGAGGACTACATTTTTTGTATAGTAAAGCGGTCGTCCAATATCGTCCTAAAGTGGTGCGTAGACAAATTTAGTCCATTACATTCCTTTTGTAATTACATCATCTTTTTCAATATTTTTCTTTTTGGTCTATCAGTCACAAAAGATGCTTATTGTACTCATCACTTTTTTTTTACTTATTGCTCAAACTACAATTAAATGCGCTACTGGCATAAACTGTTATTTCATAATGCACTTGAATGTCATTGAACTCCACTCGAGATTTAAGTGGTGATACCATTTAGGTAGACTTTTTATACTGACGAATAACGATTACCTAATAAATACCTGCCAAGGCATCCATGGAACTCGATATCTACCGATTTGTCCGATTTAATATAATTTAACACATTATCAACGAACCTTAGGTATAGTCCGTGGGACTGCAATGCTGAATGTTTGTTACGGCCTGAGCTTACTACAGTAACAGTCTGGTAGGCTCGTCACCATCAATTGTAACGGGTAAAACCACGCGCCCAAAGTATCTGCCACCTTGAATACTTTTAGTGGATTGCCGAAACAGGCTTTAGGTTACTTTTCGCCTATGTCGTCGCAAATATGGACATTATGGACATATTTGGTATCAGTGCAGATGACAAGCTCGAAAGTGGTGGGGGTAGTTGCTGTGACGTCAAAAAGTCGGCAGTACAAAGTTTTTACTTTTTTTTAATCATTCCATGTGGGGTATGATTAAAAAAAAGGGCATCAAATGAAAGGGCTTTGTGAGTAGATCACAAATATATAACATACTGTAACATTTTCACTACTTCGTCTAACCAATTATTAGAAAACGTTCAAAAATTTCACAATCCACAGTTGACTTTGAACTGCTCTAAATTGAAAATGACTGAATGGATCATTCTAAAATATATATCAAGTGACTGTGATTGTCCTTTACATAACGTTAAAAAATAATTAACCAGATATAACCAAAAATAAGAAAAGTACATCAAGTTGAAAAAAGTATAATTTCCTGTTACATTAAACTGCAACTATTATTAAAACAAACAAAAAACCAGACTATTTACATATATTTTTGAAATGGTCTTTTCACTAGCTTTCATTTGATATCCATATTGCTATAGTAAGAATAAAAAAACAACCCCCCCCCCCCCCTCCCTTTTTTCATTAGCGGGCGCCATTTTCAAAATTTATATAGCCCATATGAGATGTGGTTAAATTCGTCAGGAGTGTGTCCCCCACCACTTTCGAGCTTGTCATCTCATGTAAATATGTTCAGGACATCACACTGAATGCACTGATACCAAATATGTCCATATTTGCGACGACATGAGCGAAAATCGATTTCCAGAAGACTTCTAGACCAAAAACCACCTTACTATTTTTTAAATATCAGTTCAAATATATTTATTTCTCTAAGATTCTAAATCACTTAAAGCGAGAAACAAACAAAGTTTTAGTAATTAATAACATAAATTACAGGTAATCCATAAGCGAGCATAACATTTTTTTTTTAATGAATGTCGGTATTTTTAAATTCAATTAATATAACAACCATGGAGACTATATAAAGGAGCCAAATCTCTATGTATGAAAAGTGTCCATCAAAAAACAGTAATTAGGCGGCGCCACCATACACCGAAATAACAAGTTATGAGCACTCGTAAGATGTTGGTTAGTGACAGCGTAGCCGATGACGCGCGACGAGCATGCAACCGGTTGTAGCAACTATTATAAGGCGGGATGCATACTAGGGCCAAGTGCAATGATACTTGCAAATTATATGGGTTAACAATTAAGATGGTTTATACAATATGGAAATATGGAAATATCTCTAAAGAATATCTACCACAGTCTAATATTTCTACATATAAAGACATTTTTGTAAAGTTTTTAGAGAATGTTGTCACCTAGCCAAAGTGACGTTTGCTTGCGGTTCGCTATCGAATCGCTTTGTGTCTGTCTATCACTCTTCCACATTAGTGTGACAGTGACAGTTGCATTTCGTTCGCTACATAGCGTAAGCGATTGGCATGTTGTCTACATACGCTGAACCGCTACTTTTGATGCTGACTGTGTAGGTACATATTTCGTGTTTAAGCTTTTGCTGGCCGAAGATATACATATACATATTGCAAACTTGAGTTTGAATAGCGGTTAAGTAAGTACCGAAGAATATAATACACCTATACACTAGATACTTGACGCAGCATAGCATTGCTTAGAGGCAGTTTGATTTTGTTGATATCGATCACTTGAGATACAATTTATTACGGCACTTAAGCTAAAAGCGATGAAAAGTTGTACTTACTCGCTTTCGTATGTCTATCTGGATATTCTCCTCTATAGTTTACATTTCTCAACCGATTTTCATATAATTTGGCAAGTAGGTTCTTTAATTATGAAAAAAAATACTATTAAGTACACAGAGCCACTAGTTTTAGAAGAATACCTACTAAGTATTTGCAGTCCATCCCTTTGGAGATGTTGAGGTTTTCTTTGTATTTATTTCCTTTTTTAATATTTATAAGTGACTTACCTATCGGTGGACAATTCTGCTCATCCAATTCGTCATCGCAATCGTTATGGCCATCACAACGTTTAGTCACCGACACGCAGCGCGTGTTGTCACATGTCAGTTCATCCGTGTGGCATTCTGAAACCAAAATGGTGGTTACACTGGATGGTAGTTTATATTTATTATGGAGGGTAGAGGTAAGGAGAGGTTCTCTTTTGGGAGAACATTTTAAGTGTCCAGCTGCCAGCTATATTATTTATAGCTGACAGTTGTATTTAAACTTACATACTTAAACAGTAGTTAAACTTTAAATTTAAAAAAAGCAACATTACATGAGTCGTACAAAGATACAGCCGATACAGGCAACAAATTCAAAAACTTGACTACTTTCGAGATCCTATAGCGGGCTCGAGCGGCCGGCTAGAATGTGTGTATGTAAGATTAACGGACTGGAAAATACGAAAAACTGAATTCAGGACCCAGGAGATACAATGGGTGTTTATATCATGAAATATACTATTATAAAATCAAATAATTTATGCAATCACATATTAATTCTGAATATCTGAATTTAATACTTCCGATTCCATTTAAAAACTGATTTAACATTATTCCCATTTTCGTCGCGTTTTTTAACGTTGACAGGCAATTAGGCTAGGAAATAAATGCCCAAAAAAAGGTATAGAGGGAAATGCTTGGAACACAATTTTTGACTTCGTGGCTTTGTTTAGACTAGTTAGGAGGTGAACATATCAAAAGTCCCCGGCCGTAACCCTGGTGCTGAGGGGGAGAGGGGGTTTTGAAGGTTCCATTTTTCAGTTTTTCTCGGATAATATGTGTCTGAACGACATGGCCACTTATACAAAATGAAAAGTGATTTAATTTGTTACAAGTTTTATTCCGTCAAGTTTTTCGATATCTTGTATAGTTTTTGAGATATCCGCTCATTTTAGCGAAGCTGCTAGGCCGGGTTTGGAATCGTTTTCGTATAAATCGGGGGTGCTGAATTCATTTATAGTATCGACATTGACACCATTCCTAATTAAAAACAAAATTTAAAAAAAATGATTTTTTATAAAACTCCTCTTTACGCTTAAACCGCCGAACCGATTTTGTTGAAATTTGGTATAGAGATGGTTTGAGTCCCGGGACAGTCCATAGGATAGATTTTATAACCAAAATCATCTTTTAAGAGTGTAAAAAGTGGGGTGGAAATTTGTATGGGGAATCAATAACCGCTGAACCTATTTAAATAAAAATAAAATTTCACACCTTCAAACTATGATTTTTTAAGATAAAAACTATATTATGTCCTGTCTCGGGACTTAAAACATCTATTTACCAAATTTCAACTAAATCGGTTCAGCGGTTTAAGCGTGAAGAGGAGTAAAAAAAAAGTTATTTGTTTAAAGTTTATATGTTTTTACTTTGGAAAGGTGTGAAAGTTGATACCATAAATAAATTCAGCACCCCCGATTTATACTAAAACGTTACCAAACCCGGCCTAGCAGCTTTACTGATGTAGATAATCAAGATAAAAGTGAGAGCCCTAAATAAACCTTCAAGAGCGGATATCTCAAAAACTATACAAAATATCAAAAAAATTAACCTAATAAGACTTGTAACAAATTAAATTACTTTTCATTTTGTGTAAGTGGCCATGTCGCTTAGACCCATAGTTTCCGAGATATAATCGAAAAACCGAAAAATGTAACCTTCAAACCCCCCTCTCCCCCTCAGCACCAGGGTTACGGCCGGGGACTTTTGATATGTTCATCTCCTTTAGTCCAAACAAAGCTACGAAGTTAAAAATTGTGTTCCTAGCATTTCCCTCTATACCTTCTTATTGACTTTCCAGATTTTTTTCGTGATTGCAGTGGCTATATATGTAGCAATCCAAATCATAAAATTATAATTGATAAAATGTATAATGATATTATTAATTCTCTAAGCGACGCTGCAACTCTCAGTTATAATTATAATAATAATCAAAAATCGTCTAAAAGAAAAAAGCCTGTAATTGGGTGGAACAAGCATGTAAGCCACGCACATAAAGACGCTAAATGTAAGTTTAAGTTGTGGGTATGGTATGGTATGGTATGGTATGGGGAACCTATGTCGGCCCATATTTACGACGATATGTGTGAAAGTTGAAAGGTGTTCAAGTCTCGTTTGAAATGGTGTCAAAAGCACGAAGAGCAGTTAAAATTGGACATCATTGCGAAACATCATTAGGCCGGTCCGCACAGTTCAAAATGTATGAGAAATCTACATTAATTCTCACATTAGAGATTTTTTGAGATGTGATTACCTATGTTACAAATAATATATTTTGAAAAAAATCTCCACAAAATATGTCAATTTGTTTTTATAAATCCAAATTATTACTAAAATAGAGAAATAAACCAAAACATCAATCCCCACACTAGAGATTTTCTAATATGCTGTTCTCAGGCATATACTCATTAAGTATTTATATTTTCTTCCAGCTTGGCACAGAAACCTGCCCCCAATAACTTTCTTTATTAATTTTTTTTTACATAAAAATAACAACTAATGTGTACATAAAAATTACATGTTAATTAAGCTCTTTATATTTACTATATTCTACAAAAAAATCTCTAACGTAAATGAATCCGTTTAATTACTATTAACCATTTTTGTTTCGAATTTTTTTTTGTTGCTTATAGAAAATGGACACTCGACTTTTGTTTCACCTTCATAAATCTCTTACTCATGTTAGTGTAATAACAAAAAAAATCTCACGTATATGTAATATTGTATGGAATACAACCATAATTATTACGACGTCCAAGCTATTTAAATTACCCACGCAGGCACTAACTGACGGGTACTGATTCACTGTAGAGAACGTTTGATCGACTTCCATATCTCCGTCTCACTTCAATGTTCGCGGTAGACGATCGGTCCGCTTGAACTGCCGAGAGTTCGCGATGCGGTCGACCGTTAATTCTCCCATGACTAACTTACCCAGTTTCATCGGTACGCGTAACGATTGTTTACGCATGTTTAATTTTGATTGCGCGCTTACTTAACACACCTCAGGCAAAGCTCCGATAAAACGCGCAATGCATACATTGCGGCATATATCTCACGTATGTCAGCTATGAGGCTATGACATAGCAATGACAGACAGTGGCAGTTAGTGCCAAATTAGAATACACACTTTTTTACCAACCATAAAGTTTAGTGCAAAGAGAATTTTAAACTCCTTAGTGAAAACCTCACGGTTTGTGCGAAATTGAGCGTTAAGCTATGCTATGCTAATAAAGATGATGGTGTGATTTACGGAAATTAATAATAGATATAATTTATTTTATTGTATAATACATTCCCGTTTCATTTACACCCAATATTATATCTTTTTCCGTAATCAATTGCGTTTATAATTACTGTAACCGTCTGTGTAGTGTACCATAATATACGCGATGGTTTGTCCTCCGGGCCCAAAATCGATGATCCCCTTTGATTATTTATTTTAAATGAACGTCAAAATCCAGACAGGAAATTTGATTTTGACATTTACGGCTACTGCCGTAGCAGTCGACAGCAATGTCGCGCTTCAATATTGCTGCTGCAGTCGACTGCATTGCTGCAGAAAACGTGAAAAAGGTCATTCAATTCAATGGGTAGTAGGGTTATGAGATGAAATGACGCAATAATGAAACTTTAGTTAATTAACAATATTATATTAAATCATTATTACATACTATTTTACTTGCAAAAAGGGTTACTACCAACATCCTTCTTGGTGCCCAAATGAAATAAATAGTACATTTCGATGCTAGTGCGGAAAGTATGTCATTACTTCACGAGTACCGAGATAGGTATCTTGGCAAGACTCGGGACGAGTGAAGAATGACATTTCCGCACGTGTATCGAACGACGTTTTTTAACACAGTTGCGAAAAAATAATAAAAACAACAAGTGAGGAATAAAAACAACAAGTAAGGAATAAAAACTTGGAAACTTAAAACGCCGCTTAGTAAGAAAAAACGCCTCTTTTTTGACAGGCGTTTCGGCAGCTATTCCTTTAAAGTGATATTTTCCAGAATGAACAATAAATGGGCTACATTGTCCATTTTTTTATTTAGTGCAAATCGCCACACTGTAATTGTAACAGGGAAAATTGTCACAAAAAATTACATAACATTAAATTTTTTGTATGGAAAGGTCTAATAATTTTTTCAAAAATGAATTCCTCGTTCCTAAATTATACGAAAATGATATATAAGTTACCCTAGTTGCTAAGAACAGGAAGAAATATAGCATAGATTGGACTTGGGGAGCCGACCCTTTCACCCCCCTTTTGGGGGGCGTTACGATCTCGTGGCTACCGGGCTGAATCAGTTTTATTTGCCCTAAGGAACAATCAATCGTGCCAAGCGGCATCGCCTGAGACAAAAGTGCATACTCAATGCGCTTACTTACCACTATAATTTAATAATCAAATTAATGGGCCCTGGAGGGAAATTCTCTGAAAACCTTAAGTTAGCTCATTTTACTTAAAGGAGACATTCTTTTATTTTTAAAAAGAAACTAAATTGCATTCAAAGGTTTTTAATTTTTTTTTTCAATTTTGCTACGACAGACGAGTGTAAGACCTAATGTTTCTTGAAGAAATGTTATCATTAACATTAACTGTATCGACGTGGTATCGACTAGTAGAATAAAATAGGGAGTGTTTATTGTTTGGAATTTTTAGTCGGTTCGATTCCCAGGCGAGACAAGCGAATTTCAAAAAACCTTTGAATGCAGTTTTGTTTATTTTTAAAAATAAAATGAGCTAACTTAAGGTTTTAAGGCACTTTCCCTTCAGGGCCCATAAAAAAATTCCACACTGTATATTCAGAGCACGTCTTATTCTCAACTGTTAGACCTTAGACTAATATAACTTAATCCCAAGTTTCCTTACAATTATACGTAATCGAGGGCCAGGTTCATACTGGTTTCATGTCGCGATGCGCTCGCTGACAAATACCAAGCGGTAAGAATTGCTGACATTTGCGTCTTTCACTCTCACAGCTCCCGCTACTAAAAGCATCGGATGACAGGATCGTTGAAAAGGGACAAACATATCGTTTGGCGTTACGTTACTCTTCTCGTGAATTGTCCAAATTTAAAATTCGAAATTAGCTTTATAATTTGTCCGGGCGGCTATTCGAAGTATAACTAAGTGGACGGTCCTTACTAACCAGTAAGATTCAGATCAAGCATAATAGATAGTTGTAAGACTTCAAGGGTCTATTTATATCTGACACAGCATCCAGTATTCTAAACGTTTTGTGAATAGATATAAAAATTTGACAGCTATTGTTTTTCATATAAAGACAGACACTTAATGCATTGAACTATTGAACCTTAACGCAATGCCATAAGCCATAAGGTATACTTTCCTAATATACCTTGAGGCTAATTCGAACTTTGTTATTAAAAATGTCATTTTTTTAATTTGCGTGTGCATTTCGCTCGTACTAGTTAAAATATGTTTTGGTGCGAGTGAGACGGTCGGGCGAATGATAACAAAATTATATATTATTGACATCTTAAATAAAGTTCGAATTGGCCTCTGTGAATGCCTGGAAATACCGTATACTTTTTAAATTTTTTATGCTGGAAATTGATTTAATTATCGAGAGAAAAATGAATATGTTATTCTTCCATAACTTGTGCAGTTACTGGCAAAAAACTAGAAATGTCCATTAATTGTGCAGAACATTATTTGCTGTTTGTTTCCAAAATCTTGCTGCTATTCTACAAATATAGTAGTGACTCGGGAGATTTTTAAACATGATCGATACAACTACTTCACAACCACCATAGTAAACTTTTCTCTCGGTGTGGGAGTTCCTCGGTCATGAAAAACTTACAAAATAATAATTTGTTTCAATAAATCTATAATTTACATTATTGTCGAGAGATATTCTGACCGTGTAGTCGTATAAGCTTCATAACCCATTCTACGAAAAATATCTTATGTGGGAATTATTGTTTAAGTAGTATAAAAGATTTAAAAAAAAGTTTTATTTCTCAAAAACGGGAACTGATATCAAGTTGTTACTTTACAGACGGGTATTCAATATGATATAGAATTCACCCATGTAGAAAAATTTGAGTGTGCATTTAATGTAACTTAAACTTTATATTGACTCCACTACATTCCAAACGAGATTTTCGCCACTTTTGGAAGTCTACGAATCAGCTGAACGGTAAAACAAGCCTGCCCGTGAGCGTCGATGGAGTGAGTGACAATGGGTCTATAGCAGAGCTATTAAGAGATCATTTTACAGTTAAGTCACCTTTGGGACCATCGCAGGTGGCGGATGCTGCGGACTGCGGCTTGAGTGGGCGGGAGATATGTACTCGGTTAACAGCGAAAGATGTAAAAAACGATATAAGTTCGATAACGCGAGGGAAGTCTCCCGGTCACGATGGCCTCAGTGTGGAGCATCTGCATCATGCTGGTCATCATCTAAATAGAGTGCTTGCGATGTTGTATACTTTTTGTATACAACACTCATACTTGCCTGCAGACATGATGAAAACTGTAGTGGTCCCAATTGTGAAAAATAAAACTGGTGACGTCAGTGATAAATGCAACTACCTATATAGGCCTATTTCCCTCGCTACAATAGTCGCAAAAGTGCTTGACTGTCTGCTGAACCGACAATTAGACAAGTGCTTAACTTTACACGATAATCAGTTTGGTTTTAAACCAGGTCTATCGACTGAAAGTGCTATTTTGGCGCTAAAGCAGACAGTTAGGTACTATACGGACAGGCGGACGGCCGTTTATGCTTGTTTTCTAGACCTATCAAAAGCATTTGACCTGGTTAATTATAACATCTTGTGGCAAAAGCTGGATAGTTTGGAAATGCCGGCCGAGGTTAGTAGTATTTTTAAATATTGGTACCATAACCAGGTCAATGTGATCAGATGGGCGGATACATATTCACAGCCGTTTGGACTTGAGTGCGGAGTGAGGCAGGGCGGGTTGACCTCGCCTAAACTGTTCAACCTCTATGTGAACGCGCTTATAGAGGAGCTCAGTAACACCCGTGTCGGTTGTCATATAGATGGAGTGAGCGTTAATAATTTAAGCTACGCTGACGACATGGTGTTGCTGAGCGCCTCAACGTGTGGACTTGCCAAGCTCATATCCATTTGCGAGCGATATGCAGCGAGCCATGGGCTAATTTATAATTCTAAGAAAAGCTAGTGTGTCGTCTTTAGGGTTAAGGGTAAAAGCCCACCGCTGTTTCCATCTGTTAAACTATATGGCCAATCACTAAAAGTTGTCGATAAATTTAAATATCTAGGTCATGTAGTGACATCCGACCTAAAAGACGACGACGACATTGAGCGCGAGCGCAGAGCGTTGTCCGTCAGAGCGAATATGATAGCCCGCAGATTTGCTCACTGCTCGAGGGAGGTAAAGCTCAGTCTCTTTAGAGCCTATTGTACTTGCTTCTACACCGGCAGTCTGTGGGCAGACTATACGCGTAAACGGTACAACGCTCTGCCTACCTAGGTTCTGTAGCGCGTTAGGGATGTTCGCGGAGGCGCGGGTAGACTGCTTCTACACCACTATGCGCAAGAGAGCAACCTCCCTGGCATAGAATAAAGAAAGAGGGCAGTAGGCTATCTCCGGACCAATCCGCGATATAATTGCCTACCGTACTTGCCTGTCTGAGGGTTGTCATTTTTAGATAAATTTTAATTCAGTGCTTAGAAATTGGCAAGGGCCGGAAAGTTGTATTTTTTACTTGTGTTGTATTATTTTAAACTAGCTTCTGCCCGCAACTTCGTCCGCGTGGAGCTCATTTATATCATACCTGCATACAAACTACCACCCCCCTTGTTACACCCGTAAAGGATGATTCCTGGGATAAAAACTATTCTATGTCCTTCCCCGGGTCTCAAATTATCTCTATACCAAATTTCATCCAAATCCGTTTAGCGATTTAAGCGCGAAGAGGTAACAGACAGACAGACGGGCACACTTTCGCATTTATAATATTAGTATGGATTACGATTTATAACTGTAAGTAGGTACTTAGTTACTATACCTACCTACAATACCGAGAAATAAGTTCTCCTGCGATTATCACACATTTTTCATGTATTTAGCGGTGCCAAAAAGCCGTGACGCGCGAACCTTGTGCGGTGTTAGCCCCCCCCGGCTGGCGCACTGAGAAACGGGTCGAGATTTTGTTTGAGTGTGCGTGCGGCGACGCATAGATACTATGGCGCACACATACAAGTCGCGCGCGGTGCGTTTGTATGAAGATAACATACTTTGCCCTGTTTATACTATGTCCCTGGTGTGCAGAGTCCGGGCTAGCTCCAACAGCATCCTGACTATGATTGCAGACAGGGTTGACGGTGTTTATTTGAACAACTGCTACCTCATTCATGTGCGCAGGAACTTATAAATATTTAAATATGTAAATAAATATGTAATAAGGCATTGATAATAATAATAATATAACTAATTTTGCTGTTACTAACCGTAGTATAAGATTACCCATAAGCATTATTAACACTGATTGATCCTAGTTAGTCGTTGAATAAAGAATTTAATTTAATTTAATTGCTTGGCCTAAATCCTGTAACTTCTAGATATGCGAGGTAGCCATAGCTTACGCCATACAATATCGTCTCTACATTTATATATTATCACACCCAAGTAAATTTGTTTGCCATTTTAAATTTGTTTAACATAGCAAAACCGAATATACTGGAATGTAATAATAAAACCGGCCAAGGTGCGAGTCGGACTCGCGCACCGAGGGTTCCGAACTTTTTAGTACTTGTTGTTATAGCGGCAACAGAAATACATCATCTGTGAAAATTTCAACTGTTACGGTTCATGAGATATAGCCTGGTGACAGACAGACAGACGGACAGACGGACAGACGGACAGACGGACAGACGGACAGACGGACGGACAGACGGACAGCGGAGTCTTAGTAATAGAGTCCCGTTTTTACCCTTTGGGTACGGAACCCTAAAAACCGGCAAAGTGCGAGTCGGACTGGCGCACGAAGGGTTCCGTACCATTACGCAAAAAACGGCAAAAAAATCACGTTTCTTGTATGGGAGCCCCACTTAAATATTTATTTTATTCTGCTTTAAGTATTTGTTTTTATAGCGGCACCAGAAATACACCATCTGTAAAAAGTTCAACTGTCTAGGTATCCCGGTTCATGAGATACAGCCTGGTGAGAGACAGACGGACAGCGGAGTGTTAGTAATAGGGGTCCCGTTTTTACCCTTTGGGTACGGAACCCTAAAAACGGCAGCAATACTTTACAACCATTATTTATAGAAAATCTATCCTAGTGTCAATAGTAGGTACAATGACGAGCAAAGCGAGGAGCACTTAATTAAAAACTAGGACTAAAATGGTATTAGATTTTTTGCTATCTCGAATAAGCTTGAGTGAAACGTAGTGTAGAATTTTGTTTATCTTCAGTTAAGTAGTAAAAAGGTTAAGTAGACGAAAGAGTGAAGGTTATTTAAGCGCACGATATTTAAGCTAAATACTTATAAAATGTTGAACTTGCTATCGGTATGAAAAAATAACACTTATTTTATCCTGCTGTCATTATATGATTATTGATTATTATGTTGTTGTGTGTGTGACCTCAACTCTGGAACCGACACCTATACCTGTCGTATCTGCACAGAGTTTAAAGATACGCAGAGCTGCTAGAGTCGCTGAGGCAAAACTGTGATTTCAAAACACACCGATTTCCTCGTGTTTACTCACGACACACACACATTCACAGCTCCAGAGGGCCTAGCCAAGATGAAAATTGTTGATAGAAAACGCTAATCGACAACACTTAAATAATGCATGAAAATAGTCACGTGGCTTTTCGTAGCATCGGGCATTCCAATTTTTTTTTATTTTCGTTTGGCGTTTGTCAATGTACGATTGTTATCTTGGGTAGCCCCCCTGGGCTGAGCGGTGGTTGTCTCATACCCAATAAGTGAGTATGTGTGCGTGCAATATCGGCTTGCCATGAAGCCAGTTTTGCCTTAAGATACCTTAACTCTTTCTATCCGTCAAGTCTATGCGTAGGTATCTGAGATTTTGATTGACTTTTATTATAATGATTTTATGATAAATATTATTTAAATTAATTAATTATTTTAAATGAGTTTTAATTTATAAAATAGAATAATATTGAGATTTTTGTCTATGTAGCATATAGAGACAACGTACATACATATACTCGTATTATATTTATAAGATACCTATTCACTCTTTAATTACATGAATATTATTATTTTTCATTTGGTTTTTTTACCATCGTACTAAAAAAATGCTATTTTGAATTCCCGAAATGGTTTCTTTACACAATACAAAAGTTAAAAAAGATTTTAGCAACACTAGAGAAAGTGCAGTTTAACCTTTTCACACATTTATTGTTTTTGTGAAAAGGGATATAAGTTTTTTTTGACAGCCAATATTTCTGTTACTTTCACAAAAGTCAGTTCAATTTAAATGAAAATTTATAATTCATTACCTAAACTATCTAGTCTAAACTAAAAGCAAAACCCCAATTTTTTTAGAAAGAATCCAGAGAAAACACGGTTAGAAACGTTTTTCGGCCGTACTGAAAAATGACACTTTTTGAGTTTAACCCTTTTACACTGGAGGCACAGATATTTCATTGCATGTTTGAAAAAAGAAAATTAAACGATTAAAAACGATTATCGTTCCAAAAACTTGTTATTTAACTGTCCAGCGAATAAAATAATTTAAATAAGTTATAGTGACGTCACAAAGTTTATGACTCCCCGTTCCCT
Organism: Cydia strobilella; assembly: GCF_947568885.1. Lineage (NCBI taxonomy): Eukaryota > Metazoa > Arthropoda > Insecta > Lepidoptera > Tortricidae > Cydia > Cydia strobilella. Next base: position 24,152,413 of record NC_086068.1, read on the forward strand.
TTGTCACAACATGTTACATTTTCTTGACACCCTCCCCCCCCCCCCCTAAACGTGTGATGATATTAATTTCATTTCATTTATTCATTTATTTCAATCAACTTAGGATAATAATATATTACATTATAACATTACATACAATTATTATATTACAGTTAAGATTAAAATTAAAGTTAAATTAGACTAAAATTATATTAAACCCCTAAAATAAATAATTAATTATTTAATTAATTATTTATTATTTAATTATATTATATGACCCCTAAAGATGAAAAAAATACATGAACACAGCCATGCACGCCATGGTACATTAAAATTAAATAAAAAGGCCTTCGTCATAACTAATGAACTACCCATGGATCTACAATAGAGATACAGCTGGACATATTGTCGCTAATTTCATAATATGTAATATGCCCACACCCTATTCATACCCATAATTCTTTACGCATAATTATCATAAATATACACATCTTCATACTCACAATCACATCGTACATCCAAATTTATACCTTTCTATCTTTAATTTTCTGAACTACAAAAATAACTTTGTATTAGCATACATTTATACAGGATAACAAACTTTATTTTGCGTGCGAGTAAGTGCCATACGTAACTTTCTAGATCGTCTGGCAGGTAGAAGGCCCCGACTAAATCGTCTGGCTTATTTTTTTTATGACTATTTAGATACTTAACTTTAAACTGTAAAAATTACAGATTGCCTCAAGGACCTTTTTAGAATTTTTTGATAAAATATTTTGCACGCGTCTGGCGAGGTTAAAGACCCGGCCAAATCGTCTGGCATAATTTTTTTATGACTATTTAGATATTCAATTTCCACTTGTAGAAATTACAGATTGCCTCAAGAACCTTCTTTGGGCACCAAAAAAAAAATTTTTTAAAAATTTATAGGTTGGTTTAGACCCGCTACCCTGCAGCCAGACTTGTAGTGCTGAGGTAGGGTAAGATAGGAGAAGCATCAGGCCAATTTTCAGCTTGCCTCAAGGACCTACTCCAAATTTCTACCAGCTCTCCGTCTAATATGGCTAAGGCCTAAGACGTAGTCCGGCGAGCTCGGTTCTTCATACAAACGTAGTTACGCTCTCATTTTAAAACGACTAGCTAGATTATTTTGAAACTTTGTACTTATAATACGATAAGGTATATCTAGTCCTGTAATTAGTTTATGTAGCTTCATTCATATACCATAGTTAAAAAAAATACAGCGAATTTAAGTTTTTCATACAAAACTTGTTTTTGCTCTATTTCGTTTGTTTTATAAACTGGAGCTATATACCTAAACTAATTACAGGACTAGATATACCTCATGTCAATCATTGTATGTTCAAAGTTTCATTACAATGGGAGCGGAACTACGTTTGTATGGGAAGGTGTAATTCGGCCGAACTTGCCGGAGACTCTTAAATGGTTATCGCTTGCAGAAGAGATGTAAACTCCAAAAAAAGATCACGTTTCTAGTTTGACACTAAGTATCTCTACATACATTATAATCCAGTTGTCACAAAACATAATATATGGTGCCATACTATACAGCGTCATCTAATTCAGCTGCCAAACTCGGGAATACTATTTTTAGGGTTCCGTAGCCAAATGGCAAAAACGGAACCCTTATGGATTGGTCATGTCTGTCTGTTTGTCTGTCTGTCCGTCCGAATGTCACAGCCACTTTTTTCCGAAACTATAAGAACTATACTGTTGAAACTTGGTAAGTAGATGTATTCTGCGAACCGCATTAAGAATTTCACACAAAAATAGAAAAAAAAATTCATCAAACCTATACGTGTGGTATATCTATTGGTCTTCAAAAATGATATTGAGGTTTCTAATATCATTTTTTTCTAAACTGAATAGTTTGCGCGAGAGACACTTCCAAAGTGGTAAAATGTGCCCTCCCCCCCTGTAACTTCTAAACTAAGAGAATGATAAAACTAAAAAAAAATATGATGTACATTACCATGCAAACTTCCACCGAAAATTGGTTTGAACGAGATCTAGTAAGTAGTTTTTATTTTATACGTCATAAATCGTAAACCGCAATTTACCTTTCATTCAATCAACTCAAATATAAAAGTTGGGCTCCCATACAACAGACGCGATTTATTTATTGCCTTTTTTTGCGTAATGGTACGGTACGGAACCCTTAATGCGCGAGTCCGACTCGCATTGGCCGGTTTTTTTTTTCTTATAGTTTACTCTTCTAAAGTCTACAACTCTGTGGTGAAAATCGTTTTTCTCAATATTTCTTGTTGTTGAATTAAACATTTTTATTTGTACCTATGTATTTATTTCCTTATTTGCAATAACTTACCTGAGTTTGAAGATGACTCGTCTGGGTCTACTGCAGAACTGGGTCTCTCGGTTTCAGGTAACGGCAGATTTTCTTCACCTCTAGGTATTTCATTAATGGAATCGTCTTTATGCGGTAACAGAAAAAAATAATATTAAAAAACATACAAAAATATACAGGAAATTAATTGAAGAAAAATAAAACCAAAAAAGTGTACCCGACGGACAGCCAGCCTCGTCAGCGCCATCCGAGCACTCCTTGAGGCCGTTGCAGCGCGTGTACCCGGGGTGGCACGCTCCGCCATCGCACCGGACCCAGTCGTCTGGGCACGACTCATTTGATGCTACATAACATATATTCAAATGTATTATTATATATTATGTAAATAACTTATGTTATGTATATGCTAGTTATGTACAATATATTACGTGTTTCTAAATAAGCCCAGTTGTCCAGTATTGTTGTTTTTATTAATGTTAGTGAAAAACAAAACATGTTAAGTTGTACATAAGATTACAGATTGAAGATTACGATTACGTAATTGTATTACATAAGATTTCTGCACTGATTTTTTATTGATTTAAGATTTTGTCAAAGTATAATTGAATACTTGCATATAATTATTTCCCATCGTGTATCTATTCATGAAATCATTTACCTAAGTTATGCGTACGTTAAGAAATAAAATTCATAACAATGTTGTTAATAAAAACATAACATGAAAACTAAAACCATAAATAAATATGAATATACCTGAATTTTTCAAATACTTTACCTTTTTACGATTAAGGTAGACCTTAATAAATTCTCATAATCATATCCGCCCTTCAATTTTCACCGGTCCTAGTACGGTGCTGTACTCGGTGTACCACTTAGTGTAAGTAACATTGCATGCAGATTTGCACGTAGCTCCGGTATGGGAGCAAGACATCGCTATATACGTGCATAGCGCTATATCGCTTATACACCAGAGCGGTGCGCGAATCCGCCACAATGTGATAACTGTGTTATAGTTGTGCAATGAGGCTGACGCCATGCAGTATTTTATATATGGACCTGGGTCGACGCTGGTGGCGCTAAAGTCCGCCTCGCTGACCACCACACCCTCCAGCGAGCGGCGATTGTGGATGTGGTCCTGGAGGATCCTGGTGATCTTGTCCGTGTCGTAATAACCCGTTGTTACGATGTCCAGCGTCACCTTGCATGAGAAGTCGTCAGTGGCTCGAGATCTGGAACGATAGGTATTTATTTGTTACGCAAAGGTACAAAGTATATAGGTGGTAAAATACTATTGAACGCTGTAAAATGGAATTATTCCAAACACAAAAGTGTAATCTTGAGCCAAGACACATTTCTCGTCACCGCAAGGAAAGTACGAGTGACATTTGATTATTTTCATTCCATGCCATTGAAGTTTCAGACCAATCCTAAATTTAACAAAAATAACGTGGATCTCAAAAGGACGTAGAGCAAGCGAGGTTTAGACTAGCAAGAACTTGCATGCAATTTACGTTACATTGCCGACTACTAAGGTAAACTGCATTCAAAATGTATATCAGATCCCGCAATGTAATGAAAATTACATGCAAGTTCTTGCTAGTCTAAACCTCGCTTAAACGTAGAGTAAACGTAGAGTCTGTGCGGAAAGAGAAGAGTCGTAGGAGTTGAGGGCGTGCCGGTGCTATTTTATGTTTTTTGTTATGCTGAGAACACTGTCACGTAATTGTAGTACGACACTAAAGGGTGTTGATACTTGAATCCCTTTGTTCCGGCTTTTTGCCACGGCTCACTAAAGGGAGCCTGGTGTCGGCTCGGCAACCTAATCCTTTAAATTAGCAAAGGCATAGTAAGTGACTGCCATTTTACCTTCTACCCAAAGGTTTAACCAACTTCTGTTTTTATGTCTCAGATACTGTGTTTTTATCACTACAGTGACAGTTCGATTGAAAATAAAACTACTATAACTAATTAAGAATCTGCCCTTACCAATAAAACTAGATAGGGTCTAGTTTACAAGTACCTAATCTGCCCAGTCCAACAGTTATTTTAACACAAACCTGGATAGGTAGATTGGGTAGACATTGGGTAATCGAACTGTCATTTTACTAAAAGGTATCGGAGACATATAAACAGTGCAAAGGTAAGTAGGTTTTATTGGGATTGTTCGAATCTCTGACGATATTTTACTTCGTCGAAAATCACTGCAAAATATGAAATAATATTTTCGTAACCTTGTGCCAATACGAACTTAAAAATAAGGAAATATTTTAATGGAAAAACTTTTATTTATTAAAATCGAAGTCTAAGGGCTTATCGCGAACGCCGAAGTTCGCAAATTGCGGGCACGTTTCTATGTCACTCTAATTACGAGTCTGTCACTTAATTGGAGTAAAAGAGAAAGATGCCCGCAATTTGCGAACTTTGGTGTTCGCGGTAGGTCCTCTGAATCTAAATATTTAACGTAACTTATAATTGAGCTAGCTTCAGAATAACCAGACACATCGAACTATCTTCGTCTAAATCTGACATGTGGATTACAAATCATTCGAGATACCGTAGATTCTTTTACTCGGTCCTAAAAATAAATTATACATATATTTTATATGACTAAAATGGTAAAATATCAAAACTATTTGTCATTTATTTTTAGATCATGAATGACCTTCATATTTACGTAAATTAATCAATCAATCAAAATATGTATTGTTGGTCATGAGTTACAGAGATGTTTTCTAATGTCTTCATTTCATTTCCTTTCCTGACTCAGAGAGGCGTACAAATGAATATACTTACCCATTATGTACCGGAGACTAATTATAAAGGGGGACTATTAAATAGGTAATTATTTTATATTAAATACAACATAAATACCCGTCATAGCGGAAACACAATGTGTGACTTTTGTAAATCGATAGACGGCTTTTAGCCGTTTTCTTCCCGCTGTCAAAACTGAACAATATTAAATATAATTTCCCTTGTGGTTGTATGTACGGTTTTATCCTGTTTCGAAAATATTTTATACATATAACTTGCGGTTTATGTAAATAAAATTACACAATGACAGAAGTTTGTTAACTTTTTACAAGACAGGTGTCAAAGGTTTGATTGCCATATAAAATTGTCACGCGCTCGGATTTGCGTTTGCAGTCGCGTGATACTGGGCATTATTTTAAATACTTTTAATTTTTTTTAATTAATTTATTACGCATATTTACACTTATAAAATATGATTTTCAGCATTCTAATATTCCCTGCTATGGTAAAAATATAACATTTTATATATTCGCGATTCATGTCAACATCCCTATTAACCAATATACATGTTATAACCCGGTTTTCAATAGTAGGTATTTATAGCTTGAAATCGGATAGGTATTAAAACACGCAACTAAGTAAGTAAACGGGTGCCTTAAGTAATTCCCGGGCAGCCAATTAAAGGGTCCAATATTATGATAATTCTTGATATAGTTCTATGATAGAAAAATTAATTCTCCTGGGCTCATAACGTCTTGAAGGTTAATTGAAAATTGACTTTTTTATAGACGGTATAATTTTAACTTACTGTATCCTAACAAGGCTTGCTCTTTGAGTGCCGGATATTTCTCTGTTTCTGCCTTGTTCTTCGTAAATCTTATTTACAGCATTGGCCAAGGACTTGGAAAAGTTCTGGAACTGCGGCGAGTCTCTGTTGGAGTATTCTTCCTGGTAGGGTTGCATCGCCACGAAGGTAACGCGGAGCGTCTCTGCGAAACGTTAATAAAAAACATCATTGCAGGTTTCCTATACACGAACATAATATAAAATAGATACGAAACTTTTAAAGGATAGACTGAGTGCCAACTATTCTAAATTCTCGTCTTTATCTGTTTTGACATTATTATTGCGCAAAATTATATGTACATTTCCCTCGTACCAACGTATAAATATGCTATATTAATATATGTATGCCAAATTTCTAAGTGAGATAGATACTCGTTGCAAAGGCCAAAGGATATATTTGTAAAAATGGCTTTATACTCACTTTCTTTCGGCTCCGAGGTGTCCACGGGGACGTGCGCGCCGGAACCATCGCCGGTTTCATCATCAAACCTGAAATAAGAAGCATTATGATTTATATGTGTTATAGCTTGTTGCGCTGTCATATTTTTAGGGGTTGTTATTTTATTAAGAGTATAAGACCCTCAGAATAATAACTAAATAAGACCTACAATAAAGGTTCAATTAGAAATCAACCTTGTCAACAGCACACTGACAATAATGCCGCTTGAATTTAATATTATATGTGCCATTTTCAATCCAAAGGGTACTTATTGTCGGTTGTCAATAAGGTGCTATTTCCATACAGCTTCAGTTTAAAATCAACCTTATTGACAAGCGACAATGTGGTAACTTTTGGTTAAAAATGTCACATATTTTTATCCTGGATAGTGTTGGTAGAAGCTCGAGTCTTTTGAGACTACACTTTGAATAACTCGACTCGTATTTACTTAGGCTACTCTTCAGAAAAAAAATCCGGGTCTTATAAGTCCCGAGTCGAGTCCTTTATAAGGACTTCATAAACATTTCGTAACAAAAATTGTATTAGATTTTATATAAATTAAACCTAAGGAAAACAAGCATTATTAAATGATGTGTACGTAACTCATGAATTTCATGTGAACACAATGCGTATAAGAAAGCTTTTGTACGTAATTAGAGAGTTCTTTTTAAAGGATTCAAGTGTTTACAAAAGGTGCAGGCTCTATAAGAACTCAGGTTTCGACTTCATGACTAAGTGTCTGAAAAACTGAGACTCAAAGGACTTGAGTCTTAACCAACACTACTGATGGAATAAAGACAGTAATTATAGTTAGTTTTTGTAAACTGTCCTAATGATAATTAATGCCTCGGACATGAAACACATGCTTGGAGCATGCACGCTCGGCTCAAACCTGGCGCCGGCCACCATACTCAAAGGATACTCAACAGAAAGATCTGTTACAATTTTATCGGGTGCTTTTAATTTTTCTTTGATTTTACAAGAAAATTGACAATAATATCGTCTAAATAATTGTTGCAGTAGTAACGCTGCACATATATTTAAAAGGCGGTAGTGAATAATTTATTTTCAGTAAGTGGTCGTGTATCGTCGGTTCAAATCATGGCTCGTACATGTCTTCTATTCTATGTTATGGCTATGCTCGGTATTCCTCTTTAGATATTTACAATCATTGAATTTGATAAAGAAAACCTTTTACAGAAATAGATCGAACCCAAACCAGGGCCCGTTTTGTCGTGCAAAATCTTGGGATGCAGAGCGGAACTGAGGCTCGTTAATGATTTAAGATTTATGTATTTAAACTTTATTCTAAGATACAAAAATATACAAGCGATAGACTAAGAGTCACGTATCAAAGTTACGCTTAGTTATCTGTTTTTTGTATTAGGTACAAATATTTAGCAACGAAAACGAATGCTATATACAGGCATAGGATATAGGTATTTTAAAATATACCTATGTTATTTTAATATTTATGCCAAGTGTTATGTTATTTAAAAATGAGAACGTAACTTGGATTGCATGGCGGCGGCTATGTTCTTATGACTCTTAATAGCTTAAGGCATTCTTTACCAGTCAACCATTGAAAAGATCAGGGCTATGCACTTACGGTACGACGCCACCAGCTGGGTCGTCCGTGCTGTTGTCCTCGATGTCCTCCGGCTCCGGCGTAGTCGACGAAGACGCTGAAATATTTATTTACTTATTTAGGATTAAGAACAGATAATATAATATGACCTTAAATTTATGTACAAACATGGCTGATGCTTATCCAACGATAGGTAAATTAACTTACATCATTGTCTTTTATCTAGTTACGAACATGAAGTAAACTTATACTTAAATTAATTAATATATGAGTATCAAGACAGTAATTAATGCTAGTGCTTGACAAAAAACTGCGTTTCTACAGGGATGTTGACATATTGTCATTAATAATTAATAAAATAACACCATGAAGGGTAAATAAGCGCAAGGCCTGTATGTACTCCGCTGTGTCAAATGTTCGTTGCCCAACCTTAATTCGTAGGTAGGTATACAAGGATTCGCTGTGTAGGCATGTTATAAGACAAATTCAGGCCCACAGAGCCAACACAGTTGCACGGCGGGAGCAACAAAGTAAATAGCAGTGTTATTGTGGCTGTAATCACAAGATCCGATAGGGAGATGACATTTCGTTATGCCCTAGAGTTAGACCAAGATAAGTCTGCAACGATTTTGGTAGCACACGCAGCGCAAGTGTTATTTATACGTCATAATTTCATAGAAGATTGTCGTTAAAAGTAACACTTGCACAACGTAAGCTATGGCAAACAATGAATTAAATGTATTAAGCATAATAGGCAATAAAGTATACGAGTGTAGTGTAATAAAACCAATTCAGTCAAAATTGTTGACGTGCAACAACAGAAACCCGGATCTCGAAGGTAAAGTACATATAAGTACAATATTTTTCACGAGGTTTCATTCCGATTTTAATTTCTCCAGCGATGAAGTACAGGCGAAGTTACTGTCAACTTCCCTGATATTATTTACCTAAGTTATGACAGTACCGCATTAAGGGTGACTCACGTTAATCACGTTAGACGGGTCCGGGTCCGGTACGGAGCTTCCGGCGCTTCGTTTTCTATTAGACATCATCACGTGATCACCAGTCATATGTCATAGAAAAGTAAGCGCCGGAAGCTCCGACCCGGACCCGGCCTGGTCATCCTTAAATATTGCGATCGAAAAGTTGAAATCCGTCGCTCATTTTGTCAAAGAGATTGACAGTGACATCGTCCATTACAGCCATTTCCGCTACCTACTAACAATGCTGTATTTTGAAAATTGCAAATAGGTTGTAATAAACTAAAAGTACTTTCTACTGTAAGTATATGGCAAGTATAGTAAGCAAGATGCCTTGGCAAGCGTTGCAGTAGCGTGTTGCCAAAGTACGAGGTACTCCTGGTTTAGTAGATATTTTAGATATTGAAAGATCCCGTTTTTAGGGTTCCGTACCCAAAGAGTAAAAACGGGACCCTATTACTAAGACTCCGCTGTCCGTCTGTCCGTCTGTCTGTCTGTCACCAGGCTGTATCTCATGAACCGTGATAGCTAGACAGTTGATATTTTCACAGATGATGTATTTCTGTTGCCGCTATAACAACAAATACTAAAAAGTACGAGTCCGACTCGCACTTGGCCGGTTTTTGAAGTTACCAAAATGTACTCTTACTCGTATATTAAAATGTTTCTTATATTACTAGTACTTCAATAGTACAACTTACAGAAAAAGTTAAAGAAACCAAACTGCCGTTTTATTCTTGACAGGTGACCGGCGAGACCGCTTTCATGTTTTTTAACCTCAAGGAACTCGTTCGACGCATCTTCCTCACCCTCCCAGTACAAGTCCTCGGAGGTTACCTGAAAAGTTATTAAAATAGACTAATTAGTGTCACAGATTAATTTGATTAAGTAATACTAATGAGTACTTAAATCAGTTATCATGAAAATATGGGTCAACGGGGAACTAAGATCGTACTATATGTATATTGGCGAATATACAGAATGACGACCTTAATAAGAGTTTAGTGATTGGGCAAAGCCGCCGAACACGCCCCGCCCTTAAAACGTTTCGGCAGCCCCTTTTGGCGCAGATACTTACACGAAAATAACTTTTTACACTCCTAACACTGTAGGTATTTATTTTTACTTCCTTTTTGGAAGTCGGTTAAAAATAAATAAATATATCAATTCGACCATGTTTTTGTATGTTTGTTACCTCAGAACTCCGTCATTTCTGAACCGATTTGGAAATTTGTTGTTTTTTTTTGTTTGGATTTTATTTTATTTTATTGTATGAGCATGAGGAATCTAGGCAACTCCTCAAAACTTATATGAATAGTTATATATAGTGATTTTAGTATTTTCATCAACAAGCCATTCATTTACATCCAATACTCTCTCTTTTTAACAACGGATATTTCACCTTTGGCGATTTGTCCTCTTCGTTACGTTGGTTAAGCAAATAAGTTCTGAAGGAACATTTGTGTTAAGGTCTAGTTCTGACTTCTGATGATTCCATGGGTTCCAACTACTCAAATGTTGATGGCTACAGATCTAGACCTCGAAACTTGAAACGTACCCGAAGCGCAAAAATGCCAGACCAGAGCTCTGGACCGGATTTTTTGAAAAACCCCGAAATAGCTCAATCATCTTCCTCTCGTTGTCCATCCATTTTGCCACGGCTCATGGGAGCCTGGGGTCCACTTGGCAACTGATCCCAAGAATTGGCGTAGGCACTAGTTTTTACGAAAGCGACTGCCATCTGACCTTCCAACCCAGAGGGGAAACTAGGCCTTGTTGGGATTAGTCCGGTGTCCTCACGATGTTTTCCTTCACCGAAAAGCGACTGGTAAATATCAAATGATATTTCGTACATAAGTTCCGAAAAACTCATTAGTACGAGCCGGTGTTTGAACCGGCGACCTCCGGATTGCAAGTCGCATGCTCTTACCGCTAGGCCACCAGCCTCGCACCGAAATAGCTCAATATTTTTAATTATTTTATGCTCTTTAGATAGGGCTGAATCATGTATTTAGGTAAAATTTCCTATTATTAGATTGTCCCATTAAAAATGAAATAATAAACCAAAGAACGAAAAAGAACGTATTAATACCGGTATTTTTTGTGTGAAGAAAAAACCGGTTCCGAGCCTTGGGCCAGACAAGGTCGAGTCTTGCAGAATGATGCATCACTTATAAGATAAACTTAAAACTAAAAATACAAAAATAAAATTAATCTATGAAAAAGAAGTAAAACCTACTTCAAAAAGGATAACATACAGTATCATTCTGTTTCAAATGCGCTAGCAACTCATACGTTTGAAGTCGTTGCCAAGCCAAATAGTTACATTAAACTAGCGTAATAATACCCCTATGCAACTAATGGGCAGCTTTCTTTCTTCCTTTAATTTTTATCAAACTTCACCAGGGTTAGTATTCGGTTTGACGGCATGTTGACGATTAAGATTTGGCTTGGGACCGACTTCAAACGTATTAGTTGCTAGCGCATTTAAAACGGAATAATATTTCATTTTATCCTTTTTGACGTCGGTTTTACTTTTTTTTATATGAATTTTTACTTCATACAATATATAGGTACCTATTATGTATTCGTATTACGACCAGAAAGTAAGAAAAGTATACTTAAACAAAACTGAGTCCCAAACTAAGCCATCTTTTACTAGAAAGCCATTGTTAAACTACATAAGCTTATAAAGCTCTTGGCTTTCTGATTCGTTCTGCTAGCGACTTTAAAAAAATGAAAACAATTAAAATCATATACTGTGCCTATGTAAGATCTTAACTTGAATATGCGTCTCAAATACGGAACCCGTTCTATAAGATGTATGCAGAAAATATCGAAAAAATTCAGAAGAAATTGGTCAGATTCCTCTCCTTCAAATTTAAGTTATCTAAGGACAACTAATCTATGTCATGCCAAAAACTCCACCTTGCCCCTCTATTTAAAAGACGCTTGGCAAATGACGTAAGTCTATTAATGAAAATTGCCCAAGGTATAGTTGATTCTCCGGATCTGGTGAGTAAAGTGCAATTTTATATACCTGCCTCGCAATGCTCAGAAGGCTAAAAAATGTTTCTTCCCTCGAATAACTAGGCTATTTAATGATCTGAACGACATGCCCGATGAAGATTTGTTTCATAGTAAGATAAATAATGTTAAAAATATAATTTTGAATAGTAGTTAAAACTGCCCGACAACTTTGCGTTCGTATTTTCTGTTATGAACATACTACAAATATAGTGTAATACTGTGCTATTTCGATATGCCCGATGTAGATTTGTTTTATAGTGAGATCAAATATAATGCTAAAAATATTATTTTGAATAGTGTAGTTAAAAATACCCGACAACTTTAGTTCGTAGTCTCTGTCATAAATATACTACCTATATAGTGTTATATTTTGCTATTTCGAGACCTTCATGTTTACATTATTTAGCAGTATATATGTGGAAGCTTGTAATTTGCATTTAGTAGATAAGTCTGTTAACATATGTATATTATATACAGTCCCAGTCTGTAGCGTCACTCAAGGCTAATCTGAAGAAGCTTTGGCTTTCCAATCAGCGTGATCTGGTTAAGTACTAACCTTTATTTTTATTTTCTTACACTTGTGATATTTATATATATTATAATATATATTTAGTATTGTATGTATGTATGCTAGTATGTATTTTATGTATTTGAATCTTTAGTGTTATTTCTTTTTTTTAATATTAATTTGTACATCCTGTAAGTTTGTCTATCTGACCTGGCTATGGTTTTCCACTCATCTACTCGAAGGTTAGCTGGAAGAGATCCCTTATAGGGATAAGTTCGCCTTTGTACTTCCATTACTATAATTTATTTTTGTAAACCTGTGTTGTGTACAATAAAGTGATTACTACTACTACTACTACTACTACTACTATATTAGAAATTGAAATTGAATTGAAATTGAAATTGAAATTGAAATCATTTATTGCATATCACATAGCAGGTACAGGTGTTCTTAAATATAAGCTGTTCATGTGACGCCCTGTTAGGGCACGGCAACAGTTCCACATACGGGAAACATACTTATTTAATCTAAAATTATACATATTATTATTTACATATGTGTCAAACAATTAATTAATTATTTTACATTTAAATAAAATCTGCCATGCACAATATCAAATACAATTACAATCAATCTACGATCACAAGTATCACAAAAGAGATATTATACATCTTCAAAAAATTCTCTGATATTATAGTAACATTTATCTAACAGAAATGTTTTTAGTTTCTTGCTAAACAGGCTTAATTTACTCTCGTTTTTTATGTTATTTGGGAGGTGATTATATATTTTTATTGACATATAGTGTGGGCTAGATGTGAACAGTTTCAGTTTAGAAAAGGGAAGTTTCAGTTTATTTAAATTTCGGTCGTTTCTTTTGGGTAGTGTTTCAGGAGAATATAGTTCGCTATGTTTTTTTACAAATTTGCTGGTCTCTAGAATATATATAGAGGTAAGAGTGAGTATTTTATACTTTACAAAAAATGGCTTACAGGTTTCCATTTCGTCAATGTTGGCCATTATTCTGATGCATCTTTTTTGAAGAATAAATATTTTATCTATGTCGGTACTGTCGGTATTAGGCAGTAAGCATCCCGAATAAAAAATAAAAAATAAATAATTTCAGTTAATTTGTAGGACAATACCTAATCCAATACCTACATGTCGCAGGGTGACGACGGGTTACGTCGGCGCCATCGTTTACTGATTTTGCAACTTGTAACGCCATCTATTGGCAGTTCTCGGAAACGTCAAGCATTTTGCTTGGGTGCGGTCGACGCAGAACTAGTAACAGTTGGTTGGCTAACTTCAAGGTAAACAAAGTGACAGGTCAGGTGTCAGGTGGTGATCGGACTATAAAAGCCGGTGCGGAAAGGAAGGATGGCCATTCTGGATCGTGCCTTTAATCGTGACGGACGTTAAGCTAGTTCTGCGACGAACACACCACGTTTCCAACTTAAATTAATTTAAATCGATTTGTATCGAAGTAAATGTTATTTTATTGTGATTGTGATTTTAAAATACACATTTGAACTTCACGTATAGGATCTTATTTCGTGATTACCACCATGCACGAACCTACTGACGACGACACCCCAGGCCCAGATCCGACATATTATGGTCCTATAAATTACTCATATATACATAGCCGATTTATATACATACATAGCTAGTGTTATTCTTATTACAATTACAATTTAAGAGACAGTGTTATGCATTACGTAAATGTGTCCTTTTCCACATTATACGAGGCTAATTTACATCAATACTACTTTGTCATAACATTAGGATCGGCTTACTGATTACCTACTCTGACAATAATAATACGAATTGATTTTTACACGAGTAAAAATCGTAAAGAACTATATATTATTAGGAGTGAATTCGGATTAGGGACATATCGCTCGATTACAAAGCCATACACAAAAATCTATAAACGCGAGTTAACCTTTTCAAAAAAATATCACAGTACATTAACAATTTAACAGAAAACTTTAAAACTCAAATTTCATTTACTCGTTTATATGTATTTTAAATAAATGCAAATTATTTACAAGATAAATAACATGAAACATAAAAAAAACTCATTATATTTTTTTAATATGAGAGGTGAAACTTTTTTTTAATACACAAGTTTTTGGCAGGCATAACCACGAGTTAAAGTCGACTCCGCTCACCACCACCAATGCCCATCTAACATGTGGCCATGCCCATCTAACTACTACATTTTGAAAGTATTCACAAATGAGCGAGATGAAAAATAACCGTATCTCGTACTAGACCACGGGCCAGGAACAGATTTCCACGACCAATCGCCTCCAGAGCGAAAATACGTATAGTGGATAACGGCTATGTATGATGAACCCTCGTGAACGTCAGCTGCCGCTCCGTTGGTGGGTTGATAAATGGCAGCAAATAGTCTATAAAAAAAAATTGTCATCGCCTCCCGCTTGATACTTTGTCAGATGATAGTTTAGATGCTATTGTGAATAAACAAAATCGTCAGCCGATTGTATCGCTGTTGAAAGACCGTCAGCTGGTCACATGAACATGTAAAAAAGAAAATTCTTTTCAGTCATCGGCGTCATCGCCTCCCGTTTGATACTTTGTCAGATGATAGTTTAGATGCTATTGTTAATAAAACAAATTGTCATTGTTTCGGTAGCTGCCATTCCTCAACCCACCAACGGAGCGGCAGCTGACCTTCATGAGGGTTCATCATACATAGCCTTTAACCGCTATACGAGTTTTCGCCCGGGAGACGATGACTGACGAAATTTGCGCCTGGCTCGCGGTCTATACCAAATTTTGTTCCATAACATAGCAAAATTTATAGACCTTGCCCTTTAAAAAACATTTACAATTAAGTCATTTACGGTTTTTTATTGCAGTGTTCTCCCTGTTATGATACTGACAAACAAAGAGTAAGTAAGTATAATAGAGGTAAAGAGAGCCCACTTGAAGCATTTTATGGAAACTCATTTGAAAGCACCATCTCTGACTTGCTCCCGAAACTAACTATGTACCTATATGTGTGCGTGCACAACTAAATATACATACGTACGTGTACTTTCATCCTACATAATATTAGGTCTACTTGGGCGGTTCACAAGTCAATTTTTTGTTTGATTTCTTGTAACTTATAAAAGATTTTTTATTACTGCTGGAAGAACTAAACACAGGCCCAATATACACGGTAGGGTATGCAGATGATTTAGTGATTCTTGTAAACGGGAAATTCCCGGGAACGGTATCGGAAATCATGAATACAGCACTGAAGCAAGTGGAGAGGTGGTGCAACCATCATCAGCTCTCCATCAATCCTGGCAAAACAGTAGTAGTACCGTTTACCAGGAAAAAGACCCTTAACGGCATGAAACAGCTGAAGCTTTATGGAAGGGTTCTGGAAATGTCCGATGAAGTGAAATATCTAGGTTTAACACTAGATAAAGAACTGAACTGGAAAAAGCATGTCGGAACTACCATAACCAAGGCACTGAGGGTGTTTGGAATGTGTAGAACGGCATATGGCAAAACGTGGGGTTTAAACCCAAAGGTACTGAGATGGATCTATACCATGATGGTAAGACCTATCATTCTGTACGGATGCCTGGCATGGTGGCCAAGGACACTAAAGAGCACATGCAGGGATGCCCTTACGAAAATACAAAGAACGGCGTGCATGGCTATTACTGGCGCGTTTAGAACGACGCCAACAGCGGCGATGGAGGTACTACTAGACCTCCCGCCGCTGCACCTAGTGATACAATCTGAGGCGCGGAAATCGTTACACAGGCTGGCTTTGACAGGCCTCTGGAGCGATAACAAGCCAAAGACTAAACACACTAACATGGAATGTGACAATTTCATGAAAAGGATTACGAATATGGGCTGCGATAAGATGCAACCCAAGTTTGTGTTCCGTAAGAATTTTAATGTTAAAGTTCCAACAAGGGCTGAATGGACCGAAGGTCTTGAAGCACCAATGTCTGATGAAAATGACATCATATGGTACACAGACGGGTCCAAGACAGATTCTGGTACTGGGGCAGGCATTTATGCAAATGACTTTAGTAGTAGCATAAGCATGGGCAATTACGCCACTGTCTTCCAAGCCGAGACATACGCTATAATTGCCTGTGCACATGAGAATATAGTTAGGCAAACCCAAGGGAAGAATATCTATATTCTCAGCGACAGTCAAGCTGCACTCAAAGCGCTTAAGGCGCCTAGAGTGGACTCTAGACTGGTATACAATGGCATCCAAGCTCTGAACAAGCTTGGAAGGCAAAACAAAGTGCAACTGGTGTGGATCCCAGGGCACGAGGGATTCATGGGCAATGAAAATGCAGATGAACTTGCCAGAGCCGGATCTGCAAACAACCTTATAGGTCCGGAACCATTCGTGGGGCTCTCACAGGGAACCATCACAACGGCTATCAAAGACCTTACTAAGACCAAACACCAGGAAGAATGGGACAGTCTGACGGGTCTAAAGCACTCAAAGCTCTTTATACAAGGGGTAGACTCTGGTTGGAGCAAAAAGCTTTGGAAACTTAGCAAACGGCAACTCCAAATAATAACGGGGGTGTTTACTGGCCACTACGGGGTCAAGGGAATCCTGGCCAAGATGGGGCACGCTGACAACACCGATTGTCGTATGTGTGGCGAAGAGGAAGAGACAATAGAACACCTTATGTGTGAATGTCACGCCCTCGCCAGACAAAGAATGAAGGACTTTGGAACAGGCTACCTGGTACCAAAGGAATTCAAAAAGCTACCCATAAGGTCCATCATCCGGCATATGGAGATGGTGGGGAAGGCTCTTGAGTAGCGGACGGATCTTTCCTAGGGGGTAACTGCACAAAAGATCCCTATGGGTCGAAGTGTATCCGTAAGGGCCCCCGAAACCATAAGATAAGATAAGATAAGACCTAACATTATGCAAAAATGGTTTTAAAGAGTGGAATTATTTAACAAAAACATAAAGTAAAGTATTTTTATTGTTTTCAATTTGAAAGCAGGTGTAAGTACCAAGTTGGTACCAAGTAGGTTGAATCCATCACCTGCAGCTTCTGACTCTACACATATCCATTTTCTTTGCAATAATTGTCACATTAGGAGAATTTGGGGTAATACCTACGCCACGCCATACTCTGTAGCTCCGTACACAGTTTGCTCCAGATTTTGTTTATAATTATCACATGAGTAATGATGTCATAATTCGGATCCATCTTGTTACTGAAGAATTTCAGGCATAGGAATTATATCTTATTTAAGCAGGTACCTCCCTAGATGTGCTAGTTCCTTCCTAGTTGAAATTAATATTTAGAGAAAAAATAAGCTTGTTTCTGTTTACGACATTTATTTTTGTCTGACAGTAAACAACCGTTGCCAGGTAACAACATTATAAATAGAGAAAGGTCTTGACAAGCTAGGTATATGCAACCTGTATGCAACCTTCTCAATGTTCATGCCTTAAAATTGTATACATTTTATAGTGACATCTGGTGACGTAGTTTCCATAATCGGAAGTCTCCTTTACGCAATTTTTTCTTTCTTTCTTTCTTTCAAATTGCCGCCGTCATCCTCCATCTTTACTAACGTTAACTATATTCCTAGTGTCCCCCCCCCCCTGCTGACAAGTATTATGGCACGCTTCATCCCCCATGTGTATTGTATTGTGATCTGTTGACTAAAATTATGATTTTTAAAGTTAATAATTTTCTGTAATTTTAATTAAATATTTATTAATTTGCTCATGTTTCACTAATATAAATATTTCTAAATAATAGTATTTCTTGCATGTATAATTATAGTGTCAGAAAAATGCATTATTGATTATTTAATTTTGAATAACTCTTTATTCCAATATCGGGCTACAGTGTGATGATGATACAGCTAGCATCAAATAGATACTCAGTGATACTGATAGGTAAAATGGCCAAATTTACATCAACACATTTTTGTCACTATAGGATTGAGAAAATATATAATGCCACTTTGACTGCGACTATATATAAATATAAATAGATCGATATACATCGATCTATTTTTTTTTCTATACGGTGTGCCTGCTTATGATACAAGTTAATTAATCTATATCGAGAACATTGCCAAAATTGCTCCCTTAGATTCCTCTTGGTACATTGGTATTCACATGGCAATGTTTACACATATAACACTTCAGCACATGATTCACAAATAAATCGCCACCCGAGCCACAATTAGGCGGAGCGGGCGGCCGGCAGCGAGCGGGATTTCTTTGCAATTTTAGCTAGTCCGACATGATCCGCCGACGAGTGTATACGACGCGACTGGCAACTTAATGGTGTCAAACGTTATGACTGCCTTCTTACTAAAATATTACTTTCAGAAATATGTTTTATTTTTGTCTTTCCCAAAAGCTTCAGCTGTTAACAGTAACATTACTTCAACCAGAAAGAAAATAGAATAGTATACCTAGTTTATTTGGTGTCAAAATAAAACTTAACCTACAAATACATCTTATTCCACCATCTTTACATTCCAATACCAAAATGGATGCCACTCAGCATTTGCCGATAACTAAGATAGCCATGGCGCTGGTTTTCAGGGCAACCTGAGAAAAAAACACAAAAGAATAAAAAAATAAACTAAGCTAACATGTGGGAGAAGGTGAGTTTAAACTATTAACCAGACAAGAAACAGTAAGTACCTACATAGTATGTGCTTTGAACAATTAGACAGTAAAAGTACGTGTCTGTAAATATTAAGCAAACTTAATAACTACCTAAATACAAGTATTAAGTAATGACAATAACATCTAGCACAGTACATCAGCTCATGTGTTGGAAGTTGAGGGTACTTTCAATTAACTATTTAGGCAAAAGTATCGTAATTTATGAAATAGGGAGTTAAATATCAGAATGGAAATTGTATGACAAATCCATTGAAAGCCAATTGCTTACCGTAGAAAAATTAAGAAAATCGTACTTGAAATGTCTAGTCCAGAAACGTATTATTTTCTGCACACCTTTTAGAACAATAATGACCCTCTTTCAGAGCATGACAAATGAAAATAATCGTAGACAACATCGGCATAATCCAACTTAGATAAAATTAGTGACATTTTTTTTTGAACCTGACTTGGGCTATGGCACTAGGGCCATTAGAGCGGTAGGACTGTGTGGGGGGATGGTTGCCTGGGGAAAATCCAGGACCCTTCCGCATCACACGAGACAGTGAGTGAGTGACAGAAATTTATTCGCAAGTCAACGCTGATAAAGTCACGGAAACGATATAAAACATTGTAAAAACAATTTCGCAATAGTTCCGTGACGTGCTCTTCAAAACACAGCTTATCATCCACATTAAGATTAGTAAGGCCTATGTTACGAGCAACGTAAATGCGCTCTAAAAGATCAATTTTACCCATGATCTGTGGCACGTAAGTCTCAAGATCACTTAGTCGCTTACTTGAACCAAACGTCATTAATTTTGACTTATTTGACAAGATTATTTGACATACACCACTGCAATGCGTCCTAAATCTGAATTTAATTTGTAAACTGCAGTCAGTTTCATTAGGCATAAATGAAATATACAATTGCATATGATCGGCGTACAAGTAATATGTAATTACCTCCACAATCATTTATATTATTTATAACATCTGCACAACATAAACAACATCGGTACAACATAAATAGAAATGGTCCTAAAATATAATCTAAAATCGGCTCCTGTGTATATATGGCACTGTGTGTGGCTGTGTGTGTGTCCTGTGTGTGTGTGTAAGGCAGTAAGAACACCATTAAGGGGCCCACTGACTATCAGTCCGCCGGCTGACAGGCCTACAACTGACAGGCCGATATCGTCCGGCTGACTGATAGTCAGTGGGCCCCTTTAGAGTTTTTCAAAACTCGTAGCGCTATTTTAGATCACAATACGGTTGCCAAAAATTTTATTAGGGTTCTTGAGGCCTTTCTCTAGTAACTTCATCGATTCGAAATCTGACTTTTGCTCTATAGAAATAAATCACAAACATATAGGTCTAAAACGCAACAAAAGCTAAAAATATAAACTGCATAAAAAATGCGCAATTTTATATTTGATCGAACTCATCGAATATTTTTTTGAGCTAAAACTTATAAAGAATTTAATTCCTAAACATGATTATCCGCGATCCCGGGCACGCACAGCCATCTCGCTCATGCTTAGTCTTAGTAAGAGTGAGAGAAGAACTTGAATCCACGGGGCCTTAATGCTACTAATCAAACCGGGGCACGTTTTTAGTTAACCGCACTTATTTCAATAGTCCCTGGATGTACCTGGATGTATCTGCATCCTGGATATATCTGGAATGTACACCACATTTGGCACTGTTTTTGGAAACGAAAAAACGGTTAGTAATCAGTATCGAACTCCAACATTATTTAGTATCCAAATTATGTTTAGTCATTTAGTCATTTATTCAATATTGCATTGTGTATAAATGACATTGTTTATGTCCTTTTTCTTTTTATATAGATAGGTGCCTAAAAAGGTTTCGTGGACGAAAAGCGTTATAATTTTCAATAAAGTACGAATGCGTGCAGAGAGAAAGAACGAAAAGCTACGATGTGTTTAACGCAACTCTCTACTGGAGAATGAAGCAAACGTAAACAAATGCAACATGACTTTATTCAATTGGATTTCCCGTCTCGCAGACAAGCTGCCTCCGCGACAGCTCCCTACTCTTGCACTTTATGAAAATGTGCGATGTAAATAGGTAGCTACAGTTAGCATCAATGGTAGCGGATGAAACAACGCACTAAAAGAATTTGCCACCCTGGAATACTTGTACAAATAGAGATAGAGTATATCTTCAGTTTGCGTTTAAAAGTATCTGTTACAATCGAATTATAATCTACTACGTGCGAATATTTTTTACTGGAAGTAGATCCATATGTCTGTCTAATAAAGTAAACATTCGTCTTGTTAATGGATATCATGTGCAAAGGCGCTGAAGGATAGGAGCCATACACTGTTTAAATTAATGAGTTCCAGATAAATTTAGGTCAAGAACTTACATATAACTTACAGAAAATAAGTAGATAACTGTTGAGATAAACACGTTAGTACATATACTGTATGTACTGGTATAGAATAATATAAGAATAGCAGAATCCTTTCTTCTCACATCTGTATGTATATTGTCGAGTTGCATTTTAGGCTTCCGTAGTCAAAATCCCCACAAGAGTTTCAAATGCATTATAAACTTATTGATGGCCAAAAATTATATTATTATATATCTGATTGTACTTTCCGTCCGACGGTAAGATTATTACTATTTCTCTCATATATTTTAGCTAATACGAGTCTGATTTAATTCTAAAATTTGAAATTTGTGGTTTTACAGGTGTACGAACAAGTAACTAAATAATAGCTTGTACAGTCGCTAGCAAATATATCGGAGCGGCCAATGTGTTCACAAATATCTAAGACACGTCTCTATTGTCAAGGCGTTAGAGTGTGTGTTCACATATTTCTGAGCACCTCGGCCGCTCCGTTATATCTGATGGCGACTGTAATTAATAAACAGAACTTTAAAATGTTTGTAAAGCCAGGAGGCTTTGAAGAAAAATTGACTTCGTATGTTTTGTTTGTATGTCCCTGATACTAAAATGACAATTGAGTTGGCGAATATACTATATCTGCCCAATCTGACTGTCATTGTACCTGCGTATATGTATTATATTATATTATATTTAGGGGGTATTACTGCAATGTTCTGCGATCAGAGTGAAGCAGTAGCCCGTTTAGTAAACCATAGAGTAACTTATAGTGTACCTTTAACAGGTTTTTGACAAGTTTTCAGAGATAATAAAATATGACATTACCTCTTCACGCTTAAGCCGCTGAACCGATTTAGTTGAAATTTGGTATAGGGGTAGTTTGAGTCCCGGGAAAGGACATGGGATACTTTTTATCCCAAGCGGGTGAAAAGGGTGGGAAGGGGGTGGAAATGAGAAAATTTATGAATTGCCTGTTAATTGGTGTAAGCAATTAAGCATATTATGCTCAAAATTATTGCCATTAGATTTAATCCAGGCGCTCTAATTGCTGAAACTAATTCCACGCAGACGAAGTCGCGAGCAAAAGCTAGTTAGTTATAAAAGACAACGAAAACTTTAAGATTTTTCTAGTTACTTATAATAAGCCCGTAATTATAATACGTCTTACTGCATTGTATGCGGTACCTATCATAAAAATAAAAGTTATTACCGGATAGTGACAACGGTAGCATGAGTTTTCCATGTTTTCTATTTTGTGCATAAGTCGTCAAGCCAGCATGCCGGGTAAGTACGGTTGAATCTCATAAGCCAAAGGTTCGCTACCAGAGCTCACGTTTTTAAAACGTTTACTGCGTTACGGGGGCTTTTGAACCCCGTACGATATCATCATTCAGTGCGGAGGCTAATAATCATGTTTTACTCGCTGGTGCGGAAGCTGTATCTTGATCATTTTTATGATTACGATAACGTCAAATATACTTTTGAGTTTCTTGTTGAAAGTATAACCAAGTGGTATTTTTAAAATATACAAGGTCTCAGAAAACCCGTACCGACAAGGGAACAAAAATTGCCTTCTAGTGCGATACGGGTTCCAGTGAACCCCGTATAGATTTTAGCTGGCCCTTACGGGGTTATGACCACAGATTCACTATTGCAGTCATCATTGCAAGACTTTTTATCGGCAAATTGAAAATATTGCGTTTGAGACGCATGCTAAAATGGTCTTGTTGAAAAAAAAAAAACAATTAAGTAACATGAAACAAAACTATGAAAACGGATTATATCGCATATAGTCGCGTATATAGTTTCATAGTTTTATTTCATGAGGAACTATCGCGGTAACCGAAGACAATATAATGTAGTTAACAATTGGTATAATTTAGAACAACTAATACAGGGTGACCTTAGCCTTTGGACAAACCCTGAAATCCCACGTAGGGTTACTTCTCAGGAATGCTCTAACGTTAATATTTTTTTAATTAGAACAAAAAATAAAATGTATTAATTTTTTTTAAACAAAAATTAATTCCAATGATCAAGAACAAAAAGAAACATACTGTATTAATCATTGGCAGTGTTTTTGATAAATTGTTCGAAAAGGTGCGGCAATGATGACATTTGTCAAAAGTCAGAATCTAATTAATGTCATAAATAAAAAAGATAATCAATAAGTTCGAAGAAGGTTTCATACTATTTATTATTATCTCAGGAGTTATTAACACATACAGGCTCCAAAATAAAATTGTAATTTGTTAATTTCTTCGTAACCGCTACAACGGTTGTTATGATACCCTAATGCAAATGTACATTTCGGCTTTGTCCAGTGGTTAAGAACACGCTGTATACTTCATGACATATCATATCACTGAATGTTACGTATTGTTGACATGCTGCTCAGTAGTCAATTTTGACACCAATTAGTTCCAGACATGTTATCTCCGAAAGTGACGTTTTTAGTAGTAGTAAAACTCTTTATTGTACAAAAAGAAACATAAAACAAGAAAAAAACGCATCATTTGTACAAAGGCGAACTTATCCCTTTCAGGGATCTCTTTCAGGGATCTCTTTCAGTTAACCTTTGAGCAATTAAGGGAGAATTGGAGAACGGTAGACAACAAAGCTGTACTAAACGGCATAAAAGAAAATATTTAGTTTCTTAAAAGACAGGTAAACCTTATAACATACAGTATATAGCATGGGCATGGGATTTATGTGAAATAAAACAAATATATTAACAGTCATGTATAGTTATAATATATAATACATATAATACGTTCTATACGATATAATACATATGTACAAAAACTACTTAACCGCACACATCTTTTAGTTTAAGTTCCGTCCGAAAGCCATAACTTTTTTAAGTTCGCCTTTAGCGACGTTTTTAATATTAAAACTTTAGGTTGCAACCTGAAAAACGATATCTGATTATTAATTTAGTTAGCACTAAGCACTAAAATGTCGTTTGGTTTATTTCCCATCACTATTGATTTATTGACATAAATAAGGTATATGCGTTACGGGGTTTACTAAGCCCCGTAGGTTTTCAATTTTAATGTGATACGGGGATAAAATAACCCCGTTTTTTCTTTTCTATATAATTTCATGCGTTTTTATCGACGTGCGAAGGGAACAAGGCGTTGGAAGTTTCATACTTTTTGACCTTGTCAGAAAAAATAACATAATATGAAAGATTTCAGGACTTTACAGCAGTTTTAACAGACTTGGGTATACGGGGCACTTTTATACCCCTAACGCACAACGATGTAGTGTAAACCACTACTGGGCGGGTTAGGCCTCATAATGCACTACAATTTAAGTACAGGTTTTGGCTTGCCGCAGTGAACGTGTTAAATGAAAACATGATAAATTAAGTGTTCTTACTACGTTTGCACTACCATGCCAAGGTAACAATATTCACGGTCGCCGAATAGCCCGGGATATAGCAGAGCTGTCCAATACCACAATATTTTGTAATATCGCCAATTTTGTGAAATTGACATGATTTTTATACCTACACGTTATATTAATAACTTTCGACTCTAACTAGCTGAAGAAGTAAGTAATAAAATGTTAAAGATACCTTGTTTGCCTAAGAGACCCTAAAATGAAGCAGAGCGTGTGTAGCCTCCCTTCCGGACTCCCGTTCAAAACAGTCTCTTAAGGCATTGAGTACAAAGAGGAAAAACTAGGGAAAAAAACGCTTAAATGTAACTGACACCACCGACTTTGCAGATAGTATGCATTTGTTAGATGTTACTAAAACGAAAAACAATTACTGAGGCACGTTTTTTCTGTACATGACATTTATGTAATATTCATGCCATAGGCGCAAAGTAAATAAAAATTGTACTTATATAAATATATGAAGATGAAAACATACAAAAAAATACTTTTCAAGCTGTTAACTCATATGGGGTTAATTAATGTATAAATAATCCCCTAAAAAGTGTTGTTTCTTAAATAAAGGAATATGATCGCTGTTCCTAAAAATAAGATTATGATAGAGCATGATGGTATAATGCTTTTTCCCCTCACTAGCTCGGAAAGTTGTCTTTTATCCTTTAAAACAAGCGGGTAAAAACGCTTGCATTAGTGGGGAAAGTAATTTGACCTTGGATTGAGCGTGTTTAAGTAGCTTGACAGATAACAAAACGTAAAATGCTCATAATAATGGTTTGTTCGATATTAATCATCATTAAATACATGGTTTGAGAATCTAATAAAAATATAAATTTAGCTTTATTTAATTTTAAATTAACCTAACCTTAAAATTCTATAAGGAACGTTTGTTTTTTAATAATGATGTTAAATATAATTCTGAACGCAAAAGTTGAATCGATGCAATTTCCAAACGCATCGTTGATATTTCATACGTCAGAAATGTCAACATTGTCAACAAAATTTTTACTTAAAAACTTTTCTCAACGACTCACGTAAAAATACACAACTTCCAGAGTTTTCTGTTATAATATCGTAAAAAAATTGTGATTCCAGTGGTCAAGATGATCTAACGCCTGTGGATGTTTTCTTTCCTCGCTATAGTGAGGTGAAAAGTTTTGTGTTACACACGGGTGCAAATGTATTTTAGTTCTCGTGTGTTGAAACACTCGCGGGTAAAATACAACTTTGCACCCTTGTATAACAACTAACTATTATTGTCTAGGCCAACACAAGGAAAAGAAAGGTAAACACTTAAATGCGTTATACGAACCCTGAAAGTTATCGGCGAGATGGTATTTCACCTACTTTAATGAAGGTGGGGCTCGTCTAATTGTCTGCTCAATTAGTGAACGCCACGATACCTCTCTTCGAATTAAAATTAGAACCAACGTGAATAATTATTCTCGACACTGAGCTTGATAAAGATCTAGTTTCGATTAAAGCTTTAAACGAAATAATTCTAAGATTAGATGATGGGGAAGCGACATGCCTGTTTTTTCTCGGAGTTAGGGTAACAGTATGAAAAGATGGGGAACTCCGAAATATTCCGAAATACGTTTTTCCGATTTTTATAACCACGATTTTCATAATCCCGATTTTTTATAAGTCCGAAATATCAAAATTACGATGGACTAAAATCACGAATGTGCTATTTCCGAAAACTTCAAATCCGATTGTCAAAGTTCCGATTATACACTTTTCCGAAAATATTTTTTTCCGAATTCCTGAATGCCGAAAAATCTTTGTTCGATCGGAAATAAAATAATTCGGAATTCAGAAGTTCGGTCTTTTGTAAGGTCGGAAAAATTAAATTCGTGATATTCAAATAAAGACTCACGTTTTACTTTAGTAATTCGGTATTCAGAAATTAGGTTATTTGTAAGGTCGGAAAAATGAAATCCGTGATATTCAAATGAAGACTCACGTTTTAGTAATTATTACGGGTGCCTGTCGTGCCGCATCGTGTTAAATTCGGCATAAAATATTTTTGGCATAAAAATTCGGCATAAATAAATTAGGCAGAACTGCGACCCTGCAAACCCGAACTGTTGCCAGAAAGGGGGTTAGTTAGGTTAAAACTGCGACCACCCAGAAAACAAACTGTTGCCAGAAGTGGGTTAGGTTAGGTTAGAACTGCGACCCCCAAGAAAACGAACTGTTGCCAGAAAAGTGGATTAGGTTACGTTAGAACTGCGACCCTCAAGAAAACGAACTTTAACAATATATTCGGAATAACGTTATACGGAAATTAAAAAATTGGAATATTTAAAATAGGCATCACATCAATTCGGAATAAGGGCAATTCAGAATTCGTGATTTTGAAAATCGTAAATGTTAAATACGGCGTTTGTCACTGTCGGAATTGTTATAATCGGAATTATGTCGTTAGGAATTTAAAATTTCGGAATAATGGCAATTCAGAATTCGTGATTTCAAAAATCGTAATTGTTAAATTCGGTGTTTGTCACCATCGGAATTGTTATAATCGGAATTATTTGGTTCGGAATTTACAAAATCGGCTTTTTGGGGTTTCGGAAATATAAATCTTCGTGATTTTGATGGGTCGAGATTGTGATCGCCACCTACTACAACTCTCGATCCAAACCTGCAACTTCAAACAGCTGCAGGATCTTTTTGGTTTCGAGAGACTTTAACTCCTCCGGGCGCAATATATGTCCACCCAGGATCAAGTCACGAGTGCGCATTAGGCAGGGGCACTCTGTGAAGATGTGTAGGGGCGTCTCCTCTGCCTCCATACAGAGTCTGCACCGCCCCATGTCACGTTTCCCCATAGTGTGCATGTGCTTATTTAGGCCGCAGTGCCCGGTAAGCACCCTAACCAAGTTGCGCAGTAGGTTCCTAGGCAGCGCCAAGGCGCTCGAAGACGCCTTTTTGCTGAAGGCCTTGATAAGCGCTTTGGAATGGTTCAAAACCGGGTCACTCACGTAGGAGCGAAACATGTCGAGCAATCATCGACTTTATAAACGGTTTAATATATTAATTATTATTTTGTTATTATGCTGTAAACGGCCTCCTAGCCTAGTCGGTAGTGACCCTGCCTATGAAGCAAGACGTCCCGGGTTCGAATCCCGGTCAGGGCACTTATTTAGAATAGAATAGAAATCATTTATTCAGACAACACATCAATAGAACACATATATAGCAAATACAAGACAAAGATAAACAAAACAGTAGAAATAGAGATGTGAAGCCGAAATGGTCTCCACACAGCAATGCAGCTGGCACGATATTTGTCTGTTTATCACGAATATTTATTCCTGAGTTATGAATGTTTTATATGTATAGAAGAATGTATTTATCTAAATAAGTATGTATATCGTCGCCATAGTACAAGCATAGTACAAGCTTTGCTTAGTATGGGGCTGGGTTGATTTGTGTAAGATTATCCCATCCCAGATATTTATTCATTTATTATATTTATACTGACTATTCGTATTTCTTTATTATCACAGTGAGTAGAGGTAATTTTTTCTAGCCGTTATTAAATATTTAGGTATGTACCTAATTAGGTACCTAATTAGGTACATACCTAAATATTTAATAACGTACCCTACCCGTATTACTTATAACCTACAACATGTGTTGTAGGTTATCGGGCCGCCAACGATTAACACACGGATATAACATAGAATATTTAAAAAATAACGAGCTATTTACACGTATAATTTACAGAAAAAAGGGCAAACTAAACATTTGCTCCTCATTGACAACACAGCGGTATCCGTAGTACTGGCCAGTCTACCAGAACGCGAGCAGCAGCACTAAGGACACTTTGGTACACAGGTTGGTTGGTAGGTCCGTCGCCTCCACATGCCAAAACTAAAAAAATACAATGTATGGGGTAGGAGACGTAAGATTGAATCTTAATATTTTTCTTTATTACTTATTTCTTATAATATTTCGATTGTCTGACTATTACGGTTTTTATCGACTTACAGTTCGCTAGTTCTAAAGCTTATGGAACCCCTATACCTGACGCGCTCGAATTCAAGTTCGAATTATGGTTCCTATGACAGTTCCTTCAAGCCTCTTTTGGGTGGGTTTTTAGAGTTCCGTACCCAAAGGGTAAAAACGGGACCCTATTACTAAGACTGTCCGCCTGTCTGTCTGTCACCAGGCTGTATCTCATGGACCGTGATAGCTAGACAGTTGAAATTTTCACAGAATATGTATTTCTGTTGCAGCTATAACAACTAATACTAAAAAGTACGGAACCCTCGGTGCGCGAGTCCGACTCGCACTTGGCCGGTTTTTTACCGTATTTATGACTTTTTTGACCGACTTTAATGTTGCATTTCTGTGGGCCACTTGCATCATCCCACTACGCCGGGGTTAAACGGTTAAACCGTTAACCCAGTGTCAAATTGTACCGTTACCGCTTAACCCCGGGTTAGTGGGATGGTACAAGTGGCACTTAATAAAAGTGTGCTAAATATGTGCTAAACTATCAAAAAATGTCAACAAACATGTTATGTGACAATTACTCTATATAAAAATTAAGTTCGAAGCGTGATTGTTTCTTTGTTGCCTATTTCAACCATCACCGGGAAATGTACCTACAATCACGTATAATCACGGACTGAGACAAAATCATACAAGTGAAGTTACACTGAGCGTTTTTTAGACAGATCAGTTCGTGCACGTCGGACTACTTTTAAAATTTTATAAATAGAGTTAACGATAGAAGATAATTTAAAATGCATTCGTCGTTAGAAGCTGCCAACATCCTACAACCAGTAAAATACTTTCGCATATGTGCTGTAGGTAAGTTATTGGGTGTAAGCGATGGGCTAAATGCTATGGGATATAAAACCGGACACCTGCCTAATAAAATGGTATGTAATTTTATTTCCGGCTGACGATGACTCGCCCCCACAAGATGGGCCCCCACAAAAAACGATATCTAAGTTGACTCAAGGGTAACATCGGTGTGTGAGCTGAGGGTAGAGAGGTGTCACTGGACTTTTAATAAACATATAGCCAACTCGCCACTTATGTTTCCACATATACCCTCGAGAACGCAGTTCTTGCGGCACCAGTATGGACATTCGGCTAAGGCAAGCCAGAGGATCCCCCCAACCCACCTATCGAGTGACAGCACTCGTGTACGTGGGGTCTCTACTCCCCAACAGCTCGCCACAAGCTGCCCTTCGTTGACTAATTGCACTGGGAAAGCCAGCCTGCGATGGGCTCGTCACATCCTTACGCCAAATTGGTTATATTATTAGTGATAGTAATGTATACTATTATAGATATTGGTGCGTGCATATTTTATCATTCCTTGATGGATAATTATGATTAGTATGAAATAATCAGAGTACATTGATGTAGTAGCCACATAATATATACATATTATGTATCATGACATTATTTTGATTGACAAAATACTTCTGAAACCATTAATGTACTTATGCAGTTTATATTGTACAAATATTTACAGAAATGTATTAAAGGGAACTTTTAAGGGATTAGTTAACTAATAAGTAATGCCATAAGAGTATATCTATAGTTTAATTTTATAGACATGTGGTTTCAGAAACACACAGGCTGCAAGAGAGCCTAGGCAACGATGTAACATCGCAATCGTAAATTAAAATGTTTATTTTCGCTGAATACCTCCACATTGGAAACTTATAAGAAAACATTAAGAACCCCCCGGGGACTATCTCAGCACTAGAACATTCTCAGCAGTAATAATGCCCCTTATAGTGGCGTCGAAGGGCCATGATGTGCACCATTTGCGCCGAGTGTGTATATTTTCAGCGATTTTTACATGATAACTACCCAACTAGCAAATTATGTCGAATAAGCTTCACTCTTTCGACTATTAAGTCGAAAAACAGTCGTATGAAAAATCTCTCGTTATCAAAAAGCCGTATAAAAGCAACTCTCTCGACTGTTTAGCATTGAACGCTTTTTTGTCGCATAAACTTGTCGAGTAAACGTGCTCTCTAACAACTCATATCGCTTTTACTCGATAATTGTATAAAGGTATCTCTCGATCGCCTTCTTACGACTGATATGTCGTACGAAGGTTGTATAAAAGTAACCAAATTGCTAATTTGTCATAAAAACAGCTTTTATAGCGCCATCTTTCGACATTCAGTTCTGACAGCAGAATTGTTGAATAAAGGCGGTTCATTCAACCAAATAGTCGTATAATGGCTGTCTGCAAGACTTTCTTTCGACTTGAATATTGAGGTTGAGAAAAGGCTGTTTTGACGGCTATCATTCAGCTGAATTGTTGAGTAAAAGCGGTTCATTTAACCAAATAGTCGTATAATGGCTGTCTGCAAGACTTTCTTTCGACTTTAATATTGAGGTTGAGAAAAGGCTGTTTTGACGGCTATCATTCAGCTGAATAGTCGAAAGAAAGCTATTTGAAATCTTTTACAACATTTAATCGCCATTTTGTTGATGATAACAATAAAAACCGCGTTGGCTTTAGTTCAATTTCTAAATGTATTACAACAGGTGGAAAAAAATTAAAAGAAGTGGTGGTTTCCGACGTAAAGTTTATAAATTGTACACTCGTATGATAGATCATACAACAGCGACATTGGGTGCAGCCGCGGGTGAAGTGCCATCAAAAAAATTGAACGAGGGTTCAGTAGAAAATATTCTCGATATTCCTGAACATGATTTCTGAAGCGTCTACTAGTTCTTGTACCGGAAATATCCCCAATAATCAACACTCGGATCCTAATATTGAAAATAGTGATAATAGCAGTGAGAAATCGGTTCGGACGGAGTACGTCACTTTCTGAGTATGTCACTTTCTGAGTACGTCACTTTCGGAGTACGTCACTTTCGGAGTACGTTACTTTCGGAGTACGTCACTTTCTGAGTATGTTACTTTCCGACAAAGTGACTGACTTCTGAGAAAGTGACATACACAGAAAGTGACGTACTCCGAAAGTGACCTACTCAGAAAGTGACGAACTCCAATAGTGACCTACTCAGAAAGTGATATACTCAGAAAGTGACGTACTCTGAAAGTGACGTACTCCGAAAGTGACCTACTCAGAAAGTGATATACTCAGAAAGTGACGTACTCAGAAAGTGACATACTCAGAAAGTGACGAACTCCAAAAGTGACCTACTCAGAAAGTGACATACTCAGAAAGTGACGTACTCCGAAAGTGACGTACTCAGAAAGTGACATACTCAGAAAGTGACATACTCAGAAAGTGACTCCGCCCGAACCGAGAAATCTGAGTTTGAAATCAGACGGTCCCCGCCCAGTACGGGCTGGATAATAATGGTTTTACTTTTAACATTCACCCTAAAGACCCCAAAACTAACACAAAATGTCGCTACTTACGTTGAAAAAAGGTATTCTCAAATCTATCTTTCGACTAAAAAGCTGAAAGAAGGCTTTTAGGATGACAAGTGAGAAGACAAAATGGCGAATTCATATTAACTTTTAAATTAATATTATTACTGACTAATATTCCATTGAATAATCTTGCGGCCCATGAAAATTTTAACTAACATTTAAGAAATGGAGACGAAAAATTTAATTCCGCACGTGAAAGTAAGACCTACGACTTAGTGTCGTCAAAGTTACCTAATATCATTATGGCTGGCGTAAAATTTAACAAAGGTATGTTGTGTTGTTTTACTTTTATTTTCTGTCACTCCAATTAAATTTGACAACCCGGCCGTCACGCGGTAGCTATTTTACGATAAATAAGTCGAATGAAAGAGATTCTGATGACTATCTTACGATAAATAAGTCGAGTGATTGCAACCGCGCTGCTATCTTACGATAAATAAGTCGAATGAAAGCGATTCTGATGACTATCTTTCAACTATTTGGCTATTCAATGACACTCTTACGATATTCTTTCAACTAAACTTTTTAAAGAAGTGCGCCCAAATCGCGTCGAGAGAACGTCGTCGGATCCTTCTTTCGACCGTTTACACAGCTATCTCTCGACCAAATAGCTGAAAGAGAAACGTAATGGTGCCTTTCTTACGACATAATTTGCTAGTTGGGTACAAATGACTACATTTGCTAAGATTTTGTCTTAAGTTAAATCTATTATAAAAATAAAATTTTAGCAATAGCGATGTCTTTATTTAT
Source organism: Cydia strobilella (assembly GCF_947568885.1). NCBI lineage: Eukaryota > Metazoa > Arthropoda > Insecta > Lepidoptera > Tortricidae > Cydia > Cydia strobilella. The sequence goes on from NC_086068.1 coordinate 24,185,455, forward strand.
AGCACCTACCGAATATTACATATATTTTACGTATAATGTACACGATACATTTTAATTAAATAAATAAATAAATATTACAGGACATTCTTACATAGATTGACTAAGTCCCTCCCAGCAAGGAGGCTTGTGTTATGGGTACTCAGACAACGATATATATATACTAGCTATTGCCCGCGACTTCGTACGCGTGGATTTTTATGTTGATGGTTATATAAGTATTTTACATGAGCATACAACATTATAAGAGATATCAGTGTGGAAGGTTAATCATTGGTTAATAATTATACAATACATGAAATTTGTCTTCCATAAACTACGAAGTTTCAAGCCCCTAACTAAAAAAAAATGTTCTCGATACCCTCTTAGAAGATTTTCAAGTCCACTACTTATTTAAAAAAAAATGTTCGCTCCCGATGAAAACTTTTTTGCCTAATACAAACTTCAAAAACGGTGAAATCAGTTTTCGTCTACTTTAATATAATGCCCTTTTACCAAGTTTCAAGCTCCTACCTTAAAAGAAAACTTGTACCACATATAAACTTTTATCCCCTTTTTAACCCCCTTAGGGGTTGAATTTCTACGTTGAAATAACTTTTTCTGTTATACAATGCTATGAATATTTCAAAAGGCTTATATTACTTTTCTTGTATTCTAATAATATGCCTTTATACAAAGACTGAAGTGCCGCACTCAAAAAAAATTTGATCTCCATACAAATTTTCAACCAATTTTTTACCACCTTGGGGGATGAATTTTCAAAAATGCTGAAATTAGTTATCGACTTCATTAAATATATTTCTACGAAGTTTCAAGTACCTAGCTTAAAATAAAATTAGGACCCCTACAAACTTTCAACCCCTTTTTAACCCTCTTAGGGGAAGAATTTTAAAAAACACTGAAATTACTTTTCCTGTATTATAATAATATGCCCACAAAGATTCGAGTCCGACACTTGAAAAAATTTTTGATCTCCATACAAACTTTCAACCTCTTTTGCACCAATTTAGGGGATGAATTTTCAAAAACGCTGAAATGATTTTTCTTGTATTTTAATAGTATATATTTTCCCAACGTTTTAAATTCCTAGCTTAAAATAAAATTGGAAACCTATACAAACTTTCAACCCCTTTTTAACCCTTTTAAGGGACGAATTTTAAAAATCTCTGAAATTGCTTTTCTTGTATTCTAATAATATGCCTTTATACAAAGATTCAAGTCCCGCGCTCAAAAAAATATTTGATCTCCATACAAACTTTCAACCCCTTTTCCACCACCTTGGGGGATGCATTTTTAAAAACGCTGAAATTAGTTTTCTTCGCTTTTAATTAAATCCTTTTTACGATGTTTCAAATTCCTGGCATAAATAAAATTGGAACCCTATAAAAACTTTCAACCCCCTGTTAGGGGATGAATATAAAAAAAACGCTGAAATTACTTTTCTTGTATTCTAATAATATGCCCATATACAAAGTTTCTAGTCCGGCACTTGAAAAAATTTTTGATCTCCATACAAACTTTCAACCCCTTTTTCACCACGTTAGGGGATGAATTTTCAAAATCGCTGAAATGACTTTTCTTGTATTCTACTAATTGTGACGGTGCATGTAACGGAACGTTACACTACCAACTTTTGTATTATTCCTGGCACAATACAATTCCCAAATTCGCCATTCAAATTCAAATCCTTCTTCGAATCCATTTCGTTGGTAATAATTTTCAGTCCATTACAAAACTTTGCTGAGTAAAGATCTATTTCCTGCAGTGCATGGTATTCAGTTTAATATTTTATTTTGTGATCTATATAGTGAATTCATACTGCAAGTGCATTGTGTTATGTGCACGTGTTATTGTAACAGCGCATCTGTTCTAACTACATTCAAAGGCACATTGAAATTGTGCCTTCTTATTTTAATAATAAATACCCTGATTGCCCTGGATCCTGCCTTTAATTTATCCATCCTGTTGAGGGAGGCTCCTACCGACCTACCCCGTCACACTAATATGCCCTTATACAAAGATTCAAGTCCCGAACTCACAAAAATATTTGATCTCAATACAAACTTTTAACCCCTTTTTCATCAACACCTTGGGGGATAAATTTTTGATAATGCTCAAACCAGTTTTCTTGTTTTTTAATATAATACCTTTTTTCAAAGTTTCAAGTTCCTAGCTTAAAATAAAATTTGAACCCCGAGACAAACTTTCTTCCCTTTTTTAACCCCCTTAGGGGTTGAACTTTCAAAAACGCCGAAATCCCTTTTTTTTCGTAATCGGCTATTATGAGACGAGGTCGGTATTAAGCGTCTGTTTGGCTGTCTTTTAAATAAGGCTTCTGGTGCGGATAAAGCCAGGCTGAACGCGGCTTCGGCGCTGGAATCTGGGGCTTGGTTGCACGCCCTTCCCTCCCCGAACGTGGGACAATGACTCGTTGCGGGTGGCCGTTGCTCTTCGTCTGGGCTGCGATGTTTGTCAACCACATCTATGCATCTGCGGGTCCATGGTGGAGAGCAACGGGCACCATGCTTTGAGTTGTTGCCGGTGCGCGGGGAGGTTCCCACGGCACCACGCATTGAATGACATTGTTTGAAGGTCGCTGGTGTCAGCCAATGTTCCGTGTGTGCTGGAGCCGCCTGGTCTTAGTCGGTCAGATGGAAAAAGGCCAGACGGTTTGACTCTGGTGCCGTGGGAGAGAAGTAAGTGCCTTTTGTGGGACGCGACCTGCGTCAGCACATTCGCCGCCACGCACCTTGGCCGCACCGTGCAGTCGGAAGGAGCAGCCGCTGAGCAGGCGGCGTCCCTAAAGAGGGACAAGTACTCGGGGCTAACGAACTACTTGTTCGTTCCCCTTGCTGTGGAGACGTCTGGGTGTTGGTGCGCGGAGGCGAAAACTTTTCTCAGGGAGCTGGGGCGTTCCGGGTTACTGTAAAACGTTGTACAATACACGTGTGAAAAGGTAATTCGCAACTCGTGTCGATTAAAACACTCCCTTCGGTCGTGTTTCAATTTATCGCCACTCGTTGCCAATATCCTACTTTTCGCACTTGTAAAAGATAAAGTAGTAATTGTAAAATAAAATTTAAACTTTTTTTATATTTTTATTTTTTTTGGATTCAAGTACAGTGAGTAACAACATTGCATGGCCTTCTAATTATAACTATTATAGAAAACGGGATATTTATCATGTTTATTTATATTATTTATTTCTCGATATTTTGGCCGGTCTTGCAAGACTGTTCGTTGTGGGTTGTGGAGATCCCTGGGGGAGGCCTATGTCCAGCAGTGGATCTCTTGTTGGTGTAGATGGATTCACACAACAAATGAAATAACATTTTTTTCATATTTGTTATCCGTAGTTGTCCCTGTACCTGAAAGAAAAATAATATCATGATAGCACAAAATCTCTAATGTTATAGGAAGAAAGATGTTGCAATAATATGGATCCTAATAAAGTTATCACTTACTTACCTGGTAGTAATAATTGTGTTTTTCATTCATATACAAAATTCCATCATTTTCAACCCCAGGAAAGTTTTTATTTTATTGCAGTGAGGATGTCCTGATTTTTCTGGCTAATGAAGGAAAACATTTTATTTCCAAGATTGCCTCTTCATTTTACACAATACCTAAAAAACCTAGTGACACATTGACTAAGTATTCGGCAACCAAAACAGTAATAATTACATTATATAGGTATTGTCACTGCTTATTATCCTAACATTATGGATGAAGTGAGAATTATTTTCTAAAAAGATCGGCACGACAAAATTACAATGTACAATGAAGGAGTGAAACTGTACCTTACGACACTTCACCATCATGAATTCTCTTCAATTGAGCGTGAATTTTCCTGGATTTTCGCGGGCCAGAATACCGATGATTTTCGTAACATGATTTAGACGTTGCTATCATTTTCAATCCACAAATTCCACAATCAAAGTGACAAGTAACAATCCCATGTGTCAGTGTCAACAAAAAATGCACTAAACATGACGGCTATGGATGGTATAGAAAGGATGCCAATCTCTTATGGCAGAATTGTTGCAAAAGTGACCGCTTTCAGCTTTAAATAATAGTTCCTAATCTCTCCGGTGGCGCTAGTTAGGCTCTGGGACATGAGTATCACATGAACCATATAAGGCAACAAATAACCCGACCAAATTACGTAGGTTGTTTTCGGTAGTATTTCGGTGTATGGTGGCGCCGCCTAATTACTGTCTTTTGATGGACACTTTTCATACATAGAGATTTGGCTCCTTTATATAGTCTCTATGATGACGGCACTTCGGCAGAACGGCGCGACGTTGCCACTACAGGCACTTCATGGAGTGCCTGGAGTGGCAACGTCGCACGCAACGTATTTGTACCACATTTGTACACGACATTTTTGACACACGCATACGTAAAATTGATGAAAAGAACGTTGATTTAGGCATGATTTCTGTATGAAACAGTTTTTCTATTAATTTAGCGCGAACGAATATTCGAAAGTAGACAAATGCAAAAATATTTATGTCGTAATAGTGTGTAGTGACTTAATTAAAGCCGATTGAATTTTGTATGAAAATCGAACCACCTTGATCCCATGCCCCAATGACCTTCGATTTGAATCCCTTAGTTTTCTAATGTTTTTTGTAGCTTATCATATTAACAGCAATGGATTTTAGCAATATAGTATCCCATATTTACTTCAAAGTTCATTGTTTTCGAAATATTTGGCATCAAAGTTGAACAATTTTAGGCCAAAAAACTGGTTTTCTGGCCATAACTTTTGTTTTAATTAGTTTAAAATTAAAACCTTAGACAAATTTTTAGAGACGTCTAAGACGAACCCAAATATGTAGATTTCGTATAAGTAAGATCTTTCACAGCAATAGAAATACGAAAAAAGTGTTTTTTAGACAATGTTTAAAACAATCATAAATAAATAAGTATTCATTTTTTTCACAGTCCGGTAGACAAAAATAAGGTAGATAAAAGATTGAAGAACCGATAGCCGCTTGTCTTATAATTCTATATGTAGTGCAAAAGTAGGAGATACAATTTAAAACTTGTCAAAAATCGATGAAAACCTCAGGTAGCCCCTTAAATAAATTTATTTGATTCGTTTTAGGTTTAAATATTTCTTAGTTCTTAGGATATTTTTAGTGATTGTATTTTTCTTTATGTTTTACGTGTAAACTTTACTATTAAATAAATATATTACTTTTAAAAAAATACAAAAAGGGTAATTCACATTGTTTTAAAACAATCGACTACGATGTAGACTCCACTAATATCATTTAATATTTCGATCGGTAATAACAACTGTTTGTAATTCACTATCATACTGGTTCAGGTTTAGCACCTAAGCGTTGTGATTTTAATAACAGTATAAGGCTACAAATAACGAATAACGACAACTTTGCAACATCAAAAATAAGTCCGACATCAAATTACACAAAGTTGATACGAATCAAAGTGTCAAATTATAGTTTGGATAGGTCAAAGTCGAGTAGTAAACGTTTCGTGAATAGATAACCCCCATGAAATCGGCGGCGAGTGTGCGGGCGGCGACGGCAGCTCACGGCGCGCTGTAATGGATACGTAATTTAATTACTTAGTTCCGATAAGGCATTACAATGTTTCAATTAACATTTTATTTTTAGTTTAATAAAAACGAAACTTGCTAACAGCTTGTTCACTTCTGAGTTAATACTATTTACATTCAATGAAGAAGAATAAAACGCATGTCGCAAGTATTTACATGTATAAAGTACTTATTATATTATTTCAAAACCTGCCCTCGCACTTCTCAATCAATATATATATATCTATGTATGGAGCTAGAATAACACTCTCTCATTATAGTCATTATCAATATAATTTCATTATTTTTATTTCATAATTATGTTCTTGTATTTTCTCATTACTTATTTTTACTTTTTTTTAATTATTTCGTAATTCTTTTTCTTTTTGTGATTCATCATTCCAACATACTACAATAATACAACTAAGAGCAGCTGTAAAAAGTAATAAAATAAATTCATTTGTATTTTTGTATTACCTAACCGAACCGAACCGAAATATTTTTGTAAGTGCTAAAATTACACGTGTAACGCAGAAGAAATTGTTTTACTGCAAATTTCATTAAAATCACGACACTGTAATTAACCATGACATTATTTAAAAGTAACCGTTTACTAAGTGGTAGTGTCTAGTCCGTAAAATACTGCGATTTTAAACAGAAACACGAAAAGTACGAAATAAGGTGATGAACAAGACTTCTCACTGACATGCTCTGATTGAAGCACCAAATACTCATAAATAACATTGGCTGATCATTGCGTGTTTAGGTTAGCAGGACATCTCATTACCCGAGGTGTCTGCGTGACTTCTCGAGTAAATAGGAGTGTCCTGGCTTCTCAGGAATATAAACAATGCGTCTAGCAAGTCCGCATCTCCTGCTAGGTATGTTAATGTAATATCTCGGGGTAGGTACTATTTAACTACAACTTATTCTACAAAAAAATCGTTTACAATTTCGTATTTTGTGCATTAAATTTGTATTTCTTACTAGAAACTGACTGTGTGTGATTCACTACAACAAAGCTCTAATGAATTAATAATTTTGGTCGTATATCCAAGGGGGATAAATTTGTATGCACGATATGCATTGCGATAGTCTTATCCATGTTATATGTATAAATCGCACTAGCTAATCCGATCACTGAGTATCATACACTAAAAGTAGTATCAAGTAAGTAAATTAATACCGATACCACATTAAAATATATGCTGAAATTATGATAGACTTCTTAAAATCAACAATAAAGTGGTTTCTAATTAATGCGCGCTCTTTTGTAAACTGATTAAACAATGCAGAGCATAAATATTGGGGAAAATTAACAGCGGCAAAAATGGCTGCATTTTGTTTTTTGTTTGATAGCGTATCGTTTTAAGTAACACTTTAAATAATTTTAGCTTACTTACAGACAGAACAAAAGTAAAAACAGGTTCATTTTTTTAAATTAAAATAAAACCGTCAATTTTTATAACTTTGATTCATTATCTACTTAAATTAAATATAACTTGACAGTTTATTGTAACAAAACCTATCTCAGAATATCTTACTGCCGTAATTGCAACAAATAAATAATATAAAAAAATGAAACTTAAATTTTTTAAGATCTAGTTTATTCATAATATCATCATCATCATCATCATGTCAGCCGATAGACGTCCACTGCTGGACATGGGCCTCCCCCAAGGCTCGCCACTCCGACCGATCCTGTGCCGCTCGCAACCACCGAATTCCCGCGACCTTCACCAGGTCGTCGCTCCATCTCGTTGGAGGCCTACCGGCAGTTCGTCTTCCGGTATATTCATAATATGCTCCATTATTATTTTTCAAACATATTAAAATTAAAATACAATTTAAAATTAAATAATCGTTGAAGATCTTATATTTCTATTGCCTGTACGAAAAGAAATATTAAAACCTACCAAGCTTGAGTCGGATTTAAATAAAAACAATGTAACAATACAATTATTCATGTTCAGTTACTTTAATAACCTACCTGCAAAAGCTCTCAAACTAGGACTTACCACTCTCACCCCACATAATTGACAAAATTGCGTTCTCGCAGCCGCGTCCTAGTTCGGCCCAAGGTGGCCCAAGTTAGTAAAATGTATCTTCAGCTCTCGGAACTACAACATGCTAATGTATATAAATATACAGGATGTCCTTAGCCATTGGACAAAGCCGAAATGTACATATGCATTAGGGTATTTCGAACCAGTACTTATACAAATTATCATAACAACCGGTGTAGCGGTTACGAAGAAATTTTTACTTTGGAGCAGCCTGTATGTGTTTATAGCTCCTGCTGCGGTAATAAACAGTATGAAACCTTCTTCGACCTTATTCACCTTATTGATTATCTTTTTTATTTATGACATTAATAAGATTCTGACTTTTGACAAATGTCATCATTGCCGCACATTTTCTAACAAGTTGTCAAAACGTTTCTTTTTGTTGTCGATCATTGGAATTAATTTTTGTTTGAAAATTCATTTTTTTATCTTTTGTTCTAATTAAAAAAATACTAACGTTAGAGCATTCCTGAGAAGTAACCCTAACTGGGATTTCAGGGTTTGTCCAATGGCTAAGGTCACCCTGTATACACGTTGTACATGTTTATATTAAAGTATATTGTCTTAATTGATTAATGGTAGATAGATACAGTAAACATTCCTGAGTTCTAGTCACTGACAACACACAGGTATTATTGAATTTCAAGAAATCACGTCAAATTTTTAGGGCTTTGTACCCAAAGGGTAAAAACACCGCTGTCTGTCTGTCTGTCTGTCTGACTGTCAGTCTATCACCAGGCTGTATATATCATCAACCGCGATAACTAGACAGTTGAATTTTTCACAGATCATGTATTTCTGTTGCCGCTATAACAACAAATACTAAAAACAGAATAGAATAAATATTTAAGTGGGGCTCCCATACAAATAACGTGATTTTTTTGCCGTTTTTAGCGTAATGGTACGGATCCCTTCGTGCGCGAGTCCGACTCGCACTTGGCCGGTTTTTCTGTCTAACTAGTGTAGGTATTTCGTATCGGATAAAAAGTAAATTTTTAATAACAGTATTGTTGATGCTAGTAGGTAACCGTAAAGGTGACACGTGCGCGTATGTATACGAGGACGCGATCTAGGTATTGGCAGCTCAAAGGGCAAAGGTAGATAAAATGGCATTCAATATTTTAGGTCTTGTTATGTAATCAAATATATCTAAGTACAAAAAAAAGCATGTTTCATTTTAAGACAAAACAAAATTTAGAATAAATAGAAAGCCTTAGGTTTATGTATAGCTAAAACCTAAATGTATATAATTATGTAGAACAGGTACATTAAAGTTAGACCAAGAAAAGTCTGCAGAGATTTTGACATTACACTTGTACAATGGGCTGTGCTCTGAAGAATTGTTTGACATGATGCCAACGGCCGCTTTCTATCACCGCACCGCTCGCCGCCGGCAGGGTGTTCATCCTCAAACCCTAGAACCTAAATGGTCGCGTACTGTGCGGTTTAAGAGGAATTTCCTCCCGCGGACGCTTCGGCTGTGGAATGAACTCCCTGCCGAGGTTTTTCGGAGGGGCTACAGTATGGGGTTCTTCAAAAAAGGAGTGTACAGGTTTTTAAAGGGTCGGCAACGCGCATGTAATATCTCTGGTGTTGCAGGCGTCCATAGGCTACGGTAACTGCTTACCATCAGGCGGGCCGTATGCTTGATTGCCACCGACTTGGTATAAAAAAAACTATTGTGTAGAATTCAGTAAATGCAGATTTGCGAACAGGAAGAATCGCTACTGTACACAAATAATGACTGTACACAATAGCGAATGTGGTGAAATACTATTGTGTGGAATTCAGATTGTGCAGAATTGCGAACAGGAAGAATCGCTACTGTACACAAATAATGACTGTGCACAGTAGCGAATGTGGTGAAATACTATTGTGTGGAATTCAGATTGTGCAGAATTTCGAATAGGAAGAAACGATATTGGCATGAAAGTCGAATAATCCGTTTTTTTACCCGGAGATAGTATGTCTGATTCTCACGGAAGTAGTTATGCCACAGAAGTACTTATTCCTTTGAAAATATGTCGGTGAATATAGTCCGGAATTAAAAAAAAAATTATTTCTGCTTCGTTGTTCTTCCGTTTATTCAGACATCCGTAAACAGAATAATATCTATAGATTTAGGTTTCGAAGGCATTATGTATTTTCAATTTTGCGCGTCGAGCGGCAGCCCATTGCCATACTCCTGCCCGGGAGGCGCGCCGGCCAAGGCTGCGAAGTGACACCCCCCTGATAAAAACATGTAATAAATTTAACTTTAGTGAAATACGAAATTACTTATTTTGATCGATTTAAGTACTCAAAACAACGTGGCAAAAATATACGGATAAAAAACGTCATATAAGTCATTTCGTCATATATGTCACTTGATTATTTGCCTGGTATACCTAGTCTTAAATACGTGGAAATGTTCAGATGAATCAGATGTAACAAATATCGTTGGCAACCAGACCTAATGAATATCCTATTATTTAAAATGTCATGTACAACTTACATAGATGTAGCTAGTGTTGTGCTAAAGGTAGTCGTATCGTAATGTATAGTAGAATCCCACAGGCGTATTCAATCTGTTACCGAATTTTAGTTATTCGATCTGTTACCGATATGCAGGGAGTGTAACTTTGGTGCCGATGCTTGGGGTCGAAAACGCAGTCGTTCCACTTTCTTATTTTTTCATATTACCTACTGATTCACCTACCCTATAATTTCAATCAGAAAATAAATATCTTTTTTTTTTTTGAAAAGAACAAGTGAATAGAATTAAATATATATGCCTTTATTTCCAAGAAGTGAAACACTACCTTATTCATGTTATAAAACTTGCAACGACGAGCGCGATCTTCAAGCACAAATCATTCTGAGAAATATTAATTAGGTTGCTGCATAATCATTTAATACCTATTGTAACTACTTTGGAAAATCTAAGTTAAAACTATTTTTCACCGAGGCGAGAAAACAGGTTCTTACTAGTGAATACCTACGCGTTATTATTGACGCGATGCGGAAAACTAGATTTAAATAGAAAAAGCGTGGTTTCACAAAAGGTGTTCACCTTGGAGCAACACCAGCTTCCGACACGCCGGCAGCCCAAGCGATATCTTACCCTACAAATCTTTCTGCCATTTTTTGCGGGGGGAAACGTGCACACAGTTGCACTTGTCACTCACTTCATACAAAATCCAATCTGTAATGACGACACAAATATGTACATAGAAAATGACACACGTCAAAGACAAATTTTGCACAACTCGATCTCTTTTTGTGTACGGATGTCACAACGCGCACCGCGCTAGGTAGTTGTGTGCATGCCTAGTTGGGCACGTGTTTCGGCAGAGGGGAAATAGTGCGAATGCCGACTCCCTTTCCGGTGTTGCTCGAAGGTTGTCAACTTGTCACAGTGACAATACTTTGAAGTGTTTTGTGATAGTTTTGTGCAAGTTGCTGTATTTAATATTAAAAGAAAAAAAAAACATTATTTTCAGTGTGTAAAGTTCAGGAATTATTATTTTCATATTATGTATTAAATAAAATAAAAAGTACATACGTATATTTTTACTGTTTTATTTCGACATAGGTGTTCATCTACTTAATTACTTTACTGATTACTTGTCAGTGATTAAGTATATCGAATAAGGTTAGATTTGTTTGTAATATAGTTATTCGAAAGATAAAACTAGTGGTGCATTAGGCAGACGGCGAGATCGTCACCCTGAGGGTCCTTTGTCGCCGCTCCCTCGAGCCTCCTCCCGAACAATTGTTGAACCTCCCGGCGAGCGGCGCGCGGCGCGCGGCGCGCGGCGCGCGGCGCGGCACTCGCGTGCGCCAGGCCCGAGTATTGCCGCATCTTGCAATGTTTTACTAACCCTTTTTATGATAAGTACATTGATAAGACACAACTACTTACACACATTTTTCTTTTCAAACTGAAAACGTTATTGGTATGTTTTATTCATTTAACATATGCATATTATTATGATTTTTTTGAAACGTTTATTAAGTTTTCCAGGAAACACCGGAAAATAAAAGCAAACTAATAGCACTAAGTGCATGTTTGTGTTTTATTGCTTCAATGAGGGCTATCGTTTTTTTGCTCACCAGTGCACGCCTCTGTTGATGGTGGTCCAAAAGACTAAAGAACAGCTGTCAGTCATTAAAGTGACAAGTGACATTTGACATTTCGAACTTTGCGAACATGGAGCCTGTATAAAGGAGCCAAATCTCTATGTATGAAAAGTGTCCATCAAAAAACAGTAATTAGGCGGCGCCACCATACACCGAAATACTACCAAAAACAACCTACGTAATTTGGTCGGGTTATTTGTTACCTTATATGGTTCATGTTATACTCGTGTCCCAGAGCCTAACTAGCGCCACCGGAGAGATTACGAACTATTATTTAAAGCTTAACGCGGTCACTTTTACAACAATTCTGCCATAAGAGATTGCGATCCTTTCTATACCATCCATATTAGCGAAGACCACCATCTACACTAGCGCCCCTAGCGGCGAATTCATACGCGTTAGCCCTCATTATTGTATCACGTTTTTTAAAAGTTATAACTACCTACCAAGGCATAATAATAACACGCGTTCATTATAAGCTCGTATTCTTTTTTACACTGTATGGCTAACAGAACCTATTCAGTCCACTTTCATATATGGGAACTACTCGAGCATTGTGACCTGTGCATGACTCAATTAAAGCGTTCACTTTGGAGAGATTCAAATCCAAAGGTAAAATCAGGAGTCAGCTGCTGTCATATCTTTATTTTTGAAATTAAAAAACAAATTTAAAGTAATTTTTGATTGTCCTAACGTAAATGACAGCGCCAGTTTGTAGAAACTATGGGTAATCTAGTATAATAAAGTTTAAAAACGATAATAATAATTCAATTTCTGCATATTGCATCTGATATTCCAAATTGTAACTGAATCACAGGAAAGTGGTATATATTTGTTACAATTTTTTAATCACACATATACATACCTATACAAATATACGCAGTGTAGCTAAATAAAAGTGTGTACAAAATTAGCACAGATATATCCGAGGACAATAAACGTATTTAGGTAGTAACTGAAGTAATTGTGACTCATATCTAGTAATATACTAGGTACTATAACATTTTCTGCCCAAGAAAGTTTAAATTATACATTAAGGGCCAGTTGCACCAACCACAATTAACAGACTGACCAACGTCAAGCAGCAGAGAACTATGAAACTTTCCATAGGTACAATAAAATTTAGCGAAAGCTAAAACTGTGACAGACGGTTTGGTGCAACCGACCCTGTAGTACCTATTTGTAGTTAGGGTGGCATCGCCATTTCCTGTAGTACGATTATTGAAGCGTATTGAAGAGCGCATTTGCCCGAATCTTTGCCATCTAAACGTAGACTCTGATTAATGGTGTAAAAATGCTTTTGCAAATTTCGTCATAAATAATTTTGGGTGATAAATGAATGAGTGTTTTTGCAGTTCAACAGGATAAAAATCTGAATATTATTAATACACTAAATTAAACTACGTTAAGTGTAGATATTGCGATATTCTCGTTTTTACTTAATACAAACTACATTAAACAACTCCTAACTTTCCTAAGCGAATAAAAATCTGTTTCTCAGCTGTCGCTTTGTGCCTATATCAACGCAGCGCTCGGTGCTCGATAAAATATCCAAATAGGTACATATTAAAAAAAGTATAGCATTTACTCAATCATATTAACAATACGAGAAAACCAATTATCCAAACAAACGAACTAGCTAATTACATTAGGTACTATGATGCTAATTGCGAGATATATTATATGCATTGTACCTATATAATTTGTGTTCAGTGATTTGAAAGCGTCGTTGGCCACTATGCGACGGTACCTAATCGTATACATCACACCGGAGGACTAAGGGTGTGGTGATGAGACGCAAAGCGCGGTGACAAATCCCCTGTAAGTGAATCCTTAATGCTTAATACCTCGCAGATCCTTGAAGGACTTATCGTTTAGCGCCGCGCCGCGCCTGTCGGGCTGACGCGATACAGTGGAAACGCTCAATCGACACATCAATTTGTACATCAATCAGACATCGGAATCTAGGGGGCGTAACTTATTTACAGGTAGGGAGTTCCTATATCGATAAACTCAATTATCGATGCTCTTTCATATACTAGTGATCGTTCCAAGTTTTGTTTGTTAAATTATAATTTTATTGAAAGTATTAAACATGAAACAAAATAAGAACTAAATTAGGGAATTTATTTTAAAATGATTTTTGGAACTTCACTTCACTTGACAAAATATGCTTTGTGTAAACTTTATCAATTTGATCATCGACCCGAAAGAATACTTACAAATAATATACCTACAGTTACAAACGAAGCTGGGGGCGATCAATAGCATTAGAGAAAAGTATCGATAATTTAATTTATCGATATAGGAACTCCCTGTCACCAATTAGGCTCCCTAGATTCCGATGTCTGTAATAACATACCGTACGTACCTACTCGTAATTATCTATCTATTCTCTCTGCATTTTTTTATTATTTATAAAGTTAAAAAAAAGTACAGTGTCAAAAATTGTGTGATACAAATATTTCAATAACATGATCGCGTCTTTATTGTGATTTTGTTTGGTTTATATATATTACCTAATATACAAGGTGGGCCCTAATAATTGTACAACATCGAGTAAGTTTACGAGATGTTAATTTTTTTTTAAATTAAGGTGTCAAAAATTTGCAACATTAAATAGTGCGCAATTCATCTGAAAATGCACAGCAGCGATGAGCGACGGGCGGCTAATTTCTCAAGTTCACCGTTAAGGCATGATTTTCCGTAGCAGAGCACAACAAGTCGGGACCGCTGCTGCTCTTAGTGTGACAACGGAAAGTTTAGTGTGACAATAAACATTATCTAGCAAATCTTATCCACCTATTTCTGAAGTCTGTCCACTATATTATTCAAAAGATTTTACATGACTCATTACATACCCCGGGGTTTTGGGTGTGGGAATGTTTTACACTAGCCAAAAAATAGGTAAGGTGTGTATCATAGAAACTATTTCAACATTTCTAAGCACAGAATAAAAAACAGACTATACCTATTTTGATTTTGCAGTTTGGTAACTATGTTACCATACACGAAATTATTCCCTCACCCACAACCCTGGACTCCCTAGAGTAGGTATCTAATCTACCATCACGCTCCGCGATTGTTGCGGCATTTAGGGTCCTAGCTAAATTGGTTGTACCATACTTACGCTATAGATTTTCCAATTTAGCAAGAACCCTAAATGGCGTAGCAATCCCGTGTGGTGACTGTACCTGTACCTGAGAACCTCAATCATGTTTATATTCAGAAGTTTCTCATAAATAAATTAATATATACAGTTAGTAGCATAACTGAACCAATGTTTACTATTTTGTGATGTATCTCTAATTTAACAATAATAATAATAATGCTTTATTTCGGACTCGCGCACCGAGGGTTCCGTACATACACAATTTAAACAATGTATTTTTTATGTGAAACGTGAGTGAAAGGTAAATTGCGGTTTACGATTTATGACGTATTAAAAAAACTACTTACTAGATCTCGTTCAAACCAATTTTCGCTGGAAGTTTGCATAATAATGTACATCATATATTTTTTTAGTTATCATTCTCTTATTTTAGAAGTTACATGTGATCATGACATATTACCTAAACTCCCTTTGAACCAATAGGTATAAATCAGATATTTTGGTTTTACTTCAATAGGGGATATTACTGCAATGTTCTGCCACCAGAGTGCAGGACTACTCTTTTTAGTAAACCATAAAGTAACTTATACATACTGTACCTTTAACAGGTTTTTATTATTTAAATATTATTATTATTTTAAACTTTAATGCACATAAAAAGTGTACAACAGGCGGACTTAATGTCATTATAGGCATTCTCTACCAGTCAACCATAGGGCTAAACAGAAAAGCGTTAAGGTGGGTGCACTGAGAGAAAAAAACAAAAAAGAAACGTAACTTTTGAGCGAAGTAAAACTTCTACATGAATAATATAATAATATAGAAATATATTCTAGTAATTATTGCCGAAATAAATATCACGTGCAAAAGTGAATCAATTGTTGGCTCCCTACATTATTGCAATGCAATGACTCAGTTTAGCACCACACACTTTGTTCACAAAATGTTCTGCGAAATTATATTTGAGCCAATATGTTATTTACTTATGTACAGGTAGTCATTCCCTGATTTAAGAATTTTAGGTATTGCTTTTCATACACAGGTTTGGTAATTATATCAGGGATACAAAAGTATGAATTTTACTGTTTAGCCTTTTGAGTTAGTAAAAAACCATAAATGATAGACAGATCATTTTGTGAACTGATTGATAGAGCATTTCATAATCTATAAGTTGTATTTAAAGTAATTAAGTCATGCTTGACCAGCTTGACTATTATTAATATATCTGTATATTACTAAGGTTTTTTTTTTATACTACGTCGGTGGCAAACAAGCATACGGCCCGCCTGATGTTAAGCAGTCTCCATAGCCTACTATTACTACTACTTACTTTTGCTCCTAACTGTAACAGCTAAATAAGGCTCCAGGATAATTGTTTTTTTCCTATTAATCGAATTCTGATAAATGTATGGAATCCAAAAAGAATATTATGAAATTTTGTTACAGAAAATAAAGGTGACTTAAGTGACGTATTTTTTTATGATAATATAATCCATTTTCGTTTACTAAGCAAAGTAAATCGAAATTACCGAATTCTGAGAATAATATATATTATATCTATTATGTACATTTTTAAAATTGTATTTAAGTTTCTCATACTTGCAGATGAGCAGATGGTAAAAAATCGAGTAAAAACTGACTGAAACAAGAACGTGCCCGATCCGACCATACCTACTCGATACTGCAAACAATAATATGAAAACACACTAAAAGTAAAAAAGTAATAATTGATGAATGCAAGGCTTTGACATCTCAATTACTAAATCATAAAAACGTTATATAATAATTTATTAGTTATTAATGAGCATTATGAGTTTCTTTTGTTAATTTGTTAACTGCGGCAGGAGTTTATTTTAATTTATGTAAGTAGCTGTACTTATGATAGGATTAAACGAACTTACCTGAAGTGAAGTTCAATCCTGAATATATGAAGTATGTAGTCCTCTTTATTTTCTTCGTGTGCCACTTTATTGTTAAACAAAAATCTTTTATCTGTGTGTTACTTAAGTAAAGTAATGAAATATTTTGCAGTACTTATTTGTAGTCAGCTCTGTAAAGTTTCTAAGTTAGATCCGTTCAAGCTGGGGTCGGGTTTAATAGCTCATGAAATGTATGTAAGCAAGACGCGGATGTCTGCCACTCCAGCCTATCGAAACCGAGGAAAAGTAAATACCTAAATAGCTTTGGGGCGCATTGTCAATGCCCGTAATTCCTTTCCGAGTGTTCAAAAATATAAGGAGATAATACAGGGGAAAATATATAATGATACCTACTGCGACCTCATTGTCTGACTCTCAGAATAGAAGCTATCACTTGGGCGTCTAAAGACAGTAAGAGTAATTGAAATTTCTTGTAGATACAATTCACGTTTTAAATTTTTTTTATGTGTTCAATATAAACATAATATAATAATTAAGAAATAAGTACATAAGCACGCTTTTAATTCACCTTTTTTAAGGTTTATAAAAAAAGCAATAGGTATGAGTTTTGTACGGAACACTAAAAACTGACTGCGGTAACCTTCTACTTTTCCCTTAAGGTACTATTTAATAGCAAGTACTATAATGTGTATTTTTAGTCTATAAGGCAGTTCTTTTATGATGCATAAATTAAATTAAAAAATTAAGAAACTCCCAACGCAATCTATCGATTATAATAAAACATGTCTGATACCCACTCAAAAAAAACTTAATTTCTAATTAATAAAAAAAACCGGCCAAGTGCGAGTCGGACTCGCGCACCGAGGGTTCCGTACATTACACAATTTAAACAATGTATTTTTTATGTGAAACGTGAATGAAAGGTAAATTGCGGTTTACGATTTATGACGTATTAAAAAAAAATACTTACTAGATCTCGTTCAAACCAATTTTCGGTGGAAGTTTGCATGGTAATGTACATCATATATTTTTTTTTAGTTTTATCATTCTCTTATTTTAGAAGTTACAGGGACACATTTTACCACTTTGGAAGTGTCTCTCGCGCAAAATATTCAGTTTAAAAAAAAAATGATATTAGAAACCTCAATATTATTTTTGAAGACCTATCCAAAGATAGGTTTACCTACCCCACACGTATGGGTTTGATGAAAAAAAAATTGTTTCAGTTCTAAGTATGGGGAACCCCCAAAATTTTATGTTTTTTTTTTTCTATTTTTAAGTGAATATCTTAATGCGGTTCATAGAATATATTCTACCAAGTTTCAACAGTATAGTTCTTAATATTTTCGGAAAAAAGCGGCTGTGACATACGGACGGACAGACAGACAGACAGACATGACGAATTTATAAGGGTTCCGTTTTTTTGTCATTTGGCTACGGAACCCTAAAACGCATCCAAATCGGTTTACCCGTTCAATAGCTACGGTGCCACATACACACACACACATAGCGGTCAAACTTATAACAACCGTTAAAAAGATTTTGTAAGAGGATATTAAAGATTGTTAACAAGCGGGTATATATTATATATGTCGGTAGAAGAGAAAAGTTAAGGTAAATACAGCTACATAGAGTGCTAATTGCAAAAAAGGCAGGCAGTGAATGAATAAGTGCGTGAATGTGATATAAATACAATAATTTGCACAAACTTGTTGGTCGATCTTACAGTTGGCTATTGGGCTACTGGTACGAAAAATAACACTGATTTCAAAATCTCGCTGTCATTATATGAAATTTAGTTTTACTCAAATCTGGTGCCTAAATATGTATGTACCTTCTACCTATACCTAGGTATATGCGATGCGAAGAATGTGTGACACACTTGCAAGGTTTTCCAATAAATACAAACCTAAGGAGTTACAATTTTAGTGCAATCCTCGCTCGCTCCAACACGACGTATATTTTGAAATGTCTCCTTTCACCCATTTGGATACCAACATTTGATTTTGTCCTTGTTAATTTTCAAGGTAGTCTATTTTTGATTGTTTACCAACGGTATATACTAATATTGCTGATTATGCATCAACGGTCACTTTAGCTCGCTGTTATTATATTGAGATTGCAGGCCATAAACTAGTTATTTTAAAATCTGATTTTATATTTCATTTTTCAAAAACAAGGCACTACCTAGATAGACTCTTTGCAGCTGATCAGAAAAACAAGCGCCGTCGAAACATAATCCTTCAGCAAAAGCGGCACCGGCCAACCGTGCAATAGCCTCTTTGTTTTTAACATTTTCTACTTAAAGTTAATTAGTAGAATAGATAATGTCATCACAAATGTGCATAGGGAAACAAACACTACTTACTCATATTGTCACCTTACTTGTAAACCTTCAACAATCCTTCTAACATATTTTCTTCAGATATAGGGTACGTAATCAACAGTATTAAAAGCCCAAATGTTTCGGTTATTTATCGTACTTATATTATTAAAAACCGGCCAAGTGCGTGTCGGACCACGCATAATGAAGGGTTCCGTCTTTTATGCAGTCATATTAGAGAAATAAGTAAGCTTAGAGAGCTCACTCCATACATCCGTTTCCTTATTTAATAAATAATAAGTTGTATGGGAGGTATGAAAAAGTATTATGTTTTAAAAAGTTTAACATCTTCACAGTCCAGTGTCCCATATATATGAGTCACCTAAGGTACGACATACATAAGACCCATACAGGACAAGCTAGCGGAAACACGACTCCGATGGTATGGTCATGTCATGAGAAGGCCGGAGGACCACATGACTAGGAAGGTGCTAGAGTGTGTGGAAATGCCGAAAAAGAGTGGACGACCCCGACTTACATGGATGTCCGTAGTTAAGAAAGACCTAGAGAATAAGAATATAGACCCAACGACGACCCAGAACAGATACAACTGGAGAAAATTGATTAGGAGAGCCGACCCCAAATAAAAATGGGATAAGGCCTGAAGAAGAAGAAGGTACGACATACACGCCTATGAAACCTAATAAAGATATTTTTGATATTTTTTGTTCGACCTCTCTTTTGAATTCTAGTCTTGAAACAGTTAGGCAACAGCATTCAGAAAGATATTGTACTAATCCGAGTGAACCTGGTGTACCTTATGTGGAGCATGGACGTGTGATTGAAGTAATTTACTTGGACTTACGAGGAAATTACAAACATTTTGTATGGGGACTGTTAACGTATTAAAATACGCTTAAAACTTAATAGGTACTTATTAAGCTTAAATTTCATTACAAATAAATTTCCGCAAGAGTCGCTCAGCTTAAAATAAATGGGTTTTTATGTATGTATGGAGTGAGCACTCAAAGCTTACTTATTTCTCTGATGCGGTAAGAAAATAGATACTAATAAAAATCGTAAAAGCAAAAGGGGTTTCTTCCCGGCATTTACGTCCTTTTATTGTAAAAAAATTAACCCTTTTTTTTAAAGTTAAAAGGCAGGCTTTATGTTTTTGACATCTAGCGATTTATTGCAAAAATATTTGACATTTAGTTACATAAATGAAGTGCCCCCCAAAATATAAACTAAATAGCGTCTGGTTAAACTGGTTGTATATAGTTTCCCAGTGAAATAACTGTGACATACATACGCATGAAGAAGGGACATAGCGTTATTGCTATTTTAGCGACGGAACCCTGAAAATTTAATTCCGGTAATTAATATTATTATTATGTATGAAATCATATTTTTGGCATTAAATAAAACATTTTTAAATGGGTGACCTTGTCAGACGTGAGTCTAAAAATATAGATACGGATCAAGGGCCTGTCACTCTTTGATAGAGAAAGATAGTCTTATTATATCATATAAGAGAAAAGAGAAAATAGTGCCATGCTTGGTCTTTATCACCGACCGGGTGGCAACATAGGTGGGAGGCAATGGCGAAATACCGAAATTTATAAGAGTGAAAGAGAAAAAATCTTATGTGCCCAAATTTTATATGAATATTCTTTCTCTTACCTCCGGTCGCTCGGAGGCGCGTCTATTAACTACTTGTATATACTATGTCTATGAGATACGGATGACAAAGTGCTTAAAATATGTATATGTCGCAGTACTATAGATAAAGCCGTTATATAGTTATAACCCTAGGGATATAATTATATGTCGTAACATAGTTATACGAAGGCGATTCATTACTATCTTACTTGAAATATAAGTATAATACGCCTTAGTTTAGTGATATAGTTGGTGCGGCAGAGGTATAGTTATATCCCTAGACGATAGATAAAGCCGTTTTATAGTTATAACCCAAGGGATATAATTATAAGTCGTAACATAGTCGAGATTTGACAGAATTTCTATGAAAATAGCTGTCACTCAGTAGAAATCTCGCGCCAGCTTTCGTGAATCGACCTGTACTTCTACGTAATATTGCTAAAAAGTATTACAACTAATTGCAACCAACAAAGTTGATTTTGTAATAAAAATAAAAACGGATATATTTACTGAATTTGATTCCCTGGCAGATTTATAACCATTTAACCACATTAGTTTAGTCAAATACATATAACACGGCATATTACTATATCTCTAGGGATGTAACTATACCTCCGCCGCACTCCTACCTACAATTATTTCACTACACTTAATCCAGTAATTTAAATATATCACTGAACTAAAGACGTACCTATATTATAGTTATATTCCTAGTAAGATAGTAATGAATCGCTTTCGTATAACTATGTTACGACATATAATTATATCCCTAGTAGGAGATACGTTATATATGGTCGACCTTCACCCATACGTCTGACGGATGAAACTTATATTTTATGAAAGAAAATATGTTCCTGAACATTAATAAATAGGGTTGCCTAAAGAAATATGGTCAAGGCTATTTTTAATAAATTTTTGAAAATATTTTTTTTCTTCTCACCGATTTGTCTGACGAACGGAATAAGTTCCAATGGAAAGTATACAACTTATACAATATGAATAAATTAGGTTGCCTATGTTTTTCCGGTCACTATTATGAGGTTGCCGTGTTTAAACAGGTGAGTTAAAATCGATAATTGCACCCATCTGTCTGACGCTTGAATTATATATCAAAATAATGGCAATTTTATTGCGAATACAATGGTATAGGGTTGCCTGCAAAAATCCGGTCACAAATAAGGGTTGCCAGGCTTTTAAAGAAAATAAGAAGGAAATACTTTTAGCGATAACTCAAAAACGGCTTAACTGATCACGATTGTTTTAACTATTTTCGAATGTGTTTATTAATCACTATTTTTGTGATTTTTTTCATAATTTTTGGATCAATGGTTCAAAAGTTAGAAGGAAAAACCCTTTTTTATCTTTCTAAATAATTATTTCCGAAATGATTCACTTTATCAAAAAATGTTGTTCAAAGAGCCCTATTTATTTTGAAAGATCTATCCAACGACACCCGACACCATTTAGAAAAACATTTTTTGATAAAGTGAATCATTTCGGAAATAATTATTTAGAAAGAAAAAAAAAGGGTTTTTCCTTCTAACTTTTGAACCATTGATCCGAAAATTATGAAAAAAATCACAAAAATAGTGATTAATAAACACATTCGAAAATAGTTAAAACAATCGTGATCAGTTAAGCCGTTTTTGAGTTATCGCTAAAAGTCTTTCCTTCTTATTTTCTTTAAAAGCCTGGCAACCCTTATTTGTGACCGGATTTTTGCAGGCAACCCTATACCGTTGTATTCGCAATAAAATTACCATTATTTTGATATATAATTCAAGCGTCAGACAGATGGGTGCAATTATCGATTTTAACTCACCTGTTTAAACACGGCAACCTCATAATAGTAACCGGAAAAACATAGGCAACCTAATTTATTCATGTTGTAGAAGTTGTATACTTTCCATTGGAACTTATTTCGTTCGTCAGACAAATCGGTGAAATTTGAAGAAAAAAAAATATTTTCAAAAATTTATTAAAAATTGCCTTGACAATATTTCATTAGGTAACCCTATTTATTTATGTTCAGGAACATATTTCCTTTCATAAAATATAAGTTTCATCCGTCAGACGTATGGGTGAAGGTCGACCATATATAACGTATCTTAGACTATAGGGTTATAACTATACATATAATGGCTTTATCTATCGTACTGCGACTTATACACCTTAGCATATGGGCAATAAGATCGTGTATACATATTTATGGGACTTTGTTTGTACGATATTTTAAGACGTGAATAATCGAACAAATACCTACGTAGAAAAATGTTGTGATCGACCGCTACATACACGTATTCGTGCAGTACTAGATCATACATAAATTCATACCATAATGGGATAGTCATGTCTTCTGAAATCATAACCGGGCCTTTTCCATTGTCATTCAACTTATAGATCGCGGGATCAGTGGTCACCGAATTTAAAGAGAACAATAATAAAAACATTATACCCTATTTTCTCTTTTATATTGATCCAGCTTGGACTTGACTTGACATATTTTTATACCAACTACCAAGGACACAACAAAAAGAAATAATAGCAATAAGTTTTAGGAGGATAATTGTAAAATCTTTGGTGGTCTCAGGTGTTGTAAAGGTGGTGAAATAATAGTGGACTGTAGTAATAACGCTGGTTTACTTTCCAAATTACAAAAATACAGAAAAAGGCAGTGAATAGTCGTTGGGAATCGTGATGACAACGGTAAGTTTTGAAATATTTTTGAAAGCTCTTGCTATGGACGGTATAGAAAGGACGACAATCTCTTATGGCAGAACTATTGCAAAAGTGACCAGCTTTCAGCTGTAAAAAGGTGGCGCTAGGTAGGCTCTGGGACATGAGTATGACAGGTATCATAGAAGGCAACAAATAACCCGACCAAATTACGTAGGTTGTTTTTGGTATTATTTCGGTGTATGGTGGCGCCGCCTAATTACTGTTTATTGATGGACACTTTTCATACATAGAGATTTTGCTCCTTTATATAGTCTCCATGGCTCTAGCTGTCAAAAGCCTCGACTCGAGTATAAAATTGCCATAGTAAAATTTGAACATAGAGATTTGAATTGATATCATTGAGTATTTTAGTTAAAAAATATACAATTTGAATTAAACTAATTATAAGAACATATTGATACAATAAATTAAATTATAAAGTATAAAACTATAAAGTTGCAATCTGTATAGTAAAAAAATAACGTAGTCGTAAAGTACAGTGTGTAAGGTAGTGCATAGTCTGGACGAAAAGATATCAGTTTACTGCCTGTCTGTTTATGACTGATCCATCAATGTATAGTGTTCGTTCGGTGTTAACAAAGCAGCGGTCAAGACGCTAAGAGGGGTTTCTTGTCCGCGGGCGCGCTTTCCGCCGCCCGTCATCCGTCCATATTGAGATTGATGTTAGCGCCGCGCGGCTCGGGCGTCCGCGTCGAGCTGAATACTAAGAGGGCAGACCGACCATTCTTCGCTCAATTAGCCCCCGATCCGACGGGGTTTTGTCTCGGCCCCGCGATGACTCCCCAACACTTCGCCGCATACCAAATTAACGTCATATTTTTCATGTAAGCCCCCGATTAAACTACCGCAATGAGCCTTAACTTGGCCCTCTTCGAGATTTTTCCACTTGGAAGTAACT
This sequence comes from Cydia strobilella, assembly GCF_947568885.1. Taxonomy (NCBI): domain Eukaryota; kingdom Metazoa; phylum Arthropoda; class Insecta; order Lepidoptera; family Tortricidae; genus Cydia; species Cydia strobilella. The sequence goes on from NC_086068.1 coordinate 24,209,823, forward strand.
TACATCGAATTCTTAACGGGTCATTGTATAAATTTCGTGATTTTTGAAAATATTTAAAAGAGCACGGTGTTTCAAATTTCTGGATCTAACCTAATTAACCACCATAACTCTCATTAAATATAAATCAATGTTTGTATTTTGATATTTAGATGGTACACTTAAAAATAATGAAAATCTTTAATCTATCGTCGGTACCAACCACGAGTTCTTCTTACCTACGGAAGAATTAGAACCCAACCTAGCAAATCTAGAAATGCTTGGTGCATTACATCTGCAATTGCGCATCGCAATTTTAAAACAAATTATGGTAAACTGTACCTACATGGTAATCCATTACGTAACCAGAATCGAAGCTGTAAGTATCTACGCATATGTACCGGAATCTACTATTGCGTCATACTTGCTAACAGGAAAGCAACACAAAGTTAAAGGTTCGGACTTTAGAGTACTTCGGAGCTACTATTGATAATTACTAGTCGTTTCATTATTACCATGAAATTAGCATAGCTTTTTAAATGGGCGTTAACAACTCCGTGGCTTTTGTGCCGTAGGTAACATTAACAGAAATAATATAGATGTAAATACGCCCGAAACAAATACAATTCAAATATAAATGTTAACTCTTAGAATGACATTCGTTTTTCGGGTAAAATCGGACGTAATCGCGAAATAGAAAATAACAGTGTCTTACTGATTTAGTTGCAATCCAACACCCAGAGTGCAATCTGGGGGCACGGCCGTGCCCCCGCCAAGACGAGACAAAGGGCAAAAGGCAGTGCATATCTTTTTTCGGCACGTTTCGCCGTATTTTCGAACTCTCGTAGCCTTCGTCTTGGACAATGCTAGAGCTGTAAATTTTTGTATACCATGTACTCAGTAGACTTATCAAAAACACCAAGTTTTATTAAGCTACCTATTATACTTAAAATTTTATAGTATATACCTTAATTTTCACTGTCCGAAACACATGAAATTCGCGTCATAGAAAATACAGACTACTTCCTGAAGTCTTAGAAGGCTGAAATTTGGCATGTAGGGATGGGTTTGTATGCAGACACATATGGTGACCAGAAATCTGTAACTTTCGCCCTGCAACCCCTTCAAATGGGGGTACCTAAAAATATCTCTAATCCTGAAAATATTGGTTCCTGAAGTCCTAGAATCGTGAAATTTTGTGTGGTAGCAGTGATCGGAATGCTAATACAAAAACAACAGTAAAAAAACCAAAAAGTTTTCGAAGTACCGATTTGAACCAGGTTCACGTAAACCAGCCAAATAGCGCCCTCTATATTGGCACTGTTTCTTGTCGTAAACTTTTCAAAACCTTACTTCAAACACAAGCGCTGGTGGCCTAGCGGTAAGAGCGTGCGACTTTCAATCCGGAGATCGCGGGTTCAAACCCCGGCCCGGCTTAATGTTAACAGAAGGCTGGTTGAAAAAAGTGATCGTATCTACATACATGTAGAAGCTTATATAGCTAAGTGCAGTGCCACGCTATGACACTACGGATTGGTAATGAACTATTACGTATAATGACATAGCTAAACTAAGCTCATAGAGTACTTCTGCAAGTACACAAGAGTTTCGGTAGATGTCACCTTAATTAGTTTAATTATTATCTCATAGAATTGAGAAACTTAATCTATCTAGATTAGGTAAGTATTAGGTATTTGCTTTGGTATTTGTATGGACTAATACCTACATATTGTACCTTGTTAAGATAGGTTTTAACAGTCGCTTTTCCGGAAAGGAAAACATCGCGAGGAAACGGGACTAATCCTAATAATGGCAGTCGCTTTCGTAAAAAATTATGCCTTGATATTAGTTGCCAACTTGCCAAGCGGACCCCAGGCTCCCATGAGCCGTGGCGTGGCTAAAAATGCCGGGATAACGCGAGGAAGATGATGAACTTTAAGCACAAGGGAGGTTCTGTGAGCTGTACAACCTCGCGAATAAAGCCTAAATAAGTGTAGCCTATTAGAAAAAAAAAAACAAAACTGTATTGATACTAAAATTATTTTACCGAACTTGATTAGCAGTTAAATTGTCTGAACGCGAAGGCCGATGGCGAGCACTTCGCAAGTAGGTGTTTGTGGAAGTCGCAAGAACCATGCATGCATACATTGTAGGTACTAAAGTTTTGTGTTTGAACACTACAGAAGCGCGCCTCTCTTGGTCACTTCTGACCTTAATATCTTCGCGGAGCTCGTCCTTCGGCCAAACCGTTCGCCATGAAGATACTTGGAGACGTTGCGGGTAGCGTGTACCTGTCATACGCTCCGGGCCTTCGGCCTTCAGTAGCCAAAATGGCAAAAAAGGAATCCTTACAGTTTTGTTTAGTCCGTCTGTCCGTCCGGTCTTCCGTCTATCTGTCCATATGTGACAGCCATTTTGGAACATTATGTGTATTTTGTGAGCAGACTATGATCAGTTGTTTTATAAAGTACATTACATACTCGACTGACGACGTTCATGTGACTCGTATTCTCACGTAACAAAATATTGTTAATTAAATTTAATTTGCCGTATTATGCTGCAAAATTTATTTGTGCCGTATTCAGCGAAAGGTGAATATATGTAGTCATATCATAATAGGAAGTTTGCAGGCACATACGACTTTTTGTTTTCGGATGTCACAGTACCATCAAACAGTTCCCAACGATTTAGAAACTCGCATGCGTGTAGAGATCTCGAAACACCAGAGTAACGCAACCGTAAGATGTATGCATATTCGGAGAGCTCATTTATATACCGGTTTCTTTGTGTGATAAGTGAGCTATTTTAATATTTTTAAAATAAATTCTGCTCACAAAATTTTCCGAAAATAAGTTGAGTTATACGTACGACTTATACAGAAGAACAGCCTATTCACTAGAAAATATTTTTGCCCAACAGTAACGAATATCAACGCTTAGCTCGCACTTCGCACTCGCTAAATTCAAATTTTAATTTAAAAAATACATGTCTGGGGATCAAACTCGAATCGTCGCACTACAAAGCCGCGGTTTTCCAACAGCACTGCGATAGCACGTACGTACCCACACAAAATTCACTAAAATCGGTTGAGTGAGCTGAATCGGAGACCTTAACTAACGCTTAGGTCATTAAAAACAATTCCGATTATGATAATAATGCTTTAAAATTTCTAGAAACTTGCAATTTATAATACATGAAATTCCTGACTTATAATTTATATAGGCTCTACATAGATGGCTACGTAACTTTTATAAAATCTAATGTTAAAATATTTTAGAATTATGCCTGCTTATATATGATCCTGTATTATCGTAGATTCTATAAACGATTAAGTCATTTCTAGCTGGTATATCAACTCTTACAAAAATGAATGAAATCCCACCAAAAACATTTCATGTAAAGCATAGAGTAACTTATACTAGAGCGGTACTGTCATAGTAAATTTTGTAACCCCAGTAAATTCACTGCCATCTGTCGACACACTTTAAAACTAAAAATAAATATTTATAAAAATACGATAAAATGTATTTAAATATGGATGAATGATTTTTTTTTATTTGCATTAATTATTTTTATGATTTTGACCCATGTTCTTTCACTGATATGCGTTAAAATTATAAATAACAAACGAAACCGTCAACGCCCTCTATACGAGTGTAGGCCAAAACTAGTGGCGCCCTCTGATCGAGAATCAAATTTTCGTGATTTTCGAGGCACGTTTTTTCCTTAGACTGTATCCATCTATTACGGAGTTATATCTATCTTTGATGTAAAGTGTTGCCAAGACTAGGCGCATAAACCTTTTTCACTCAAAAGCTATCAGATCCCGTAGTAGGTACCAACTCTGTAAGTCCTAACTTTATTAGCTCTAACTGTATGAAGCCAACATCTTGGTCAAACGTACAGTACGGCTTGGCCGTTTCGTTGCTGTCAAATGGACAAATTGGACAATCCCTTAATGACACTCAGAATTTGAAAGACTACTTTGTACAACAAGTCCACCGAGTGAGTGTTTATGTGACTGCAACGAAACGGCCAAGCCGTACTGTACGTTTGACCAAGATGTTGGCTTTATACGGTTAGAGCTAATAAAGTTAGGACTTACAGAGTAAAAGTCTTGGTACCTACTACGGGATCTGATAGCTTTTGAGTGTAAAAGCTTTATGCGCCTAGTCTTGGCAACACTTTACATGAAATGTTTTTGGTAGGATCGTCTTTTCAGCCTTAAACTATATAGAGTAGTTAATACCACCATAACTTGTAGGTAAATATTTAAGTTCATATTTTTCGGCAATTAATTTAATGGGCTCATCTCAAAAAGGGTATTTCGTTAAATGGTCAATCACGAGAAATCATATACGACTATTATTTTTGAAAAGAAGCGGAAACTTTAAAAAAAGTGATAACTGTAAATATGTTAATAAAATTCAAAACCGGGTGATAGAAGTAATAGGAATTTCAAAAAATACATTAAGAAAAATATTAAGCGAAGCCGACCAAAAGCCTCCATCCATGCCCATTGAAACGCCAAAGAAAAAGAGACCGAAAAAGGACTTTGTGTTAAATCTGGATAGTTTTGATTACGATATAATCTGGAGGATGGTATATGATTCCCATAACAGATTCAAGATCTCCCGAATTTGAAAAATTGTATAATTTTACCATATGAATTGAAATATGTGACTGGCTGGCTGGTGACAACTCTATATAATTTCCGCCAGAAGTAGTAAACGACGGTGTGACGTTCTGTTTTCAAATAACCTCCGGACGAATTTCAAATTCTGATTCTATTTTATTCAGATTATGACAAAAAGTTAAATCGCAATATAGTCATCAACCGAATATTAAGCATAATGTCATTAAATTAGTGCTTATTTTATATTGAGACAATAGGTATCCTTAAATTTTTGCGCTAAGTTTAAAACTTTTTGTGAGTTAATAAGAAAGCAGAAAAGCAGTATCACCTTCGCGTGTTACCGCCGATACCCGATGTATATTTCTAAAATCCGAAGGTCATTCTCAGCGTTAACGGACTTGTATTTATTCTTTGACGAATACGGTTCGAATTTAAATTTGATATTTGTGCTTATAGTACGACCAAGGAGGGGGGACACTTCGAAATGTAGTTAACATTAGTAAAGATGGAGCCGATTTCTATTAATTGAATCCAGACTACTTACTTTTGCGTAAAGTTGACTTCCGATTAAGGTTGCATATACCTCGTATGACAAGATATTTCTTTATTCATAATGTTATGGTTGTTGCCTAGCAACTGTTATTTACTGTTAGAAAAAATAAATATCAAACAGAGATATGATTGATATGAACTCATTATTTCTCTATTAATTTTAAAGTGCATAGCAGAGCAGAGTAAAATCGGAACAAGCATTAAACACGAGTGAAATTCAAATAGGGAAATTAGAATCCCAACAGTTCCAATGCTACAAAACCTGGAGATTTAAATTTTAACAATGCTCAACGCAATGCCGGGAGGTTTAGATATTCTCTAAGGTAAGAAGAAAATACCATCCTTGGCGCTCATTGCAACCAGTGTGAAAAGGCTAGCTATAAAAAGGCCTTTAAAATTATTTAAATTTTATTTACGACAAACATGTCCGATGACTGCAAAGATTTGTGCAATTTGATTCCGCTAAGTAAGACGAGATAGAGTGCATCTATTCCTGAAATTCATCAGCTACAAGAAGAACCCGAATCACGACATCATTACATTCATAACTCGTGTTTATTTTAAACAATATCTAGAGCGAACTAGGTACTTAGACACACAGGTCATCATATATTCCAGTCCTGTTGGATGTTAAGGTCAAAGAAGGAACGCTGACTGAGACACAAGTTACAGAAGCCGAGTCTAATGCAGCTTTTTACACAAAGATGAACAAATGTAAAAAGAACATCAATTCCAAAGAGAATCAGAAGCTGCAAGTTTAACACCTATTTTACTATTTTGTATACCTTACCTACCAAATTGAAAACAATAAACATACTTCCTTTACTATAAAGTACCTACAGTGTATGTTTTTTATTTATTTTGATTTTATTCTTTTAAAACCTTTTCTACACAATATTAGGTCTACTTGGGTGGCTTATAACAAGTCAATATTTTGTTTGATATCTTGTATACAGAAAACTATGACCTATAAGAGCTATAAGCTACAAGAAATCAAACAAAAAAATTACTTGTAAACCGCCCAAGTAGACCAAATTTTATTATTTAGTACGAAAGTACACAATACGGATGCACATACATAGTTAGATTCGGATCCAAATTAGAGATACCGCTGAGTTTCAATAAAATGCTTCAAGAGCTTCTTTACTATAATGTTTGAGTACAAGTATTGGGTTAAAATCTATAACGAAAGAAAAAGGTCAGATAAATAAAATTACAGAATAGATTGTGAACGAGTTTATGCATTGAAATTTGTCAGTCGGCCTCTGAAATACCATCTTGCTGCAAAGAACATAAGTATTTCTGTGAAAATATAATGAGGTCTGGAACCACCCTAATAAAATGAACTGTATAGTAACTGTAATGATATGTAAAATATATAGAATCGTGAAATTTTGTGTGGTAGCAGTGATTGGAATGCTAATAAAAAGACAGCAATAAAGTTTTCGAAGTACAGTTTTGAACCGGGTTCACGTAAAGGAGCCAAGTAGCGCCCTCTATATTGGCACTGTCACAGAATAACTAATAGTACTACCGTACTGCCGTACTGTTTTTTGTCGTAAGCTTTTCAAAACCTTACTTATAACTTTAAACACAAGGGACTAGTGGTTCTTTGAGCTGCAGAACCTCGCGAACATAGCATAAAACTAAATAAGTGTAGCCTATTAGAAAAAAATCATAAAACTGTATTGACAAAAAATTCTTTTATCGAACCTGATTTGCAGTTAAAATGTCTGAATGCGAAGGCTGATGGCGGGCACTTCGCAGGTATTTGTGGAAGTTGTATGCCCATTAATTAGCACAATGAACGCAGGCCATCGACGTCGCCGGCGCAATTGAATGAGCAACTGACGGAATGACAGGCAGCGAAATATGTCAATTCGGTTTTGGTATCTACATATTTTGTGTACATGTTCAACTATAGGTATATAATTTTTACTCTTAGGGAATATTTTAAATTAAAGGAAAATTTTAATAAAATTACCGCTCCGGCAATGTAACCTAAGTTATGGTGGCCACTGACGAGCCTCCCAAAAGTCTAAATAGCGTGGCTGCATTCCAAAATCGGTCCGTGAATGTCAAAAATGTATAATTAATGATTTTTAAACGGCATCCTAATCGTGGATATCCATTTGGATTGAAATTTGAAATTTTCACGTATCGGCGTGGCGACTTTGGAGTGACCGTCAATGCTAGAAACGTAAACCATAGAGTAACTTATACTAGAGTGGTACTGTCATAGTAAATTTTGTAACCCCAGTAAATTCACTGCCATCTGTCGACACACTTTAAAACTAAAAATGAAGATTTATAAAAATACGATAGAATGTATTTAAATATAGATAAATGTTTTTTTTTTATTTGCATGATTTTGACCCATGTTCTTTCACTGATATGCGTTAAAATTGTTAAATAACAAACGAAACCGTCAACGCCATCTATACGACTGTAGGCCAAAATTAGTAGCGCCCTCTGAACGAGAATCAAATTCTCTTGATCTTCGAGGCACGTTTTTTTCTTAGACTGTATCCATCTATTACGGAGTTATATCTATCTTTGCGTAAACTAAATGTGCACCACGCCATCTGGACGCACTCCAAACGCTCCGTAACTGTACAAAACTACGTCCATTTTTATTCAGTCTGTACGAATTAATCGTAAAAACGTCAGGCCTAGACAAGGGAGTCACAAGTTCTAGTAATTTAAAGCAGGTATGTTGGCTCATTCATTCTAAGGTAGATTCTCCAATCTGCGGGTTCTAATAACAATTCTTTCATTAAGTTGGTATGAGGTTAGCCTTTTTCTTAACCATTTCTTCGTCGATGCACTTTTTGGTTTTTTAAGCCTTTTCACATAAATGGCTGCCACAGTTCCCAGTAGCAAAGATACATATAACGCCGTAATAGATGGATACAGTCTAAGGAAAAAGCTTGATTCTCGATCAGATGGCGCCACTACCTTTGGCCTACTCTCGTATATGGTTCTATCTCGTTGATGGTTTCGTTTGTTATTAAACAATTTTAACGCATATCAGTGTAAGAACATGGGTCAAAATAATATAAAAATTGTTAATGCAAATATTGAAAATACAAAAATATCATTTATCCATATATTTTTTTTTTTGATGATTATTTTTATTTTTAGTTTTAATCGTGTATCGATAGATTTATTGTGGCTACAAAATTTACTATGACAGTACCGCTCTATCCTATTATATCCTCTTTGCCAGTAGTAACAAATCCATTTGCATACGCTACCGATATAGCACACAAGCAAGTGAAGCAAGAGCACCTATGGACGTATGAAATGGATCGATCGTCAGTGTACTAAATATTTGGATTCTGTCTATTTGAATTAATCCATTGTAACGGCATCCGTTTGGAAGGCTCGTCGGTGCGGTGGCCTGCTTTAGTTCGAGGTTAACGCATATACATACTTTATAATAAGAATGTATTATTTATGCGTTAACCATAATGCTTACTTGTATTAGTTCAATTCGCAAAAGCAAATACAAGTTAAAGTGCCTATAAGATTTTAGGGAATGAGCCGTTTAGAAATGTACGTAGATTGTGTCTGTCTAATTAAAAACATCTCTGGAAATAAGGAAGGATCATTTGTAAACAAATTTCGCTATCCGAACTGGAAAAAATTATAGCACAAAAGTACTCATTTGTACCGAAAACAAAGAGTGAACTTAGACTTTTGACCGGTACTGTATAACCGTGATTAAATATAATTATCAACAAGAAAAATATGTACCTATAATAATAAACAATAATAATAATAATACTACGATTAATAATTGATTCGACGATCATTGTCCCGATAGTCGTTTCAGCGAACGGTCTCATAGCGAAGAGTCTCGACCAACACCTTGAGAGACTCTCGCTAGGTGGTTGGATCAAGGGTCAGATGCAGAAGGCGGTGATCTTGGACACGGCGCGGATAGTCCGCCGGTTCCTCTCTCTGCGGCCCTGACCACCGGCAGCTTGGGCCCTGCCCCGCTGCTGGCGGCACCCTAGGTTAGGTTTTTTATAATTTGTTTATATGTATTTTGTATTGTTTTGTAAGTGTTTTTATATTTTACTTTTATATGCATATTATAAAAAACCTAACATAAGAAAAAGAATAAATAAAGAGAATAATAATACTACTACTAAATATAGTAATGTCGACCACAGGAGTTGTCCCTAAATCATTAAGTAACAGCCTGGAAACCCTGCACATGCCAACCCAAATCATACATACCCTACAAAAAGCTACAATCCTAAACACATGCCGAATAACTAGGAAATTTTTGACTTCATCTACAATAACAGAAAACACCACTTCATAATTATTTCTTATGCTTGGCCATGGCCCGCATAATAAATATAATACCCCCTAAAAAGGAAAAAAATCAAAACAAAAAAAAATAATAATAAATAAATATTAATGTGTTTATATAATTTTGTAATGTTTTGTAAGTGTTTTTATATTTTACTTTTATACTCATATTGTAAAAAGCCTAGCCTAAGACTAAAAATAAATAAAGGAAATAATAAATATTATAGGACATTCTTACACAGATTGACTAAGTCCCACAGTAAGCTCAAGAAGGCTTGTGTTGTGGGTACTTAGACAACAATATAATATAATATACAAATACATAAATACATAGAAAATACCCAAGACTCAGGAACAAACATCTGTGCTCATCACACAAATAAATGCACTTACCGGGATTCGAACCCAGGACCATGTAACTAAATATTTTTGCTAAGGCCCCGTGGGTTAAAATTCATCTCTCACTCTCACTGAGCGCTGAGCGTAAGCGTGAACAAGATAGCTGTGCATGCCCGGGTGATCGCGGTTATACATTATATCATATAAATTCATCTCTCACTCTCACTGAGCGTTGAGCGTAAGCGTGAACAAGATAGCTATGCATGCCCGGGTGATCGTGGATATACATTATATCATATAAATTCATCTCTCACTCTCACTGAGCGCTGAGCGTAAGCGTGAACAAGATAGCTGTGCATGCCCAGGTGATCGCGGATATACATTATATCATATAAATTCATCTCTCACTCTCACTGAGCGCTGAGTGTAAGCGTGAACAAGATAGCTGTGCATGCCCGGGTGATCGCGGATATACATTATATCATATAAATTAATCTCTCACTCTCACTGAGCGCTGAGCGTAAGCGTGAACAAGATAGCTGTGCATGCCCGGGTGATCGCGGATATATATCATATTTTTGCTAAGGCCCCGTGGGTTCAAATTCATCTCTCACTCTCACTGAGCGCTGAGCGTAAGCGTGAACAAGATAGTTGTGCAAGCCCGGCGGGTGATCGCGGATATACATTATATCATATTTTTGAATTTAAAGTTTTGGTTAGTTTTACCAAAAAAAAAGTAATCGATTAGTTCAATTAAAAAATAAAATAGCGTATTTTTAGACGCAATTTTCATATTTTTAGGTTTTGTGCAATCATTGTTACAAGTGTAAATAAATAAATTGATTACAACTTCTCCGATTATACCAAAACAGACTTGAATGTTAAACCTATTTATCAATCTTCTACTTAGAATTTTTAATGATTTACGGTTAGTTTCACTAGACTTATATTACTTATTTGACACCCACCCGCTATCTTCAGTCACCCGTGAACATGATGCATGTAACTGCGTCGAAATATCGGGAGCTCACAAATAATACAAAAGGTAATCACGGTCTATATCCCGGTCAATATAAGTCTAGTGAATCTTCTACTTACCCTTCATATAATTTCACACACTCATTATACATATTTTTTCCCACTGTAAGCTCAAGAAGGCTTGTGTTGTGGGTACTTAGACAACGATATAATATAATATACAAATACATAAATACATAGAAAATACCCAAGACTCAGGAACAAACATCTGTGCTCATCACACAAATAAATGCACTTACCGGGATTCGAACCCAGGACCATGTAACTAAATATTTTTGCTAAGGCCCCGTGGGTTAAAATTCATCTCTCACTCTCACTGAGCGCTGAGCGTAAGCGTGAACAAGATAGCTGTGCATGCCCGGGTGATCGCGGCTATACATTATATCATATAAATTCATCTCTCACTCTCACTGAGCGTTGAGCGTAAGCGTGAACAAGATAGCTATGCATGCCCGGGTGATTGCGGATATACATTCTATCATATAAATTCATCTCTCACTCTCACTGAGCGCTGAGCGTAAGCGTGAACAAGATAGCTGTGCGTGACCAGGTGATCGCGGATATACATTATATCATATAAATTCATCTCTCACACTCACTGAGCGCTGAGCGTAAGCGTGAACAAGATAGCTGTGCATGCCCGGGTGATCGCGGATATACATTATATCATATAAATTCATCTCTCACTCTCACTGAGCGCTGAGCGTAAGCGTGAACTAGATAGCTGTGGATGCCCGGGTGATCGCGGATATATTATATCATATAAATTCATCTGTCACTCTCACTGAGCGCTGAGCGTAAGCGTGAACAAGATAGCTGTGCATTCCCGGGTGATCGCGGATATACATTATATCATATAAATTCATCTCTCACTCTCACTGAGCGCTGAGCGTAAGCGTGGACAAGATAGCTGTGCATGCCCGGGTGATCGCGGATATATATCATATTTTTGCTAAGGCCCCGTGGGTTCAAATTCATCTCTCACTCTCACTGAGCGCTGAGCGTAAGCGTGAACAAGATAGCTGTGCATGCCCGGCGGGTGATCGCGGATATACATTATATCATATTTTTGAATTTAAAGTTTTGGTCAGTTTTACCAAAAAAAAAGAAATCGATTAGTTCAATTAAAAAATGAAATAGCGTATTTTTAGACGCAATTTTCATATGTTTAGGTTTTGTGCAATCATTGTAAATAAATAAATTGATTACAACTTCTCCGATTATACCAAAACAGACATGAATGTTAAACCTATTTATCAATCTTCTACTTACCCTTCATATAATTTCACACACTCATTTTACATATTTTTTGATTTATGCCCTGTTACATTAAACGTAAGTTCATGTTCATTTTAGTATGTAGATACTGATTTTGCTCTGAATACTGGTAAATAGAATTTAGGTAGGTATGTAATTTCTGGAGCAAACTGCGTACGGAGCTATCTGTAGCTCCGTACGCAGTTTGCTCCAGAATCCACCGCTTGCAGCTTCTGACTCTACATCCATTTTCTTTGCAATAATTAGGCAGACCTAATTACAACCTACTTGGTACTTACACCTGCTCTTATTAGTTACTATCTTTGTAACCAAATTGAAAGCAATAAAAATACTTTCTTAAATATTATGTTTTTGTTATTTTCAATCCACTCTTTAAAACCTTTTTTATATAATATTCACTAAAATGTATAATTTTTCGAAAACTTTCAATTAAATGCCTACAATCTGAAAAAAGTTTCACTTATAAAATTATGTGCTTTCCTAAAACCACACAATTGATTTATTTTTCTTTCTGCTGTTATTGTGTACTAGCTGTGCCCGCGGCTTCGCCTGCGTGCTTCGGTCTGTCAGTAAGCGGCTAATTCACCCCTAATTTTTCTCCCTCTCCCCTGGAGGCGGAACTTGAAGTAAAGTTGACAGATGGATACGCTAGAGGACTGTAGTCCAGATAAAATATTTTACAATTAGGTACCACTAAATAAAACTACACTCCAAAATCAATTTTTTTTGCCCTTATTCAAATTTTTGACGTGATTTAAACGACATAGAGTAGTGGGTGTATATCGAACGATACAATACCATTATTGTATTTTTACGTCCATGACTGTACCTATCCAAATCATGTCCATGGCAAATATTATCCAAATAGGTCCTCCAGTCAAATCAGTCTAAGCATGACGCCGGCGGCGCGCAGCGTCTGCCCTTACAACTTGTAAGGGCATGGTCATGGCGAAGCAGACGCTCACGGGAACCTGTAGGCGCTTGAAGCGGAACGGGAAGTTGCTCGGGATGAGGGGGATGCGCGGGATGAACACGACTTCTCCGGCGCCATATATCAGTTTGCGTATCAGTTTGCTAGCGCATATAAAACGAGATAATATTTTATTAGTCGGTTTTACTTATTTTTTTAAAGATTATTTTTTTAATGCATCAGCTGGGCTAGCACATGATTGGCGCGAGAGTATCTCGCCGCGACATAGACTACTCGTCCCCCTTTAATTCATACAGTCAGTAAAAGACGGGTAGTCTATCTCGCGGCGAGATACTGTCGCGTCAATCATGTGCTCGGCCTACTGGACTGATTATAATTGTTAAAAATAAACATCAGATCTGTCAAACACTAACTAGAGATAATAGCGTGGTAACCAAAGGAATATTGAATGAAAAAAAAACACCTAGGATTTATCGGTGGTTCGACGCAGATAAATAGGTAAATCTTATACAACATTGAAGTCAATATTTGTTCTTAACTTAATTAGTAGAAAGTTCAGTTTCTTAACATCACTTGAACAGATACGAACAAAAGGTATAGGGGGCCTAGCCAACATGACAATCGTACATTGATAAACCCCGAAAGAAAAGAAAAAATGTATCGTGATGAAAGATGCTACGAAAAGTCACGTGAGTTTTTCCATACATACATTTTTTCAGTATCGATAGGCGTTTCTAATTAACTATAACACCAACTAACTAACCGCAACTCAATATTTAAATAGTTTAACTAACTTAGCGGTTTCACTCACGTATTTCTAGTCACTTGCCCGACATGTTTCGGAGAGCCTAGGTCTCCATTTTCAAGCACTAACAGAGCCTGAGTAAGTAGCGGTCAAGACGGGTGGGCGTCAAATTCGATTAAAATAGTTATAGGTATTTACAGGAGCATCAATTTCGCTTGATTTGCTTAAAGGGCGGAGGTGACTTGTGGTAGTGTAGTTCACTAATAAAATAGATAACCTAATTCTAGACTGCTATTCATAACTCTTGAATCGGGTTATCAAATTTATTACTGAACTACTATATACAACGAAATAATGTTGGTGAAAGTTAAAAGGACGGATCAAATAATTATTAATAGGTACAGCATGTTGGTGCCTACAAATAAAACAGTAGGTATATTTTTCACATACGGTAGGTATAGTTGATTATTGAGTTAGTTGTCACTATTGTTTTTTTTTTCAGTATATTTTTTATACCATACCATCAAATTACGTCACTTAGTATGTCTATTTCTCACCGACTTCAAAAAACCGGCCAAGTACGAGTCGGACTCGCGTTCCAAGGGTTCCGTACAGTACACAATTTAAACAATGTATTTTTTATGTGAAACGTGAGTGAAATGTCTTTAAAAAACCCGTAGGAGTCGGATCAAAAACTAAGTAATTAAGCCCTTTTCACGCTTGACTGCACATTTCTAATAGGTTTTTCTGTAATCTATAGGTAAAGATCTATTTTGTGTATTTTTTTCAAAATTTTTGACCCATTAGTTTCGGAGATAAAGGGGGGGAATGGTCATTTTTTGCCTATTTTCTTGAATAACTTCTAAATTGTTTATCCTAAAATTATAAAAAAATGTATTTGAGATTCCCACAATGAGCTCTTTCATTTGATATGTAACACGATATAGTTTGAAGAAACTTTATTTTTTAATTTTCACATTTACCCCCCAAAAGTGGCCCCCATGTTTAAAATTCATTTGTTTACGTTACACGTTCATCTTTGGGTCACAAACATACATATGTGTACCAAATTTCAACTTAATTGGTCCAGTAGTTGGTCCCGTTTTTGTAAAAACCCAGTTTTGATGAAGGGATCCATTAGGAATCCAGGGAACTCCTCAAATCTTATACGCATACATATATCGATTTTAGTATTTTCATCAACAAACCAAGCACTTTCATCCAAAACAGTACCATTTACTGAAGTGGAACTACTAATAATGACCAGAACGGAATGATGAAAAAAAAAAAAAAACTTGATGGCTTCAGATCCAGACCTTGAAACTTAAAAATTACCCGAAGTGCAAAAATGTTTAGTGACATGGCAGTTTGGCCAGACAGATAAAAAAAACTAAAAAACCGACTTCAAAAGGGATAAAATAAAATATTATCTCGTTTTATATGCTCTAGCAAACTGATAAGTTTGAAGTCGGTGCCAAGCTAAATAGTTATATACTGGTTTTTTTGTTCTTATCAAACTAGACCAGGGTTGGCATTCGGTTTGACGGCAACTTGACGCTTTTATGATTTGGCTTGGCACCGACTTCAAACGTACTTATCAGTTTGCTAGCGCATATAAAACGAGATAATATTTTATTTAATCCCTTTTGAAGTCGGTTTTACTTTTTTTTAAGATTAATTTTATATTAAACATGTTGTCGGAAGGTGTCGCGGTCGCGTCCATAAATGGCCAATTGCATGAGCGGTTCTCATGGGGCAGATGAGCTGTATTGTCTTATTCATATTTAAAAAAATCTGACTAATTGTTTTTATGAAATACTATTCTGTGAATCAAAATAAAAAAGTTATAGTACCTATTTAAAGTATTATAAGGTACTTAATGATATAATCACTGAAACAGTTAATTGAGTAGGTGATTGTATTTGATTTATAAAGCACTAGCGACCCGCCCCGGCTTCGCACGGGTATTTCAACTAATTTACACAAAACTTTTACAAATTATACATAAAGATCTTCCTCTTGAATCACTATCTATTAAAAAAACGCATAAAAATGCGTTGAGTAGTTTTAAAGATCTGAGCATACATAGGGACAGACATACAGACAGCGGAAAACCACTTTGTTTTATAGTATGTAGTGATGCTGATAATGTAAAACTCCCGTGAGACTCGAACATAGTACAGTACGATTATAGTATTTCGGTATATATATATATTTCGATGCTAGTGCGGAAAGTATGTCATTACTTCACGAGTACCGAGATATCCTAGGTAACTTGACGAGTGAAGAATGACATTTCCGCATGGGTGTCGAAGAGGTATCGAACGACGTTTTTTAAGACAGTGGCGAAAAAATAAGAAAAACAACAAGTAAGAAATAAAAACAATATCGAATGTTGCCTTTGGAAACTTAGCTTGCAGTAAGAAAAAACGCCTCTTCTTTGACAGGCGTTTCGGCAGCTATTCCTACCTCTATATACCTTCCATAGCTATTCCGTTCCATTCAGACAACTTATTAAGAACGGTTTTTCAATATTCAATATTAAAAAATAAACGTGTTATAATGATGAAGAGGTATGTAATAAAATATAAAATATGTTTTTTTTTTGTATACTTACATTAACAGTAGGTTTTTATGTTGATTACGACGTTTATAGGAAACTAATATTAACACTCATCAATAAGAAGCCATGAATTGGAACAAGTATAAATTAAAAAAAATTAAAAAAGTAAAAAGCCATAGTTCGCGTATTCCAACTTTCCGCACACTAAACAGCTACGTAAAGTAGCACTTTTTTAACAACTGTATTAAAAAATAGTACATTACTACAGAGGCCGGGAAGGAAGGGATTGCCGGCCGAATAGAATATACGGCCGAACGTAGTGAGGCCGGATAGTTATGAGGCCGACAACCCGTTTTCACGCCGATGTATGTATAGTGCTTTTCTCAAACCCGGCTTCCATCCCCCCACACAGTCCTACCGCTCTAATGCCACAGAGCCCAAGTCAGGTTAAAAAAAAAAAAAGTTTTTTCTAATAGGCGTATTGGCAGAATGTCCTAAACGAGCCAAAAAGCAAATATTGCGTATAGTTTTTTTTTAATGGCTGAATGCCATGATGCTGTGCCACAATTACATGTGAAATAGAAATAAAAAAAAAGCCACTTCCCGGCCTAGGCCTGCAACTTTGTATGAAATCTCATTACAGACCTCATGTCTAGCCGCGCCTGAAACGTGATACTTCCCAGCCTAATATAAAGAACGTAATATCAATATTACATAGCATGTTTGAGAAAAAAATTTTAGACGGCTAGTCGAGCTATTCGACTTAATACGTGAGTGACCCGTAATTTTTTTAGGGTTCCGTACCCAAAGGGTAAAAACGGGACCCTATTACTAAGACTCCGCTGTCCGTCTGTCTGTCCGTCTGTCCGTCTGTCTGTCTGATCTGTGATAGCTAGACAGCTGAAATTTTCACAGATGATGTATTTCGATTGCCGCTATAACAACAAATACTAAAAACAGAATAAAACAGAGATTTTAGTGGGGCTCCCATACAACAAACGTGATTTTTGAACGAAGTTAAGCAACGTCGGGCGGGGTCAGTACTTGGATGGGTGACCGTTTTTATAGTTAATGGTACCATAGAGTAACTTATACTAGAGCGGTACTCTCATAGTAAATTTTGTAACCCCAGTAAATTCACTGCCATCTGTCGGCACACTTTAAAACTAAAAATGAAGATTTATAAAAATACGATAGAATGTATTTAAATATAGATAAATGATTTTTTTTATTTGCATTAATTATTTTTATGATTTTGACCCATGTTCTTTCACATGCGTTAAAATTGTTAAATAACAAACGAAACCGTCAACGCCATCTATACGACTGTAGGCCAAAACTAGTAGCGCCCTCTGAACGAGAATCAAATTTTCTTGATCTTCGAGGCACGTTTTTTCCTTAGACTGTATCCATCTATTACGGAGTTATATCTATCTTTGATGGTACGGAACCCTTCGTGTGTGAGTCCGACTCGCACTTGGCCGGTTTTTTTTTTAATATATGCTAATGATGCTAGAGTTATTGTTAGATCTGTGCGTAAAGGGAAACTATAAGAAGATTATGCGAAGATGTATAATGTCTGGAGAATAAGCACGGACAACATAGATTATTCAGCAGCAAGGTCGAAAAGAATGTGATGGCATCACGCACGCGAACAAAAGCTATACCTATATACTATTAAACTGTTTAAATTGTTCCACGTGCGTTTATGCAGTTACCTATAAAACAAGATTCTTTCAGTTTACGAAGACACATTCTTACAGCAATAGTCTAAACTGAATCCGAATGGTACCTTTGACAATTTACAACAGTGACAACTCATTGTCTTTTTCGTGCTTTGTGTCTGCTTAATGTAAGCTGCTGGAGTCCACTCCTCAACCGAATTCCAAAACCTGGTAACTAGTTCGTCCTCCAATCTGACCTCTAATAAACCCTGTTCCCTCCTTCACTTGCTAAACTGACTGCGTCACACCCACTGTCAGTAGAAAAATCTGATTAAACAATGCAGGCGCGACGGGTTGACCTTCTAATTTTCTCCTTGCCTTAGAAAATATGAATTTCGCCAAATGTCACATTCTCCTAACATTATTTATCAATAAAAACTTTTATAAAAAAAAAGATAAACCGACTTCGAAAAGGATGAAATATATAATATTATCCTTTTTAGGGTTCCATGTTTAAGTATATGCGTTACCAACTGATATGTTTGAAGTCGGTGCCAAGCCAAATTTTAAACCATATATTCATAGTGATTTTGGTGCAATTCGATAAAGATGCGGCTATATAAGTATGTACGTTGGATTACCTAACGCAGCGTACTACGTAGGCGAATAACACGCGAATGCGAAGCGGCGCGGCACGGCGCCTTAATTAATCCTTTGATACCTATATGTAAGACACAGCGTTACACGACGACAATAAACGAACTTTCTGTACACCTCAGAGCAGAACACACGGTTGAACCTTCTTGGCGCAGTTCGTACCATGCTTGTCGGCACGTTAGTGTAAATCTAATACGTTTTGTCGTCGTATTTTTTGAAAGAACATTCCTTACTAATTCTTGAACAGTCATAGCTCGCAAGTGTGGGATTGGGACTGAGTTATTTTCTGTCGCTTATCCAGAGGACTACATTTCAAAATATAAAACAATTCAAGGAACCTTCATGCAAAATTTCAGCTAAAGCGGTTCAGTTGTTTAGCCATGAAAAGGTAACAAAGAGGCAGACATAATTGCTTTCACGTTTATAATATTTGTACAGTAAAGTTGTAATGGGATTTATAGACATAAAGCTGATTATTTTTGACTGGTATTGTTACTACTTAGAGTACTTGGCTTGGCACCGACTTCAAACATATCAGTTGGTAACGCATATACTTAAACACGGAACCCTAAAAAGGATAATATTTTATTTCATCCTTTTTGAAGTCGGTTTATCTTTTTTTTATAAAAGTTTTTATTTTTCCATTTTCAGTTTTAAGAAATTGTTAAAAGCGTGACGCATGAATGAAAAACATAATCATGTTTAACTGTAAATTCGTAAACTTTATTAAATAATCAGAATTTTCCTCGAGTCCGTCTGGGAAATCATTCCTGTCACTAAATCCATTCTCCGCCCCGCCACTGACCCAATCCCTCAAACCCCCCGATCACTCAACCTCACAGCACATCAACCCCTGATCACTGAACCCCTCGACCCTAAACCACCAACCCTTCAACCGCCATTCCCCGACCCCTAACCCCAGACCCCTTAACTCCTAACCCTAACCCCCAATCCCTTAACTCCCAACCCCTCAGTCCCCAACCCATCAACTCACCTCCCCTCAACCCCCAACCTCAAACCCCCCACACAATAATACCCTCTACCTTCACCTCTCAGTCTCTTTGGTTGTTACCAACACTACCTACATCAAAAATCATACACATACGAGGGAAGTTATCAGTAGCCTTACCACGAGTTTAACATTGATATATTCGCTATCGTGTGCGTAACTTACTGTTTATGCATCTCGCTCGTACTGGCATATTAGTGTACAAAGTAAGTTACGAAGAATATTTAGTGTCAAACTCGTGGTTAGGCTATAGTTGCACTACATCAAATTGGTGGTTTTGGGGAGGAAATGCTTAAGTTACTTTAGAAAACACCGAAATTACCATACACGTGCCTTTAAAAATTGAGGAGTTCCCTCAATTCCTCACGGATTCCATCATCAGATCAAAACCAAAAATATTACGAAAACACCTTGGAGAGGTAACTTCTTTCCAACAGAAAAAGAATAACTCAAATCGGATCATGGGTTGGGAGTAATCGCTGAAATCATTATCATCAAAACAATCATCATCATCAGTTCCACTTCATCAAATTGGTGGTTTTCGAGAAAAAATGCTCAAGTTGCTTAAGAAAACGACCAAATCACCATACATGTGCCTTTAAAAATTGAGGAGTTCCCTCAATTCCTCAGGGATCCCATCATCAGATCAGAACCAGATTAATATGGGACCAACTTGAAAGTAGCTCCTTTCGAACAAAAAAAGAATTACTCAAATCGGACCACGGGTCTCAAAATAATCGGTGACCATACATAAAAAAAAAAAATAGCCACAACCGAATACAGAACCTCCTCCTTCTATGAAATTGAAGTCGGTTAAAAATAATAATAAAAGTGACATATATTGTTAGAATGAAATTTATTTCATCATAATGCGCAGCTTACATTTTTCATAGACTGTAAATATGGTAGAAAATTTGAATAGTATCAAGACCACTGAATCTGTTTTCTGTGGTGTTGTCACATACTGATTTTTAAAAACTACTTCTTATCGAGTGTTGCAAACTTTCCTTGGTCTAACTTATAACAATCATACATAGTTGTCATACACTAGTACAGATATACAGGTTAGGTACTTATTCTTTATAATTGCGCTTGACTAGTCGAATAAATTTTGCCATCGCATCCTATTTTACCGTTACAAGAGAACATAATATCCCGCGCTTGACCTCTTCGCACACCGCGTGCGCGCTAAGTCAGGATGATCACCAATCCAGTTTTTCGAGAATCATCTTTGTGACTCAGTTATTCTTCCAGTCGGTGTCGACACCCATAAAGAGTGCTGCGCGGCCAGCGCGCGATTTGAGGGTGCATATACACATTTATAGTTTATCATTTTGTCATAACGTCCTTTTAAAGTTTATTTTTTTCATTTTTTGTTAGTTTGAATGGCCGCCATCTTGAATATCTCACTTCCGTTCAAAATTTCGATCGGGTAACCGGCAAATTCGGATTCAGCGGGGTCAAATTAGGTTAAAAAATCCGGTTGCCAAAAAGTAACATGATTTGCTAATCGCATCAAGAAGGAGAGCGATTTTGTTTTTTTTTGTCTAGACTAAAAGTCGAGCTGCCTGAATATTTATATAGAAAGATGATAGAAACAGTTAGACATGATTGTAACCTGTTCGGTGAAATGATACAGACAGTGAATGATTGCCAGAAGAGCTAAACGGAAACGAGAAACCATAGATTTAAGATATTCGGGAGATTTTATGGCGCTATTTAGTGAAAAAAATAATGTAAATGTTTACTTTATTATTAACCAACGTCCAAGGAGGTTCTTAATTCAATTTAGTTAAATGTATATACGAGTACCTACTATCCCTGATTTCTCGAAGACAGCTGGACCGATTAGGAAAAATCTTTTTTTTTTAACAGTTGGTTTGGTTTGTCATTTAGGCAGATCTGGTTTATTGATCCTGGAGACAATCAGGGAACTCGTCAAATGTTACTGGCACACAGTCGATTTCATAGATATTTAT